>NW_028261391.1:15088892-15688892 GCF_051295495.1 Thamnophis sirtalis
TGGCCTTACCAAGGCATTATAAAGTGGTATTAACACCTCCCGTGATCTTGATTCTATCTATTTAATATATTTTAATGTCTCTGTTTAGTTCTGCCCTCCTAATCTATCCCTTGTAGCCAACATTGAGGCAAGTGATGCTTTTTTTGCATGACACAATTGTTATTGTTATTTTTAAAGGACAGTTTTGCTCTTGGCCACTGATCTTGGACTGTTCTGCTTTGGGCACAGAAACATTATGGCTTATTATCTCAGGATGAGTTCCTATTTTAATGGCAAATGCTGTATCAGAGAAAGAAGCCTAGAGATTTATACTGGCACTTAATATTTTAGTGCCTTGCAGGAGATTTATTTTTTGCAACTGGTCCCAGCAATATCCTGCTCAAATCACCTGGGAATACATACATAATCCAAACAGCAGGCTGAAGGCCTTATGCCACTGGTCAATGGCTTCTATTTTATATGATGAAGTTTCATGTGCTGGCAGGTTGCAAAGAGAGGTGAAGCCAGCCAGAAATATATCCCTGCAGCATTAAGTCATAAACAAGAGGAGGGGAAATAGGGGAAGGGAACAGTGGTGGGATTCAAAAATATTTACTACCGGTTCTGTGGGCATGGCTTGATGGGCGTGGCAGGAGAAGGATACTGAAAAATCTCCATTTCCTCCCCACTCCAGGAGCCTCCGGAGCACGAACAACCAGCCCTACAGGCAAACCGGAAGTTTGGGAATGGACTTCCAATTTGCTCATAGGGCCGGTTTTAGCCCTCCGGGGCATTCAACAGCCTTCAGGACTCAGGAGGCTTTCCTGAAAGCTCCAGAGGGCAAAAAATGATCCTATGAGCAAACCGGAAGTCACTTCTGGGTTGCTGGTAGGGCCGGTTTTAGCTCTCCAGAGACTTCAGGAGCCCTCAGGAGGCTTCCCTGGAGGCTCTGGAGGATGAAAAATGGCCCTACAGAAGTTCCTGAACTTCTGATTTGCCCATAGGCTGGTTTTTCGCGCTTCAGAGGCTTCAAGGAAGCTCCTGAAGCCTCCTGAGGGCCTCCCGGGGGCCACAGGGAAAGGCTGTTTTTGCCCTCCCCAGGGTCCTATAAGCCTCTGGAGTCTGGGAAGGGTGAAAAAAGCATGCCAAAAATGGGGGGGAGCACTGATTGTGCACGCATGCATGCTGTGGTCGTGCCATAGCATTATGGGTGTGGCATGCCCGCGCATGACACCCCCCCGCGCTTCCCCCGCTTTTGGCATGTGAGCTAAAAAAAGGTTCGCCATCACTGCTCTAGGCTCCATTCAATTAAACAATGGTGAGGACCTACCATCCGTCCTAAATCCCAGAAACATAGCACTAAAAGTGTCATTGAAGGCATCCAATCCTGTTGCTCTTTAATTCCAGTGTAAAAATAGGTCAAGCTGAATATATTAATAGATAGTAGAAATACACCGAAGGGAGGAGAAGAGGGATAGAAGAAAGAGGGGTAGAGAGGGTGGAGGAGAGGATTGGAGGGAGGGTGAGAAGGAAGGAAGGGAGTGTATCGGGAGAGAGGAGTGTTAGAGGGGGAGGGGAAGTAGGGTAGAGGGGAATGATGGAGGGAAGATGGAAAGTTGGAGGGGGGCGAAAGAAAGGGTGTATGGAGGGTCGAAGAGGTACATTGGGTTTCTATTTTGGGGGGTATTATTGACAAGAGGAATGGCTGTGTTTATTGTTTAATGTTATATGGCCCCGGTTCTGCACAGTATATATGTGACTGTAATGAAAATGAAAATGGAAAAATAAAAACACATTTACAAAATTCAAAAAAAAAAAGGCATCCAATCCAATCCTTCCTTACAAAATTGCATCCAGTTTGGGAAGTGGCCATTTCAACCTCTGCAATCAGGCCTCTACTCAATACCTGAATCCCATGTTAAATCACCTAGAAGATTGTCTAGAGAGGTACATCCAATGAAAAAGAGTCCATAATCTCTCTGGGATCCAATTGTTGTTTCCAGTAGAAGATTTCCCCCCCCCCCCCCTTAACATTCAACTAGTGTTTGCCTTCCTGCTTGCTGCATACCCAGCATTCTGTCAAAATAGAAGCGATACTGGCTGTTCTCCTATGTGACTCCTCCTGTCTTCTTCAGATGTCTTGGCTAAAGACTATGTCAGTGTTCTAACCTAGGCTTCTCGAGAGCATGAAGCAAACTCCTGGTCCTGACAAAAACTCCTTTTATTAATTTACTGTGAATTGTGAATTCTGCTCATTCACATCCAGCGAACTCTTTCAAGGGAGGATTTACACTCACAGACCTTATCTGGCTTGGAGAGCTGACAGGCCGATATCTGCAAAATTTGGCAAGGAGTCTCAGAGAGTCACAAACCAATTAAGCAAACTAATTGTCTCCTGCAAACACCACTCCCCTTTCGCTCCTCTTTTATTTCCTCTGGGAGGGGCCATTCATCGTCCACTTGTGGCCTTACTCCCAAGTCGACCCCTGTTCTTTAGCTGTTCCCTTCATCTGGCAACTCTATGCATGCGTACACTGGGAACAGGCTCCAGCTGTTCATCTGCCTCACTGATGTCTGACTCTGAAGGCAGCTGATAACTGGCATACGGCTCTGGTCCCCTCTCTGCTTCTAACACAGAGCCCTCATCAGAGCCTTCCCCAGGCTCCAGGACTGGCCCATGTTCCTCCCCAACCACCTCACTGTCAGAATCTGCTGCCAGCTCCGCCGGCCGCTGGTGGGCCACAACAGTCAAGGTTCTGTCCATCACATGGTCCAATTAGATCACGGTTCCCACTGCAGCTAGCTTTTGTCCATGCCTTTCAAACACCTGGTTAGAAAGTCCTTGGCTCCCACGGGAAAGAATGTTGTTTTGGCTACACATCCAGCTATCTCTAGCTGCCCCCTCATGTCCCCACAGCTCCAACTGGCCTTGCAGTGGCAGCCCTGAAGATGCTCAAAAATGGCTTCAGGGCTGAGAGACTAAACATCCCTCCATCTTTCCTCCTAGGACTTATTATCTCCCCAATCATCTTCATTGCCCTTTTTTGCACTTGTTCTAAAGTGTTCAAAGTTTTCTTTCTTTCTTCAAAGACCAAATGTCCAAATGAGGCGACTTAGAACCTTGCAAGACATATTTTGCTACACAAAGTAGTTCTTCAACTGTGCCAAGGAAGGATTATTTGAAAGGTAGGATCAGTGTTAAATACTAAATGATGTAGCCATGATACAGCTAAAGATGAACCAACAGAGCTTCCTAAATGCAATCAGGAAATAGATAGCTCTGGTCCAGTCATCCAATTACTGATAACAGCTTCAGATCCTCGGAGGCACATCGTCAGGTAAGGAATCAAAGATCTGTGAAAATGAATCCATTATATACGAATAGAAGACTGAGTGAGGAAATAAAGAGTTCCATTTCTTTATCCAAGCCAGTGTTTCCTTAAGTTCTAACTTTAATAAAAGTATTAAAATGTAATACTTTTGTTCTGCTCTTTGGCAAGAAAATAGCTTTAAAAAATGAAATGAAAACCTCTGAAAACTGCATCAGAAATATAGCAGGCAATATTAAAAGAACAGATCAATAAATAGGTAGGTGTTGATTACTGGCTCCAATATATACAAGCTCTCCTGAGATTGTCTGCTAATGAAGATTGTTGTGTTGTGGTTTGATCATCCTTCCCATTCTCTTTTTCTCATTTTCTCCCATTTATCTCAATTTCTTCTGCTGGTGATCTCAGGATCTTGACTGATAATCAACTGACTTGGGACCTTTTTGACTTATCTTGCGGCAATAGTCACAAATGTTCATAACATGTACATTGTATATGAGATTTGAAAGCATTAAGGAAAGGAAATAGAATAGAATACAATAGGAGAGTTGGAAGGGAACTCGGAGGTCTTCTAGTCCAACCCCCTGCTTAGGCAGGAAACCCTACACCACTTCAGACAAATGGCTATCCAACATCTTCTTAAAGGCTTCCAGTGTTGGGGCATTCACAACTTCTGGAGGCAAGCTGTTCCACTTTTTAATTGTTCTAACTGTCAGGAAATTTCTCCTCAGTTCTAAGTGGCTTCTTGATTACTTTCCATCCATTGTTTCTTGTTCTACACTCAGGTGGTTTGGAGAATAGTTTGACTCCTTCTTCTTTGTGGCAGCCCCTGAGATATTGGAACACTGCTATCATGTCTCCCCTAGTCCTTCTTTTCATTAAATTAGACATACCCAGTTCCTGCAACCGTTCTTTATATGTTGTAGCCTCCAGTCCCCTAAATTTCTTTGTTGCTCTTCTCGGCACTCTTTCTAGAGTCTTAAAATCTTTTTTACATCGTGGTGACCCAAACTGAATGCAGTATTCCAAGTGTGGCCTTACCAAGGGATTATAAAATGGTATTAACACTTCACGTGATCTTGATTCTATCCCTCGGTTTATGTAGCCTAGAACTGTGTTGGCTTTTTTGGCAGCTGCTGCACACGGCTGGCTCATATTTAAATGGTTGTCCACTAGGAGTCCAAGATCCCTTTCACAGTTACTACTGTTGAGCAAGGTACCACCTATACTGTACCTGTGCATTTCATTTTTCTTGCCTAAATGTAGAACCTTACTTTTTTTTAAAAAAATGTAGCTTTATTGCATGCTGTGGTTGTTTTACACTGAGTTTGTTGCCATTGTCTTCTGATGAGTATTCCTGATTCCTTACTTCATCACTTGAACAAAGACCAAAATGGGACCATTCAGACTGTTCAGTCTACACCCATACTTCATTACATTATAGGCAGTGGTGGGATTCAAACAATCTAACAACTGGTTCTCTTCCCTAATGATTTCTTCCAACAACCAGTTCACCAAACTGCTCAAAAAGTTAACAACCAGTTCTCCCGAAGTGGTGCAAAATGGCTGAACCCCACAACTGATTATAGGCCTTTTCAAGTTAGCCCTCCAGCCTCACTTTCTTACGCATACATACACTCATAAACACACACACACACCAGTGGTGGGTTCTGGATCCCGTTGCAACCGGTACAGTGCAATGGGGCCCAGCATCCCCCACAAGCAGGTGCGTGCATACATGCAGTGCACCCATGCGCCCTTATTTCCGCAATGCCTCCACAACACTCCAGCTGCTCGGCGGAGTATCACACAGGTGCCGTATGTTCTGTGCATATGCGCAGAAGTGCCAAAGAGCTCAAATACAGCTTGGGCGGGCAGATGGGCCCTCCAGAGCATCGTACAGAAATGGTACCCAGTCCTCCCGACAGGCACCGGTATGCTCGTACCGGAGCGTACCACCTGCAACCCACCACTCACACACTCACACACACACACACACACACACACACACACACACATCTATCTGGACTTGTTTCTCCCTACAGCTGTGCTTGCTCTTTGCATTTCTCTTCTTTTCTGTTTCTCTTTCTTTTCTTGTTTGGAGTTTGCAAACCTTGGATCCATGACTCTGGATTCAGTTCTCTATGGAAGGATGATGACTTTTAAGGAAGAGTATTGATTCATTTAGTGTTTGGTGTTGGAGAAAACTCCTGAGAATCTCTCCTACATCCAAGAAAACAAAACAATGGCTCATCGGAGTTAGCACTCGAGACACAAATTATACTCCTGTACTTTGGATAGATTATGCAAAGAACTACCTTCTCTGGAAAAGGATCCAATGCTGGACAATGTGGGGGGAAAGAGAAGAAGAGGATGACCAGCAGCAAGATGGATGGACTCAGATACAATGGTGATGAGTACACCCAATTAGGGACACATCATGATGGAGAGAATCTGCCTATCTGGTCACAAGAAGTCAAAATGACTTGATGACCCATAATCAATCATTACCAAATCATTAGTCTATTTGATTATTCTTGGAGAATCTGGTTATTTTAACTTAATCCCAATAATATCGATAGTTTTCATTTTGCATTTGTTTTACATTAAGAATCTATGTATGCCTACAAAGAGCATTTCTTTGTGTGATAGTCATTGGGTTCAATCTGTTTTAGTTGTACAGTAGATATTAGTTGTAGATATTAGTTTTATTTATTAGGTTGGTTGGTAAGTTGCAAACTAAATTTGTTGGATGGAATTTTGGAACTGTTGTGTTTCCTTTAGTTTTGTATGGTGCCTAGATAAAGGTATGTGATGAATTATTATTATGAAAAAATTATTTTTATGGACCAACACGGCTTGTTTTAGTCACCATAGATGTAATGTCTCTAACCTGATCTGCATGCTATAACTTTCACTCTGGAGCACAACGTAGAATTTTGTTGGCTAAAAATCAGTGGTGAAATTCAAATTATTTTACTACAGGTTCTGTGGACGTGGCTTGGTGGGCATGGCAGGGGAAGGATACCGCAAAATCTCCATTTCGTCCCTACTCCTGAGGGAAGGATATTGCAAAATCTCCATTCCCACCCCATTCTGGGGCCAGCCAGAGGTGGTATTTGCTGGTTCTCCAAACTACTCAAAATTGCCACTACCGGTTCTCCAGAACCTGTCAAAACCTGCTGAATTTCACCCCTGCTAAAAATGCATATCAATCTACATCTGCAAAGGAGCCAAAGAAGATAATATACACACTTTGTAATTGTGCCCTCTGGTTTCTATCATAGGTCTTGACTCCACCCAGTGGCAACATAGAGCAAATAATATCCATTAACTGCAGCCCATAGGCTTAACTATGATGCAGAGCAAACATACAATTGTTGTTGCTTCAACAAAAAAAAGGGATGTTAATTTTTTTGTAGATCAACTTCCAGAGTACTTTGTACCAAACTGTTGAGTTTGTTTGTTTTAGTTCGTTTTAGATTTTTAGAATTTTCTTCATCTCAGTTACTTGGAAATTGCTTGAAGTTGATTCATACAACAGCTTGATTGATTAGTAAAGTAACCCATTTTCTGAGTTTGCACAGTATACTGAATCAAAAATTGAGCTTTCATCCCTCCAGATAGCATATGGAATAGGACTCCTATCATTTTTGTCATCCAATCTGTGTCAAGACATTGAGACGTTCAATAATATTGAAAAGGTCTAAGTTCCAAAGCTTTGCATCTTCAATACTTTTTCTTATCAGTGCTCTGATTACCACTAGCTAGGAGTCCTACCCTTCAGAAACTGTAGAACTCTTCATTCTACCAGTGAAGGAAAATATGTGTAATTCAATGTTGAAATGGGGTTCTTGATGATGATGTTACCTACTTTGGATAGTGAAATGTTTGCAAGAAAACAGCCAAGCTTAAAGAGCACCAAGAACCCTTCAACGTCTCATTCTCCTTGTGAAAAACTGAGAAATCAGCCACTTGGCCATCATTATTTCCACCCTAATAAATTGTATGTTCACTGCCCCTACTGTAATGCCTTTCCACTCTTTAATTATGACCACACAATTGGCACAATTTTCACGGGTGTAGGTATGCTGGTCTTGTTGTATTTGGGTCTTTTCCCGTGTAAGATTGAGATTATCTTGGCAATGTTTCAGCAAGGTCTTACTCACTATCTTTAGGCTGGTGTTTTCGGCTTAAAGCGTGATCGGAGCTGCCGTCTTTCTATAAATCTTGGTGGGGTGTGTAGAGTGATGGCTTTGTTTCAGTAAGTGGATTGATTGGCTGTGTGGTTGTATCATGATTGGTAGATTGGTGCTGGCTATGTGTCCGTTGTTGTTTCATGTTGTAACGGCCTGGATGGTGGGTGGGGCTCGTTTGTTGACTAGGGCTGGTTTCCAGATGTCTGGTAGGCAGGAGGTATCGTCATGTTTATTCATGTTGTGGGGGTGTTTCTCTATTTCGTTAGCTTCCATAATTATTCTCTTGTTGAAGTGTTCAGTTTTGGAGATTAATTTGGTTCCTTCAAAATTAATTTCATGTCCTGTAGCTTTAAGGTGCTGGAAAAGGGAGGAAGGGTTTTTTTTCTTACTGTGTTCTTGTGTTCTGCGATGCATGCATATATTCTCCTGACCTGTCATTTGTCCTATGTATATGGTAGGGCAGATTTTGCATGGGGTTCCACCACAAATGCGCACACAACAAAAGCGCGCCTGACTAAACCACGGTGTCTAAAGCACGGTGACAAAACCGCGCGATGAATGAGCGACTAATTAGCCCTAAAGCGCGCCGACAAAAGCGCGCCGACAGAAGTGCGCTGTAACGTAATCCTCAACCTAACCCTCAGCCTAACCCTAAACCTAACCCTAAACCTAACCCTAAACCTAACCCTAAACCTAACCCTAAACCTAACCCTAAACCTAACCCTAAACCTAACCCAAAACCTAACCCTAAACCTAACCCTAAACCTAACCCTAAACCTAACTGTAAATCTTACCTTAAATGAAATCACGCTTCTGTCGGCGCGCTGTGGTCGGCGCGCTGTTGTCGGCGCGCTTTTGAAATCGCGGTTTTAGCGCCGCGGTGTTGTCGGCGCGCTTATGACGTTCGCGCTTTTGACGGGTCATGTTTGCATGGTATTTCGTAGACTCCTTGGTTTTCTAGTTGGATTTTGTCTTCGGGGTTTCTTAAGATGTTGGCTATTTTTTGGTCAGTGTTGAAGGCTGTCTTGATATTGTGTTAGTGGAGAATTTTGCTGATTTTATCTGTGGTGCCTTTGATGTAAGGGAGGAGGGCGATGCCATTGTCCTGTTCTGTGTCTCGGTTCTTGGGGGGAGTCTCCCTTCCAACTAACACAATCTGACATAGTTTGTCAAGATCTTGTGAAAGCTTACATTAGACTTTTGGCATCTTTCCACATGACTTCATATATCAGTTAGTCTGGAGCCACGCACAGGCTCCAGACCTCATTGGATGACTTAGTTCCTATGCCTATGTATTGGCTGACCATGTCCTATTCTAGCCAGTCCCCAATGGCTGACCTATTGCCATGTCTATCCCAGTTCATGAACTATATACATTGACATTCCTCCCTTCATGTCTGGGATAGAATAAAATTCAATTACCTCAATATTCTTCAGATACCTGTATTTGAAGACCAACATTCACAGTTCCCTCCAAATACCTGAGAATCCTTTTTATACCCATCCAACACAATTGGGTTGGTATAGCAGTGAATGCTTTACTGCACAAGCTGTGTCTGGTCTGGACCTCATTGTTGGGTAGTCCCTTCTGTTTTGTACACCATTTGCATCCTATGGCTCTGCAACACACTCTATGTTCACCTATGGATTTCTTTTCCTTGTCCATGGCTTCTATACGTTGACACGGAAACATTATAACTGTAGTTTCATGGCGTAAAACCAACAGCACCATTTTGAAGGGAGGAAGGGTGGTCTTGGTTTCCAGGAGAACCATGTTGTTGACTTCTTGCTGAAGACTACAACCTGTAATCCAGTCTCTCTGAGACAGAGCTTGGAGGGCAATAGAAGGATGGAGCCATGTCTGTTAAGAGGTCCAGGAGCCTGTCCATAAAAATGACAGTCCACTTGTAGCAGCCTCTTCTGCGGCTGATCCATTTGTTTTACAACATAAATTCTCACCCTGCATTATACAAGCGGGATGGCTTTATTGCAAGACACACAGAGAGAGAAATGTTACATTTGCAAATCAATGAAATGGATGAGAAGATGCAGCCTGTGCTGCCAACAGCAAATATGGAGAAAGCAAGCTACTAGCTTATTCTGCCCCAACTAATTTCACTTGGCAAATAGCAGAGTGACTTGGCAGAGGCAACAGAGTAACATTCATTCCACAATGAGTGAAGACAGAGATGACATTTGAGACTACAGATCTGTAGAATTTAATATCTTAAAAACGATGGCTGCTTTGGAAGTGTCAGATTGTGTAATGAATTAACAACAATTTATATAACTCACAGCTTTTTCCAAATAATGCCAGCTGGAAGTGTTTGTGCTGCTAAAATACATCTTGAAACTTCCCTTCTTCTTTGCATGTTCTAATTTGGGGCATCTATGGAGTACAGAAAAGGTATGTGAGTCACACCTAAGTTGTTTCATTGCTTCGTGCTCAACCACAAGCCACCTAGCTCTATTATAGGTTAGTACATACTATCCAACACAAGAATTGAAGGACTCCTTCTAGATCAACTCTGTCAACTGTTAACAGTTCAATCCTGACCAGCTCAAGGTTGACTCAGCCTTCCATCCTTCCAAGGTTGATAAAATGAGGACCCAGATCGTTGGGGACAATGTGCTGACTCTGTGAACCACTTACAGAGGGCTATAAAGCACTATGAAGTGGTGTATAAGTCTAAGTGCTGCTGCTATGCACTATTTTTGCAGTTGGTAGGATTCCTAATAGTTGCCTCCAGCACCACAATTCAAAGGTAGCTACCCTTCTCCTATTTGCCTTGTTCAGCCTCCACATTTCATAGCCATAAGTAGCAATTGGAAAAAATTATTACACATCTACCTTCCTCAAAATCCAGAAGTTGGAAAAAAAAAAAACCACTTCAACTCCTCAAATTTTCTTTTGGAGATGTTGACTGGGAGATGAAGCACTTCTTAGAGTCACCATGGTGGGAAATGACTAAGCAGAGTATCGCTGTAGCATTCCCCCTCCATAACACCCAAATGACTTTGAACTGTTTGTGATTTAAATCCTTCATTTCCTTTATTTTCAATTGGCCATATCTCATTAAGAACATAATGCAGCTTGTGAAAACATGTCCTGGAGTAGGATTACTAGTGGCCTGGGATTAGGGTTTTTTTAACTAGAGAGAGAGGCTTCCAGAGTCAATTTACAGTAATGTCAAGGAGCAATAAATACCTTGGTGATGGAACAGGGTGGGCAGGAGAGAGATGGGGAAACTACATGCTGATAGGAAAACATCAACAAATAAACTTTTTGTGCTAGTGATTAGACACACAAGATTATTATATGTTTAATTGACTAAAGTGACAATTTGGAATTACATCTAGTTGCATTTAATTGGATTTGGAACCTCCAGAGAGAAAGAAGCTGAGAGGAGTATTGGAGGAGTTACCATAAAAAGCGAAGTGATTTTCTGAAGTCTGTTAAAGCTTGCATTAATATCCCCTGCACAATAGTTTTTAATATCCTCCCAGCCTAATAAGAGGAACTGGCAGTTGTTACAACACTTGGGATACTAAAGCATATTTAATTAGTTGCAGCATTTGCAATCTCTCTCCCTTCCTCCCATCGGTCCATTCCACAACTACTACTGTAACGTAATCAAAAGTGAACTACATTTGACTTTGCCACAAGGTTGAGAAATTCTCTGACACCATCATCACACTGTGAATCTGTGTGTACATAAATTCTGCCTGTACGCAAAGCAATGCGTCCCTAAATGCATTAAAACAAAGCAAAATAAAACATTTGGGAGAAGGGACAGATCAAATATTTGCATATTCACAGTGCATGTAGAAACACATATCAACTGCTAGAAGAATAATGACTCGCATCTTTGCTATCTCATAAGACTGTGTTTCCATGGAGGTTATTGATTATGATAAGCACAGCTATGAAGATCCACTATTATAAACAGATCCTTTTTAAAATGATGGGCAAAGGAGGTGAGCGGGAGGGAGGGAGGAGCACTTAGGTTGTCAAAAATGAACAGAAGAATGTTCTCAAGTGGACCAGGACAAGGTCTTCTGGGGAAGAAGGAATTATTTTGGGAAGAGGGCTGTTTTGGATTTGAGAGGTTTATTGTGGTCCCATTGAACACTTGTGGAAAATTGCATAATTTAGAGTGCAAGGGACTCCTATATCCATGGTTAACACTTCACATTCCTATTTTTGGTCTGTGTTCACTTACCATCATCTAAAGTGTTTTTGTTGTTGTTGTTTTTGTTAGAGTGATACGGAATAGGCCCCAAAAACTATATTTTTATAAATACAACAATAAATAAAATAAAGTTGTCAAAGTGCAAAACATAATCTTGGATCCCATAATCAAACCTGAGATAATCAACCATCAATTCTGTCTTAAGTTAGATGTCCCAAACCTAAGATCTCACAGCCAGATTTTGCTAAATGTTAAAGAAAGGAACATTCCTATTTTTCAGTTATCATATTCACATGATATATTTAACTGTGTCCTGATGGAGTCATGAGTTATAGAAATGGGTTTTCTTTCTTTGAATTCTTTCTGTTCTGGTCTGTTCTGGTTTACTCTACTTTACTCTACTCTACTCTACTCTACTCTACTCTACTCTACTCTACTCTACTCTACTCTACTCTACTCTACTCTACTCTACTCTACTCTACTCTATTCACCCTATTCAACTTTTCAGTTATGTCTTATTGCTACACTTTCTCCATTGGAATAGGGAAGAGAGCCAATTTAATGAATCAGATTTTGCATAGGAGATCTTCCAGTGGTGGGTTTCAAAAATTTTTAGAACCTCTTCTGTAGGTGTGGCCTTCTTTGTAGGAGTGGCTTGCCAGCCATGTGACTGGGTGGGCGTGGCCAACTTGTAAAATGTAGTGAAATTAACTTAACAACACTCTTGCTTAGCAACCAAAATGTTGGCTCAGAAACTCTGGCATTTGAAGCACGCAAGTCTTAAGGTTGTCAAGTTACAAGACCCTTGCACCCCTAACCCTTTGGGGGAAAAAACCCAGGGGTGTTCAAACTTGACAGCTTTAAGACTTGTGGACTTCAACTCCCAGAATTCCTCCTCTTGCTCTTCATCTTGATGATGTGCAGATGAGCGGGGGGAGGGAGCTGGAACCGGTTCTAAACGGCACTGTAGATTTGTGGAACCTCTTCTATGGAAGAGGTTAGAACTGGCAGGAATCCACCCCTGAGATCTTCTATCTCCTGCTCTGGTAGTTCCATAGTTTGTATACCATGGGCATTTGTGTCATAAGTATTACATTTGTATGTTCTTGTTTCTCTTTTTTTACCCTTTAATATATGTTCCGGTTTTTTTATTCTCTTGTGTCGCTAGAAGTACCATGATTGCTGACTACACGTACTGGCTGTCTGGAGGAAGAGACCAGCATACTAGCAAGCTCATCAAACTGTATTGGCAGGTAAAAATGGATGGCCTAACTAAGAGAAAGGTGCCCCCCATTGCTCTTCAAACCCAGATGAAGGATTGGTGTTTAAAAGACTGCCAGCTAAGATAGCCGTGGGACTTATCAATCACAAAGCCATTATATATGGCAGCTACGTATTTATAATGAAGGAGATTTTTTTTCCCTAAGACTAATTTTAAGTGGGGGGGGGGAATCAAGGTTGTTAGCTCTGACACATAAGTCAGTTTTACTGAGTATAATAAAATTTCAACATTGATAGAAATACACACGCATGCACACACGTAGACAAAATTCAGTTATAGTAGCTTCAGCTCGATTTTTCTGAAGTTCTCTCCTGCACTTTTGCTAGCCAAAGCACTAGTCAAGCCTTCTGCTCCATCAAGAAAATAGTTTTCACAAAGCTGAATTTTGCAAGCAATGGTCTATTTTGCCTTTTCCAAACCATTATATGGATCCAGTCATCTACTACAGTGGTCTCCAACCTTGGCACCTTTAAGACCTGTGGACTTCAACTCCCAGAGTTCCTCAGCCAGCTTTGCCAAGGTTGGAGACCACTGATCTAGTAGATTTCACACATCTCTGAATTAAGCAACATCATTTGCGGTAGTTTCAATAGATCCAAAGGTAGATTTCAACATGTATTTTGAACCAGAATACAACCATTGTTATTCAGTCATTCTGTTGCTTCCAACTTCTCGTAACTCAATAATTTATCATTTACCTGGATTGTCGATGAGCAACTCAAAAACCCATTTTGAACTTCTATCAGAACTTTCAATGCCTGCAGGAAAGGGTAGAGCTTGCAACATGACCCTGTGATGCTATTTTCATGATTCTGAGCACAGCCACAGCTAATGTGAGCCATCATACCAGTGATAAATTTAACCATCTTGTATTCTGTTGGCCTTTTTTTTTCCAATGGCCTTCAGGTTTTTCTGTCCAGTGACATTATTTACTTAAAATATTTAGGTTCCAGGTTCCTTATTAATGATTTCATTCAGCAGTCTGTGTTTACTTTCCTCTATTATTGAATGATTTGTTCTTTTTGTGGCACAAGATGCTCAGAGCAATTTTTTTCTCCAGCACCACAATCCAAAGGCATCCATTCTTCTTCACTCAGCCTCTTCGATGACCCAGTTTTGATAGCCATGTGTCATACTGAGAATACCCTGGTCTGGACTATAACTCTTTTGGGTCAATGTGGTATCTCTCTGTTTGTGTTATTATCATTCTCCCAAGTTGTAGAATATATATATATTTATTTCATGGCCACCTTCGCATTCCTGAGCTTAGGAAGATAAACTCAGTTGCTCCTTCAATGTAACAGAATAACAAAATAACAGAGCTGGAAGAGACCTTGGAGGTCTTCTAACCCCCTTGCTCAAGGAGAAATCACTATACCATTTCAGATAGGTGGTAGTCCAATCTCTTCTTAAAAGCCTCAAGTGATGGAGCATGCACAACAGTGATGGGATTCAAATAATTTAACAACCGGTTCTCTGCCCTAATGATTTCTTCCAACAACCAGTTCACCAAACTGCTCAGAAACTTAATAACCGGTTCTCCCGAAGTGGTGCGGACTGGCTGAATCCCACCACTGACCCACAACTTCTGAAGGCAAGCTTTCTTTTTCTCCTATTTGTACTAGATTGGCAATGTCTCTTGACATAATGTTAGTTTGTTATTGTGATGGTTCTAATGTTAAGCAGCAGATTGGTTTGCCCTTACTTATTTCACCCTGAACAAAGTATTCCTTGCTCCCAGCTATCAAACTGATCTTGTAAGGGTATGTAGGAATGATCTTGGGAGGAAGAGATGCTGCTTAGGGGACAATCAAATAATAGAGGGCATAGCCTGCAGTTGCATAAGGGGACTGTGTCCTATGGCATATTTTTCAGCTGCTATATGTGTTCTTTCATTTAGTGGGTTTTCTTATGATGATGGGTAACCTGACTGTTCTCCTAATTTGTCTGTTTTGTATAGCCATAATTGTGACTCCTGGTGGCAAACGTACGATTAAAAAAGCAGAAAATAAAGCAGCAAGATAATAATAAGTAACAATACAATGACAGAGATAAGCGTGCCCAAGGACAACTATCTCATTCTATACATACACAGTCATGTCAAGGAAGAAAAAGCATATTGACAGATCCATCTACCCTGTAAGCCCCATATCTGAAGAAACATCTAAATCCATGTTTCTCAACCTTGATAACTTTAAGACCTTTGGACTTCAATTGCCAGAATTCCTCAGCCAACATGCTGGCCATAGAATTCTGGGAATAGAAATCCATAGAGCTTAAAGCTGCTAAGGTTAAAGAACACTGATCTAGGTCTTCAAGAACTTTTTTTAAATTCACACAGTGTGAAAAATAATAAAAATCCTAACAGAGGTCAGCATTAACAAAAGTTAGCATTGTATACAGCTAAATGTCTTATATTTTTGGTTAAATTTGCTATGCCAGCAATTTTAAAGTTGATATCACTGTGATTTCATGAGGCTACCATTCACTGAGTCACGGTGTTAGTCCAGTTACCATTTCAAGGCTATGAAAACCAAACTATTTTCTGTTTTCAGAAGATTTATTTTTCTAGGCAAAGGAGATTTTATTTATAGTATCAAATGCAAGGAAATTTCATTGTTAATTGTTAAAGAATTGTCTGAGGAGGGGAGGGGCAGAGAAAGAAAAAGCCAAGAGTGAGTCATAGCTATAATTTATACCATTAGAGGGAAGAAGAGGAAAGCTTATAAATGAAATTCAGAGAACTGACAAAAGAGAGAGTGGAATAGAAGAGACTTCATTATACTCTATTCCTTATGCCCTGTCTGAACATTTGTCAAAAGGAAGAGGGAAGGTTCTTAATATGGTTGGTGTCAGGATGAATCCAAAAGATAGCAGGAAGTAGAAAAAAATGCTTGTGCAGCAGCAAGGCAGTGAAAAAAAAATAGGTTATGCAAAACTTTGAGGCCCAATGAAATGTCTGCTGAGTAACCCCATTAAAGCCAATTTGTGTGTCATAGCAAAAACCAATCCAGTGAAGCAAATCAGGATGCTGCAATGAAATGCACTGCAAATTCACTGACTTTTCTGATGCTTCTGGGATTCTTATCAGCAATGATACTGTCAAGGCTCCCACTAATGAACCCAAGCAAATCAGAAGTCTGAGACTAGAATCCTCCTCAAAGAACTTCTTTATTGAGTACATCATATCAGCATTGCTTAAAGGAAAACCAACTCTAAATAATTTTCATAGTTTCAGTATAATTAAAATAGGAAATAACTCCATCCCCAGGTGTCACAGGTCACGTTGGCCAAAATTAGGTCAATGGGTGGGCTCTCGGGACACTCTTTCCCCAACCTTATTTGTTACCAATAGAGCTGAGCTTGGTTCCCATCAGAAAGACCTTTGTTATGTCTAATAAGGTTTTCCAACCTCCTTCCCCCCTTCCCTCTTTGTGTGGCAACTGAAGAACAGGAATATGGCTTCTGCCAGGTTCAGTTCATAGTTGACAGGTGCAAATTCACTTCTGTGTATATAAAAAAAAGCTAAGGAGCTTAAGCTGTAGGATGGAACCCATCTACTTTGACATGGACATGAGGGTTGTGCCACTGAATTTTATCATCTCATTAAACTTGGGGCCTATCTGAGTTTCTCTGGGGTGTGATAGCTAATACAGATGTAGGCTTCTTTCACTTTCTGAACAAGGCCAACCATAAGACTTTGTTTTTCTTGCTCTAATGCTAATGGTATATTCTATGCTGGTTCTGCCCACAAAACTGGAAATTCAAAATTGGAAACTCCATATAACACTCATAGTTGACTAGTCCAGAACATACTCCTGGACCCAGTCTTAAAACTTCTGCATAATCTGGGGCAAGTTTAAGTTTCTCAGCAGGGAATGAACGGGTGCCAGGCTAAAGAGGTTGTGTTCCAAACATTTACTACTTTTAAGAAAAGAGGTAGAACACAATAGCACTTAGACTTATATACTATTTCATAGTGCTTTACAGCACTCTCTAAGTGATTTACAGAGACAGCATTTTGTCCCCAACATTTTACCGACTTTGGAAGGATGGAAGGCTGAACCAGTCAGGATCGAACTGCCGACGGTTGGCAGAATTAGCCTGCAATATTGCATTCTAACCACTGTGCCACCATGGCTCTTCACCACAACTGAATACTACAAAAACCATGTTCATTATACCACCCTCCATTCCCAAAGCTTTTCTATCTTTGTGGCACTTTGGTCCACTGTGACAACCTAGTTATGGCCATGTAGACCATGGATGTGCAGTCAGGGGAGGCAGGGGAGGCAGGGCCTCACCAGTCTCATGAGGAAAAGAAAAGAATTTTTAAAATAATTAAAAAGGCTAAGGTAGTTGCTGCCAGACTCCAAAGTCACAGTGACTCTGAGTCTGCTTAGTGCTAACTGTAGGGAGAGGCGAGAGAACTATGGGCCTCCTTTGCATAAGGAATTTTTCTCCTTTTAACCCTTGCTCAGAGTTAAAATTCCTTATGCAAAGGAGGCACGTGATTCTCTCGCCTCCTCCTGCAGAGGGCACTTTGTTTAGAGGCATTTTTTAAACAGTCAAGCAGAGTCATTCACGTGGTGACTCTAGCAGCAACTATCCTAGCCTGCCTGACCCTGGCTAGACCAGATCTTGCATTTTTGACGCAGCTGGAAGTAGGTGGGTCAGAGGGAGGGGGCAGGGGGGAGGAATTCAAAATTATTTGTAATGTAAGTAATTGTAATTTGTTTTTATTGTGTTGTGTGTGTGTTTTTTTAACCCACCTCTGCTGGCGTGTGGGCCAGCACATTTATTTTTATTTTTTATTTTTTTATTTTTTAAAGCCATGCCGCCTCGGCCCGCCATAGAGTGAAACATGTCTTGGTTTGTGGCCGGGAGGCATGCTGGCACTTTAAAGTGCATGCTGCCGCCCCGTTGTATGGCCACAAACCAGGACATGTTTCGCTCTATGGTGGGCCGAGGCAGCGAAACATGTCCTGGTTTGTGGCCGGGAGGCACGCTGGCACTTTAAAGTGCATGCCGCTGCCCCGGCCATACAGCGGGGCGGCGGCATGCACTTTAAAGTGCCAGCGTGCCTGTCCGCCATAGAATCGGCTTGTTCTCTGCTTTAGAGGTCCTGCCCACTTGCCTCACCGGCGGTGAACCTCACCACACGTCACTGACATAGACACAACTTTGATATAATAGAATCCTGCTTCGAAGACACTAAGGTTGGGCAGTGCGCTTTGTCCAAGTCAGCTGTCAGTCCTTCCAGGTCAACTAGACAGGAAATAACAACTAGATGAGCTGATTCTACTTCATTGCCAGCACACTTTAACAGAATCTTTCGTGTCTGAAGGTGCAAATTTCCCATTGCTTCTCTTCATCATGTCCTTCAAGGTCATTTTCATATGCCATTACACCGGCACTCCACTCAGGCTAGTCACGAGCTGATTATGCCCCAGCACAGGCCAAACCTATAAACTGTCCATGTCAATTTTCTTGGCACTTCACAGAAAAATTGTGATTGGAGCCAGCAAAACTAGCCTACTCTATTGGGCACATTAGCTGGCACTCTTCATGCCAAGCCTAGCATTTAAAAAAATAAGTAGAAGTGGAGAAGAAGGAACTTATTTTGGTATTTTTTTTGTTAGTGATATTTTCTTTCAGTTGGAACAAAAAGCTTAAGACTGTGTTGTGATGAAACTGTTGAGGATATCCAGCTGAAAGCTGTCAGGAGAACAATCTCTAAAGATCTGTTTATGTATTTATTTATGCATTTTAAATTCAATTATTTACTTCAGTTTATATGGCCACCCACTTGCAAGCGATTCTGGGCAACTAGTAACAATCGGAAAAATGCAGGGGGGAAATGAAAAAGGACATAAAAGAACATTTGTAAAATCTACTATCCCCACTGTTTTCATCATCTTATTCTGCCGTAAACATACAAACAAGCAAACAAACAGCACACCAAAGCAGCTGTAGAGGTTGTGATGGTTTCCCATTATATCTTACGACCATTTTTTCTTCTTCAAATGGAATCTCTGTTGAAGTCAAAGTAAATCAGTTTGTCCTCAAATTCAGAAATGTAAATTCAAATCGAATCATAGCTCTCAAAAATCAAGGCCTATTCATATCCATCAAGGTAAGGCTTGCTGGATAAGAGAGAAGGTAAAGCATGCACTCAAAGTTGGAAACTCCATACATCAAGAATGGTCAATAGAGTTAGTCCTCAAACATACGACCACAATTGAGCCCGACATTTCTGTTTGCTAAGCGCAAGAGTTGTTAAATGAGTTTTGCCCCATTTTATGATGTTTTTTGCCACAGCTATTAAGGGAACCAACTGCAGTTGTTAAGTGAGTAACACAGTTGTTAAACAAATCAGCTTCCCTGTTGACTTTGCTTGTCAGAAAGCTGCAAAAGGTGGTGATGACATGAGCCCTAGACTCTGCAACGGTTATAAATATGAGTCAATTGCCAAGCACCTGAATTTTGATCATGTGACCATGGGGATGCTGCAATGGTCATAAGTGTGAAAAATGGTCATATGTCGCTTTTTTTCAGTGCTATTGTAACTTCAGACGTTCACTAAATGAACTGTTGTAAATCAAGGGCTAGTATAATTCAACAAGATTAAGTATTTCATGGGATGTAGTTGGTGGGATTCCAAAACTTCTACTACTGGTTCTGTGAGTGTGGCTTTGTGGGCATGGCAGGGGAAGGTTAATGTTAGGAATATAATCTAACGGTTCGGTTGGCAATATATAAATCATGTAACAATGTTGTACCTGTTTCTTTAAATCACACTGTAAAATGTGATTGGTTGCTGTTTTCCTCAATCGGCCATAAGAGGGAGCCAGAATGACTGTTAGCTCTCTGTTTTGTTAGATGCTGGGCTGATCTGATCTGAGTGCCGTGAGCTATTGTAAGTTTTGCAACTGTTAGCAAACTTTGAGTACTGAACTGATTATATGTTACTGGAGTATGTTATTTGGATTATCCCTTAACTGAAAGACATTGATGACTGACTGTCTTATCCGTGTATGACTTGGACTGTTTGATGGACTCTGATACCTCTATTTCCACGAAAGTAAAAGCCTATTTAAACTGCAGTGTCTCTGTATGCTGGTTTGTGTGTTCTCCAACACAACTCTCACAACGCTTCGCTGAATGTACTCGCTCTCTCAACGGGGAGCTTACCTAACACTTACTTCAAAATCCCCATTCCCTCCCCACCCCACTAACCTGTTTCCCAGCTCTGTTCTCCTGTTCAGTGCATCAAAAGAAGATCCGCTGGGAGGCTGGGAGGCAGTTGGGGCGGGGACAGCCTATTTGCCAGTTCTCTGAGCTACTCAAAATTTCCTCTACTGGTTCTCCAGAACCTGTCAGAACTGGCTGAATACCACCTCTGGATGTAATGCTATCTATCTGGATTTAAAGGGCCAGATCCAGTTATATAATCTTAGAAAGACACAACTAGGAAAGGGCTGGGACGGCAATCAATAAAATTTCTAGTTGCCCAAAAGACAGAAGTTAAGTTCTAGCATCTTGACAACTCTGCAATTGTCAGTAGTAGATAAACATGGTGTAAATTAAAACTCCGACAATTGAGGAACACTTGAGGTGACCCACCCCTGACCCATCACAAGACCCGCACCTGACATGACCCACACCAGACATGACTTCTCCACCACAAGATCTACCGACTACACAAAGCCCATACAAGCAGAAGAACACCGACACTGTCTTTCCTTTAATTCTGCTGAAGATGTTACTTAGCCTGGGAGCAAAACGTTTGGAAACCAACCCCCAAACTCCAAGAACAAATCTCCACCCTCATTGAGAAACAGTTGATAAGTTTTGCCTTGAATGAGATATGGAAGTTGTACAGAGAGATTTTATAGAAAAGGGGACAAATTTTCCTAACTGAATCTGGAAAGATTGGTGAAGTCCATAAAGATTGCTGAAGTTCCTTGGTGACTTTAAGATATGTCAACCTCAACTCCCAAAGTTCTTCAGCCAGATTGAATTGAAATCCACACATCTTAAAGCTGCCAAGGTTAAGAAACTCTATGTTAGGTAACATTTCCAGGCCAAATAACATCTTCTAAGCCAAGGTAAAATTGGAAAGAGAAGTAAATGAGCTGGTATTCTATTTTAATTTTTTGCTTTAATCCCAATAAAAGCTGGGCTTGTTCAAAGTACTGTGGCCAGCTTCCATTTTTATGCGATGCCCGGGTAGAAGTATATAAAGACCAAGTTCTATTTACATTATTACATTTGGAGACCTGCCATTTTGTTCAAAGTAAACAGTATTTCAGGGTCTGAAAGCATTTATTAATATACTATCTCCACGTTAAGGTAATGCCAAAAATAAGATGTCATATCTGTGCGTGCTTATGATTCTGTGTAACCAAAGCAACAGCGCTGATTATAGACTCTTTTATGCTAGCGAACAACTTACTTCAGAATTCTTTTATTAAAAAATTGCACTTAGCTACAGAGAAAAACACGGCAGACTTGAGGAAGGACATGGAAAAGGACTTTAACACTAGGAAAAATTATGTTTAAATTGTCACATGTCGCCTGTGTGTGTTTTTAATAAAGCGGAAAGAGTACAAATTTGGCCCAAAAACATTGAAACAAATACTTCTTTTTGGCTATTGTTAGTGTGCTTTCTTTATAGTGGAATCAGTACTGGTAGTCCTCGACTTATAGCAATAGCAATAGCAGTAGACTTATATACCGCTTCATAGGCCTTTCAGGCCTCTCTAAGCAGTTTACAGAGAGTCAGCATATTGCCCCCAACAATCTGGGTCCCCATTTTACCCACCTCGGAAGGATGGAAGGCTGAGTCAACCCTGAGCCGGTGAGATTTGAACCGCTGAACTGCTGATCTAGCAGTAGCCTGCAGTGCTGCATTTAACCACTGCGCCACCTTGGCTCTTACAACAGTTCACTTAGGGACTGTTAAAGTTACAACGTGACATGCTCATTTTTCAACCTTTGCAGCATCCCTATGATCATGTGATCAAAATTCAGATACTTGACAAGTGATATATATATGTATGTATGTATGTATGCATGCATGCATTTGTTGTATTTGTGCTGATAAATAAATAAAGGGAGACTAGTGTAGATCTATTGCAAGCTATTTAGCTCTCATCAGCTAGCCATACCCTTACTGGGAATCGAACCTGTGCTGTATTGCATCTTAGGCAGATGTGTTAACATCTGCGTTTCAAAGTCAAAGAGCCAGCGCTGTCCGAAGATGTCTCCATGGCTGGCATTACTAAACGCCAAAGGCGCATGGAACGCTGTTACCTTCCCACCAAAGGTGGTTCCTATTTTTCTACTTGCATTTTTACGTACTTTCAAATTGCTAGGTTGGCAGAAGCTGGGACAAGTAATGGGAGCTTACTCCGTTACGCGGCACTAGGGCTTCGAACTGCCGAACTGCCGACCTTCTGATCAACAAGTTCAACATCTTAGCCACTGAGCCACCGTGTCCCTTTGGCTATTTAATCCTAGCTAATTGAGCACATAGAATTGTAAAGCCACTTCCTCAGCATCTGGATCATCCATCTGTTGCTTTCAATCTGTTGTTGCAAGTAAAGAGGTTCTAAACCAGGAAAAGCACTGGCACTAAGCATGATAGGGTGAAAAAAGGGTGAATTTGCCAGATAGTTACCAAATCTCTGTGGTACAAGTGGTCCTCGACTTACGACCCCCATTGAGCCCAAAATTTATGTTGTTAAGCGGAGACATTTCTTCAGTAAATGTTTGTCCCATGTTACGACCTTTTCTGCCACAGCTGTTAACTGAATCATTGCAGGTTTTACATTAGGAACATGGATGTTCAATGAATCTGGTTTCCCCCATTGACTTTAGCAATAGCAGTTAGACTTATATACCACTTCTTAGGGCTTTCAGCCCTCTCTAAGCGGTTTACAGAGTCAACATATCGCCCCCACAGTCTGGGTCCTCATTTCACCCACCTCGGAAGGATGGAAGGCTGAGTCAACCTTGAGCCGGTGAGATTAGAACCGCTGAACTGCAGATAACAGTCAGCTGAAGTGGCCTGCAGTACCCTAACCACTGCGCCACCTCGGCTCTTTGCTTGTCAGAAGGTTGCAAAGGGATCATATGATTCTTGGTCACCGCCACCATCACAAATAGGAGTCAGTTGCCAAGGGAGTGAATTTTGATCACATGACCATGGCGATGCTGCAATGGTCATAAGTGTGAAAAATGGTCATAAGTCACATTTCTCAGTGATGTTGTAACTTT
The DNA here is from genome assembly GCF_051295495.1 of Thamnophis sirtalis. Classification (NCBI taxonomy): domain Eukaryota; kingdom Metazoa; phylum Chordata; class Lepidosauria; order Squamata; family Natricidae; genus Thamnophis; species Thamnophis sirtalis. Next base: position 15,112,159 of record NW_028261391.1, read on the forward strand.
GAACAGTCAGTCGGGGGCTACCTGTATTATGGAGTATCCTTTATTTCCTTCTGTCGCTCAGCATCTGGATCATCCATCTGTTGCTTTCCTTTCATTTCCAGCCACAATACTGACTTGTCCCCATTCTTCCAAAGTTTCTGTTTGTGATAGGGGATCCATCATGTTCCTTTTCAGGTTGTCTGGTTGATGGATTACCAGTTTGGTTATTTTTGTAACTGCACTGTTTCCCTATCAACATTGCCTAGATTCTCTTTCTGCCCATCAGATTTTATTTCGGCATATTCTACATCATAAAAACATCCATCCGCTAATAGGTCTTTTCCCAAATCAATAAGTTCAGACGGGTAACAGAGCAATCTGATTTCTCCCAAAGGTGTTTTTTTCAACTGGACTTTCTGGTTTTTCTTTGAAGACGTTTCACTTGACATTCAAGAAGCTTCCTCAGTTCTTTTTGGATGAGAGGTGAAACAAGAGGTGGTATTCAGCAGGTTCTGACCAGTTCTGGAGAATCGGTAGTGGAAAAATTGAGTAGTTCGGAGAACCGGTAAATACCACCTCTGACTGGCCCCATCTCCATCTATTCTCTACCTCCCAGCTGATGGAGAGGAAATTGAGATTTTGCATTCCCTCCTGGAGTGTGGAGGGAATGGGGATTTTACAGTATCCTTCCCCTGTAGTGGAGAGTGAATGAGATTTTACAGTATCCTTCCCCTGGAGTGGGGAGTGAATGGAGACTTTACAGTATTCTTCCTTTGGAGTGGGGAGGAAATGGGGATTTTACAGTATCTTTTTCCTAGAGTGGGGAGTGAATGGGGATTTTACAGTATCCTTCCCCTGTAGTAGAGAGTGAATGAGATTTTACAGTATCCTTCCCCTGGAGTGGGGAGGGAATGGAGATTTTACAGTATCCTTCCCCTGTAGTAGAGAGTGAATGAGATTTTACAGTATCCTTTCCCTGGAGTGGGGAGTGAATGGAGACTTTACAGTATTCTTCCCTTGGAGTGGGGAGGAAATGGGGATTTTACAGTATCTTTTTCCTAGAGTGGGGAGTGAATGGGGATTTTACAGTATCCTTCCCCTGGAGTGGGGAGTGAATGGAGACTTTACAGTAACCTTCCCTTGGAGTGAGAGGGAATGGAAATTTTGCAGTATCCTTCCCCTGCCATGCCCAACAAGTCACGTCCACAGAACCGGTAGTAAAAAAATTTGAATCCCACCACTGATGAGAAGCGAAACGTTTTCAAAGAAAAATCACAAAGTCCAGTTGCCTCATGAAAAGCACCTTTGGGACAATCATGACCTGGATGACTGAGAATCTCAATTGTCACACCTCTGGTTTCTTGCTCATATCCCAGATTAAATTGGTTTAGGTTGAAAGAAGAGAGCCATTGACTACCATTGCAATCTGGATTCCTTCTAGCTGCATGTGAATAAAAGCATACTTCTTTCCACATCATGCTTTCTGCTTACTGTTTCTTCTCTCCCCCCCCCCCCCCCCCGCTTTCTTCAACCCAAAATACCTTAGCAGGGTCAATCTAGAATACGTTGCTTTTTTTTTTTAAACAAAAGACAAGATGGTGCCACCTCCTCAACCACCTACTCCTTTCCATATATAGATGCTGATGGGGTGGACAGGTGTGTCTTAATTCAGCACCGGCAATACGATAATCAGGGACAGCAGGTAAACAGATTTCTTTCATGCCTGAACACAAGTTTATCCCACATTGTATGTTTCAATTTTATACAAAGATACATTCCCCCATCAAAATCAGCATTTCCCCCAATGTTGCACTGCTGCTTGTTATGGAGAAATTCCGCAATTCTGCTTCCTACAGAGGAATTATTGAGTCTGTCACCTTCACCTCTATAACTGTGCAGTTTGGTGCCACAACCCAACAAGATGGGCACGGACTTCAGAGGATAATTAGAACTGCAGAAAAAACAATTACTACCAACCTGCCTTCTGTTGAGGACCTGTATACTGCAGGAGTCAAAAAGAAAACATTTATAGACCCCTCACATCCTGGACATAAATTGTTTCAACTCCTACCCTCAAAATGATGCTATAGGGCACTGCACACCAGAACAACTAGATACAAGGACAGTTTTCCCCCGAACGCCATCACTCTGCTAAACAAATAATTCCCTCAACACTGTTCAAACTATTCACTAAGTCTGCATTACTATTAATCTTCTCATCGTTCCTATCCCCCATCCCTTCCCACTTATGACTGCATGACTGTAACTTTGTTGCTTGTATCCTTACGATTTATATTGATTGTTTCCTAGTATGATTTGATTGCTTATTTGTACCCTATAACTACCATTAAGTGTTGTACCTTATGATTCTTGATGAATGTATCTTTTCTTTTATGTACACTGAGAGGATCTGTACCAAAGACAAATTCCTTGTTTGTCCAATCACCCTTGGTCAATAAAGAATTCTGTTCTGTTCTGTTCTATTCTATTCTATTCATGTATAGAACCAACCAACTGTACAGGTAGTCCTTGACGTATGACCACAATTGGGATAGGAAGTCCAGTCATAAGTAGATGTGGTGGTAAGTCAAGGCACTCATGTGCTAACATTTTTTCACAGTAATAGTTTAAGCAAATCACTGTACCAGTTAAGCGAATTACACAGTTGTTAAGGGAATGGCAGGGTCATTAGCTTAATCCTTTTTTCTGAATGGGCAATTTTGACAGAAACCAGCAAAATAATAATAATAATAATAATAATAATAATAATAATAATAATAATAATAATAATCACAAATCAAAGTCACATGACCATGAGATGCAGCAATCTGATTAGAAATGTGGGCCAGTTGCCAAGCTCCCAACTATAAAACCCATGATGTGACCGGGGAGAGGGGAAAGCACAACATTTGATGATGATTAGAAACGGTTTACAGGCCATTCCATGGATGCTGTTACTCTGAATTGTCCTAAAATGGTCATAAGTTGAAGACTATCTGTAGCTGCTTGCTTGTTCCTTTCAGCCAGTTTTTTCCAATATTTTTTGCATCTCTAGAACAGAGGTATCACGCTCACGGCGTCACGACATCATCGTGTGACGTATCACAACTTTTTTTCCCCTTCGCTAAACCCTGCATGGGTGGGGCCAGTGCATGACACATCCAGCCCACGGGCCATGAGTTTGACACCCCTGTTCTAAACCAGTGCTTCTCAACCTTGGCAGCTTTAAGATGTGTGGACTTCAACTCCCAGAGTTCTTAAAATAATCAAGAGTGAGAAACACTGCTCTAAATCTATCAACTTGTGCTGGGAGGAGTAATAGTATAGTGAAAAAGTTCCTTTTTTATAGCAATAGCAATAGCAGTAGACTTATATACCGCTTCATAGGCCTTTCAGCCCTCTCTAAGCGGTTTACAGAGAGTCAGCATATTGCCCCCAACAATCTGGGTCCTCATTTTACCCACCTCGGAAGGATGGAAGGCTGAGTCAACCCTGAGCCAGTGAGATTTGAACCGCTGAACTGCTGATCTAGCAGTAGCCTGCAGTGCTGCATTTAACCACTGCGCCACCTTGGCTCTTCACTGCATATAAACTATCCCAGATTCAATCAAATCCTGATCAAAATTAGGTTTTGAAGAACTCTTCTATTCTGTTCTAATCATTTGGTTCATATTTATGATAATTGAATAGAATAACAGAGTTGGAAGGAACCTTGAAGGACTTTTAGTCAAACCCTCTACTTACACAGGAAACCTTACACCACTTCAGACAAATGGTTATCCAACATCTTCTTTAAAACTTCCAGTGTTGAAGCATTCACAACTTCTGGAGGCAAGCTGTTCCACTGATTAATTGTTCTAACTGTCAGGAAATTTCTCCTTCATTCTAATTGCAGTCTCCTGGAGCCATATAATCTCGTTTTGCGGCCCTTTTGACAATCCAGATTCACTTAACAACCGTGTTAGTAACATGGTTAACAGCAGCAGCAATTCACTTACAGTAATAACTGTGGCAAGAAAGGTCATACAATGGACAAAACATACTTAACAATGGAAATGTGGGACTTAATTGTGGTCATAAGTCGAGGACTACCTCTATAGAGCATTATACAGTTCCTTTCCCAAGTCATCTCTGACCATGGTTGCGGGGGAGGAAAGGACAATACTCTATGTAGACTTGTCCAAGTGTTTTGCCAATTTTTTCTTAGAAGTCTAGATTACTTGCACAGGACCTGAGCCCCTGAGCATTGTTCGTGCATTCTAATCATCTCTTTGTAAGTATGGGTGATTTACACAGGGTTTGTTTGATGAAAGCTTCTCCTCTTTTGTTTTGGAAGAGAGGAAGAATCAGAGTCACAGGAAACCTTTTCTGCAGAACATTGGCAGCAGTGTGAAAATCCCTGGCATTGTGCTTCTTCTCGCTGGATGGCACCGACTCTTCCTACCTTCTGTTCCATAGGTATTTAGGTATTTAGGTATTTATTGGGATTTATATGCCGCCCTTTTCCCTGAGGGGACTCAGGGCGGCTTACAACCACAGGGGAGGGGAGGTGCAAGGTCAAAACAAAACAATATGTGAACAACAGAAAAATAATAAAACCCAACTTTCATTCAGCAATCAAACACTCGGGCGGGTAATTAGGAGCCTATCCCCAGGCCTGCTGGGAGAGCCAGATCTTGAGGGCTGCGTCATACTTGCCTGTGATGCTTCCGCAAGCATCCATGATGCTCCAGCTGCTCTGTGGAGCATCGCGCAGGCGCCGTACACACCATGCTCGTGCGCAGAAGTGCCAAAGCCTTAAAGGACAGGTAAGGAGCTCAGGCAGGTGGGCAGGCGAGTGGGCTCCCCGGAGCACCATACCAAAAGGGTACCCGGTGCTCCGGGCAGGCTCCGGTACGCCCGTATAGGGGCGTACCGCCTGCAAACCACCACTGGGCATCTGCTTACAAATGGCTGTTATGGTGGGTTTGCCTATTCAGAAAATGACTCCCCTATAACCAGAAAACTATCAAAAAATGAACTAGCTTTGTAGAATACAGGTAGTCCCCAACTTACAACCATTCATTTAGTGACCATTCAAAGTTACAGCACTGAAACAGTGACTTATGACTGTTTTTCACACTTGCAGCATCCAATGGTGATGGGATGAAAATTTGGACCCTTGGCAATGGGCATGTCTTTAGGATGGTTGCAGTATCCTTCAGTCATGCGATCACCATTTGTGACCTTCTAACAAGCAGAGTCAATGCGGAAGCCAGATTCCCTTAACTGCAGCAATCCACTTAACACCTGTGACAAGAAAGGTCATAAAATGGGACAAAATTGGGCTGGCTCCTCTGGCCCTCTGGAACGAGCTCCCCGTGGAGATTCGGACCCTCACCATCCTCCAGCCTTTCCACAAAGCCTTAAAAACCTAGCTGTTCCGACAGGCCTGGGGCTAATGAGTTCCTGTCCCCGCTCGAATGGAGTGGCTGTTGATTGTTTTTAAATTGTGATGTTGTTTGTCCGTTGTCTTTTTTCCCTGTTTGTATCCCTCGCCTTACTTGGTTTGTGAGCCGCCCTGAGTCCCTCCGGGGAATAGAGCGGCATAGAAATACAATAAAATCAAATCAAATCAAAATTCACTTAACAACTGACTTGCTTAGCGACAGAAATTTTAGACTCAGTTGTGGTCGTAAATCAAGGACTATCTAGACTCTTCACCATCACTGTGCAACCCAAAAGGCACAACTGCAAATAAGTGAAAGGAAATCTGGAACTTTAGGGTGCATCAAATTTCTATTTGTTTTTTTTAATTTAAAGATCCTTTAAATCTCAGGTGGGAAAAGGAAGCCTGGCAGATGTTATTGGATACTAAAAGGGGGGATCATTGGGGAGACAAGGAACGAATACCTGGCAGGTATTGGCTAGGAGCATGTTGGCTCAAGCAAGCAGCATCTTACTTACCTCTTATCTATAGTTATCTGTTGTGGCCCAGCAGGATCCGTTTGAGCTGCTGATGGACTCGGATAGCGAGGAACCCTATGAGTCTGCTGTGGAGGACCCTGGATTTTAGGATTTTTTAGGATTTTATTTATGATTTATAGGCCGCCCTTTTCCCTGAGGGGACTCAGGGCGGCTTACAATACATGGGAAGGGGGGTGCAACACAAAAAACATAAGACAGTGCATAAATAAAAAATAAAACAATAAAACGCAACTTTCATTCAACATTCGGGTGGGGCGAATTAAAATCTTATCCCCAGGCCTGACGGGATAGCCAAATCCTAAGGGCTGTGCGGAAGGTCTGGACGGTGGTGAGGGTACGAATCTCCACGGGGAGGTCGTTCCAAAGGGTCGGAGCTGCTACTGAGAAGGCTCTCCTCCGCGTAGTCGCCAGTCGGCACTGACTGGCGGATGGAACTCGGAGGAGGCCTAATCTGTGCGATCTAATCGGTCGAAGGGAGGTAATCGGCAGGAGGCGGTCTCTCAAGTACTCAGATCCACTACCATGGAGAGATTTATGGATGGTAAGTAGCACTTTGAAGCGCACCCGGAGATCAACAGGTAGCCAGCGCAGCTCGCGGAGGATAGGTGTTATGTGGCCGAACCGCGGTGCGCCCACAATCACTCGCGCGGCCGCATTCTGGACTAGCTGAAGTCGCCGGATGCTCTTGGGCAAGGTTCAGACTCAGAGCAGGGACCAGAGAGGCTGGTTGGTCACCAAGAGGCGCCTGAGGCATGGAGCAGTGGGGAGGACTCAAGGCAGTTTGTTCCTGATGCCAGGCAAAGAAGGGCAGAGAAACAGAAGCAGCAGCTGCGGAGGCAGACTCATAAGAGATAATCAAGCCCAGGTGGTTGTGGCTTGGCCCCTCCCAAGAGAGTATATAAGTGAGAAATTGGGAGAGGTCCTTTTGCAGGACACAGCCGTTCGTAACAGTCTTGTCAGGTCTGTTTTGTATTTCCGTTCTGTTTGGTTTGGGTTGCTGCCAACCCTTCTTGCATGAGAATGTTGTCTGGGCTTTCAGCCAACGGAGTTGTAATTCCTGTGATTAAAGAGTGGCAAATAGCCAAGCCTGTGTCTGCGTTGCTCACAGGCTGGAGGGGAGATCAGAACGGTTATCCACATCACATTAAAGATGTGATTACAAAAGCTATTCTCATTTGTGATGGAACTAATATCCCCATGTAAACAAACTGCTGCTCTTCATTTCTACTAACTCTGGATGAACATGTCCTGTTAACCATTTTTTCTGATGTGTTCTCTTAACATCTCCAGCTCATGGATGAAGCAAATTAAGATCATATTTAAATGTTTCCATTTTAAAGTTGTCTCCCCCTCCTCCTCCTTCTCCTTCTCCTTCTCCTCCTCCTCCTCCTCCTCCTCCTCCTCCTCCTCCTCCTCCTCCTCCTCCTCCTCCTCCTCCTCCTCCCCCCCCCCAATGGATATATTTGGCAGAGTTTGCCAAAGATGTGATTGCTGGTTATGAACTACAATTAGCTTACATCCTTTGGTCACTTTAGGCCAGTGACCCATGCCCCATGGGGGGGGGCAATTTGGTTTTTAATGGGGGCAAATTGAACCTTGTTTAAACCAAGTTAATGGCTTTTTAGGCTTCCTCCGCATGAGTAGAATTCACTTTTTGATAAAGAATTACCCGTATTTTTCAGATTATAAAACGCACCAAGGTTTTGAAGAGGCAAATTTAAAAAAAAGTTTTTGCACTCTGCAAACCTCCCCAAAATGGCCCGTTTTTTGCAAAAACGGGTCTTTTTCCCCCCCCAAAAAGCATAAATAGCCTTTAGGGGGCTTGCAGAGTACTCCTGGGAGGGTGGGAGGGGCAAAAACGAGCAAAAAACAGCCCATTTTTTTGCAAAAACCAGCCCATTTTTCATAAAAAGAAGAGCATGGATAGCCTTTAGGAAGCTTATAGAGCGGGCTGGAGGGGGGGTAAATTGAACAAGAAGCAGACTGTTTTTTTATCATTTCTGTCATCCCAAGCCCCCAGGAACTCTCTAAAAGCTTCCTAGAGGCTATGCACACCCATTTTGATGAAAGGGTAGGGTATAGCAAAAAATGCTATATTCAGTGTATAAGACGCACCCAGATTTTCAGCCTCTTTTTTGAGGGAAAAAAGGTGCATCTTATACTCTGAAAAATATGGTATATGTCACGGGGGGGAGGTCATGAGGATTTTAGAGATGCTTCGGTGGGCATGGCTAAAAAAAGGTTGGGAACCACTGATTTACTCACTGTCGTGAGTATGTTCTTTCTCAGACTTGCTGGGAACTATCCTACCTGATTATTTTGACCACACTTCTACAACTGCAGTATATGCATAATGCAGAATTGATGCTTTCCATAGCATTTGTCATTTTGAAAAGCACGTTAGATGTATCTTTTAATTTTAGGCCTTAGATTCTTTTGAAACAATTATTCCTCTCTTCTGAGAAGATCAATCCTGTGCTGCACAGAAAGTCAGTTTAAACATGGAATAAAAGCCATGTTCTGCCAGCTGTGTGTTGCTCATTCTTTAATCAGTGGGTGCCTTTCATATTTTCTGCGGTTTCTGTTAAGGAGATATTATGCATGGTCACATATTTTACTGTTTTGTAGCTTGAATTATTTCTGAAAACTCCTACAATGTCAACGTGGCTGGAATCGCTTTGATATACCTACAATTCCCATGTTTTTTTTTTATGCAACCCAGTGAGGTTACTTATTATAAATTATAAAATGATGAATATATGTCATCTTTAATGTGGGCAGAATTTTGCCTATTCCATTCCAGCTTTACCCTACCTAGCTTCTCAAATGATGACTGCTGCTGTTATGCCCACAATTATTACAAATGTATCTTCTGTATGGTCATCCATTTCATACCTTCATGTGCCGCCAACCACAATGTCACAAGTGGAAATCTTGGCTACTCCCTGGCGTTACTGACATGTCCTTGCACTATCACAGTTTTGCATCTTGGAGCGGAAGGAGGAGGACGCGACAAGAAGGTAGTAAAACAGCAACCTTTATTCTAGCAGAGTAAACTATGATTAACCTGGCGTGGTTCGCGCCAAACATTTATACCCCCGGGTTTGAGCAATGAGCCAATGGGGCGTCGAGTGTCTCGGCCAATCAGGGAAGACATTGAACCGGCTCCGCCCGCAAGCCAGTATTCAACACCCCTCCCCCCCTAGTCAAGTACCCTCACAAAGGGCAAACATAGTCCTGTAGATAGGTGGGACGGTGCCGCTCTCGTCCCGACCTTCGTAGCTCCCCGGCAGCTGTCGTCGGGGGGGGAATCGCCAACAGAGGCAAGTCTGTGGCGGAACGGTGATCCTGTGATGCGGCCCCGAGAGATGGCGCTCCAATTGTCTGAGATGGTATCTCCGCAACAGCCGGAGTATCCGACGATGGACCCGTACAATCTGGTTGGAATATATGGTCAGAGTCTCGATAAAGGCTTTGAGGGAAAGAATGGCCAAATGAGGCACGTCTGTCCGAAAAGTTCGTATCGGCTTGTCCCCCGTTCCCCGAGGAAAGGCAGTCCGTTGGGGATAAGGTCATCAAGGGTAGCTCACGCTGAGGGCGAATGTCTGGGGGACCCGGGCCGTCTATTTCCGCAGGGAGGCGGCGCCTTAACTGGTCCAGGTGGCGCCTCCATTGCGTTCCGTCGGCCAGACCGGCCCTGAAGGAACAGGGGCCAGTCAAAGCTGTGATTGTTGCGGGAACCCACCGTGGATCCCCTGAAAAGGAACGAGCCCAAACGGGATCCCCTAACTTGAACGTATGGGACGGAAGGGCCCCCAAGTTGCTCGGTAAATCCCCTGCATAAAGTGGATGGAGCCTATCTAGGGAGGTTCGCAATCTCCTACCCATCAAGAGCTCCGCAGGACTTTTATTAGTTGTTGGACAGGGTGTAGAGTGCTGGCTCAAGAGATAGGCCGCCACTCTCTCCTGCCAGTCACCCTGGTCCATGCGGCCCAAAGCTTCTTTAGCTGAGCGAACTGCGCGCTCTGCCCTACCGTTACTAGCTGGATGATACGGGGCTGTGGCCGCGTGTCTAATCCCTTGCTCTGCCAAAAATTCTTGGAACATAGTGGAGGTAAACTGGGGCCCGTTGTCTGAAACTATCACATCTGGTAGCCCGTGTGTGGCGAACATCTTACGAAGAGCCCTCACGGTACTCTCTGCCGTAGTGGAGGTCATGATTACCAACTCCACCCACTTAGAGTAAGCATCAACCACTATCATAAAGTTTCGGCCGTGAAAGGGGCCGGCAAAATCAATGTGTAAACGGGACCATGGCCCTCTAGGGATTTCCCACTCACGAGGGGCGGCTGTGGGGGGATTCGGCCTAGAATTTTGGCATATTCTACATCGACCTACATAATCTGCGATTTCCGAGTCTAACAAGGGCCACCACACATAACTACGGGCTAAAGCTTTCATTCGCGCTATACCTGGGTGATTTTTATGGAGCGCGGGCAGGATTCGTGCCCGTAGAACTTTGGGGATCACTACCCTATCCCCCCAAACAAGGCAACCCCCGTGAAGGGCAAGTTCGGCTTGTCGTGCCTTAAACGGTCGAAATTCTTCCGCTACCTTTTTTTCGGGCCACCCCCTCAACACCCATGAAGCTACTTGGGACAAAATGGGGTCAGCCTTTGTGCAAGCTGCAACATCCGCGGCTGAAACGGGGAGATCGGATTCAGCAATAGACAAAATGGAGAGAGAAGGCACGAGGGCTGTGTCCGTCTGTGGCAAAGGGCAACGACTCAGGGCGTCTGTGTGCCCTAGCTGCTTACCCGGACGGTATACCAGCGCGTATGAATACGCCGCTAAAAACTCAGTCCAACGTGTCATGCGGGGAGACAAAATGGGGGGGGTTGGCTTATCGCCCGCCAATAGGCCTAAAAGCGGCTTGTGATCCGTAACAAGGGTGAAATTCCTACCGTAAAGGTAGTCATGAAAACGCTTAATACCGGACACTGCAGCTAGAGCTTCTTTGTCAATTTGGCTATAATTTCGCTCCGTTGACGAGAGCGTCCGGGAGTAGAAAGCTATAGGAGCCTCTGAGCCGTTCGGGAGGACATGGCTCAGGACCGCCCCTATGCCATAGGGAGAGGCGTCACACGTTAAAACTAGGGGCATCCTGTCGCTATATTGAATTAGGACTGCTGACGAGGTTAAAATGTCCTTTATAGCCGCGAACGCCTGCGCTTCACGGCTACCCCATTTCCAGGCCGCTGACCGGTCAAGCAATCGATGTAACGGTTCAGCTAACGACGCCTTATGGGGAATAAAAGGGGCATAAAAGTTTAAAAGCCCCAGGAACGCCTGCAATTCCGCCCTCGAGGTGGGTGCAGGAGCGTTTTTTATGGCCGCAACTTTCGAGGGAGTGGGGTGAATGCCCTGTGCATCAATAAGGAATCCCAAAAACTCTACTTGGGGAACAGCAATTTCGCACTTGCTGCGCTTTAACTTCAATCCAGCCTCCCTAAAACGTGTAAGAACCTCCCGCAGTGTTTTTAGGAGTTCCAGGTGGCTAGGGGCTGCAACCAGGACGTCGTCAAAATAAGGAACGACGCCTGGGATCCCATGGAGCAACCGCTCCATGAGGCTCTGAAATATCCCTGGGGCAACCGAAACGCCAAATTGGAGGCGGCGGCAACGGAAAGCCCCGCGATGGGTAACAATGGTCTGGGCTGTAGCCGCATCATCGTCTACGGGAAGCTGCTGATAGGCCTGTGCCATATCCAGCTTGGCGAAAATGCGGCCTTGCCCCAAAGAGTGAAGTAGATGTTGCACTACAGGAACAGGATATGGATTTGCCTGCAGGGCCAAGTTGATGGTCGACTTATAGTCGGCACATATCCTCACCGATCCGTCGGGTTTGACCGGGAGGACTATAGGGGTTTCCCAAAGGGCATGATCTACGGGCTCTATTACCCCCTGCTCTATAAGCTTATCCAATTCAGCATCTACCTTTGCTCTCAATGCAAAAGGAACCCTACGTGCCTTCAGCCTAATAGGCGCGACCTGGGGATTGAGGCAAAGGGAAATGGGGGTGCCCTTATAACAACCTAATTTCCCATCGAACACATCTGCGAACTCATCCAAAACGCTATCTACGGCACGGGGAACTATCCTATGCACCCCTTCTATAGTGAGGCCCAAAACGGGGAACCAATCTAACCCCAGAAGAGCGGGCAGGTTATCCTTAACAATTAAAACTGGAAGTTTCCCTTTAAAATCTCCGTATTCCACCCGGATGTGGAATATTCCTGCCGTGGGAATCCCATTTCCCTGGTAATCTAAGAGGGAGACCCCGGCAGGGCGCAATTTACTCTGAGGAACCCTAGGGCAAAGGCGGGAAAACAAAGCCCAAGATAAAAGGGAACGGGAAGACCCGGAGTCCACCTCCATTCGGCAAGGCTGACCTTCAAGACGAACGACGGTGCTAATTTTGCGACCGCCGGCAGGGACGTGGGAAGCCTGATAGACTACGCACTCAGCACTAGGGAGCTGGTGGGTTGAATAGCAGTCCTCAGCTCGCCTCGCTGGACGTGGTTGTCGGCGGCGTTGCAATGTCTGACGCTGGTTGCTGGGCTGCATGAACAATGGGGCTGGCAAGAGAGCCCGGCAAACCTTGGCGAGGTGTCCTTCTCCTCGGCAACGGCGGCAGACAGCGGAACGAAACGGGCAAGATACGCGGCTGTGGCGGCCGCCGCATCCACGGCAAGGCATGTTTGAAGCTGGCTGGACGGACGTCGGTGGTTGCTGGTGTGGCCTCTGCTTCGGCTGCGTCCTCATCTGTCCGACGGTTTCCTCCTCCTCATCTTCCATGGGGGAGAGGTCGTCAACGAGGTTCGTCTGATTGGAAGGCCCCGCAGCAGTTTGCGTGAAAGGTTTCAGCTGAAGGCGTTCCATGTCGGCCGTGGATTGTTCGGAAAGTTCTGCTGCTCGCGCAGTCTCCACAGCTTGCGCCAAAGTAATCTTGTGGTTCCGGAACATACGGCTGCGCAATTGTACGTCGCGGACCCCGCATACAAACTGCTCCACAAGATTCTCCTCTAGGTCTGCAAAATCGCATTGGGCGGCCACTGTGCGCAATGCCTCGAGGAACTGACTGATAGATTCGCTGGGCTTCTGCACTCGGCGGCGAAAAGTAAACCGACGAGCAATCAAAGAAGGTGAGGGGGCGTAATGGTCCCTCAACCTGGACATTAGCTCGTCCCACCCAAGTTTGTAAGCTGGCCTCGGAGCGGCCAGGGCTCTCGCAGAAGCAAACATAGAGGGCTCGCAGCAAGACAGGAAAAAGCTGCACTTCTCCTCGTCAGTCTGTGCCCTGTTCTTTGACGCGATTAAATAGCATTCAAAACGCTCCATGAAGCCGTCCCAGGATTCTCCCGCAGACCCAAACGGCGCGAAAGGAGGAAGCGCTGTTGCCATTCTGATGCAAAAGCCAGGGAAAAGGAAAGAAGAAACAGAGAAGATTTTTGTTCGCTGCCGGCGTTCCTAACCTGAAAGGTATGATTCAAACGCGGAGGCAAGCTGGTTTGTTCTTCTCTGTGGTCACGGGAATCTGATCCCACCTTCGTCGCCAGTTTTGCATCTTGGAGCGGAAGGAGGAGGACGCGACAAGAAGGTAGTAAAACAGCAACCTTTATTCTAGCAGAGTAAACTATGATTAACCTGGCGTGGTTCGCGCCAAACATTTATACCCCCGGGTTTGAGCAATGAGCCAATGGGGCGTCGAGTGTCTCGGCCAATCAGGGAAGACATTGAACCGGCTCCGCCCGCAAGCCAGTATTCAACACACAGTACTTTAGGAAGAAATTTGTTCAACTACGCTGCTCAATCACTTTTCAATTGCTCTCTCCCACCTCAGCTCATAATTCCATCTATTAATGTGATGTTTCAGCCAAGCTATTGTCAAACATGAGATCAGCAATCTTCCACAAGTGTGCTAAACCCCTCCGGTTCAGAAATTGCTCAATTATGAGGTCAAAGCATAGAGGAAAGCTTGCGCTAAGCAGTACATCAGCAGAAGTCCCCTTGAAATTATTCCATGTCTCCCTTAGTACTGGCCACCTGATAGTCGGGCAATTTGACCAGTAGCTAAGCCTGCTCTCCCAATAATTATCCCAGTCATTGTTTGTCCCCATATATTAAGAATAATAATTGCTAGATAGTTTCCCCACTTGTAGGTGATAGTTTTTAAAAGAAATTAAGCCCTGGACATCCAATAATTACTTTCCTTAACTTGCCCTGGGTTAAATTAAAAGAGCCGAGGTGGCGCAGTGGTTAAATGCAGCACTGCAGGCTACTTCAGTTGACTGCAGTTCTGCAATTCGGCTGTTCAAATCTCACCGGCTCAGGGTTGACTCAGCCTTCCATCCTTCCGAGGTGGGTAAAATGAGGACCCGGATTGTTGTTGGGGGCAATATGCTGACTCTGTAAACCGCTTAGAGAGGGCTGAAAGCCCTATGAAGCGGTATATAAGTCTAACTGCTATTGCTATTGCTATAATTAGTAAGAACAGTAACAACATCTCTTGGCCTCATTATATGATAGAATAAAGACTGTCCATGGGACCAAACCAGCAGAAGAGGATCTAAAAGTGAGGATCTAAAACCTGGCTGTTCCGGCAGGCCTGGGGCTGTTGAACAAGGTCCAGCCCCACTTAAATGGAATGTATGGTGTGCTGTTTTTTTTTAAATTATATCTCACGTTATTTTTTTTAATTCTTATTTTTATCTTGCTATAAGCCGCCCAGAGTCCTACGGGATTGGGCGGCGTACAAATTTATTAAATTGCCAAAAAAAAATGCCAAACATCTAAAAATTCCCTAAAATATGTGCAAGGAGATTAGGAATAGGAATATAGGACTAAAGTAATAGGAATATTCTTTATTGGGCTAGTGTGATTGGACATTTGTCGCTAATGCAGAAGCTCTAAATCAGAAAGGGGTCCTACCAGTTCGGACCAGTTTGGCTGAACCAGTAATGGTATGGCGGCCTGGGTTGCTGGATCCGCAGCAACCCAGGTCTGCCACACCCTCAAATGGGTTCCCCAATTGCCGCCACCTTCTTGTTTTTTAGATGTATGCATGCGCAGAACAATTTTAATTAAAATGCATGCACGCATGAGCAAACTGGCCAGAACCCACCCCTGCTCTAAACAGACATGCAAACAACAAAGTGGTAAGTTATAGATCATAAATCACAAGAGACAAACAACAACTGATAAATCATAAGATACCAATATAAGATTCCTATTAAGATATAATTATTATTTAATTACATATCTATTAAGATATGTGTCGTATTGCATCAGATACCTCAGATTTAAAAGCAATCATTCACTTATACTGTGTTGTACCTGAACTTTAGAATAACTCTCTCTTCAGCCTTCCTTCTTTTGCCCTATGCCACTCAATAGAAACATATATGTTTTAGCTGTTCTGAAAGGGCATTTTTAGAAGCACTCTACTATGAATTTGCAGATGACACCAAGCTGGCAGGAACAGCCAACACTCCAGAAGATAGGCTTAAGATACAGAAGGATCTGGACAAACTTGAACATTGGGCACTATCTAATAAAATGAAATTCAAGGGTGAAAAGAGTAAGGTTCTACATTTAGACAACAAAAATGAAATGCACAGGTACAGTATAGGTGGTACCTTGCTCAACAGAAGTAACTGGGAGAGGGATCTTGGAGTCCTAGTGGACAACCATTTAAATATGAGCCAGCAGTGTGCAGCAGCTGCCAAAAAAGCCAACACAATTCTAGGCTGCATAAACAGAGGGATAGAATCAAGATCACGTGAAATGTTAATACCACTTTATAATGCCTTGGTAAGGCCAAACATGGAATACTGCATTCAGTTTTGATCATCACAATGTAGAAAAGATGTGGAGACTCTAAAAAGAGTGCAGAGAAGAGAAACAAAGATGATTGGGGACTGGAGACTAAAACATATGAAGAACGGTTGCAGGAACTGGGTATGTCAAGTTTAATAGAAAGAAGGACTAGGGGAGACATGATAGCAGTGTTCAAATATCTCAGGCGTTGTCACAAAGAAGAAGGAGTCAAGCTATTCTCCAAAGCACCTGAGGGCAGAACAAGAAGCAATGGGTGGAAACTAATCAAGGAGAGAAGCAACTTAGAACTGAGGAGAAATTTCCTGACAGTTAGAACAATTAATCAGTGGAACAGCTTGCCTCCAGAAGTTGTAAATTAATCCAACACTGGAAATCTTTAAGAAGATGTTGGATAGCCATCTGTCTGAAATGGTATAGGGTTTCCTGCCTAGGCAAGGGGCTGGACTAGAAGACCGCCAAGGTCCCTTCCAACTCTGCTATATTGTATTGTATATCCATATCCATATTATTGGCAAAGCATGGCAGATAAGATAGGTGTTTTCAACTGTTGATAGTGTATGTTTTATTTATGGATTAATTATTATTAAATGGGAAATGGAGAAAAGTACATTTTCTGCCCTCAGTAAATAAAAAAAGGTTGTAAGAAGGCTATTCAACGTATAGTCCAGAATTAAGACTTCTCTACTCCACCATATTTTTTTTGGAGGGACGAGTTCATTACCTTTGGAAAGTATATACTGTAAGCAGTAATTGTATCTTCCTATTCACATTCCTCACCAATTGGTACTTAGAGATGTATTACTGTAATCCTAATGCTGAAAATAATACCTATCCATCATGACAAGTGACCGTCAATAACTTTAGCTTCCAAGAAATAATTCTAACTGCATAATGAGAAAAGGAGATAATAAATATAAGATAATATCAAAACCAAAGATACAATGATTTAAACCCAAGCAGTAGAAAAGTTACATACGGTAACTGGCCCAAATAAAACGCCCTAACTGTGCGGCCAGTTTCAGCTGCAGACCAGCCTAGAAAGACAACAGCCGTAAGGTTCTTTTTTCAGCACATTATAACTTTGAATGGTTTTAAATGTATTGTTGTAAATCGAGCACTGCTTGTACGCCTTCCCATCTTTCAGCTGCCTGTTTATGTATATTTTTTCCCAGTCATATGCCAGGATGGATGCTCTGGCATTGTTGGCAGCCATAGCAATAGCACCTAGACTTATATACCGCTTCACAGTGCTTTACAGCCCTCTCTAAGCGGTTTTA
The DNA here is from genome assembly GCF_051295495.1 of Thamnophis sirtalis. Classification (NCBI taxonomy): domain Eukaryota; kingdom Metazoa; phylum Chordata; class Lepidosauria; order Squamata; family Natricidae; genus Thamnophis; species Thamnophis sirtalis. Next base: position 15,129,282 of record NW_028261391.1, read on the forward strand.
CAGCATCAGCATTTTACCAACGTCGGAAGGATAAAAGGCTTGCTTCATATATATATATATATATATATATATATATATATATATATATATATATATATATATATATATATATATATATATATATATATATATATATATATATATATACATACATACATACATACATACATACATACATACATACATACATACATACATACATATATATATATATATATATATATATATATATGGCTAGCTGATGAGAGCTAAATAGCTTGAAATAGATCTATACTAGTCTCCCTCTATTTATTTATCAGCACAAATAATATATATATATATGTGTGTGTGTGTGTGTGTGTGTGTGTGTGTGTGTGTGTGTGTTGCATTTGTGCTGATAAATAAAGGGAGACTAGTATACATCTATTTCAAGCTATTTAGCTCTCATCAGTTACCCTTACTGGGAATTGAACATGGGCTGTATTACATATTAGGCTGTATTACATATTAGGCAGTCAGATTATAGCTGTAATACAGCCCAGGTTCGATTCCCAGTAAGGGTATGGCTAGCTGATGAGAGCTAAATAGCTTGAAATAGATCTATACTAGTTTTCCTTCATTTATTTATCAGCACAAAGGCAACACAAATGTGACAAGGCAACATAAAAAATGGCTTTCTGCCTGGATGGCTCCCAGAGTGAGCCGATAGACAGAAAAAGGAAAGCAATATCTTCCCTCCCATATTTGGGCATATCAGGGGTTGCGACACAATACATACATACATACATACATACATACATACATACATACATACATACATACATACATACATACATAATTTTTCCTTTTCAAATTCATTCATAGATATACATTCTTATAATTGCTATTTAACATTTGTCTATTCATCACAGTCTCTATATTCATTCTTACACACACATATATAAAATACAGTTTGGGTCACTTTCTTGCCACCCCATGCCTCCATCTTGTTTTGCAACCACCTTACTCCTTCCATCTTCTCAGCCTCCCTTCTCTGCCTTCTTCCTTCCTCCTCTCCTCTCCTCTCCTTCCTTCTTTCTTCTTCCCCTCTCTTTCCCCAGTGGTGGGTTCCAGATCCCAGTGCAACTGGTATGGTGCAACGGGGCCCAGTGTCTACCACATGAATGCTCACAGCTAACACATGCATCCTTACCTCTTGCAACGCCTCAGCGAGCCTCCGCAAGCCTCCGTGACACTCCAGCGGCTTAGCAGAGCATCGCAGAGGCGCCGTGCACTCCATTTGCGTGCACAGAAGCATTGAAGAGCTCAAATAGAGGTAAGGAGCTCGGGCGGGTGGATGGACCCTCCGGAGCACTGTACCAGAATGGTACCCGATGCTCCGGGCAGGCACCGGTACACCCGTACCGAGGTGTACCACCTGCAACCCACCACTGCTTTCCCTTCTCCTCTTCCCTTCTCCTAAAAGGCTTGTTTCTTGTCTTGCATTCTGGTGCTTTGGAAAATAGTTTGACCTCCTCATCTTTGTAGGAGCCCCTCAAGTATTGGAACACTTCTGTCATGTCTCCCCTAGTGCTGTTTTTCACTAGAACCCAATTCCTGCGACTATTGTCTCTTTGTATTGATCTATTAGGATGAGAAGAAAAGGACATCTGGTGAACCCATAGGATGCTCACCCTTGACCAAATGCTATTAGTTGATTCTTGTCCTTATTAGCGGCCCTTCCTTAAGTAGACACTTCAGAGATCTTTCAGATACTGAGCTATGGTCCTGTGGTCCGACTGTAGTTACCTCACCAGGTCTAGCAAGGCTCAGAAGTCCTCTCAGAATTGATGTATGGTATTTCTTGCCTCAGTCAAGAAAACAAGAAAGTGTTTCTACTACTCCTTATCCAAAGGCTGAGTGACCTGATAGCTGATTGCTCCGACAGTGTCAGTAAGAGGGCAGATCCAGGGCAGGCCCCTTGACATACATACAGTTTTCTTCAGCAGTTCTTTGTTGCTTTTCTCCCGGCTGCCTGAGGTGAATGCCTGGCATTGTTTAACAGCACAGGCAATTCTGAATTCCCTTAAATGTATCCACGGATTTAATATATATCTTTGCTGTTAGCAAATAAAGCCATGTTTCTCAATGGCATCTACTGTTGGATGGTTGGCAAAGCAGGGTTTCTGCTTTACTACGGCCTCTTAGTGTATTTTATTTCTGGGCATGTGGCATTAAGGCAAACTGATCAAAAAGTTGTTTTTGTCAGAATCCGCATTTAGCGACATGGCATAATGTAAACCAATGTCTCTGTTTATTCCGAAAGAAAAGAAAAATTTTGAATTTCCCTCAGCCTTTCCTTCCCAGGCAAGCAGTCTCTACTTTTGGAAACATTGCTTCTCAGAGTTTGTTGCAGAAAAATCAAATCGAGAAAGCACACCCAGATAACTGATTCAACTGGATCCATTAACTTCTTTATATACATAATAACAGATGAATAAATGTACAATACCAATAACAGATTCTTTCAACATGGTAGAAGTTACAAGGAGAGCACAAGCAGGAGGGAACAATTAGTTTCATATCAGAGTTCAGAGCAGACAGAGTCGTTTTTGTTTCGATTCTCAGCACAGACTCACATCTCTTTAAGCTCCCACTGGCTGACTTAGCTGATATACCCATTCATTGGCTGCCCATGTTACCATGTCTTTCCCAGTCATGAATATTCGAACATAGCTTAGCTTTGCACATGATTTTGTGAGCAACTTTGCATCACCAAGGAGTGACCTTGAGTGCAAGGATACTGGCAGTCCATCTGCTAATATACCTGAATGCAGTAATTTTTCAGTTCCACACATATATATTTTTTCTGTGTGGAAAGTCTTTGTTATTCCTTCTTTGCTTTTGTCAATTTGTCCTCATGAAAGGTAATCCCTATGAAAAATAGCCCATCAAATGAGATCTACCACATTTGAATTGTGACATATCATTTAGGAGTGGGGGGAACCTATATCAAAAGTGAAAGACAAATATGCATACATTCTAAGTTTGAATTCAGGAAAGCTGTCCCAAGACAGGTTGTTAACTGATAGCAGGAAGAGTTGAGCTTATATATTATGGTGGGACATGGTTGATATAACCATGATTTACTGAATAAGCCACAACTACTGGGTTCATAAATAGATTGAGTTTATGGAATGGTGCGGTGGTCTAGAGGTAAATTCTCACCTCACAATCACGAGGCTGTGAATTCGATCCCAGTTAGAGGCAGTATTTCTCTCTCTGGGCACACTGAGAATATATCTGCTGAACAAAACTCCACATTAGTAACAGGAAGGGCATCCAGCCATTAAAACACTCCACTAGCTCCATTCAGTGGCCCAGACTCCTCCACGCAATGCATTATGGGGTCATTAAAAGATGATGATATATGGATTGAATTTTTAATTCATGGTAATTGTTATGTTTAACCTAGGCCACTGTAGTTTAATAGATAAATTGTGCTACGATCAAATTAATCCATAATTTTAAAAGAGTGGCCATCCTCTGATGCTCTCCAGACCCAACTATCAGTACGTAGAATCCACCCCATGTCAGTGTTTGAGTAGAAACAATACCAATATTATTTATTTGTTTGCTTATTTATTTATGCATTTTGCAAGAAAGCCTTTAAATAGATAAGTTAAACTCCTCTAGGAAGGTCATCAGTCTTGATTGAAAGACGTTACAAACTTAACAGCTCCATATTTCCTGTTTTGCCCAATTTCAGACTACTCTTCCCAATATCATCCTAAATAAGAGGACAAGGAGATTGAGAGTAAGTTTGAAGTAGCGTTTAAAGATATTTGACAAGGAGAACTGAGTTCTAGTTCTACCACATGCACAAAACTAACTGGGTTACTTCAGGCCATTTATCCACCACAAGACTGGGCAGTTAAAAAAAGAAGAAATCCTTGAGAAAATGCTGGTAAGCCTATCTTGTCCCAGGTAAAGTTCACTTAAAGAAATCTGTGCAATGGGATAAGGAATTGCAGAGAAGCCAAATCTTATAACAATATTTGATTGAATTAAACCTAAGACAGAAGTAAAGGAAGAAATAGGTGATCAAAGTTAAAATAAGATCTCCCCACCCCCCACAATGTTCTAACAACTCTTTATGGACTTTTGCTGATATCAGGGCTGATATTTTAGAGATTTACCTATAGATAAGGAACCAGACATGAGATAAGGAGATATTTAACCTCACAGGGGAGAAGAATTATGAAATTGGTTTGTAACTGTTGTGAAGGTTGGAAATTACTTATTTATGTATTCCTTTTCTTTATTGTCATTTCTTGTTTCTCTTTTTCTTCTTTCTTTCCATTCTCTTCTTTTTTTTGTTTGCATTAGTTTTTACTATGGTAATTAAAATCTTAGTAAGATTATATATACTTTATTCATTAAACATGAAACTCAGGCAACTGAGCATTCAACAATGCATTACAAATACCAGCGACTGGTGCTAATAGTTGATACGGTTTACTGCCAGCATCCTAGGTATTAACCAAGTACCTTCTTAAAATATAAGATGTTCCCAGTAGCACAGTTTTTTTTTTTTGCAGTTCCACTGGTGTTATTGCAGGAAGCTTTGGTGTTATTTGCAATTTGTTGATGTATCTTGTAAAATTCTTGGACATGGTGCCAAGTGCCCCGATGACAATGAGATTATTATTATTATTATTATTATTATTATTATTATTATTATTATTATTATTATTATTATGTGATTAATCTTTGGGGAGATTCACAGCCTTTGGGGCTAGTTGGTAGCTCAACAGTTCGAGTCCTAACCAAGGACCTAGGAACTGTTAAGGTAACATCGGAGGATATAAGCAGTTCCAAGTAGGGTGGTTTTTTTGTAGAATCAGAATGTTCAAGTCTGGTAAATTTAAAATTTCCAAATAGCGAGGTAGCCCTTTAGGTATTGTTCCAAGGGCTCCAATTACAATTGGGACAACACACAATTTCTCTTTCCACAGTCGCTCAACTTCAATTTGCAAGTCCCAGTACTTTGAGATTTTTTTCTTGCTGATTATCTTCAATTCGTGCATCTCCAGGTATTGCAATGTCAATGAACTATACTTTTTTTCTTTTCAACTATTGTTATGTCAGCTGTGTTGTGGGCCAAGTGCCTGTCAGTCTGGATTCTGAAGTCTCACAAGATCTTGACTTTCTCATTCTCTAAAACCTTCTGAACCTGATGTTCCCAGTGGGTTTTGCTGTACTAAAATCCAAATTTTTGGCACAATTTCCAATGAATGATCTTAGCAACGCGGTCATGGCATTGTAGGTAGTCAGTTTGTCAAATTTTGTTGCAGCCACTTATCTATTATTATTGTTATTATTCGCAACAACAGAATTTCCAGTGTGCCGATTACCACTGGAATTACCACTGCTGGTTTGTGCCATAATCGTTGAATTTCGATTTTAAAGTCCTGGTATTTTGCAATGTTTTCATATTCCTTCTCGTCGACCCTGCTATCACCTGATATTGTGATGTCTATATTATTATTATTCGCAACAACAGAATTGTATCACAGCGGCCAGTTGTTTCGCCGGATTTGGCATTGATTACTAGTCGGGCCCCACCCAGGGGCCTAGGACGTCGTAACGTATTTTCGTAATATGCGTGCCGATCCAAGCAGTGCGGCTTTTTGCATTTGACTGATGGTGATTTTGTCAATTTTTAACTGTTTTAAATGTAATTCCAGTGCTTTTGGAATAGCACCCAGTGTGCCAATTACTACTGGAATTACCCCTGCTGGTTTGTGCCATAATCGTTGAATTTCAATTTTTAAGTCCTGGTATTTTGCGATTTTTTCATATTCCTTCTCGTCAACCCTGCTATCACCTGGTATTGCGATGTCTATGATAGTTTTTCTCAATCAGTGTGATGTCTGGTGTATTATGAGCCAGTATTTTGTCCGTTTGTATGCGAAAATCCCACAAGATCTTGACCATCTGATTTTCGGTGACTTTTTCAGGCTTATGTTCCCACCAGTTTGTTGCTGTTTTAATAATATAATTTTTGCACAAATTCCAATGGATCATTTGTGCTACTGAATTGTGCTGCAATTTATAATTCAGGTCTATATTATTATTGTCTATTATTATTGTTGTTGTTGTTGTTGAAAGAAAAGCAAGTTACTGAATGGATGGGAGTCCCAAATAATGAATAAGTAAAGTTGTTATTCCAGTCTGATTTTCTCTGAGCCCTTTCCCAATGGTGACTCCTATAAATTTGGGATGTGAATCACAAATTCTTTACTCCTTCATTTTATTCGGCATGTTCAACTTTATCTCTGGAGTGTTCATATTTAAAACAATATAAAAGTTCAACCAATTTCCTTAGCTTTGAACAAAATCTTGAATGGTATGAATATGACCTTGAGAGAAGATAAAATTCATTTTCTTATTATCGTTCAGATAATTCACTAATGTCTATCTTCCTCCCACCAAAGGCTTAGACCTGCTGCAGTGGGAAATGTTTACAAATGTTCTTTCCCTACATTAAAATTTATTCTCTCAGGGTGATACAGACAATGCATTCTGGAACTCATTTATTTTTTTTCTAATTAATATTCAATCCCGAAATATGTTATCTTTGCATGACTGTGCAATTATTAAGGGGGAAAATATCATCCATGAAGGTAACTATTTTTCATCTTTTCCTCATCTTTTTGTGCTTTTTAAATAGTAGCTCAAGTTTAAAAAAAAATAGGCTGTATCATCTGTCTTTTCCCCATTCCTTCTTCTCCTTCTTTTTCAGGCTATGATTGAAGAAGCTATCACAAGGGCAGAATATTTTTCAGTGATGTATACTCCCTTTGCCATAAAAATAAAGGTTGAAAACACAGACAAGCTAAAGGAAGTTTTTATAAAAAAGCATCCTGACTATGTGGAATACATATATACAGGTGACAATATGGCACAATCCTTCAAAATTAAGCTTGCTATCATTGATAGATGGGTTTGGGGGACACTGACAAAAAAAATAGTAAACTATTATCAGCTCTGGCCAGTGGTGGGTTTCAAAAAATGTTGGAACCTCTTCTGTAGGTGTGGCCTGCTTTCCGGGTCCACTGGTGGAACCTCTTCTAACCGGTTTGGTAGATTTGACAAACCGGTTCTACCGAACTGGTGCGAACCGGTAGGAACCCACCTTTGGCTCTGGCCCAGGCAGGGGTGGGTTCTTGCCAATTCTCACCTCTTCTATAGACGAGGTTCCACAAATCTACCGTGCCATTTAGAACCGCTTCCGGCTCCCTCCCCCCGCCCGTCCGCACATCATCAAGATGAAGAGCGAGAGGAGGAATTCTGGGAGTGTAAGTCCACAGGTCTTAAAGCTTTCAAGTTTGAACACTCCTGGGGGTTTTTTTTCTAAAGGGTTAGGGGTGCAAGGGTCTTGTAACTTGACAGTTTTAAGACTTGCCTGCTTCAAATGCCAGTTTCTGAGCCAACATTTTGGTTGCTAAGCAAGAGCATTGTTAAGTGAGTTTCACCACATTTTACAAGTTGGCCACGCCTACCCAGTCACATGGCTGGCAAGCCACTCCCACCCGGTCACATGACCAGCAAGCCACTCCCACAAAGCAGCCACACCTACAGAAGAGATTCTAAAAAAATTTGAAACCCACCACTGGGCCCAGGAGACATTTGATTTCACACAACCCCATTTTGTTTGCTATCAGCAAGTGGTTTCCCCCTACTTTACCTCATTACTGATAGTCTTCGACCTACGGTCACAATTAGGCCCAAAATTTATGTTACTAAGCAAGACAGTCATTCAGTTACTTTTGCCTCATTTTACTATCTTTCTTGCCACCATTGTGAAGTGAATCACTGCAGTTGTTAAATTAGTAAACGCAGAGATTGACTGAATCCAGTTTTCCCATTGAATTTGTTTGTCAGAATGTCACAAAAGGTGATCGCATGAACCTGGGACATTTCAACCGTCATAAAATATGAACCAGTTGCCAAGTGGCTGAATTTTGATCAGATGACTATGGGAAGGAGAAAATACAGGGGGAAAAATGTGTGAAACACAATCATTAGTCTTTTTTTTTCCAGTGCAATTGCAACTTCAAATGGTCACTAAATTAATAATTGTGGGCCGAATACTACCTATGCTGGACAGGAACAACATTTCAAAAAGCATTTCTTGCAAAAAAAAAAAAAAAAGGAGGATTTTCCTAGGTGTCACGGCAGCCTCCCTCAGTAACCAAGAAAAAAACCACTCAACTCCATTTTGCAGAATTAAGAGTACTTTTACTGGTCACGAGTAGATAGCAGCTAGGCAAAGCAAGATCTGAGGCAAAAACGCCCGTAATCATAGATATCAATATGTGACCCAACTCCCTCCCCTTGGTAACCCCAACCCAAAGTCCAATCCAAACACCCCACAGGTGTCATGTGGGAGACATCTTCAAAAAGCATCATCAGGTTGGTATGCCGGATAGTTGGCCTTGGCGGCAAATCCTCTATCTGCAACATGTGTAGTAGATGGTGAGAACAACTCCCTTTTTACAGTCACTCCTGCACTGAACACTTCCCCACCCAAATACCATGCCCCCCCCCTCCCCGTTTCAATGGCAGCCAAAAGCAAGCAGCAAAACAGAGGCCGACAATAGGTTTCTTTACAAGGTATTCCCTTATAGGCCCCATAAAGCAAGTGAAACCACTGCTGAGTGAATAGGTGGACTGTTGAATATTCATAGAGGGAAAGACATGTAGATTAAATAATACTCACTCAATGACCGGGCAGGCAGCCATCTGAAGACACAAAAATAAGTGCAATAAAATAAGAAGCAGCTAACGATTTTCAGCCCAACCAGAGAGAAGGTTTCTTGCATTGAAAAATTAAATTCCTTACTCATTCCTTTCAAGAAAAACAGTTTAATTTATTACAATGCATACTTGTCTTCTGTGATGCTTACATGGGAGTCCGTTCTGATGTGTGTGGAAATTTGGTAAATGGGAATAACAAATATCAATGGCTGTCTTACCATAGTAGATGCTCTCCCTTCCCTTTCTTTTTTTCTTCTTTCCAGACCCCCATGGATTGCACAGTTTGCCACAAACAGCTGATTGGTCTTGTCTATCTCCTCAATCCTATTTGCTGACCCTGGGCCTGAAAAGCAAAGAAATTGGAAAATTTTTAGAAAAAATGTCTTCTAGAAAACTGCCAACGTTTTCAGGTGGTAAAATCTCTCTCTCTCTCTCTCTCTCTCTCTCTCTCTCTCTCTCTCTCTCTCTCTCTCTCTCTCTCTCTCTCTCTCTCTCTCTCCCTCCCTCCCTCCCTCCCTCCCTCCCTCCCTCCCTCCCTCCCTATCCCTCACCCCTCATTCTATCCAATTTCTATTTAAGATGCTGTTTCTCAATCTCAGCCATTTTAAGATATGTGGATCCCAACTCCAAGAATTCCCTGCTGGGGAATTTTGGGAGCTGAAGTCTGCTCATCTTAAAGTTGTCAAGGTTGAGAAACACTGCCTTAAGGCTAAATCACCATCAGTTTCATGTATTTTCCCTTATGTGCATCTCCAAAGTTAGGAAAAACAATTTGGTGAAGAAGATTTGAGCAGGTCAGTTCTTACTGATACAGAGTTTTGCACAATTTTACTAAGTAGCAAAACATGTACATCGATGTATGCACACAAACACACCCCCACAAACATATATACACATTTTGAACTTTACAAATGTTTTTAGTGGTTCCTTAAATATTCCTATCCTCATGATATACCCATATAGATAAATGTATGGGCATATCTGAGTAAGGTCATGTTTACTGCCTTAATTTATTTGCAAACAGCATAATTGATACCAATTACACAACAGCACGAGTCAAATAAAGTGGGATCAGCTTTCTCTCATCTTTATGATCTAATTGATTAGAAGCTATTTTCCTTTGGTAGGAGCAAAAAATTTTTTTTCTTCTGTTGAGAGACCAATCAGTAATTAATTTGGTGATCATTTGAGAACTGTCTTTCACCTACACATAGCAAATAATAATAATAATACCTTTAAATATAAATATTCAGTATATATATTCAGATTGAACAGCCAAGAAACAGATATAGAAAGAGATAAAGATCTTAGAGAGGAATATGGGAAACAAGTCAAAAATAAAAAGGCATAGCAATTAAAGTATTGAAGCAGGCAAGAGATTTATGTATAGATATTTTTTCATTTTTGGTGTTGTTTTTATTTGATTTGATTTTCCTCTCTCTTTCCTTTTTTTCTTTGTAGGTAGGTGACATGATTAGAAATTAGGTAGGATAGAAAGATAATGTTTTTTAACAAAGGATGACATGATTAAAAGTTAGAATAAAAGATAGAAATAAGAGAAAAGAAGAATATTTAATAAAATGAGAGCAATAATAAGAGAAAACATAGAATAATTGAATAATGACAGATTGCAATGCAGATTAGTAATGCAAATATGCATTACTATTAGAAATATATAAGTTGGTTGAAAGTAATTAATATGACTAATAGTAATATACATACATACGGTACATACATACATACATATTCAGTGTAATTTTTTTTTTGCCTCCTCACTAGAGCACAAAGCTCCTTTCAGCCCTATCACAAAAGATGAGGCTGAGAGACACCTGGAGACCATCGGAAAAAGGATCTTACCAATAATGGATTTTATTAGAGGCACCAAATTAACAGTGAGTAAGGTTATGTTTCCCTGAGACGCTTGCCTCAGTCCGCTGTTACCTACAGTTAAACATCTTATCCAGTTAATGAGGAAAAGAACTACGGTACTTAGCTTAAATCTGCAACTCAGCTATGTCAAAGTATCTAAAGACGTAGCCCCTTTGGTAATAGTTAGTGTCCTTTGAATTGAATTTCCATATTTCACCTTAAATGAGTTAGTGAATTGGATTTTAAGAGCAAGTAGGCTTAAACGGAAGTAAATCTTTGGGCTTATAACTTAAAAGGAAGTTAAAGTTTCAGCCTGATGTCTTCCAAAGTGTATGATGAACTAGTTTATCCCTTCCTTACCTAAATCTCTTGTACCGCTTTTGCAACTTAGGGAATTTTCAGATTTCAGAAAAGGCAATTATAGCTGCGACTTTCTTCTAGAAAATATTTTGAAAGTTTAAAGATTTTTTTTTTTAAAGGAATAAGTAAGGCTATCCTATTTACTGAAACCTGTTTGCTGTTCTCCACTCTGAGGGAGGTGCTCTTTTTGTATGTTCTGTCCAATCCCTTCAAAAGAATTGGGAGGGGGTGAAAAAGCATATGGCTGTTTGATGATTTCTCCAAGTTTCTGATGAAAAGAGACTTCTAATTTTTCAAAAGCAAGAAGACCACAAAGAAATTTAGATCAAGACCCTTTTCGAAGGCTTCAAAGTGAAGACTTGCTTTGGCTCACTATCACATTATCATTTAAGACCGCATTCTTATACCTCCCTATAAGAAACTGAGGGGCATTTCTTAGCAGACCTGGGTACAATTGCACTATAAGACAATTATGTCCTTATGTTCTTAGCATCCCAGCCAGAGGTGGGTTCCTACCAGTTTGCACCTATTCGGTAGAACCGGTTCGTCAAATCTATCGGACCGGTTAGAAGAGTTTCCACCAGTGGACCCGGAAAGCAGGCCACACCTACAGAAGAGGTTCCAAAAAATTTTGAAACCCACCACTGCTAAAGGGTTAGGGGTGCAAGGATCTTGTAACTTGACAGCTTTAAGACTTGCATGCTTCAATGCCAGAGTTTCTGAATAGCTACTTGGACCGACCTAAGTACTAATTCATAATTTCATATCCGGTCACATGGGTGGCAAGCCACTGCCATCCAGTCACATGGGTGGCAAGCCACTCCCACAAAAGAGGTCACACCCACAGAGTAGGTTTGAACAATTTTTGAAACCCATCACTGATCCCAGCCAACTGAATTAATGTATTAATCTTTGTACACGCCAGAGGTGGGTTCCTACCAGTTCGGCCCGGTTTGGCCGAACCAGTAGTGGCATGCCATCCTGGATTGCAGAACCGGCAGCAACCCAGGCTGGCCATGCCCCCAAACTGGTTTCCTGGTTGCCGTGGCCATCTTTTTTTTAGTTCTGCGCATGCACAGAACACTTTCCATTGAACTGCACATGCACGCACAACAAGCATCCAGCGCACATGACGGCATGAAGCACATGCATGAGCGAACCTGCAGTAATGTCAGCTGAAACCCACCCCTGGTACCACCCAGAAAATAGGTAAATACAGGAACCAAGTCTAGTGGGTTGTTTGAAGCTGCCATCATGCAAGAGATTCACTACATTTAAATAATAATAATAATAACTTTGATCATTTTGCCTCCTCAACATTTCATCAATGAGACTCTGACCACGTGGTACCCTCCAGATGAGTTGAATAATTGATGTCATATTGGCAACATGACCTTTGGCTGTGTTAGCTGACCTCACAGCAGAGCTAAAATAGCTTGGGGAAAGCTGGCCTAGATTTGGAGTAACTCTTTTGAATCCTGGTTAATTGATGGGAACCAACCAATAGAAGGTTCCTACACCAATGGAGAAAAAAAATAGCCAATGGCAATAGCCATGGTGGCACAGTGGTTAGAACGTAGTACTTCAGGCCATTTCTGTTGACTGCTGGCTGCAGTTCAGCAGTTTGACAGTTCGATCCTGACGGAACTCAAGGTAGACTCAGCCTTCCATCCTTCCAAGGTCAGTTAAATGGGGACCCAGATTGTTGGGGGCAATCAGCTGACTCTGTAAACTGCTTAGAGAGGGCTGTAAAGCACCGTGAAGTAGTATATAAGTCTAAGTGCCATTGCTATTTAGGCTTTTATATCACCCCATAGTGCTTTACAATACTCTTTGGGCAGTTTACAATGTAGAAGTATTATTTGCATATTTCCCCCAACCATCTGGGTCCTCATTTTACTGACCTTGGAAGGAGGGAAGGGTGAATCAATCTTGAGCTCCATCAGGATCAAACTTCAGACTGTGGGCAGAGTTTGCATGCAATACAGGTACTCCTCAACTTATCACCACAGTTGAGCCCTAAATTTATGTTGCCTAGTGAGAAATTTGTTATGTGAGTTTTGACCCATTCTATGACTTTTCCCGTCACATTTGTTAAGTGAATCACTGCAGTTCTTAAATTAGCACCATAGTTGATTCTGGTTTCCCCATTAACTTTGCTTGTCAGAAGGTTGCAAAAGGAGATGACATAACCCAGGGACACTGCAGCCATCACAAATATGGATCAGTTGTCAAGAATCCAAATGTAATAGCAATAGCAATAGCAGTTAGACTTATATACTGCTTCATAGGGCTTTCAGCCCTCTCTAAGCGGTTTACAGAGTCAGCATATTGCCCCCAACAACAATACGGGTCCTCATTTTACCCACCTCGGAAGGATGGAAGGCTGAATCAACCCTGAGCCGGTGAGATTTGAACAGCCGAACTGCAGAACTGCAGTCAGCTGAAATAGCCTGCAGTGCTGCATTTAACCACTGTGTCACCTCAGCTCTTGTAAGTCATATGTAAGTCATATGACCATGAGGATGCTGCAACGATGGTAAGTGGGGGAAATGGTCATGTTACTTTTTCCAGCACCTTTGTAACTTTGAACAGTCACTAAATGAACTGTTGTGAAATCAAGGACTATTTGCACTGCATTTTAACCAGGAATTAATAGGAAGATCACTTGAACCAATTTCCTTTTCCTGGGAGGTTCCCGGGTTGACCAAAAAGGCATCCTGGTTTTGATTACTGCTTATTTTTGACTTTTAGATTTTTGAGTGGAGGTGGGGGAGGGGTTGTTTCAAAGGTGGTATTCAGCAGGTTCTGACCAGTTCTGGAGAACCACTAGCGGAAATTTTGAGTAGTCTGGAGAACTGGTCCCACCCCCATCTATTCTGCACCTCCCAAGTCCCAACTGCCATGTCCACCATGTCACATCCACCAAGCCATGCCACGCCCACCAAGCCATGCCACGGCAACCAAGCCATGCCACACCCAGCAAGCCATGCCACACCCAGCAAGCCATGCCACCCCCAGCAAGCCATGCCATGCCCACCAAGCCATGCCACACCCACCAAGCCATGCCACGCCCATCAAGCCATGCCACATCCACCAAGCCATGCCACTTGAGAGACCGCCTACTGCCAATTACCTCCACGCGATCTATTAGATCTCACCGATTAGGCCTCTTCCGAGTTCCATCTGCCGGTCAGTGCCGACTGGCAACCACGCGGAGGAGAGCCTTCTCGGTAGCAGCTCCGACCCTATGGAACAATCTCCCCGTGGAGATTCGGACCCTCACCACCCTCCAGACCTTCCGCACAGCCCTCAGAATCTGGCTATCCCGTCAGGCCTGGGACTAAGATTGTAACCCGCCCGAATGGTATGAATGTTGTGTTTTTAATTATGTATTGTCTTATATGTAAAAAGTTTGTCTTTTCCCTCCTTCCCTTTTTAAGTTGTGAGCCGCCCTGAGTCCCCCCAGGGAAAAGGGCGGCATATAAATAAACTCAATACCAATACCATGCCCACTAAGCCATGCCTTGCCCAACAAGACATGCCATGCCCACCAAGACATGCCACACCCACCAAGCCATGCCATGCCCACCAAGACATGCCACACCCACCAAGACATGCCATGCCCACCAAGCCATGCCACGCCCACCAAGTCATGCCATGCCCACCAAGCCATGTCATACCCATCAGGCCATGCCATGCCCACCAAGCCATGCCACATCCACCAAGCCATGCCATGCCCACTAAGCCATGCCTTGCCCAACAAGACATGCCACGCCCACCAAGCCATGCCACGCCCACCAAGCCATGCCATGCCCACTAAGCCATGACTTGCCCAACAAGCCATGCCATGCCCAACAAGACATGCCACGCCCACCAAGCCACACCCATAAAACCGGTAGTAAAAAAAATTGAATCACACAACTGGGTTGTTTGCTTGTTTTTGGCTTTTGCTCAACAGGACCTGGCTGGAAGGCCATTTCTGTTTGCTGACTTCATTCCTTTTAAAAGTCCGTTTTCAAATGCCTTGTGCCAAACCTTTTCCTCACCCCTTCAGCCCAGTTGCCAAGTCTTTTATCCGCTGCTAAATCACCCAGTTCATTGTGCCTGAAGCCTTCATTTCAGCTCCCTCTTTACTTAACCTTTGCAGTACCGGGACAAGGTGTTTTTAGCTTCTCCTTGGCCGCTTTCTTAGTTTCTTTGCTGCTTTTTAGTTGTCTCTTGAACTCCGCCATCACTTAGGTAATTTCCATCATGAGCTTCATATCCCCGTGGGCTCTTATTGCTGCCAAAGGCACTTATTTTCACTCTCTGTCGGCATTTTCTTCCTTACCGCTGAAATACAACCCCTGACAGCATTCAACCTGCTATAAACCTCTCCTTCTCCCCATCCTCTTAAATATGAGAATGAGGCTTGGGGCTTATTTCTTCCAGCATGGACTTAGGGAAAATTGCCTTATTTATTCAGCAGTAGCCAGATTAGCTCTTCAATTTGATTTTTTTTTTTTTAGCCCAAATGTATGGAGGTGCAGGCAAGGGAAGCCAGAATGCCCTCCATTCAGTAAGTGTGCAGCCAAGATTTATTACAGCTTTCATCCTGATCTGCTCATTTACCACCTACGAGGTACTTGGCTCCCGGCCAATCCATAAGAAATATTGTGTTCCCACTGAAGGCTGATATGATGTAGCCCTGACTTGTATCACGCTCCTGGGATTCAAGGTAGACAAGATGATTCGCAGCTGCATCACCCATCTCTTTAAATGCTAATAAAACTGAGGATGGGGATACTGATTCATCCTGGAACCACACTTAGGGAATAGAACACCTCTCTGTATCACATCCCCCAGTGGGAATCGCCTATCAACCTGATTACATGTTGCAATGACATGTTGCAATAATAGGACAATTACATTAGCAAGCCTGTCAAAATAACAGAATGACACAGTTAGAAGGGACCTTGGAGGTCTTCTAGTCCAACCCCTTGCTCAAGCAGGAAATCCTTTAGCAGTGATGGTGAACCTTTTCGGCACTGAGTGCCCAAACCAGAATGTGCATATGTGGCCGACCACCAGAAACCCGAAGACCAGCTGGCTGGTGCGCATGCTCAGGTTGACCACCTGGTCTTCGGATTTACGGCATGCACATACGTGCCAGCCAGCTGGTCTTTGCACATGCTGGATCGCCGTAAACCCAAAGACCAGGTGGCCAGCATGCGCATGCCGCATCAGCCAGCTTGTCTTCAGGTTTATGGCACTCCGGTGTGCACAAACACCAGCTGGTTGTTACGCATGCATGCGCCGGAAACCAGAAGAGCAAATGGCAGGCATGCCCACAGAGAGGGCTCTGCCTGCCACCTCTGGCATCATGGCCCTATAACATTTACATGTGAGAGGGATCTTGAAGTCAAAGTGGACAATCACTTAAATATGAGCCAGCAGTGTGCAGCAGCTGCCAAAAAAGCCAACACAGTTCTAGGCTGCATAAACAGAGGAATAGAATCAAGATCATGTGAAGTGTTAATACCACTTTATAATGCCTTGGTAAGGCCACCCTTGGAATACTGCATCCAGTTTTGGTCGCTACGATGCAGAAAAGATGTGGAGACTGTAGAAAGACTGCAGAGAAGAGCAACAAAGATGATTAGGGGACTGGAGGCTAAAACATATGAAGAATGGTTGCAGGAACTGGGTATGTCTAGTTTAATGAAAAGAAGGACTAGGGGAGACATGATAGTAGTGTTCCAATATCTCAGGGGTTGCCACAAAGAAGAAAGAGTCAAGCTATTCTCCAAAGCACCTGAGGTTAGAACAAGAAGCAATGAGTGGAAACTAATCCAAGAGATTGGATATCCATTTGTCTGAAATAGTATATGATTCCCTGCCTAAGTACGGGGTTGGACTAGAAGACCTCCAAGGCCCCTTCCAATGCTTCTATTCTATTCTATTCTTTGAGACAAATGATTGTCCAATGTCTTCTTAAAAACATCCAGTGTTGGATCACCCACAACTCCTGGAGGCATGTTGTTCCGCTGATTAATTCAGCAATCCTCAGCCTTTGCGGACCAGCAGCGGGTGAGGGAGAGGGAATGATTACATGCAAATGATGGGCGAGCGAGCATACAGCTCCATTTCAATGAACAGTGGGCACTTGCGCCCGCCACTCACACAAATGGAACTGCATGCGTGCATGTGCTCTCCGGACGCTTCTGCAGCCAGCTTCTAAATGGACCGTGGTCTGAAGATGGGGAACCCCTGGATTAATTGTTCTAACTTTCAGGAAATTTCTCCTTAGTTCAAGGTTGGATCTTTCCTTGATAAGTTTCCATCCATTGCTTCTTGTTCTGCCCTCATGTACTTTGGAGAATAAGTTGACCCCATTTTCTTTCTGGAAGCCTCTCAAATATTGAAACGCTGCTATCATGTCATCCCTAGTCCTTCCTTTCATTAGACTAGACCAGGGGTCAGCAACCCGCGGCTCTGGAGCCACATATGACTCTTTAATCCCTCTGCTGCGGCTCCTTGTTGCCGGTTGGTGCCATAATTTTGAGAGGACCTTTCGGTGGGGGGGCAGGAGGGAAGCACAGTGTGCCAGGGGAGACGCTATGGCAAGGGGTGGGTTTTCCGGTCGGCTCCACAATTGATAGGGATTTCGGTTAGGACAGGTAGAGGAAAAAGAACACTGTGCTAGGAGGAGACTCTATGGTGGGGGAACCGGACTTCCGGTCAGCTCCAGAATTGAAAAGGGGAGTTCCAATTAGAACCTTTGTGGCTCTTTGAGGGTTTAAGGTTGACAACCCCTGGTTTAGACCTACGCAATTCCTGCAACCGTTCTTCATATGTTTTAGCCTCCAGTCCCCTAATCATCTTTGTTGCTCTTCTCTGCACTCTTTCTAGAGTCTCCACATCTTTTTTTATATTGTGGTGACCAAAACTGGGTGCAATATTCCAAGTGTGACATAGTGATGTAATTGAGAGACATAAGTTATTTATAAATGATATAGCCGAACCATTTGCATGATGTATCGTGACATCACTGCAGGTTCTTAAACATTCTGGTGTTAAAGAGAAGTTTTAACAGTGCTAAAGAGCCAAACAAGAGTCATTTAGAAAAATCTGGAAAGAAACGAAGTACTTTGCCACAATCTTGACACATCTGTGCTAAGGAACATGATGGATGCAGTATCCTATCTCTTCCTAGACCATTTATTTAAGCCAGGGATATGTCAATGATTGCAATTCACTCTCCTGACCAGCTGGACACAGCAAATGTTTTATGGGTGGGGATGAGAGAGAGATACAGAACACATTTCTACTCTTAAAATTAAAAAAAAAAGAGGCCTGAGCCAGCTACAATAGGCTATAACTGTGCTGCTAAAAATCAGATAGCAAAATCAATAGAAAAGAGGCAATTTTTCAAGGGGTTGCGTAGTGGTAAACTGTAGACATTGATATACATCCCTAAGACCACCCATTTTGCTTTTTAAAAGGTCAAAAAATATATGCTTGCCCTATCAAAAATTGGCCTGTTGCTAAGAAATTTCAGAGGAAAAACCTTGATCCTGGAGGCACTTCTAGCCTATAGAGCAGAGGTGGTATTCAGCAGGTTCTGACCAGTTCTGGAGAATCAGTAGCAGAAATTTTGAGTAGTTCGGGGAACCGGTAAATACCATCTCTGACTGGCCCCGCCCCCATCTATTCTATGATTCCCGAGTCCTATTTCCCCAGAAATGGGGATTTTGCAGTGACCTTCCCCTGGAGTAGGGAGGGAATGGAGATTTTACAGTATCCTTCCCCCGCCATGCCCACCAAGCCACACCCACCAAACCATGCCATGCTCACCGAGTCATGCCCACAGATCTGGTAGTAAAAAAAAATTGAGTCCCACCACTGCTATTATAGGGCCGTGGTGGCACAGTGGTTAGAGTGCAGTACTGCAGGCTACTTCAGCTGACTGCTAGCTGCAGTTTGGCAGTTCAAATCTCACTGACTCAAGGTTGACTCAGCCTTCCATCTTTCCTAGGTGGGTAAAATGAGGACCCAGATTGTTGGGGGCAATAGGCACACTCTGTAAACCTCTTAGAGAGGACTGTAAAAGCAGTATTGAAGCAGTATATAAGTCTAAGTGCTATTGCAATAGACCAGGCTTTTGTGTGTGTGTGTGTGTGTGTGTGTGTGTGTGTGTGTGTGTGTTCGGTTGGAACGGGACCGGCGGTGTCCTCATGCACCCGCAGCGCACGCATGCGTACTAGCATCTGTGTGATGCTCCAGCTGCTCCTGGAGGATCGCGCAGGCGCTGTATGCGTCCTGCACATGCGTGGAAGCGCAGAACTCGTCAAAACTGGGTAAGGAGCGCGGGCGGGCGGGTGCGCCCTTCGCCGTTCCCGGAAGTTACTTACTTCCAGGTTCACCGACCAACCGGTTCGCGGGGACTGCCGTGAACCAGTTGAAACCCACTCCTGATACATACATACATACATACATACACACACACACACACACACCTACCTATCATTAAAAATCTTATAATCATGTTAAAAGTTTACAATCTTGTGCAGCCACATTACTAGCTGTCCAGGGCCACATGCAAACTGTAGGGGCCACGGGTTGAACACGCCTGCTGTAAATCATGGTTTCCTCAACCAAAATGGTCAGGGACAGCTAAGCAAAACTGACATTAATCCAAATCCAGGAGGTTTCTCTATCACTCAACCTCATGCAAAACAGGATCTGTGGTGGTTTTTCCACTAGTCCTTTAACCAGCAGAGAAGGCATATTGTCCTAAAGTCTGTCCCATTGCTTATCCCAAGCATCCAAGGCTAATTTGAGCTAGTAAAGATGCTGTCCATCAGCACCTGTTCCAAGCCATGTTTAGGAAAGGAACTGAAAGATTTATTTATTTAGTATTTATTTATTTGTTTGTATTTAATTTTATTTATTTCATCAAGCTTGAATTAGATAACAGATCTAAGTATAAACATGATTATGAATACATGAAATGAATACAAATACAAGGGAATATTAGGATAGTGATGGTAGGCATGCTGGTTGGCTTATGCACGCCCCTTAAAAGACCTCTTAGGAATGGGGTGAGGTCGACAGTAGACAGTCTAAGGTTAAAGTTTTGAGGGTTTGGGGAAGAAACCACAGAGTCAGGTAGTGCATTCGAGGCATAGACCACTCTGTTACTGAAATTGTATTTTCTGCAATCAAGTTTGTAGCAGTTTACCATAAGTTTGTATCTATTGTGTATTTGTGTGTTATTGTGGTTGAAGCTAAAGTATTCATTGACAGGTAGGACATTGTAGAAGATAATTTTATGTACTACACTTAGGTCGGATCGAAGACGGTGAAGGTCTAAGTTGTCTAAGCCCAAAATTTCAAGTCTGGTGGAATAAGATCTGGCTTCCTATTGCAGGTTTTTCTTCAAAACACCAATAATTATGTTGACCCAAGTCAATATACACTGAACACTAAAAACTAGGACAATTGGGTGGAGTTTTCTATATTCTCCCTTCAGGGGACTGGGGAATATTTTTCTTTTACAAACTGAAAAAGGCATTGTCAATTATAAATGCCTTCAACTCATGCAGAAATCAATCTTATAATAGAACTGGTTTTTTTAAACTATCCCCAGTATTTGTTTATATGTCATTAAATCATTGTCAGGCTTAGCAACCATGTACAGGTAGTCCTCACTTAGTGCCTGCCTTGTTTAATGACCGTTGTAAGTTATGAGTGTGTGTACAAAAACAACTTTGAGACCAATCTTCACATTTATGACCATCACAGTGCACCATTCAGGCACTTTGCAACCAATGTACGTTTATAACTATCACAGCCGCTCCAGTCATGTAATCACCATTTATATACTTTATGATTGGCTTATGACAAGCAGTGTTAACTGAGCAAGTGGATGTAAAATTGTAAGTCACTGGTCACATGATGTTTCACTTAATGACCATGGGACATAGAAGTGGCTGGTCCCAATTGTGGTCACTAAGTGAGGATCAGCTGCAGATATATTTTCTCCAGAGCAATCTGTGCCTAACCTGGTCCTTCAGGCCTTCCAAAGGTGTCACTATCTTCATTATAACCAAGTTCATCCACCTGCTGCTGATTATCCTCTTTTTAGGGCAATGGGCTCTTAATCTACATTATTCTCTAAAACCCAATTTCACCACATTCTCGCATTTTCCTGTTCTACATTACTACTATGGTTCTTTCCTGCTGACTTCTATATTCTTACATCTTAATCCCTGTATTGTCACTCTCTAAAGCTGTACTCCTTTTTCTATGGAGTTCAGCATGACTTTTATCTTTTCCAGTTTCTATTTTCTTTTTCTTTTTTCCTGTCCAAGTCTTGGCTTTTTCTTCCACTTTTCGTCTTGTTTCTTCCTGGATGCTCTTCTTGACTTTTCTCTTTTTCTCAATCTTGGCTCCATCCAGAGGTGGGTTCCTACCAGTTCGCACCAGTTCGGTAGAACCGGTTCGTCAAATCTACCGAACCGGTTAGAAGAGGTTCCACCAGGAAGCAGGCCACACCTACAGAAGAGGTTCCAAACTTTTTTGAAACCCACCACTGACACACACACACACACACACACACACACACACAGACTCACACAGAGAGAGAAAGAGAAAGAGAAAGAAAGGAAGAAATAAATAAAGAAAAAAGAAAGAAAAAGTGAGAGAGATGAAAGAAAAAAGGAAAAAGGGACAGAGAGACAAAAGGAAGGAGAGAGAGAGAGAGAGAGAGAGAGAGAGAACACATGGCCGGCAAGCCACTCCCACCAAGCCACTCCCACAAAGGAGGCCACACCCACAGAGTAGGTTCGAAAGCATTTTGAAACCCACCACTGGCTCCATCTGAGGGAAATGACTCAAAGTGGTTTTTTTTCCCCTCATGCCCATCTGAAGGAAGGAAAAAACACCCCTCTTTCCCCAGTTTTCTCAGACGCTGCCCGTTTTCATTAGTTTGCCTTTTACTGTATTTGGTTCCTTCTCTTTTTGGAAGTGAAAAAAAAATCAAGAACAAACTTTAGCTGCCTCCACTGTAGGCCAGGAATGAGAGCAAAGGAACATGGCGGCAACATTTATTTGTACTTCGGTTAGGGGATGTAAGGAATCATCTGGAAAATACCTAGTGAAGTCATCCAGGATTCTGATTAATCCATTTGAGTTTTGCCTTCTTGGAAACCCCTTCCTCCCACTGGTGTCACAAGGGATTAAAAATGCTTGTATAAAAGAGGACTGGAAAGCAGAATGCTTCCTAACTTGAGTTCTCAGATATTAAGCATTCTTGATTCCTCTGTCTCCCTCTTTTTCCACTGTATGGCTTGACCTAGTTATTTCAAGGCCACCTTTAGATAACACTTCCTTTTCTCACGAAAAAAAATCAGTCTGAAATGTTGGCATACAGCATTTCAAATCCTGCCAGAAGCAATGCCTCGGGGTTTTGCTTAAAAGTTGACTGCGAAAGGACAGGAGAAATGTACCTATCACCACATTTCTTTCCAATTCTAACATGTTAGTGAAGGAATCCAAACAGTTTCAAAGAGAAAAATGAAGAAAGCTTATGAGCCCAGATATTAAGGGGGGGGGGTCATATTCTTATCACTTTTCAGTTCATCAGTTAGAAGATCCTTGCTGCCTTGGTATATACATAATACATTTAACCAGATTTAGCAGGTGCATTTGTGCCACGTTTGGTTAGTTTTAATCCTGATGGGCTTTTTTGTGGCGTAGTGTGAACGCAATCTGTTCAGTTAATTCAAGTTTTGTTGGATTTTTTAAAATATACATTGATATCAATATATGAACCATGTGTCCTCTGGATATAATTCATTTTAATACAAACAGCAACAATAGCAATAATAGCAATAATAGCAATAATAGCAATAATAGCAATAATAGCAATAATAGCAATAATAGCAATAATAGCAATAATAGCAATAATAGCAATAATAGCAATAATAGCAATAATAGCAATAATAGTAATAGATGTTGCATTAATCAAGCTTATATAATCCTAGTATTGATATACATGATTATTTTTTTAATAATAGTAATTCAACATTTAAATGTTCCATTGTAATGCCAATGATATTATTAAGCATACATAGTGATACCAACTTTCAACCTCTAATCTTTCCATCTAATTATTTCTTCTATTATATAAAAATTGTATCTGCTAACATCCCCCCCTAATTCTTATTTCTACCTCTATTCTAACTTCTAATCAGGCCACCATTACTAATCCTAGTGTTAACACACTTGTTTATATTAAGACACAGTCCCTTATTATTTGGTTGTTCAAAGTCACAATATACCAGAGGTGTATTGGTTCTGACCATTTCTGGAGAACCGGTAGCGGAAATTTTGAGTATTCAGAGAACCGGTAAATACCACTTCCGACTGGCAGTGCCCCCATCTATTCTCTTCCTACCAAGATCCAGCTGATCAGGGGGGAAATGGAGATTTTACAGTATCCTTCCCTTGCCACGCCCACCATGCCACACCCACCAAGGCATGCCACGCCCACTAAGGCATGCCCATAGAACCATTGCAATACGCCATTCCAGGAGCAGTCATCCTATTATTTAAAGATACCTAATAATATCATATCATTGATTAATTCATAATTTGAGGAGTCCTTGGTGCTCTCTGAGCTTGGTTGTTTTCTTGCAGATGTTTCATTACCAAAAGAAGAAAACAACCAAGCTCAGAGAGCACCAAGGACCCATCATTTCAACCCTGAGCTACAAATACTCTCCTTTATTGGTAACTCATAATTTAATATTTAAAGACCATTTTGTCTGACTAGCAGAAACCAGCCAAAAAACATTGACTGCAAGATGCTGCAGATGACCATAAAAGTGACTTTTTTGCTATGCGCTAAAAATGCAATAATGTAACCACCAGGAGGGAGGGAAGACGGGGGAGGAAATTCAGCCAACATGAAATCAAATGGTCACTACGTCACCAGTCATAAGTCAAGGACAACCTGTACTGTAGCTTTTCCAAATTGCAATGTACCTTGGTAAAGGCATGAATACATTATTGTCGTCGTTGTTATCGGCGAGATCTGAAAATAGACACAATATTTAAGCATAGGACCAAGCCTGTTTTAATTCAGTAACCAGTTTAAGCATTATTTTTGCCCAATCAGTGCACCTCATATCATGGAATGTGTGAATTGGAAGGGAACTGATAGGCAATCTAGTCCAACTTCCTGCTCGGTGCAGAAATGCACTGAACTACCTCAGAAGGTGTCTATTCGGTCCCCATTTTCAAACTCCAGTGGGAGAGAATTCACCATTGTTCTAAATCAAGGGTGTGTTCCAGTTGCTGCTACTGCAGGTTCGCTCAGGGATGCGTTGCGCATGGATGCTTGATGCGTGCTACGTGCACATGCACAGTACTAAAAAAAATGCTTCTGTGCATGCGCAAAAGCCAAAAACAAGACTGCGCCAAGAGAACCAATTTGGGGGCGCAGCAGGCCCAGCTGTGTTCTAAATGAGGGATGGGCCATTATGGTAATTTGTTGACCTGTGGACTTCAACTCCCAGAATTCCTGAGCCAGCATGGAATCCATCAAATTGCTATAGTTGCCCACTGCTGTTCTTGTTCTGACCGAGGCTTCGCAAGAGCAGGAAGCAAACTCCTGGTCCTGACAAAAACCCCTTTTATTAATTAACTGTGAATTCTGTTCATTCACATACAGCAAAGTCTTTCAAGGGAGGATATGCAGTCACAGATCTTATCTGGTATAGAGAACTGTCAGGCCGATATCTGCAAAACTTGGCAAGGTATCTAGGAGAGTCACAGGCCAATTAAGCGAACTAATTGTCTCCTGCAACTCCACTCCTCTTTCACTTCTCTTTTATTTCTTCTGGGAGGGGCCATTCATCATCCACCTGTGGCCTTACTCCCAATTGACCCCTGTTCTTTAGCTGTTTCCTTCCAGTTCCCACACTGGGAACAGACTCCAGCTGTTCATCTGCCTCACTGATGTCTGACTCTGAAGGCAGCTGATAACTGGCATACGGCTCTGGCCCCCTCTCTGCCTCCAACACAGAGCCTTCCCCAGACTCCAGGACTGGCCCATGTTCCTCTCCAACCTCCTCACTGTCAGAATCTGCTGCCAGCTCTGCTGGCCGCTGGCAGGCCACCATAGTTCTAAACTATCCATTCCTTTAGCTATCACCATTTTATCAAAACCCAATTCCTCCTAATATCCCACTATTTTAAAACAATCCTTTTTTAATCCATTGATCTTTGTCATGCCTTCAGTTTCAACAAAGAACATCTATGTCCCTTCTTGGGCTTGACAGCTGTTTTACATCTTTGTAGCAACTATCAAGTCTCTCCTTCTGCTTTCTCTTTTTGCAAGCTAAAAATCCCTGTCTCCTTGAACCATTCCCCCTAGGGTTTGGTTTCTACCTCCCTTATCATCCTGGCAGCTCTCCAGTTTCAACCCGCCCCAGTTTCTCCACATCTCTTTTAAAGTATGGGATCCTTATTCAGCTTTGGTGATGAAATGGCTTACTATTGTTGCATATTAAACATGCAACAGATTGTAGGAACCAATTGATGGATTCCCCTGGCTGGGTTTCCTCTCTGATTTAGTGTCATTTGCCAGCAGGAAAAATGATCAATCATTGTCTGTAGCATGGACTTAGCAGTAAACCTAGATACTATGGGCAAGTGCCTTGGAGGAGAGTTTTAGCTATTTTTCAAGTTCTCCTAGTGACAGTTCACTGATGCGGTCTAACATGGTTTAGCACTCTTCTACAAAGTGCTGAACTTGTTTGCTTAAGCATGAGCCTAGCAATTTTCTGGAGAAGCAGTAAATCTGGGCATAAAATATAGTTCAGCTAATAGATTCCATGTGTAGCTGAGAGATACATGTTGAAGTGTAATCTTAGAATAGAATTACAGAGTTGGAAGGGACCTTGGAGGTCTTCTAGTCCTTAGTTCTAGGTTGCTTCTCTCCTTGATCAGTTTCCACCCATTGCTTCTTGTTCTACCCTCAGGTCCTTTGGAAAATAGTTCGACTCCCTCTTTTTTGTGGCAACCCTTGAGATATTGGCACACTGCTATCATGTCTCCCCTAGTCCTTCTTTTCATTAAACTAGACATACCCAGTTCCTCCAACCGTTCCTCATATGTTTTAGCCTCCAGTCCCCTAATCATCTTTGTTGCTCTTCTCTCCACTCTTTCTTGGATCTCCACATCTTTTCTACATCATGGTGACCAAAACTGAATGCAGTATTCCAAGTGGGGCCTTACCAAGGCATTATAAAGTGGTATTAACACTTCACATGATCTTGATTCCATCCCTCTGTTTATGTAGCCTAGAACTGTGTTAACGTTTTTGGCAGCTGCTGCACACTGTTGGCTCATATTTAAATGGTTGTCCACTAGGACTCCAAGATCCTTCTCACAGTTATTACTATTCAGCAAGGTACCACCTATACTGTACCTGTGCATTTTGTTTTTCTTGCTTAAATGTAGAACCTTACTTTTTTCACCATTGAATTTCATTTTGTTAGACAGTGCCCAATGTTCAAATAAAATTAGCATGGGAGGACAAAGAAAGGGGCGGGGCCAGAATAAAAAGCCATTTAAATTAAAGTTTCATTCAATAAATTAGGATTTCAAGGTAAACTGAAGCAATGGCTGGAAACTGAACAAGAAGAGAAGCAACCTAGAACAGAGAAGGAATTTCCTGACAGTGAGAACAATAACCAGTGGTATACTTTGCCTTCAGAAGGTGTGGGTGCTCCAAAACGTGAGATTTTTAAAAAAAATGGGCAATGTTTTGTCTGAAATGGTACAGGGTCATATGCTTGAGCAGTGGGTTGGACAAGAAGTCCTCCAAGTTCCCTTCCAACTCTGTTATTCTGTAATGTATAATATAAACTGGTACCAATAGCAATAGCAGTTAGACTTATATACCACTTCATAGGGCTTTCAGCCCTCTCTCAACCGTTTACAGAGTCAGCATATCGCCCCCACAGTCTGGGTCCTCATTTCACCCACCTCGGAAGGATGGAAGGCTGAGTCAACCTTCAGCTGGTGAGATTTGAACCGCTGAACTGCAGATAGCAGTCAGCTGAAGTGGCCTGCAGTACTGCACTCTAACCACTGCGCCACCTCGGCTCTAATAATGTATAGATGAATATAATAATGTTCTCCATTCTTGTCACATTATAATTACAATTCACTATCAACTCGTAGACAGAAGAAGAGTATACCTATAGCCGGGATGGCGAACCTATGGCACACGTGCCACAGGTGGCACGAGGAGCCATTTGTCAGGGCACGAGAGGCGTTGCCCTATCAGCTGGCCAGCGTGCAGACACGCGCTGGCCAACTGAGTTCAGCCTTTTTTAAAGCCATTTTTCGCCCTCCCCAGGCTCCAGAGACTTTTTTAGGAGCCTGGGGATGGCGAAAACAGCCTCCCCCCACCCACCCCCGGAGACCCTCTGGAGGCTTCAGGAGCTTCTCTGAAGCCTCCAGAGTGCGAAAAACCAGCCCTACGGACAAACCGGAAGTTCAGCAACAGACTTCTGATTTGCTTGTAGGGCCAGTTTAAGGCATCCAGAGCCTTCAGGGAAGCCTCCAGAAGCCCCCTGAGGGCTCCGGAAGTCTTAAACTTGCCCTACAAGCAAACCGGAAGTCCATTGCCGAACTTCCAGTTTGCCTGTAGGGCCTGTTTTTTGCATTCCGGAGGCTTAGGGGGAAGCTCCTGAAGCCTCCGGAGTGCCTCCGGGGGGGTGGGGGAGGCTGTTTTCGCCCTCCCCATGCTCCTATAAAGCCTCTGGAGCCTGGGGAGGGTGAAAAAAGAATGCAAAACATGGGAGGTAGCACCTGTCATGCATGCATGCATGCTGGGGGGGGGGGTCGAGCATTGCATTATGGGTGTGGCAAGCCCGTGCACGACCCTCCCTGCGCTCTGCCCGCTTATGGCACGCGAGCCAAAAAAGGTTCGCCATTGCTGCTCTATAGCATCTGGGAGCATATGTATTGGAGCTACTTCCCTACTTAACAATTATAGATCAAAAATATTGCACTGGCCTGTTTATCTGAAAATCAACTGTGTGGTTATAATAAGAGGCAATGTCGGTTGTTAAAGGATGAAATGAGACCCCTTCCACAGCTTCGACCTCTAAGCACTCTTCTTTTCCTTGTGAGCCCAGGAGTCCTTCTGTGCATGTTCAGGTGTCATAGAAAAACTGCAATATGCAAGCCTCCTTGGACGCCTGCAGCGTATCAAGGAACAATCTCAAGTGATCAATCAAGCTATGGCTGAGCTCGCCACTATTCCTTACCTCCAGGATATCAGCCAACCAGATGCAGAACTGGTAAGCATGCTGTTTTTCAGTCCTTTTGGAATTGGTTTGGAGGACAAAGGAAGGAACGAAGCTAGAATTGTATTTTTGTTTTCTGGTCCTTAGGAATATGTACTGGGATTCCGAATCTTGAGCATAACATTCTGCAAAAAATCTGGGCTAAGCGTATGGAGTGGCCTGGATTCAGGTCAATATTTTTATGGCCATTGCTAGATCTTTTTGTTCTATTGTGAAAGACTGTAAATTATGTTCTATCGCATATGTGATGCAATACAGTAAGAAGAAGAAGGACACAACAATCTACCAGTCTCTTGCAATTCTGGACATTGTTCCCCAATGCAGCTAGCTCAAAAATACCACAAAAAGGAAGAAAATATCATGCAATGACACAATGTCTGTTTTGCAGGCAGGCTACTAACATTCACACAAAACACTTGATCAGATTTATTTGTTTGTTTGTTTGTTTGTTTGTTAGACTTATATACCGCTTCATAGGGCTATCAGCCTTCTCTAAGCGGTTTACAATTTTTTTTTTTTAGCAAATTGAGTCAGCAACTTGCCCCCACAGTCCGGGTCCTCATTTCACCCACCTTGGAAGGATGAAAGGCTGAGTCGACCTTGAGCCGGTGAGATTTGAACCGCTGAACTGCAGATCACAGTCAGCTAAAGTGGCCTGCAGTACTGCACCCTAACCACTGCGCCACCTCGGCTCAGATCAGTCAAAGATGACCATACACAGCTATATAACTTGCTTAGCTTGGTCAGTGTTTGAGAACAGTTTAGCATCTTCTACTGTCCTATTCCATTTCCTTGATTTAAGTTCTGTTTCAAGCTAGAAAATGTATCACAAACCATCCTAAGTTTGTGAGAATATGGGGGGGGGGGGAGATAAGGTTATCTGAATTGGAATCCATTGGGATCTCTATTTAGCTGAGCATACATTTGTAATATAATCAAGCCAAATCTTGGTATTTAGAGGGAGAAGTTTATGTCCATAAGGATAAGTAAAATTATAATTAAAAAGTATAGTTAAAAGCCAGCACTTTTAAGTTTTCCATATGGTGGGAGAATGAAGGCAAAGAAATAACACATCCACTTTGATTGGATCCCACAACATTATCCTGGGACACGTATATTCATCTTCATTCCTGAATTCTGTAGCCTAATTATGCTGGAGATTTTCATCTGCTGTAGAATATTCCTAGGGTTGAAAAATGTGCTGTTTGCTAGTTCTACTAATATGCTGAAAGCATGAAGCCTGCTTTCTTAGTGGTAATTTTCACTACATCCTCTTAACTTAAACACTGTTTGAGCATGATTGCCCCATACATTTCAACATTAGGATTGTAGTTTTTGAAGGAAACAGGAGAGCATGGTCTTTGTTACAATAAACATAAAAGTCAGCATAGGTCAGAATCAGGAAAATCAAATGAAACTCTATCAGAATTTGAGGCCTAATCTTGTTTGGGTGCTAAAGAAATTAATTTTGCTGATCATATCACAAAACTGGAATGTGAGGAGGTCTGGTCAGAGCCAAGGAGCTAATATGGATAATTCCATGATACAGAACAAACTGAACCAAGGACAAACTGAATTTCCAATTAAATTTGCACATTATCCTAAGCAATGCTTTTCCCAACCATGATTTATTGAGTAAATCATAGTTGAAGGGGCTTGCACATCTCAAACCCAAAACCAGGGGTGAAATTCAGAAGGTTCTGACAGGTTCTGGAGAACCGGTAGCGGAATTTTTGAATAGTTCAGAGAACCGGAAAATACCACCACTGGCTGGCCCCAGAATGGGATGACAATGGAGATTTTCCAATATCCTTCCCCCATGAGTGGGGAAGGAATGGGGATTTTGCAGTATTCTTTCCCTGCCACGCCAACCAAGCCACGCCTACAAAATCGGTAGTAAAACAAATTAGAATTTCACCACTGCCCCAAACCATAGCTTACAAATTGCATCGGTTGAGACCATACAGCACACAAAATGAAAGCCAAACAATTTACAGATTGCTTAATATTTTGGATGATTTACCCCTCTGTACTTTTGTTGTATTGTCTTCTCTCAAAATATATTGATAATAACCACGAAGGCATGCGCACCACTACAAAAGGAAATAGGTGTGCACACCATATCCTCATGTGTTTTTTTTTCTCGTCTCTTCCCAACAACAAGCCAGAAACTCTTCAAAAGATTATTTTCCTGAAATTAACAAACCAGATTTTTAAACTAGTCTTAAAACTCTGTTGAAATTGTTGGCTTTGTTCCAAACAGAGTAACCAAGCTTTGCTGATTCAATTGGTTAAATAAGGACTTTAAGGTTTAAAATAGGAGGCAGGAAGAGAGGAAAGAAGGAAACAAGTCTTTATCCATAAAGAAAACACACACACAATGTCATTATTAATTCCTGTAAATTAAACACATCTTAAAGATACAGTCAGTTTTACTCAAACATTGTACCCTTTTCAGAAAATATTGCATGGAAATGTACTTCTCCTTTCAGTTGGGCGAGGAATCTGAATATTCCCTCAACATAATTTAATGCAGTGATAGGGTTCGATGCCTCCTAAATATTCCAAGAATGAACAAAAATGCCAACAGACTAACCTCCTTTATCTTTTTAAGCTCCACAACTTGTGTATCACAAACTCAAGGCGTTCATCTCTAATCGAGCCGCTCAGCTTTCATACTTGTTTTGAGTATTAGATTTCCTTTTTTTTCCCTTCCATTCAGTCCAGCGGTGGGATTAAAAAAAAATTACTACCGGTTCTGTGGGCGTGGCTTGGTGGGCGTGGCTTGGCTTGGTGGGCGTGGCAGGGGAAGGATACTGTAAAATCCCCATTCCACTCCACTCCAGGGGAAGGATACTGTAAAATTCCCCATTCCCCCCCATCAGCTGGGACTCATAAAGCGGAGAAAAGCTATCTGTTATTTTGGCTCTTGGTCACCAACCTATAAATCCCAGGAAGATGTGTGGTCCCTAATCCACATTTTTGTGGCTCTAAAGGCCATGCTCAGTCCCTGAACGCAATGACTGAAAACCTGAGAGGAGAAACCCAAAGACTGAGCTTTAATTCACATTTTAAAAGTAAAGAAAATCTGGAGGAAGGCGAGTACCAGCATCTTAATCCTGCCTGTATATGCACCGTTCCACCCACAGCAATGCTTGGCTCCTCTCTGAAATGTTAAGTGGAGCCCCCGATCATTAAAACTGGTTAAAATTATCCCTTGTAACAGTTTGAAGTAGACCCTTCCTAAATATATCAGTCCTTCTGATAAAAGACAGAATCCCAAGCTCTACTTCAAACTGTTACAAGGGATAATTTTAACTGTGCATGCATTTAAATTAATTATGATATGCAAATGAACTGTCTCTAGGTTTCTTTTTCCTCCTTCTGGGAAGAGTGACAGCCCAAGCTATACATCACAGTTTAAACACATGCCACAAAAACAGTACTTAAAACTGGCTCTTCCACTGCAAACCTCACCTTCTAGAGAATCCCAATAACCTTTTCAAGGGTAGCGTTGCCAGCAAATCACCTCTAGCGGGTCTGCAAAGCTTTCGAGCTTTCTTTATTAAACTTGGCAGCATCAGAAATCCCGAGATGAATATTCTACAGTGAATAAGCTAATGTGTCTTAGGGCACAACTAGATATAATTCAGATGGATGTTTATAAACAGAAGGATGCGTGTAGGAAATCAGCATCCACCTCTCTCCTAGAAAAATGAGATATTTCAGGAAATATTAAAAGGACAGAATATTTCCCCTAAAAGGCAGGCAGAAACTCACCCCCTCCACTCCACCTTTGTCAATGGGCCATTAAGGCCTGAGCCAGTCGATTCTGCATAACAAAGATCTACCTCCTTCAGGCAGAGCTGTAATAGGAATCCAAAATCCTTTCATTACATCGTCACCCAGCAACAGCTCAACCAACTCTGAGACTCAAAAGACCTACCTCCTTTAGGCAGAGCCATAGCAGGAATTGCCCAAAGCCATTTACCCATCTCACCACATGGCACCTGAGAAGATTACATCATCCAGCAAGGCTCAACCAAGCCTGTGACTCAGGACAGCCTACAGAGTTGCCCCTGCCTGGTCCCATGGGAGTCTGACAACCAATCAGAATACAAGCTCAAATTCAAAAGCCCAGAGAGGCCATAAAACCAGGGCACTCTCAGCATCTCTTCCCCTTTTCCCCCAGGACCTCAAACCATGTGGTCCTGTCCACCATTAAAAACCATCTTTCCAAGCAGTCTCCATGGTTCCAGTCCCCACTCGGAACTGAACCCAGATGGACATTTTCCAACATGGGTATTAACAAGTTTATAAAGATAGAAGGGTCTGAATCCGATTGAGGTCAGTTTCACAAACTGCATTACATAATGGTTAGTTTGATCAGGTTATTGAATAAGTCAAAGTAGTTGGATTCATACTATATGCTAAATTAAAACTAAATAAATCTTATATGATGGGCAAAGTCAAACTAAGACTATTTTTTTCCAGTTTCCCAAGCTTAATGAAGCTACTGACCCTATGGCAGGGAAAACATAGAATACTCTCCCCAATACATTCTGCTGCTCCTTTTCCTCCCATCTTTCAGTTTCAGTTTCAATCTGTATTTTCGCCGTGATTTTATTGAGATTTTTATACATTGGGTTATATAGAGAATGAATAGAATAGAATAGAATAGAATAGAATAGAATAGAATAGAATAGAATAGAATAGAATAGAATAGAATAGAATAGAATAGAATAGAATAGAATAGAATAGAATAGAATTCTTTATTGGCCAATTCGTGGACATTCATCACGAATCATAAGGTACAACACTTAATGATAGTCATAGAGTACAAATAAGCAATCAAATCATACTAGGAAGCAATCAATATAAATTGTAAGGATACAAGCAACATGGTTATAGTTACAAGTGGGAGGAGAAAGGTAATAGGAAGGACGAGAAGAATAATAGTAATACTGTCTTAGTAACCTGTTCTCCAAAAATAAAACCTCCCCGGATAATAAGTCCAATTGGGCTTTTGAGTACATGAGCTAAAATAAGTCCTCTCCTGAAAATAAGCCCTCCCCAAAAATATTGCAATGCAGCAGCAGCCATGAGGTGACCACGCTCGCCTCCTCCTGCACCTCAAAAATAATAAGACCTCCCTGAAAATAAGGCCAAGCACTTATTTCAGGGGTCAAAAGAAAATAAGACCCTGTCTTATTTTGGGGAAAACAGTTTGTAAATAGTTTGACAGTGTTGTGGGAATTAGTTGTTTAGCAGAGTGATGGCATTCAATGAAAAACTGTCCTTGTGTCTAATTCAGTGGTGGAATTAAAAAAAAATTATTACCGGTTCTGTCGACATGGCTTTGTACACGTCACAGGGGAGGATACTGCAAAATCCTCATTCCCTCCCCACTCTCAAAATTTATGTTACCGATTCTCCAGAACCTGTTAGAACTGGCTGAATACCACCTCTGGTCTAGTTGTTCTGGTGTGCAGTGCTCTGTAGCATTGTTTTGAGGGTAGAAGTTGAAACAATTTATGTTCAGGATATGAGGGGTCTGTAAATATTTTCACGGCCCTCTTTTTGACTCGTGCAGTTTACAAGTCCTCAATGGAAGGCAGGTTGGTAGCAATGGTTTTTTCTGCAGTTCTAGTTATCCATTGAAGTCTGTGTCTGGTTGCAGAGACAGGTGCAGAAGACAGAATCAATAAGACAGGTGCAGAAGACAGACTCAATAGTTCCTCTATAGAACTCTATCAGCAACTCCTTGGGCAGTTTGAGCTTTCTGAGTTGGTGCAGAAAGAACATCCTTTGTTGTGCTTTTTTGATGACGTTTTTGATGTTAGCTGTCTATAATTATGGTTTCATTTTGATGTGGTAAGCTGCCTAGAGCCACCTTGGCAGCAAGATGGGTGGCAAACAAATTCAATTAATCACTTGATTTAAAGTTTAATTAATTAATTAAAAGATACATATGTTGTCTGCCCATATTTTGATGCAAGGCAGGGAATATCCGAGGTGGTGTAATTTTATTTGGGGGGAAAAATCTGTTCATCCCGTAAGATCAGACAGAGTTGAGATGCTTCATTAAGCAATCTATTAAGCAACCTTATCTGATAGGACATAGGAGATGTTATCTTGTCTATTAGCCCTAACCTCCGGAACAATCTCTCTCTCTCTCTCCCTCTCTCCCTCTCTCTCTCTCTCTCTCCCTCCCTCCCTCTCTCCCTCCCCCTCCCTCCCTCCCTCCCTCCCTCCCTCTCTCTCTCTCTCTCTCACACACACACACACACACACGCCAGATTGAAACGGCCCTGATTCTGCTTTGCTTTAAATGTGTCTTGAATACAGGTGGTCCTGTTTAGTGATCGCCTGGTTTAGTGAGTGTCCACAGTTATAATTGTGATATTAAAAAATAATAATTCTGCAACCAGTCCTTGTATTTATGACCTTTATAGACCTGTAGTTACCTGTACCCTGTTCAGAACTGTGTGTAAATTTCAGCCTTGATGCAGATTAATGATTTAATTGATAGGTTATATTGAAACTGATTTTGAGGGTCTATTTAAAGCTGCAATTTCTACATCTAGAGGCTGCCTCTTGGAGTTAACTATGAACTGCGTTATTCCACTAGAACAAAACGGCATGCATCTTAAGGAACCAGTATCATTTCCCGCCTTTTTATTTTATGTTGGTTTTGTGTCATATATTTCCTGTAACGGAAGTGTTAATTTTACTGTACTTTTGGGTACCATTTTGGAATCTAATGTAAAAATATCTGCAGACGCCTCACATCCTGGACATAAATTTTTTTCAACTTCTATCCTCAAAAATGACGCTATAGGGCATTGCACACCAGAACAACTTAACACAAGGACAGTTTTTTTCCCCAAATGCCATCACTCTGATTAACATCTAATTCCCACAACACTGTCAAATAATTTACCAAGAATGCATTACTATTATTCTTCTCTTCCTTCCTAGTATCTGTCTCTTCCAACTTATGACTATAACCATGTTGCTTGTATCTTCAATGTATATTGTTTTATTGTTTCCTAGTACAATTTGTTAGCTTATTAGTGTTGTAGTGATTCTAACCTTGACTATCACTAAGTGTTGTATCTTTTTATTCTTGATGAATGTATTCTTTTATATGCACTGAGAGTATATGCACCAGTGGTGGGATTCAAATAATTTAACAACCGCTTCTCTGCCCTAATGACCAGCTGGGTAGGCATGGCTCAGTGGTCATGTGACCACGTGGGCGTGGCCAATTCAACGTCACTCACGTTGATGGGCACTTCGTCTTAGCTGTTACAATGTAATAAGGGTTAATCAGAGAGGCAGTTTCTGTAAGCAGGGCAATAAAGATTAGGCTAGGTACAACACCAGAATGTTTCCTTCCTCCCTTCCTTACAGGATTAGCTCTGTAAAGTGCAAAAAAATAAAAGGAGATTTCTTCCAACAACCAGTTCTCCGAATCACTTAGAAAGTTAATATCCAGTTCTGCCGAACAGGTGCGAACTGGCTGAATCCCACCACTGATATGCACCAAAGACAAATTCCTTGTATGTCCAATCACACTTGACCAATAAAGAATTCTATTCTATTCTATTCTATTCTATTCTATTCTATGGTATTTTACATGTGTTCTGATTCACCATGACATAGAAATTGATGCTATTCTAGCTTTTGAATTAAAAAAAAATAGATTAAGTGTTTTTTAAAAAATAGGAAAGGAAAGCTGAAGACTGTAAAATCATGATGTTTCACTTTGCTTAATGTCCAAATTGCCAGTCCCAATTGTTATCACTACAAAAAACTATTTATTTGGCTTTTTCTCCAGGTCTGAACTAGGGTGAGATTCAGACTGTCTATAGCTTGTCCCACCAGGATTAACATTTTTTTGAATTTTAATTTTAATAGATTTGTATGCCGCCCAATCCCGAAGGACTCCAGGCGGCTTACATAAAAATGTTTAAAAAACAGAATACTAAAAAAATTAAAAATACAAAACAGAGCATTTGTGATGGGTTTTTTTATAACTTTGTTTTTAGTTTTGTACGCTGCCCAGAATCATTAACAAATTGGTGGCCTAAGAATGCGAATACATAAAAACAAACACAAATAGACAAATAACTCAGAGAGAATAGGTTAAAAAAATATCCATTATGCTACACATTTTAGTTTCATTCTAATTTTAGTAGAACACACAAATATGCATTCAATCCCCCTCAGTCCCCTCAGGGAAAAGGGCGGCCTATAAATGCTAAATAAATCTAAATCTAAATTGTTATATTGAAACTAATAGAACTTATATTTCTTATTTTTCCTCATTGCTACAGAACACAAATATTTGTTTTTAAAAAATTCAATTGTTATAAACCTACCAACAAAAAATCCTAGGCTAAAAACCTCATATTTTACTAATGCATATTTACTTATTCGGGGTCATTATTGATCCCCCCAATAAAAAAAAGCAAAGCGTGGATGAGCCCAAGGAGAGGGGGGGGAAACAGATCAAGTGATGTGCTGCTCATTGTGCAAAAGATGAGCAATAAAATCATCAGCGTACAAATGATTTTTTAATTAGCTTTTAATCTGTGTATTTAGGGAAGTTATTTCTGTGTGAATTCCATTCCGATAATTTTTATCTCGGTGTCACAGCTGCAGTCACTAATGGCAGATGCCATGGACACCCTCGAAGGAAGGAAAAGTGATAAAGAACGTGTCTGGAATAAAATTCAAAAGGTAAAAAAAAAAAGCCATATTGGAGGCTAAGCAAAGAGAGAGCAGATGCTAAGAAGTTAAAGGTTTGTCAAGAGGTGATATCAGTTCTTCAAGCTGATGAAAAGTTTGGTCTCATTTCTAAAGGGTTTCAAAATTTTAGCCTTGGCCAATTCATGCCCTGTTTATTTTGAAAAGAGTTTCATTCTTTGTATTTGTACATTCCCTAGGAAAACATGTAAGTTGGGTTGACAAAATCAGACATGAGGAGTGATAAGCCGCCTGGGAAAGCAAAAGGAAATCATTAAAACCATAAAAAAACTAAAAGTTAGAATATTTTGGATATAGCATGCGACACCTAGAAAAATATGCAGGGTATTTTTCCCTCGCTGCTGGGGGTTCACAGGGGTTCAGGCAAACCTCTAGCTAAGATTCTGTGCAGTTCGGAGAACCCCCAAATCCCACTCCTGGCTGGCCCCGCCCATCCCTCCTCTCCCAGGAGTCTCCACATGGCCTGTTTTGGATGCAGGTAAGTGCAGAGCGCCACGGAGGCTCGGGGAGGGCGAAAAATGGACCTACTAGAAGTTCAGGAACTCCAGAGGGCCTCCGGAGCCTGGGGAGGCTGTTTTTGCCCTCAGAGACGCTCCAGAAAAGCCTCCAAAGCCTAGGGAGGGCAAACATTCCCCCCCCCGCCATGATGCACAAGGCCAACTAGGCCATGCCCATCATGGCCACACCCAGCCAGCAACCGGGCAGAGAACCTAAAAATTTTGAAGCCCACCTCTGAAAATACGGCATACTTCACTTCCAAGGAAAGATTGAAGGCAAACGAGGTCCAGGCAGAAGAAGACCATCGTGGCTTCAAAATCTGAGGGACTGGTTCAGACAAAACTCAACAGCACTTTTTTATGTGGCTATTAATAAAAATTGGATCACCAATATGATCGCCAATGTCCAATGATGGATATGGAAGAAGGAGGAGAAGGAGAAGGAGAAGGAGAAGGAGGAGGAGGAGGAGGAGGAGGAGGAGGAGGAGGAGGAGGAGGAGGAGGAGGAGGAGGAGGAGGAGGAGAAGAAGAAGAAGAAGAAGAAGAAGAAGAAGAAGAAGAAGAAGAAGAAGAAGAAGAAGAAGAAGAAGAAGAAGAAATAATGAAGACAGGTTGATTGTGAATATTGAGAAATATGCTTTGACGAATCTGCAACAATAATGTTCCAAAAAGCTGTGCAACCACACAACCACAAAACAATG
Organism: Thamnophis sirtalis; assembly: GCF_051295495.1. Lineage (NCBI taxonomy): Eukaryota > Metazoa > Chordata > Lepidosauria > Squamata > Natricidae > Thamnophis > Thamnophis sirtalis. The sequence continues at coordinate 15,167,643 of NW_028261391.1, forward strand.
AAGAAAGCTAAGAAGCAGTACAACGATGACTACATTTGGATACCAACACATCTAGTTTTCTCTTGAGTTTTTGATCCAAGATACAAATGGAAAGATTTGAGTTTTACATTAACTATGGTTACGTCAGATTGAACCCACCAGATCCACAACTGAAGGTTTCAAGCTGATTACTTTATTGTATTCTATTTATAATACAAGAATCTCACCAAACTGCTTGCGTTCTCTTGGGAACAAACAGATAAAATTCCAGGAATTGGGGAGGGGTGCCAATCCTAATTCTCTTGCAACTGCACAACAACTCAAGGCTAATTTCCTACTTGACCTTTCCTTCTTGCCTGGCTGGCAGTTTTCCAACAGGTTCTCTGTGCATTTGAGTCTAAATTGCAGTTAGTTTTTATAAAGGCAAATGAGAACATGTCAGTTTGATGATCTATATTTTGAACTTTGCTAATCCTGGTTAAACTTGAGCACCAAGCATTTTAGACCAGCCAGCTATGTGACACGCTAAAGTAGGGGGAAATGGCAATGCATAATATGCTGTGAATATTATGGCCTCCCTACCAAAAATAATAAAAGAATCTGTTTGGTGTGGGGGTGGGGAATAAAAAGAAAGCAGGAACTTGGTGAAAGTCCATAAAAGAAGCGGTGGAAATTTACAAACTTTTCAAAGGGTGGGAGGTTTCCCCCACCACCAACTTTTAATTTATTTTTACAGTTTCCCCGAGTACATGTTTGCTTAGATTTCAGGTGCATATTTAAAAATACAGTACAAAAAGTACTGATTCGTATGACATTAAGGTAGGATGTGTAGACTATAACTGCAAACAGGTGTGGGCAGATGTCATGGAATGTGGGGTGTGAAAGGGGAAAAGATGAGTAAATCTTTATATATCATCTAATTGCGGGTAGAAGGGGAGGCCTGCCTGCATCCTTAGACCTAAATAAGTAAATAAGTAGAGAGGGATGTTCCTCCCCCAGAAATAATCCCCTCTGTTTTGGATCTGGAATTAGTTGTGTGCTAAGAGCAGGGAAGGATTGCTAGCAAGTATCATTTGGATGTTTTGCAGGTGACCAAAATTATGTTTCACAGATAACCAGATACCTTTATTTCACAGAAAACCAGAAGCTTTATTTTGGAAATCAAGGCTCAAGTTGGGACTCCTATTGCTATATGGGCTCCCTGTTACACATTCTTGAGCTACTTCAATTTATCACCAGGTTGATGATGGCGTTTCCCAGTTTATAATGCCATGTCCATCTTGGGCTAAACCCAAGTCACTGAGGATCAAACATTCAGGCTCTTTTCATCTCTGAGTAGATACAATGTGATCCAAAGTACAGAACCTTAGCATTCGTCCTTTGCCATGGTGAGACCATTCATATGTATGAAGCTAAAACCAGTGTCCACTTTCTGTATCACTGCCCCCTTTTCTGGATTCACATGGTCCTTATTCTGCTAGGAATCTGGAAAATTATTAAGATCTAAACCAGAGGTAGTATTCTGCCAGTTCACACCGATTTGGGCAAACCGGTAGTTGGGACAACGTGAGGCTCCACCCACCCATCCAGACGTCATCACGGATCTTCTGCGCATGCACAGAAGGTTCTGCACATGCCCAGACGCGCAGGGTGCGCGTGCTCCCACTACCGAACCGGTAGTGAAGAAAAAAGATCATTACTGATCTAGACCGAATGTTTTTCACTAATAGTTATGGATTGCTGCTTGGTGTTATATTATGCAATTAAGTTGCATTTTATATGTTATGTTTTGAACTTGGTACTATAAATTGAAGTGCAAATGGCTCAGTCACTTGTAATTGGAGTGGCACATAAACCTCAGGACATGAATCAATCCCTGTCAAAGTTTTTTGTTGGCAGGAAATTCTAGGAGTTACAGTTCAAAGCAGTGGTGGGATTCAGCCAGTTCGCACCTATTCGGGAGAACCGGTTGGTAACTTTCTAAGCAGTTCGGAGAACCGGTTGTTGGAAGAAATCTTTTGTTTTTTCCCACTTTACAGGGCTAATCCTGTAAGGAAGGCAGGAAGGAAACATTCTGGTTTGGTTATTTCCCTATTCTTTATTGCTCTGCTTACAGAAACTGCCTCTCTGGTTAACCTTTATTACATTGTAACAGCTAAGGCGAAGTGCCCATCGACCTGAGTGACATTGACTTGGCCACGTCCACATGACCACCTAGCCCCATCTACCCAGCTGGTCATTAGGGCAGAGAACTGGTTGGTAAATTATTTGAATCCCACCACTGGTTCAAAGCCACTAAACTGAGGGAGAATGTCATGTCTTATTTCTATACATTTTTATTTATAATCCATATTTTCTTTTAGTAATCTGGATTTATTGATTATACTTTATTTATAATGAGGAGCAACCCATCGTGGTAGTACCAGCAGACCTCAAGATCCTGGAATAGTTGCATCACCACCAAAGTACACCTACAATGTTTGACATGCGTTCATTATTGATGCCTCTCTGTTTAAGTTAGATAAAGATCCAAAGGGCAGATTCCTTCTATCTTGTTTTGCATGTATTGTTGCTATAGAATATAATAGAATAACCGAGTTGGAAGAAACCTTGGAGGTCTTCTAGTTCCCCTGCTTAGGCAGGAAACCCTACCCCATTTCAGGCAAATGGTTGTCCAACATCCCCTTAAAAACTTCCAATGTTGGAGCACTCACAACTTCTGGAGGCAAGTTGTTCCACTCATTAATTGTTCTAACTGTCAGGAAATTTCTCCTTAGTTCTAAGTTGCTTCTCTCCTTGATTAATTTCCACTCATTGCTTCTTCTCCTGCCTTCAGGTCCTTTGGAGAATAGCTTGACTCCCTCTTCTTTGTAGCAACCCCTGAAATATGTAATAAGTAGCAGCTCAACCTCCTCATATAAAAATGTGGATGAAAGTATGGCAAAATACAAGGAATATTCCACTCCAAAGATAATAATTCCTATGATCCTTGTTTTTATCACTTTGGAAAAGCAAAAATCAAACAAGGTCACTTTTGTCAACACCCTGATAGAAGATATCTAGCATTTTCCCCCAACCTACTTCGAAATGCCAGGATTTAAACTGGGACGGGTGCTTTTACGTATCAAGCAAATATATTGTTGAATGATTGAGGCTTTTCTCACGAAGAGGGACAGCTGGAAGAAAATACCGAAACTCCTCCCATTTATTCTCCTGGTTTATCATACCGGCTGGGTTTGCAATCACAGTTACCTTGGTTATTGACATAACTCATTTCTGGGTTTACACAATACATTGAATCGTCAGCCAACCAAACTGGATGTGTTCCCAGAACATACTGAGCTGCAGAAAAGAAAAGAGGAACCAAAGCAAGGTTACACTAACCAACACTAACAGCATTTGGCACGTGGTGCAAATACAGCTGCTGACTGTTTAGCTGAGTTGGGTAGATGTGTTGTGTGATCACAGCCACAAGAGAGACAGAAGAGTTGAAATCAGGGATCTAGCAAACCAGAATCCAGTTTATATGCAGGTCGTCCACAACCAAGGCCAAAATTTATGTTGCTAAGCCAGGCAGTTCAATTTTGGCCCATTTTCCAACCTTTCTTTCCATGGCTGTTAAGTGAATCACTGCAGTTGTTAACTTAGTAACATGTAGTTGTTCTCCGAACTACACAAAATTTCCACTACTGGTTCGCCAGAACTGGCCAGAACAGCTGAAGAACACCTCTGCTTCAGAAGTTCATTAGTTCAAGGAAGAAGAATACTGTCCACAATTTTACGCTGGATTTTCTTTTCGTTTTGCCTTGCGACTGTGTCTTCTGAAGCATAAATCTGCTGCAAGAGCTGGTGATGATTCAAAGAAAAGGGGAAACAATCATGACTGGAAGTAAAGTGGACATAATAAAGGGATCGGAGTGGCAAATGATAGCATTTGAGGAAGATGACCGGGATCTAACATCTCCAGAGCCGAAAAAGTTTTTCACAAAAAGTGTTAGCCGAAGCCTTTCAGTGAAGCAGGGATGACAAAATGAGAAGAACGGGATCCTAGTGGAAAGGGGTTCACCTACATTTACCATGCAGCTACTACAATGCCATTTATGCTGAGAAAAATCTCTGTGTAAATCTCCCTTGAATTCATTATATGAGGGATCCTTGGTGTTCTCCGAGCTTCTTGTAGACATTTCATTACTCAAACTAGGTAATACAGGGGTGTCAAACTCGTGGCCCACATGCTGGCCATGGCCACACCTGATTTCAGCGAAGGGGAGAAAAGTCATAATACGTCATGTGATGACGTTGTGATGAAGCGAGTTTGACACCCCTGAGGTAATATCATCAACGCCTCTGGTGGTGTTACTTAGTTTGAGTGATGAAACGTCTGCAAGAAAACAACAAAGCTCAGAGAGCACCGACAACTTCTCATTTCAACCCTGAGCTTCAAATACTCTCCTTTATTGATATACTATTATATACAAGTAGCCCTCAACTTACATTCAGTTCATTCAGTGACCATTCAAAGTTCCAACGGCCCTGAAAAATGTGACTTATGACCATTTTTCACACAACCATTGCAGCATCCCCACAGTCTCATGATCAGAATTTGGATGCTTGGCGACTGGCTCATACCTATGTCCTTTGGGTCATGTTTTCATAGTTTGCAACCTTCTGCCAAGCAGATTCACTAACAACTGTCATTAACTTCACAACTGTATGAATCATTTAACAACTGTGGCAAGAATGATTGTAAAACGGGACAAAACTCAATAAGTGTCTCACTTAGCAACAGAAATTTGGGGTTCAATTGTGATCATAAGTTGAGGACTACCTGTGACAAACCTTCAACTGACACTAAATAAGAACTATATGTGTCCATTCTGACTTACCTATAAATTTGACACAAGAATATTATTCTTATTATTATTCTTATTAATTTATTTGTATGCCGCCCTTTTCCCTGAAGGGACTCAGGACGGCTCACAACTTAAAGGGAGGGGAAAAACAAACAAAGTTACAAAAAACATAAAAACCATACATAATTAAAAAGCACAACAATCATACCATTCGAAGTGGGGCAGCGAGTTTTTAGCCCCAGGCCTGTCGGAACAGCCAGGTTTTAAGGGCTGTGCGGAAGGCCTGGAGGGTGGTGAGGGTACGAATCTCCACGGGGAGTTCGTTCCAGAGGGTCGGAGCAGCCACAGAGAAGGCCCTCCTCCGGGTAGTCGCCAGTCGACATTGGCCGGCGGATGGAATTCGGAGGAGGCCTAGTCTGTGGGATCTAATTGGTCTAGTGGAGGTAATTGGCAGTAGGCGGTCTCTCAAGTACCCAGATCAGAATAGTTTGTAACCCAGGGAGAGCTAAGTTTCTAAGCTCTCTAATGTTTCCTCTTCTATCTAGACATCAGGGGAGAAACTCCTAGAAATAAAAAAATATAGTATTTGTTGCCATATTAACATAAAGTCACTGGAGTACATACAAATTAACTAAATTGATCCTGAGATTGTGAAGCAGCCACAAAGGACAGCCTCATAAACTTGTAAGACAAGAGAGGATTGGATTTGTTTTTGCTTCTGACTGCTACGTATGTACCATATAACCCACTGTTGTGTTTCACAAAGTGCAAAACTGCAGGTAATTCCAGAGTCCCGTTGTTGCTTTTGGTTGCTATCAGATAAATCAAGGGGGAAAAGAACATTGGCCAAAAAAAAAAGAGCCTTTAGGATATTTTGCACAAGTTCCCTCAGAAACAGCCTTGTATAAAATTCAGTTCAAGAGTAGAAAAGAATCACTTGCTTGGGGTGACACGGCTTCAAAGATTGCCTAATTCCCACTATACCTGTGATGGTGAACCTGGGGCACGCATGCCACAGATGGAATGCAGAGCCCTCTCTGCGGGCACGTGAGGTGTTACCCAGCTCAGCTCCACTGCACATGTGCGCACCAGTGGCGGGTTTCAAATTTTTTTATTCTGTAGATGTGGCCTGTTTTGTGGGAGGGGCTTGGTGGTCATGTGACCAGGTTGGAGTGGCTTGGTGATCATGTGACCGGGTGGGAGTCACTTGTCAGTCATGTGACTGAGTGGGAGGGGCTTGGCAATTATGTGACCAGGTGGGAGTAGCTTGGCAGTCATGTGACTGGGTGGGAGTGGCCAAGTCTATGTCACTGAATTCTTTGCCCCAAAGAATGACCTACAAAAAGAAGATATAAAAAAGGAAATTTATTATTTTGTGCACTTACTACTTAACTAAGAATAAAATAAGTACACAAAACAATAAAACAGCTACTTACAGAGGAAATTATGGCTGTCTTTGCCAGTCTTCAACATTACTGACCACCTTACACACACACTTCCAGCCCCTCTTCCCTCTCCTGGATTCACTCAGACGTTCTTAAGACTCACAGCCTGTGCACAGCACACCCACTTCCAGCCCCTCTGCCTCTTCCCTCTTTCTGGATTCACTCAGACTTTTTCGAAAGAGTGGAAGAGTGTATGAGTGTGCACAGGCTGTGAATTTTCAAAACGTCTGAATGAATCCAAGATGAGGGCTGAAGAGGTGCGCCAGCTGATTTTCAGGTCTCTGCTGTGCATATGGTGGGAGGGGGGGTCACATGCAGGAGTCGCATGGAGGGCTCCCCCCCCCAGCCTGTTTTTGGTTCCAGGAGCAGTGGTGAAATCTAATTTTTTTGCTCACCATTTCTGTGGGCGTGGCTTAGTTGGGGGGGTCATGTGACTGGGTGGCCGTGGCCCACTTTTTTTTCACTTTTTAAATCATTTTTGTCCTGCCTGTTTGCCTGAACTGTCAGGGGGGAAAATGCCTTAAAAAGTGGGGGGAAATGGTTCCATGCAATCGTCTGAACCATTTTTTTTCACTTTTTAAAACATTTTTTTACTACCAGTTCGGGCGAATAGGTAGTAAAAAATGCTTTAAAATGTGAAATAAAGATGGTGCAATGATTGGATCATCCAACCTAACAATTGGGTAGGTTGCAATCATTGGAAGCCTTTTTTTACTACCAGTTCGCAGAACCAGGCACAATCATCCCTACCAGTTCGGCTGAACCGGGCTGAACTGGGAGGATTTCACCCTTACCCAGGAGGCCTCAGGGAGGCCTGCTAGGCCAAAAATGGGCCACGGGGGGGATGTGCAGTGGGACATGGCGTGCAGGGGATGTCCCGTATGCATTGCATTATGGGTGTGGGCCTGTGGTGGGTTTCAAATTTTTTAAGAACCTCTTCTGCAGGTGTGGCCTGCTTTGTGGGAGTGGCTTGCTGGCCATGTGACTTGGTAGGAGTGGCTTTCCAGCCATGTGACCGGGTGGGAATGGCTTGCCAGCCATGTGACCGGGTGGGAGTGGCCAACTTGTAAAATGTGGTGAACTTGTAAAATGTTGACTCAGCAACTCTGGCATTTGAAGCATGCAAGTCTTAAAGCTGTCAAGTTACAAGACCCTTGCATCCCTAAACCTTTAGGGGAAAAAATCCCAGGGGTGTTCAAACTTGACAGCTTTAAGACTTGTGGATTTCAACTCCCAGAATTCCTCCTCTTGCTCTTCATCTTAATGATGTGCGGACGGGCAGGGGGAGGGAGATGGAACCGGTTCTAAACGGCACTGTAGATTTGTGGAACCTCTTCTATAGAAGAAGTTAGAACTGGCAGGAACCCACCCCTGGTGTGGGCATGTGCGCGCACGCTTTCGGCATATGAGGACAAAAAGGTTAGCCATCACTGCACTCTACCTTTTGGCCAGCCAATGACCCAGGGGTTATTAAAAATTAATCTTAAGAAACCTCTAAACCCAAATCCTTCTTTGATGCTTGGTGTGCATCTGCGGAGCCTTTTCAACTCATGAGAAGCTTTCATGCCTGACATTTCCCAAATTATTATTATTTAACATGGATTCAGCATCCCCATGTTAACTCTTAAACAGTTTCAATAGATTCCAGCATCATAGGAAGGCCCAGCTATTCAGCCTCTGGCACCTGTTCCAAACTTTCTTTCTCATCTTTCCAGATCCAGGTTGCCCCTTTTGTCTTCATTACCACAGAATTAATTTACACGTGTTGGAGAAAATAGCCACCATCTAAGCTGGAGCAATTAGTGTTAAATGAGGAATGCTGAATTTGCCATCCTCACTAGTGAAATCCGGCTGTTACAAAAGAAGCAGCTGTTATCCTTAATGAAAACATTCAGCCCTTTTCTCTGAAATAGCAGAATAATGATGTATGGGGTTTATTTTCCAAATGGGTAAAAAGAGAGCTGATGAAATCTCACCTTCTCTTTCTTTTAAAAAATAAATAAGTAAAGGAGTTTGCATTCCTAGGCAACAGGAGACTATCACATATTATGTGGATACAAACAAGGAGCCTCTGAAAATGTTTTATGGGGAAATTACATTTGAACATAGACTTGCCTTAGTTTGACATGTCTTCCCCCCAACCATGAATGTAGTGTGAATTCTTAGGTTGGAGCGGTGGGCAGGTGGATTGATGGAGAGGATTTATTTTCTTGGCAGAAATAGTTTACATCAGGGGTGGGTTTCTCGCCCCGTTCCAACCGGTTCAGTTGGAACGGGGCTGGCGGCGTCCTCGTGCACGCGTGCGGTGCACGCATGCGTACTAGCGTCTGCGCGATGCTCCAGCTGCTCCTGTAGGATCGCGCAGGCGCTGTATGCGTCCTGCGCATGTGTGGAAGCGCAGAACTAATCAAAACCGGGTAAGGACCGCGGGCGGGCGGGCGCGCCCTTTGCCGTTCCCGGAAGTTACTTACTTCCGGATTCGCCGACCAACCAGTTCGCAGGGACCGCCGCGAACCAGTTGAAACCCACCCCTGGTTTACATGCATCATCTTGCAAGACCTAACTTACTACCCTATTTCCCTGAAAATAAGACCTCCCCGGATAATAAGGCCAATCGGGCTTTTGAGCACATGTGCTAAAATAATCCATCCCCCCAAAATAATCCCTCTCCAAAAATATTGCAACACAGCAGCAGCCATGAGGTGACCACGCTCGCCACCTCCTGCACTCAAAAATAAAAAGACCTCCCCCAAAATAAGGCCAAGCACTTATTTCGAAGGGGTCAAAAGAAAATAAGACCATGTCTTATTTTCATGGAAACACAGTAGTAGCAGAGTGGGGGCTGTTTTAGATTCATGAAATGGCAGCAAATGTTTTTTTAACAGATTGGAACTTACAGATGAGGGACCAGCTTCAAAGCATTGCTCCATGCAACACTTCTCCAAAGCAAAACAGTCTTTCAAAGATTAGAATAGCAGTCCCACAGGTGCTTTTCCAAAAGCAACTTGACCTTCTTGGGTTTTTTTTCCCCTTGAAAACATTTCACTTCTCATCCAAGAAGCTTCTTCAATTCTGACTGAATGGTGGAGAATGGAAGCATTTATGTTCTTTGCAGACATCCGGTCATAAGTATTCTGACCAGTTCAAAGAAGGTCCCATGCCCATTTGTCCTCTAATTCAGGTGACACTGTGGGTCAGTGGTGGGTTTCAAAAAATGTTAAAACCTCTTCTGTAGGTGTGGTCTGCTTTGTGGGAGTGGCTTGCCAGCCATGTGACTGGGTGGGAGTGGCTTGTCAGTCATGTGACTGGGTGGGAGTGGCTTGCCAGCCATGTGACAAACAAGCAAAAGAAAATCTGAAAAGAAAATGTGTTACTTACTAAAAGGATGCAACGACCTGAAAAATTTCTTAAAGTTTGATTTTGAAAACCTGGGTGATGGTTGTTTTTACAGGAGGGAATAATTTGTATTAAAAAGACATTTTTGGAATGTAAAAATTTGTAACCAGATGTGGGTTTCTGCCTGTTCACCCCAGATATGGCGAACCAGTAGTGGCAATGGTGGGAGGCTCCGCCCACCCGCCCAGACGCTTCTGCACATGCGCAAAAGCATCACGCAAGTACACGCACAAGTGCGTGCACGAGTGAACCAGTAGTAAAATAAATTGAAACCCATCACTGGTTGTAATTAAGAGGCTAGAAATCTTGCTGGTTAGAATGACTTTGCTCATTTTTTGCATTTTCTGAATTCTTCCAAACACAGCACTCATTTTCAGCCTATTCATGGGTTTCTACAAATAGCAATTGCACTTAGACTTATATACCACTTCACAGTGCTTTACAACTCTCTCTAAGCGGTTTACAGAGACAGCATATTGTTCCCAACACTCCGGGTCCTCAGTTTACCGACCTCGGAAGGATGGAAGGCTGAGTCAACCATGAGCTGCTCAGGATCAAACTCCTGGATGTAGGCAGAGTCAGCCTGCAATACTGCCTTCTAACCACTGCACCACCATGCCTATCAAGAAAAACTGGGATTTGACCCACTCTGGTTATAACACAATTTTTACCTTCCAAAAATGTATTTTTAATTTTAAAAAAAATAGTTTCTGCCATCTCTGTAAGTCGAATTCCTTTCCAGGCAAGGAACCTTAGAGATCAATTTTGTTGCAAGAAGAGAGACAGATTGAAAAGTCCCAGCCCAAGAACAATACAGTATTTTACTTCTTCCCTGCAATGTTACAGCTTTCTCGGGCATATTTTCTCAGGGCTCAATACTGTAATGGCAAAAATAGCTGCTATATTTTGCTCTATAAAAGCCATCTGTAACCTGATGCTTCCAAATGTACGGCATTCCATTACCATTCCATTCCTCCCAGCCTGCAAGCCCAATTGCTAAGAAAAGGGAAATGTAATACATCTAGAAGACGACCCGTTTGGGTTGCTGTAGACGTGTCCCCCAACCAAGGTGGCGCAGTGGTTAAATGCAGCACTGCAGGCTACTGCTAGATCAGCAGTTCAGCGGTTCAAATCTCACCGGCTCAGGGTTGACTCAGCCTTCCATCCTTCCCAGGTGGGTAAAATGAGGACCCAGATTGTTGGGGGCAATATGCTGACTCTCTGTAAACCGCTTAGAGAGGCCTGAAAGGCCTATGAAGCGGTATATAAGTCTACTGCTATTGCTATTGCTATCCATATAAAATCCCAAATCTTAATCTCAGTGATAAGAACCCTGGTGGTGCAGTGGTTAAAATGCAGTATTGCAGGCTGAATCTGCCCACAACCAGGAGTTCGATCCTGATGGGGTTCAAGGTTGACTCAGCCCTCCATACTTTTGAGGTCAGTAAAATGAGGACTCAGATTGTTGGGGAAAATATGCAGTTTATAAATGGCTGAGAGAGTGCTGCAAAGCATTGTGGAGTGTCGACGTGCAAGTGCTAATTGCCCATCCAAATAGGTGGGGATCTCTGCAGAGGAATTTTTTAAAAAGAATGCCATATTTACCTACAGTATCTCTTTTAAACAAATGCTCTACTGAAGCATCAGCATAATTTAGATTGAGAAAATGGTAGTGGGAGAAGAGTAAACTCCCAATTCTCATGCTGATGCATATTTTTTTCACCACTGCAAAAGTGGCCGAAAAATCCCTGGATTGCATCCTAACGTGTAGTTTGATAAGGGATGCAGTGGCTCTGTGGCTAAAAAACTGAGCTTGTCGATCAGAAAGGTTGGCAGTTCAGCGGTTCGAACCCCTAGTGCTGTGTAATGGAGTGAGCTCCCGGTATTTGTCCCAGCTTCTGCCAACCTAGCAGTTAGAAAGCATGTAAAAATGCAAGTAGAAAAAATAGGAACCACCTTTGCTGGGAAGGTAATAGTGTTCTGTGTCCCTTTGGCATTTAGTCATACCAGCCACATGACCACAGAGACGTCTTCAGACAGCGCTGGCTCTTCGGCTTTGAAACGGAGATGAGCACTGCCCCCTAGAGTCAGGAACAACTGACTCTAGAGGGCAGTGGGAAGGAAACGTTTACCTTTACCTGTAGTTTGAACTGTCCATAATATGTTGTTGGATCATTTTTTAGAATACCTTCATCCAAAGAACTAACATCACCTTGGCGACTAAATCAAGAGAAGGTTGCAGAGCAAAGAAATATAGTGTGGTAAACAAGGAACCAGTTTAGCAGATGGATAAAGTGATGCTTACAACCTACTCTTGGGGTGGGGGCATTCCTGTTTAGTCTGTAATACTCAAAATACACTAGCCACAACTTGAGTGTACTAGTTGCAGAGGTCTTGCAAGCTTGAGTCTTGACATTTTTCAAAACCAAATTAGGTGCAATTTTGCCATTATCCTGCACAAATGCTGCTGATTTTTAAAAATGATAATAGCATCAAGTTTAAGGAGTACTATATTACAAAGGCTCAGATCCATCAACTTGTTTTTACTCAGCTTTTCATTTTCAACGATCAGCCTGTTTCAATTTCTCTTTGTTGCCCATTCTTTAATTCATAAATTCGGTTTGGCTCATTCCTGTACCTGCTAATTGGTAAGTTGTTCCCTTAGCTGTTTCTTTTCCCTGTGAGTGTTCTCTCAGAAAGAGTGTGCTAAGAGAAGTGAGGGGGAAACATGCATTCTGAGCATACTCCTCCAAACATATTTCTGCTTGCAGTTAGGGATTTGTTTTTTAGCATTAGAAAGCAATTTTAAAATTGTATAAATGCATAAATATAGGGGTTTGGGGCCTAATTACCAGTTTTTGCAAACCATTTTCTCTTATCTAATGCCGTGTTGCACACTAATTTATCTAATGCAATGTTTTTCAAGCTTGACAACATTTAAGATGTGTGGACTTCAACTCCCACAACTCCTCAGCCAGTATGCTGAGGATACTGGGGAATTCTGGGAGTAGAAGACCGCACATCTTAAATTTGTATGGGAATCAAAGTAAGCAGAAGATATTTCCCCTTCTCCTGCTGCCCTCAGAAACATCCTTCATCTTAAAAAAACAGTAGCTGTGGCCCTTAAGGCCTTTGTACAATCTCAGGGTTGTGCTCCAGGTGTGCCCATTCCTGGATCATGAGGCTTTGTTCACAATTATTTATGTCTCCTGACCTCTCCTCTGAATTATTACAATGTGCTCTTCTTCATGATGCTGCCTGGAAGAGCATTTGGAAGTCTCAATTGGTGCAAAATGTAATTGCACAGGTAGTAAATGGTATCAGATATTTGACACAGGTGACATCACTGCTTCATGAGCTGCATTGGTGGTAGTATGTTTGCCCAAACTGCTGATTATCACTTTCAAAGCCCCTGGTTTCTTAAGGGGAAAGCGGTACGGTGACCTCGCAAATAAGGCGCTGGGCTTTTTGACTGGAAGGTTGGCAGTTCAAGACCCAAATAACACATGACAGAGTGAGCTGCCATTCTTTCCCTAGCTCCTGCCAATCTATCAATTTGAAAGCCTGCAAGTGTGAGTAGATAAATAGGTACTATTTTTGGCGGGAAGATAACAACATTCTGTATGCCTCAATGTATAGTCATGGTAGCCACATGAGCACAGAAATGTTTTCAGACAACTCTAACTCCCCCATCTAGGAAAGGGAGAGGAGGACCACCTCCTAGAGTTGGACACGATTGGACAAGGGAAGCCTTTTAATCTAAAGGACCATCTTCTTCCAGTCATTTCCAACCATCCAATTCAATTCAGCAGATTGGGCATTTTACAGGTCCTGTCAGCCAAGGAATGCCAGCTGAAGGGGACCAGGAGGCATTCCTTCTCTGCCATATCCCCTGAGAATTAAAATAAGTAGGAAAATAGTTGGCACCTCAAAGTGTGTAATAAACGAAAAGAAAATATTTAACTTTTTTTAATATCTTCGTTTTGTCTAATCACAGATTAACACATCACTTTTGTTAAATGGGTTTGGCTCCTCTTCTTGGTGGCTAGATGAACCAACGACGATCTCCTTTTCTGTATCAATTTAGAATTAACATATAATGCTGAATAATTAACTCGTGGCTCACCTGGTAATTCAGACAGTGATTTATATCTCTTTTACATCTTTTTTTTCACATTTTGAACGTTATGCGCATGTGCAGACCTATTTACAGGCAACTGTGCATACATGCAGAGTGCGCAAATTGCGCATGCACCGAACCCGTAGTAATGCCAGCAGAAACCCACCCCTGGTTCTTTTCCAAGTGGAAAGAAAGACACTGGAAAAATGGGGACTGCTTGGAAAGATGGTAGATAGGACCCCAGGTTTGAGGTCCTGGGCAAAGAAAAAAGCACATGGGTGGAAGAGAGAGAGAGATTTATAACCCCTCTTGGACCCCGCCTTGGAGCTTCCTGTTCCTGCGTGAGAAAGGTATTCTGATTGGTTGTCAGGCTCCCATGGGGCCATGCAGGGATAACTTTGTAGTGTCTTGAGCCCCAAGGTTGGTTGAATCTTGTTGGGTGGTGTAATCTCCCCAGGTGCCATGTGGTGAGTTATGCTGCTAGATGGGTAGAGGGCTAATCCTACCTATGTTGGATATTGGGTGAAAACAATTGCTTATGAATAGAACTAGCTATCTCTTTATCTCTTAAGTGCTGACATATGCTGTGGGCTATTAAAAGTCTGCTTCCTGCTTAAAAAACATGTTTCTCCATTTCTCATCCAGGGAAATATAATATTCTGGCCTTTTTAATATTTCCTAGAATATTTAATTTTTCTAGGAGAAGGGTGGGTGCTAACGTGTTTCCCCGAAAATATGACCTGTCCTGAAACTAACGCCTTACCACATTTTTTGCGTGGACAAAAATATAAGCCCACGCCTGAAAATAAGCCCCTTGGGCAACCCCCCCTCCAGCTAGCCAGAGCGCCGCTCACCGACCTAGCAGTATCCCAAAGGGGCCAAGCCGTGGGAGCCAGGGGGGAAAGGCGCTCACATTGCTTGGCTCCTTCGGGACACAGCTAGGTTGGGGAGTGGCGTTCTGTCTGGCCGGAGGGGGGAGTTGCCGGGCAGCTGCTCCCTTGCGAACTGGCTCCCGAAGAGCCTGGCACAGCCTCAGGGGCAAAGCAGCCATGAGGTGACCACGCTCATGAGCAGCTGCCCGGCAAATCCCCTCTACAGCCGGGCAGAGCACCATTCACTGACCTAGGGGGTATCCCTAAGGCGCCAAGGCACGTGGCACTCTGCCCGCTCCCCAGATCCCGCAGCTTGGCACATTCAGGATATCCCCTCGGTCAGTGCATAGAGCTCTGCACAGCTGGAGAGGGGGTTGCGCGAGCACCTGTTCTGCTCCCACCATGCTCTGAGCATAACTTCTTCTCCGGCTTCCAAACTCCAAAACTCGGCTGCCGAGTCTTCCAGCAGCGGCCGCTCTAAGAGTGCGCTCTATGGTTGTGGACTGGCTGCTGGAAGACTCTCTGTCCGGAAGACTCTCTGAGTGTATCTGTTTAAAGGATATCCATGCAGTTTTCTGTTTTTTGTTCAGTTTTGTAATCTTAATTTAATCTTTCCGATCTCTTGGAAGAATACTTGGCTCTGATGACTTGCTTGGGGCTCACAGAGGAGCATTCAGCCTTGGGGTTGGTTAGTGTTTGAAAAAAATATGCTGCAAAATAAAAATAAACTACATATATTCTTCAACATAGAATCCCATTGGGACCAGAATTTCTATTACTAAGCAAGACAGTTATTAAGTGGGACTTGTCCAATTTTATTAGACTTTTTGCCATGACTGTTAAGAGAATCATGGCGCTTATTAAGTGAATCATGAGGTTATTAAGCAAATCTGCCTTCTCCCATTGACTTTGCTTCTTGGAAGCAAGCTAGGAAGGTTGCAAATGATGATTACATGACCCTGGGATGCTGCAACATTCTTAATGCATGCCAATTATTATAAAAAAAGATGTTGAGACTTTAGAAAGAGTGCAGAGAAAAGCAACAAAGATGATTAGGGAACTGGAGGCTAAAACATATGAAGAACGGTTGCAGGAACGGGTATGTCTAGTTTAATGAAAAGAAGGACTAGGGGTGACATGATAGCAGTGTTCCAATATCTCAGGGGCTGCTACAAAGAAGGGGGAGTTAAACCATTCTCCAAAGCACCTGAAAGCAGGACTGGAAGCAATGGATGGAGACTAATCAAAGAGAGAAGCAATTTAGAACTAAGGAGAAATTTCCTGACAATTAAAACAATTAATCAGTGGAACGACTTGCCTCCAGAAATTGTGGGTGCTCCAGCACTGGAGACTTTTTAAGAAGAGACTGGACAATCATTTGTCTGAAATGTTCTAGGGTTTCCTGCTTGAGCAGGAGATTGGACTAGAAGACCTCCAAGGCCCTCCCAACTCTGTTTCTCTGTAATTGCCAAGTGCCCAAATTTTGATCATATGACTGTGAAGATGCTGCCCTGATCGTAAATGTGAGGACAGTCACTTTTTTCAATGCCTTGCAACTCTGAAAATCACTAAACAAGTCCTGCCTGTAGAAGCTGCACGATCAAAGAGGATAAAGTTGTACAGCACTTTGTATGTTTAAAAGCTCAAGGGAACAGATGGAAATATGTGCATACTTTTGGCAGCCTGCGGGACAACAACTACAAAAATAAGCTAAGCAGGGTTCTAAAAACAGCAAGAAATCCATAGCAACAGTTCAGCAGTACAATAAAGTGCACAAGGAAAGAGCAAGTGAGAATACATCACTTTAGGACACTAATTAAGCAATGCCCACTGAAATAAAATAGACACCGTAAATTATTTGACCCCTCTGTTATGAATAATTGATTTTCTCTGTTTAATCTAGTCTTTAATAACAACCTAATAATGCTTCTTATTTTCTTTTAAGCACCTGCTGTTTCCCGCTTAATGGCAAAGTCAGGATAGATTATGGATTACTAAACCCGAAAGGCATTTGTGACGACTTTCTCAATTTCTAGACCTTTTGACAGTCAAGCAGAACTTACAGACTCACAAAATATGTAAACTAACTTCACGCTTTCTGCACGAGGCAATTCCTAGCATAATTTAAGTAGAGCCGGTGCAGTTTAGATCTAAATTTCCTTGCTAAATTTCCAATGCTTCATCAATTTACTTATGCCAAAAAAAAAAAACTGCTTTCTTCTTCTATTCCTGGGTTCAGAACTATTCCCAACAGCCTTCAGGTTCAGCCTCTGTTTTTCAAAAGCTGACAGGGTCTGCCGTTATGAGCTGTCAGTGTAAAAATTTGAAGTGCCAAGGAAAATTTATAGGTGGCATAAAAAATGCAATGGGATTTAATATCGAATTAAATAGGACAAGGAATAAGCTGCGCCAAGCTTGTTATCTGTTTACGTATTTCATGCCATTTGTAACCAAAACAAAATTGCGTCCTTTTTTAAAATGTCTTGACAGAGCTGCACTTAGAACCTGGCACCAAGCAGATGTTCTGTTGGAAAGGGACACCTTCACCACAAGAACATCTGGTTTCGGTTGCCACGAGGTATCCGAAGCCTGAAACAACCTCAGGGACAAAGGCAAATGTCTGTATCAACTTAGACATTTGATTCAAGCTAGGCTTCACAAGAGCATGAAGCAACTCCTTGTCCCGACAAAAACCCCTTTTATTAATTTACTGTGAATTATTCTCATTTACATACAACAAAGTCTGTCAAGGGATGATTTACAGTCACCGACCTTATCTGGCTTGTAGATCTGCCAGGCCAATATCTGCAAAACTTGGCAAGGAGACTCGGAGAGTCACGGACCAATTAAGCGAACTAATTGTCTCCTGCAAACTCCACTCCTCTTTCGCTCCTCTTTTATTTCCTCTGGGAGGGGCCATTCATCGTCCACCTATGGCCTTACTCCCAAGTTGATCCTTGTTCTTTAGCTGTTCCCTTCGTCTGGCAACTCTGTGCATGCACACACTGGGAACAGGCTCCAGCTGTTCATCTGCCTCACTGATGTCTGACTCTGAAGGCAGATGGTAACTGGCATATGGCTCTGGCCCCCTCTCTGCCTCTGACACGGAGCCCTCATCAGAGTCTTCCCCAGACTCCAGGAGTGGTCCATGTTCTTCCGCAACCTCCTCACTGTCAGAATCTGCTGACAGTTCTGCTGGCCACTGGCAGGCCACAACACAGGTTATCAACCAGCAAGCTTGGTTTAATTGCCAAGTCTTGGCCTCTTGAGTGAGCAACATACAATACAATACAATAGCATGCTTGAGTTGGTATGAGAAATTGTACAAACTCTGGCCCTAACCCTAACTGCACATTCCCCATTTTTCCTAACATTCTCCAACAAGGTACAATATTAAAAACTGATACATAAAAATGTCTTACAAATGGAACTCAAACAGGCTGGCTGAGGGGAGAAATCTTGATTCTTTACTGAAGTAGGAAGAGCAGCTGCAAAGAGAAGTGTCCGCAGAGGGGGTCATAGTCAAGAAGGCACCTGCTGTGGCATGATCAAAGCCTCACCTCATTTTTCTGTGGCGTGTTGTACATACAACGAGGCAGGGATACGACTGTATGTTCATAGAGACTTGCTTGACTTTTAAATCAGACACTTTGTGGACACTCCTGTCAGGGTTCCATAAGGTTGGGTTGAGGATTTTTTAGGTCTTCTAATGTGCGCTCGGCCACTCGGTTTCTGAAAGCATCGGCCTCCCTTAACATCTGGAAAGAATTAAAATCCACATTTCTTACGAGCCATTTAATGTCCATGAGTTACAGTATCTCAGATTTGGTTCAGAAATAAGGGTTTGCTTGAGGTTACGCCCTGCATTTCAGAGCTTAGCGGAGATTTGAACCAGAGTGTCCCTACTTATAGTAGTTCAACATTGTAAATACAAGACACTCAACAGCTTTTTCCAACTTCTCTCCTTCAGCAATATGTATGTGTGTGTGTACAAATACAAATATCTATATCTATATCTCTACATCTATCTATCTATCTATCTATCTATCTATCTATCTCTTATATAACTATCTCTATCTCTCTATCTCTCATGTGTGTATATGTGTGTTCATATACGAATTTCTCTCTCTCTCTCTCTCTCTCTCTCTCTCTCTCTGTATCTATCTATATCTTTATCTCTATCTCTCCATCTCTCATGTGTGTATACATATATGAATATCTATCTATCTATCTATCTATCTATCTATCTATATCATCTATCTATCTATCTATCTCGTATGTGTGTGTGTCATTTATCACCAATGCAATATAGAACCTCATAATGTTAAATGAGTTCTTAAGGATTTGATCTTCAGAACTTTAGGTACCATTTTTGCCTCCCCCCCCCGGGGGGGGGAGTCCTCTCTGATATTGGTTGTTGTTTTTGCAGACATTTCATTACCTGAGTAGGTTACATCTTCAGTGCTAGAACTAAAGCATTGACGGTGTTTCCTAGTTTGGGTAATGAAACATCTGCAAGAAAACAATCATGCTTAGAGCCCACCAAGGACCCTTCACTTTAACTCTGAGGTACAAACATTCTCTTTTATTGGTATCGTTTGTTGATGGCAGTCTGTAATCCTACACTTGCTTTGCATGCAACCAGTTTAAAGGAAGATGTGCTGTAGGAATGAACAACTTGACTTCTGGCATCCAGGAAGAAGGTGACATGATACAATTGGGAAAGAAAGAAACAAAAAAATCTCAAATGAAATGTCACATCGCCTTGCAAAACCTTCAACTTGTCATCAAAGTCATCTATTTGTCATTTGAATTCAGAAGACATTTAGCTTTACTTCATTTGGAGGTACAAAGTAGAATTTAGGTTATCTATAAGGACCTCGGAGGTTATATTCATGCATTGCTGGACAGTCAGGAGATGGGAAATGGTTTCTCCAATGAATGAGAGAAGACAGTATCAGTTGTTTAGATATATGACTTGTTCGAACGTTTCCTATTCCTAGAACAATGGTGGGCTGCCTTTTCATTTCCAAGGTTTAGAAGGGCTAACTTCATGTTTGTGAAAGAGTTGAGGTTCTCTTGGGTTGATGCAAACTGGGAAAAATATATAACGCGCATGGCTGCCGCCTCTTTCTCTTTCCCTCAAAATGATATAATCTCTATAAAAATGATGCACTCTCTATTTTAAAAAATGATATAATCTCTGTTTAAAAAATGATATAATCTCTGTTTAAAAAATGATATAATCTCTATAAAAATGAAATAATCTCTATAAAAAAGGACTAGGGGAGACATGATAGCAGTGTTCCAATATCTCTGGGGTTGCCACAAAGAAGAGGGAGTCAAGCACCTGAGGGCAGGACAAGAAGCAATGGGTGGAAACTAATCAAGGAGAGAAGCAATTTAGAACTAAGGAGAAATTTCCTGACAGAACAGTTAATCAGTGGAACCTTTAGAATAGCAATAGCAATAGCAATAGCTAGTTGTGAATGCTCCAAGACTGGAAGTTTTTAATGGGATGTTGGATAACCATTTGTCTGAAGTGGTGTAGGGTTTCCTGCCTAAGCAGGGGGTTGGACTAGAAGACCTCCAAGGTCCCTTCCAACTTTGTTGTTCTATTCTATTGTCAAGCAATAATCTCTATTGCCAGCATCTGAAATTGCAGTTGCATGGAAAAGAATCCGGAGTCTGGAAAAATGAATTTGGGAGCCCATGAGTCTGACAGGGGCACTAAACAATACAAAGTAGCATGAAAATAACGCCAAATCGCAAAATATAGCAGCACTGCAAAGTAAAAAGAAGGGAAGGGTGTAGCCAAAACACTGGCGGGATCAGTGCCATCACTGGAAAGGCCTTGTCTGTTCTCATCCAGAGATATTCAGAAGGGGATTGGACACACACACAGCAAGACCTGATGGGCCAAAGGCCAGGATTTGCTTCCTTTTTGAAGCCAGAACACTTTCACTGGAAAGAGCTTGGCCTTTGTGACAGCAGCTTTGGCAGGTGCAGTGAAGACCTGCTTTTTGATATCTCTTCCCTTGCTCCCTGCCAAATGCATCTCTTTGAGCTGACATCCAGGTCTCACACTTTAAGTGCTTTTCCACAAAACACAGCCTCAGCCCCACAAAGAACCTGGCATTTCCTGTCATACTGTAGTTCTGATGATGATGATTTTTTTCCCCCCAAAGGCAGTCAAACTGGCAACTTTTAAAAAGGCAAAACGACATCAGGGGCTGACATTCTCTTCCCCAGCTTTATCTTTTTTTAAAAAAAAAAACCTCAAACGCAGAGGCAGAAGCAAAAAGACGTGGACAAGAACGATAACTGCTTAGTTACGGTTACACTGGGCGCATCTCTCTCTATTTTGTTATTTCATTTTTTTTCCCGTGTAATGCGGAACTTTATCAACCTGGTGACCTCTGAATGCACAAGGGCGCTACAAGCCCAGAACTCTGGAACCGGAATGCTGAGAGGGGATTTGGAGAAATGGAGTCCAAACTGTCTTGTCTTATGTGCGTTTGGGTGCATGGTCATTTCCCCTCCCTAGTCATGCGCAAATAGATTGGTTATATTTAGTTTAATTATATAACTTCCTCTCAGCCTTCATTTTAACACATGAGACAATATCAGAAAAATTAATGGCTTGAATTTAATGTGGGTCCCTACCAGATGCCGAGGTGGCGCAGTGGTTAAATGCAGCACTGCAGGCTACTTCAGCTGACTGCTAGTTCGGCAGTTTGGCTGTTCAAATCTCACCGGCTCAAGGTTGAGTCAGCCTTCCATCCTTCCGAGGTGGGTAAAATGAGGACCCGGATTGTTGTTGGGGGCAATATGCTGACTCTGTAAACTGCTTAGAGAGGGCTGAAAGCCCTATGAAGCGGTATATAAGTCTAACTGCTATTGCTATTCTTGCTTGCACCCACTGCGTGCCTCTCAGAGTGTGAGGTTCACCACCCCTGTCCCAGGCAGAGACATGCTTAAAAAATACAGCCACAGAGAATTGAGCTAGGTTGGCCAAGAAGGTGGCTGGCAGGAGCACAGACTCTAATGAGTAGTGTACCTCCGCTGTGCTCAGTGTGTCTTATTTATTGGCCTCACTCACAACAACTTTTCAAGCCTCAGCTGTTCCATGTTTATCTTGTTGGACCATGACTCCTCCTCACTGTGTCTCTTGGATTTGTCATTTGTTTATCAGGTTCCAGGTCTCAATCCATGACAAGCCTTGATTACTTTACAGCTGTAGGACTCTTTGCTTCTGAACATCCTATCTAACTTTGTATGTCTCTGGTTGTGGCAGGTATCCAGCTTCCTATCTTGTGGCTGGCAGCCAGCTGTGCAAGCACAGAAAAGATGTAGCCACTGGGAAGAACGACAGGTTCAAGGGCTTACCTGAAAACATGTAACACTGGTAGAACAGACATATAGTTTTCAAAGAAATAAGGCAACTGTTGGCAGGAGCATCTGGGCAGCCAAGTTCATTTTTCTTACATGCTAAAGACATTATAATCATTTTATCAAAACAGTAGGATCCAAAAAGTCCCTGCCTTTATGTATACATACAAACCCAGGGTGAGATAGCTGCATTTCACCTGGATAAATTCACATCACAGATGCAGTGTGATGTTCTGGGTGAGGAGACAATGACATTCACCTTTTCCGTAGTGTTTTACATTACTTGACCAAAGGGCATGATAGCTCAGCGGTTGAAGACCCTGAGCTTTTCAGCTGGAAAGTTGACAGCCCGGGTTCAAAACCTGAGTGCCATGCAATGGAGTGAGCTCCCGTTAGCTGGCCCAGCTCCTGTCAACCTAGCAGTTCGCAAGCACGCTAATGTGAGTAGATAAATAGGTACCACTTTGGTGGGAAGGTAACACAGCATTCCATTCACCTTGGCGTGTAATCACACTGGTCACATGACCACAGAGATGTCTTTGGACACCACTGGCTCCCTCAACTAAAAAGTAGAGAAGGGGACTGCCCCCTAGAGTCAGACAGGGGAAACTGGACAGGGGAAATCTTTATATTTACCTAAGGCCTTGACCACTGGTTCCTGTAGCCAAAAGAGATTTTGGCGCATATCTTACTCTTCTAGGACTTCCGGTAGTTGCCTGGAAAAGTCTGAAGAATCTTCCGGGACTATAGGCTTCTCAGTGCATAAACTCTTATTCATTTTTAGAAATAGGCATATGTGTTGCACTAGAAAGCAGCTTCAAATGGATGGGTGGTTTTGACAAATTTTCATGAAAGCAAAGCATCTCCACACTGTTTTCTACAGTGTGAGGGTTAGTGTGTGTGCACACATAGTTGGCAGCAAACAACTCAGCTCATTGAAGGATAATACAAATTTTAAAAAAAATTAATTTGCACTTAGAATGATAAGCAAGTAACAAATTAATGTTCTGGGCAGTTTAAAAGGAATTCTACCTAATCTCTTATAAGGAAGGAGGGATCTCAGGAGCGGAGCCTCGTGGAAATTTTAAGCAAATAAATTTTAAATAAATAAATAAACAAGCAATAATAAAATAGAATAGAATAGAATAGAATAGAATAGAATTTAAGCAAATAAGCCTCCAGAAGTTGTGAATGCTCCAACACTGGAAGTTTTAAATAAGAGGTTGGATAACCATTTGTCTGAAGTGGGGTCAGGTTTCCTGCCTAGGCAGGGGGGTTGAACTAGAGACTTCCAAGATCTCTTCCAACTGTTATTCTATTCTAAAAAAAAAATAGGTGGTTTTACATAGCGGAAACTGGCTCTTAATACCAAATACGTATTAAAAACCATGGAACAGACAGTGCTACTTCGACAGAAGAAACATTTCATAGCATTATGTTGAAAATATTTTTGCAAACCCTATTTTTCCCCCCGTATGATTTCAACGGTAAACAAACTTCAAACCGATTCACATATTCTGTGAGTCTGAGGTGTCGCAGACAGGCAGTTTCATACACAAAATACTGTTCTACCGGTCTGATTGCAGACTTAGGGATTAATTGAATTGCATGCATTTACTTTGAAGAAAGGAACTGAGTGTTTACAGTCCAGTAGGAAAAAGAAGTACCATTTCGGCACCAAAGGGCTGATGTCTGGTACATAATTAATTGCAAATTCTCAGCTACCTTGAGTTTACTTTAGTGGCCATTTGCATTTGTGAGAATGATGATGCCATTCATGAATAAACATGGATGATAAGTGTATAGATCTATATAAATGCATGTGTTATTTATGAAGAACACCTGGATGCAGCTTTCTGCTTCAAGGCTGTTCATGACATAGGTGGAGGAACGAAAAGAGAGGCATTTCAATACCCCCCTTATTAAAATAATGGGCAAGATGGATGACATTTGCAAGAATCCTTGTTTTGCGTCTTCTACTCTTATTCTATTCAACCCTTTGATGAAAGATGTTTCTCAGGAAAATGTATTTATTTAGAGCTTCATCCTGATTTAATAGAAAAAATGGTTCTTGCCATGGCAGGAGGGAACACACATTTTTCTCCCCGAACTGACTTTCAGCCTACAACTACAGCTCTTCCAACCAGCATTTTCTTCTTATCAAGAAAACTCGCCGAAGATTAATTTTCTCAGCATCTCTTCCTTTTAAAGTGGCTGTTTTTCAATGCCATTTAAAGATAGGGTTCTGATCAATTCTACGTGATTCTGTGCACCAGCCGAAGGAAGGCGCCCAGATCAGTCTGTCCCACATCAGGAAAACAACAGATGCTGCCGCAAAAGAGGAGGCAAAAGGAGTCATTATCTAACAAACGCAAACATCTGCATACCAAAGTATGCCCACACAGATGCTCACCTGTGGTTAAGGATTCATCAAAGGGGAGCCAACCCAACTTTTTGTAAGGGAGTGTATGTCGACCCTGCTCGGGGAAAGTTATGATTCAACCACAGCCAGTTAAAAGTGGCTAATTAATAAAGAAAAGCCTGCTGTCCATGTAGGTTCTTGTAACATGAATGATTGATTTATTGATTGATCATATGCCATTGAGTCACTGTTGGCTCTTAGCAACCACAATAGATTCCACACACAAACACACACAAACACACACAAACACACACACAAACACACACTGGCTTGTAAAATGAATGCATCTGTTGTCAATGGAGATTCTCAGTCATCCAGGTCATAATTGTCTCAAAGGCACTTTTTCAAAAGGCAACTGAACTATTTTTTTTCCTTGAGGAGGAAAAAAAAGACATTTCACTTCTCATCCAAGAAGCTTCGTCATTTGTGACTGGGTGATGGAAGGATAGGTTCTGACAGTAATGGGAGAGGGTGCAGGAGAATGGATGGATTGTATTTCTTTGCAGTTATCTGAGAGCTATTGAGTTGGGGTTTATCTGTGCCCTGTTATGCCTAATATATGTTATCCGTTATATGTGCCCTGTTATATCTGCCCTCTGTTATAATGTACCTGTTATATCAAGGGTCCCCAACCTTTTGGACCTCAGGGACCACTAAATTCATAATTTTAAATCCCATGGACCACTAATATGATCTGCCTAATGACTGGGTGGGTGGGCGTGGCTAGGTGGACATGTGACTGGGTGGGTGTGGCCAACTCAATGTCATTCATTTCAAGGGGTGCCTCGTAGGCCTCTACTCGCCCCTCCCCCCCAGCCACTCCTTGCCTGCCCACTGGGACTCCTTAGTTGGCAAAATAGCTGGCTCGGTTCAAATTGGATCCGACCAAGAAGGAGGCTCAGCAGAAGCACTCAGTGGGCTAAGATGGTCAACCAGTTCCAGGCCATGATGCAGTCCCACTGGAACAAGGCCCTCCAGCTCTTTGCCAACAGCGGCACTTCCCTCCATCCTTCACCCAAAGCCCTGCACCAGGAGGCTGAAGCAGATTCCAAGTCGGAATTTCTGTTCCCCTCCCACCCACACAAAAAGACCCCGAAGGGGGAGACTCTCTGTAGCAACACAAGCATTTGTTGCATGTATCCATCCCAGGGGCCATAGTTTGAGGACCCCTGATTCAGTGCAATATAAAAATGTAAATAATTTTTCTGCGGACCACCAACATTTTCCCATGGACCACCAGTTGGTGACCACTGTGTTATATCATAGAAAGCAGCATCTAGAAACTCATACACCAGTTTCAAGTATATTCAATGGTACAGGCCCTTCCCAATCAAGAATAGCCAAGGGATAGGAAGAAGGAGAAGGCCACCGTAGCCGGCAGCTCCTGGAAGCAGGGAAACAGTATCAAGAGCTCAGACAATAGAATGGGACATGCATTAGGCCAGTGTTTCTCAACCTTGGCAACTTGAAGATGTCCGGACTTCAACTCCCAGAATCCCCCAGCCAGCGAATGCTGGCTGGGGAATTCTGGGAGTTGAAGTCCGGACATCTTCAAGTTGCCAAGGTTGAGAAACACTGCATTAGGCAACTAGTCCACTATTCCAAATCTGACAGTGTTAAATCCACTGTCAGATTTAACACTGTCCAGTGTTAAAAAAAATAATTATCCGAATGGCTATATAGGTAGTTTCTGCAGATAGAATTGCTGCGAAGGACATTTTGTCTTTCTCCATTAGATAACAAAACATCTTGGGCCAAGGTGAACTGGCATCTGTTATGGTGACTTCATCTCAGCTGCAATCCCCCAAAACATCCGGAGCAAAATAAGATACCTTAATCATTTCACACCAGCAGATACCATTAGGATGGATGTAGAGGCTGCCCATCAGTTCTTTAAACATGCCCCACTGGTTATTGAACCTTTTTTTCTGGACTCATACAATAAATTGAACCAAACTGGAGTCTTACATAATGTTAAACTACAAAAATAACCTAATTAAAGTTAACACTAATCAAATTTAGCATGTTGTGTGGCTGCATTTTCTAGGTCATTAACCAACCTAGTTAAGTGTGGCACTCTATAGCCCTTGAGTAACCACCTTCCCAAAGCAATATTATAATTCCTTCTTATGGCTTAGACTCAGTTTGCCTATCATTTATATTTTGAGATAAGGCAATATTAATTGAAATGTATGGTAAGGATATAGCTGCATGGTGGAGGGATAGAAAGAGGGTGGTCTTATAAGTTATTCAGTTCAGAAAACAAAATTGATATAAAAACTAATCAAGGAAAGAAGCAACTTAGAACTAAGGAGAAATTTCCTGACAGTTAAAACAATTAATCACTTGCCTCCAGAAGTTGTGGATGCTCCAACACTGGAAATTTTTAAGATGATGTTGAATAACCATTTGTCTGAAGTGGTGTAAGGTTTCCTGCTTTACTAGAAGACCTCCAAGGTCCCTTCCAACTCTGTTATTCTATTCTATTGTATTCTAATATGTGAGCCAAAGAAAATGCAAGAGAGAAAAAATCTTGTTGCTCAAGATAACCTTTCCAGTAGCTTCTTCCAAATCAGGAGGAGGAGGATAGTGGTGGGGTTGATATCCATTCAGTCAACTAGACTGACTCTTGGTGATTCTATGGGCCACGTCTCTCCAAGTCTTTCAATTTTGCACTATTTCTTTGAGTTGTTCTATGCTCTGGCTGGCATCAGCTTTGATGGGTGTCCAGCCACCATGTTCTTTGGTGGCCTGATTTCCTTTTACTGCTAACTCTTCCAAACATAATTGCTTTCTCCAGTGAATTCTCCATCATAAAATGCCCAAAAGAAGTGAGACACAGTTTTGTGATTCTTTATGAATATAATGTCTACCAAACTGAAACAGCATGATCAATGTGTTGGGTTTAATTGTGTTGCATGTTTATTGCATTGTTGCCTTGAGTTATAGGAGATTATTTTATTGTTGATAATCGTATTGAATTCTTTTTAATCATAGTTCATATTGTCCCTTTTGGATTATCCCTTGGTAAATAATACAATGATGGAAAGAAATCATCATCAAAAATATTTAAACACTTCAGGTTGAGGCTGAAATTGCAGACAGCTTCAATGAACATGATACCTTTTTAAAAACCTACATTGAAGCAGTGGTTTCGCTATTCTGAAAAGGTCGGGATGTCAATTTAATTTCCAGTGACAACTTCCAATGAAAAGAACCATATTAAAAGAGATGCCATATAATTTTGCTTTGCTTTTTTCTATCATTCGTGCTCAATTTTCTTCTATAAATGAAAATTAGGCATTACATCTTTAGACCTTGGATCTAGGAAATGGGTGGAAACCTAGAGCCAAGGTGGCGCAGTGGTTAAATGCAGCACTGCAGGCTACTGCTAGATCAGCAGTTCAGCGGTTCAAATCTCACCGGCTCAGGGTTGACTCAGCCTTCCATCCTTCCGAGGTGGGTAAAATGAGGACCCAGATTGTTGGGGGCAATATGCTGACTCTCTGTAAACCGCTTAGAGAGGGCTGAAAGCCCTATGAAGCGGTATATAAGTCTACTGCTATTGCTAGTTCCTGTATGCCTCTGGGATAGAATTTTGCTACTCGGAAATGGTACTCTTTTTTTTTTTAAGGCAATCATTTCATTTTGAAGAGAAAACAATGCTTTTAACCAAAAAGAAAAAAAGAAAACCATCGCAAACAGGTGGCTGCCACATTTTTTGACAACCCTTCTCTTTTTATGTTTGTCCACAGGTTGGAATTATAGAAGACTTCCTATACCAATTAGAAGATAGTTTCTTAAAAACCAAGAAACTCAGAACAGCAAGGCGGCAGAAAATGAAAATGAAGCGGCTTCAAAGCGAACAGCCGTGCTAGGCCTACTAAGGAGAGACTCAAATCCTGTGGCAGAAATGGCAAGAGAGGACATTTTTACTACAGGAATTTGACAATGCAGGCTGGCCTTCAAATTAATGAGATGTCCCTTCCGTACAACTCATCTTAGCAACCGGCTCCTGCACTTCATTAGTCTCATCAGACAGGAATAAATATTCATGAGATGCTTGAGAAGGTATTGTGGTCTTGTTTATTCGTACCCACTCAGGAATTTCAATGACTACTGCATACCTTGTTCTGAGCACAATGCACTCAGTGCATCTTTTCCATTCATAACGCTAAATCTTTTCCTGGAGCAGATCCTGCTGGACATTGAGTCATGTTTCTTTTCGGTCATTTCAGGACCGGACAAAGGGTGATCTATTTCAGAGAAACTTCAGGGACATAATTGTGATGCGCATGAACATGTAAAATGGCTACAGGTCTTTGACCTTTCCCAACTTGGATGTGCAACATTATGGATCACCAAGTTGAATGCAGCCTACTGAGTATCTATGGTGATCCATCAAGTATGTTCACAATCATAAGGCCACATTTGGAATACTGCATCCAGTTCTGGTTACCCTGATACAGAAAAGACATTGAGACTCTAGAAAGAGTGCAGAGAAGAGCAACAGAAAAGATAAGGGATCTGGAGGCTAAGCCATATGATGAACGATTGAGGGAACTAAGTCTGCAACTAGTCTACCGACGAGAAGGACTAGGGGTAATATGACAGCAGTCTTCCAGTAGTTAAGGGGCTGTTACAGAAAAGAAGGAGACCAACCTATTCTCCAAAGTACTTGAGAGCAGGATAAGAAGTAATGGATGGAAGATACAATACAATACAATGCAATGCAATGCAATGCAATACAATACAATACAATACAATACAATACAATACAATACAATAATACAATACAATACAATACAATACAATACTATTCAATACAATACAATACAATACAATACAACCTATTCTCCAAAGTACTTGAGGGCAGGATAAGAACTAATGGATGGAAGATACAATACAATACAATACAATACAATACAATACAATACAATACAATACAATACAATACAATACAATACAATACAATACAATACAATCTATTCTCCAAAGTACTTGAGGGCAGGATAAGAAGTAATGGATGGAAAATACAATACAATACAATACAATACAATACAATACAATACAATGGCAGAGTTGGAAGGGACCTTGGAGGTCTTCTAGTCCAACCCCCTGCCTAGGCAGGAAACCCTGTACCATTTCAGACAAATGGCTATCCAACATCTTCTTAAAGACTTCCAGTGTTGGGGCATTCACAACTTCTGGAGGCAAGCTGTTCCACTGATTAATTGTTCTAACTGTCAGGAAGTTTCTCCTCAGTTCTAAGTTGCTTCTCTCCTTGATTAGTTTCCACCCATTGCTTCTTGTTCTACCCTCAGGTGCCTTGGAGAATAGTCTGACTCCCTCTTCTTTGTGGCAACCCCTGAGATATTGGAACACTGCTATCATGCATCCTCTAGTCCTTCTTTCTATTAACTAGACATAGCCAGTTCCTGCAAACATTCTTCATATGTTTTAGTCCCCAAGATCATTAAAGAGATATCCAACCTATAATTAAGGAGTCATTTCCTGACAGTGAGAAAAATCAGTGGAATGGCTTATATCCAGAATTGGTAGGTGCTCCATTACTGGAATTTTTCAAGAAAAGATTGACTATCATTTGTCTGGGATGGCAGGAGTGTCAAACTGGTGGCCTGCGGGCCAGATGTGTCACATGCAGGCCATGCCCACTCCAGCCCTGCAAAGGCAGAAAATGCCGTGATATGTCACATGACATCAATGTTTGACACCCATGTTATAGGGTGTCCTGCACTGAGTGGGGGGAGTGTTGGACTAGAAGACCTCCAAGGTCCCTTCCAACCCTATTATTCTATGTTCTACAAGAAATAAAGCTTGCTAATAGTAGCAACTACAGTACCATTGGAAAACTAGGTAGCATGTCCAACAGTTCTGATGACAATGAAGTGATTCTAGAGAGATACACACATACACAAACCCACTTGCAAGACTTTTTCTACTGGTTGTTAATCCAATGTGAACACATTCAAAACATTACGGTAGTCCTATTGCCAAAATGAGTTGCAATGACCAAATGGGGCCTTCTATCCATTCCATATTTAGTGGCAGAGTAAATCATATTGTGTCCTGTAATAGGGAGTAAATCACTAGAGGGCTAATAATGCCACTTCTAGAACTGCCACTAGAACTGCACTCATTTTGCTTGTTGGCAAGTACAACCAGTAGTAAGTTTGGCTCTCCTAGTATATGAAAGCCTTGACAGAAAATCCATGTTTTCAAAATCATGCCTCCAGGCCGAAGGAACATACCCCTACTCAAAGATCCATTGTTCTTGGGTGGATTCATTGTGCTTCAGTGTCTGCAAAGCCAAAAATTTGGGATACTACTAGAAAGAACAATTTTCTTTAGAATAGCAGCCATTGTATATTAGAGCCAGAGTGTTTATAAGCTTCATCATTTAATTGAACTACAGAGAGTTACACTTCTTCAGTTGATATAAAAGTAGCTGTTCTTAAAAGCTTCCAGTGTGTATAATGCCTAGCTAATTGCCAAAGCACCATCCAGATTTCTTATCCGTAAGGACAGTGTAAATTAATTAATCCAGAATCATGGAACTAAAAAAATCCCCACAATTCTTGTTTATTCTGCCTTTCAAGAATGACTGATTGGGATATCACAGTTCTTTTAATACTGTTTTGCATCCCAGTATCATTTCGCATATCTAAGCTTTCCTCAGTCAGATAATTTAATCAGGTAGCCAAGAATTTTTCTGGTTTCCATCAAAATAAAATTGCTGCTCCTCCCCCACTCCCGTTTTGTTTGTAGTAGTAGAATTATTATTTTGCCAAACATCTTTGAATTTGAGTTTCAATTATTCTGCTTAAGCACACTTGTGAGTTACAATTTAGCTTTTAAATTGACTTGGAGGTTACACAGATTCCAAGATTATTTTGTCTGTGTGTATGTGTGAGCCTTACCTAATTTGCCTCTCCTCTATTTCACCACATTTCTAAGATCAAAGTCATCACAAACCATGGACAATACAACAATGCCAGCAGCATACTTCTCTGCATGCCTTTTGCTTTTGGAGGGGGGGGGGGGGTTAATCAGCAAAATTCAATAACAACAAAACCAGATCTAGTAGAAAAGAAGGCTATGCTCAAAACCAGGGAAATAAAAAGTAAGTGTGTGTGTGTGTGTGTGTGTACATGTATATGTGTGTGTGTGTGTGTGTTTGTGTGTATAGGTAGGTAGGTAGGTAGGTAGGTAGGTAGGTAGGTAGGTAGGTAGGTAGCAGAGGTGAGTTCCTACCAGTTCGCACCTATTCGGTAGAACCGGTTCGTCAAATCTACCGAACCAGTTGGAAGAGGTTCCACCAGTGGACCCGGAAAGCAGGCCACACCTACAGAAGAGGTTCCAAAAAAATTTGAAACCCACCTGGTCCTTGGATATGATTATTCTATACTATCATGCTCATATTTATAAAACTCAGTGCCTCTGTAAAAGGTAAGGATGACTACTGCGTTTGTGGTGCAATCAGAACATTGCGTGTGTTGAAGTTGTTGAAGTTGTTTTAACACAAACCAAAGATGCCTTTAAAAAACAAGTTTACATCATATTCCTATGCATGCCAGTGCTGTGTGTGAGGTAATTTAAGGTGGTTCTGACAAGTGTCGTTGGCATCTTATATCCGGTCACATGGGTGGCAAGCCACTCCCACAAAGGAGGCCACACCCACAGAGTAGGTTCGAACAATTTTTGAAACCCACCAGTGGTAGGTAGGCAGGTAGGTAGGTAGGTAGGTAGGTAGGTAGGTAGGTAGGTAGGTAGGTAGGTAGATAGATAGATAGATAGATAGATAGATAGATAGATAGATAGATAGATAGATAGATAGATAGATAGATAGATAGATAGATAGATAGATAGATAGATAGATAGAGAAAGAGGGGGGGGAGGGCATTTATACTATTTTCCCATAATCTGAATATGGCATTCAGAGTATAAATATATAGAAATACCTAGTTTTAAATCAAGATAATTTGTAAATCTGAAAGAGCACAGATTTTCTCTGTAAGGCAGACACATCTTGTTTTTCATATTTAAATTTCCAAGGGTTTTATATTTAGTAATCTGCTTGAAAAGCCTAAATTACTGCCTTATATTCTAATTCATGAATTCTAAAGTTCTGTAGAGGCGGGGGGCGGGGAGTTAAATACAACATTTTGTTTTTGACACACCTTCCAGGTAGACAGCAGTCTTTTTTCCCCCTCTTAATTCCAAATTTGTTCTGATTGAAAATACTCTTCATTCACTCACCATCAACCCCATCCATCCCTTCACTCAATTAGTTCCAGCCTTTGGGCTGCTGCTGTATTGGCTAATGTTCTCTCTGAATCTCCACAGCTTAGAGGGATTTTTTTTAAAAAAAAAAAAAACCTATAAATTGTTAGAACATTCCAAGCAGTGTTCTATTTTATCCAAGATAAAACTTCTGAACATTGGTATTTCGTTGCAAGCTATTTTGAGTTGTAGGAAGTTAGCACCCACCCCTCTCCTAGGAAAATGAGATATTTTAGGAAATATTAAAAGAGCAGAATATTTCCCCTAAAAGGGAGGCAGAAAACTCATTCCCTCTTTGTCAATGGGCCATTAAGGCCTGGGCTAGTCTATTCTACATAACAAAGATGTACTTCCTTCAGCAGAGCCATAGTAGGAATTGCCCAAAACCCTTTCATTACATCATCACCCAGCAAGAGTCAACCAAGCTTGGGCACTCAAAAGAAAACCTACAAAGTTACCCCTGCATGACTCCAAGGGAGTCTGACAACCAATCAGAACACATGCTCAAATTCAAAGCCCAACAGAGGGCATAAAGCCCAGGCACTATCAGCATCTCTGTCCTTGTTGCCCAGCATCTCAAGCCGTGTGATCCTGTTCATCAATAAACCTTCTTTTCAAGCAACCTCCATGAGTCCAGTGTCTTTTTCTCCACTTGGAACTAAACCCAGATGGACATTTCTTCCAACAGAGTTTTCAATGTTTTCTGCTCACTGAACATCTGGACTAGAGTTGCTGAGCTTCGGCAAGGTTGCCATATCCTATTTGTTACAGTGTGGGTGCTTGCTTACCATAAAGTTCATCCGGGATATGGGATGGCTAGCCATGCCTCTTTCTCACCTTCAAATGTCTATACTTTCCTTGATGGGCACATACATGGTCTTGGAAAGCCTGGGCAAGATTTTCATAAGCTCTTAAATCAAAATGCCAACAAAGCACAGAATAATTTGATTTATGCAATCGGGGCTCAAAGAAATGGAATGTAATAGAATCATAAATTGATTGGAGGTTGTTATGTAGTCCAGGCAGTCTTGAGATAATGTCTGTTCCTGAGGTGGAGCTACAAAGTATTGTTGCTGCAAAGAAGCAAGGATAACAATGCTAATCTTGCTTTGTTACAGTGGTGGGCCACGCCTGGTATGCCACGGTACAGGCCTACCGGTGCTTGCTGGGAACACCAGGTACCGTTCCGGTGTTCCAGAGGGCCCAACCACCCGCCCGCTCTCCTTACCGCTATTTGAGCCGATTGGGGCTTACGTGCACGGAGCATACGGTGTCTGTGCAATGCTCCGCTGAGCAGCTGGAGTGCCGCAGGTGGTGGATACGCATACACGTGCAATGAGCATGCACGTGGTGAAAGCCCGGCCCTGTCGCAGTGTACCAGTTGTGACGGGATCCGGAACCCACCACTGCTTTGTTACCACAGGAACTTTATGGCCTCGTAAGGGTTCCCTATTAATGGATATGGCAAGATGAATAAGGATAACACTACAAGTGTTATTAAAGCTACTTCCCAGGTGGTGTGTGTGCATGCGCATATGTGTTTGTGTGTCATGTGCAAGAAATCAAAATGACACCATGAACCGATCAGAGTTGCTTCTTTGTTGTCCACCTATTTACAAGAATCTTGTCGGACTGACTATATTCTCTTGGGTACAAGCACATAAAGATTCCAGGAATTTGGGGGCATGGGAGGAGGGTTCTGGCTTATATCACTTTCTTTCTTACAAGGCTCCAAGCTTCCTTTTGGTCACTACGGTGTAAAAAAGATGTGGAGACTCTAGAAAGAGTGCAGAGAAGAGCAACAAAGATGATGAGGGGACTGGAGGCTGAAACACATGAAGAACGGTTGCAGGAACTGTTTATATCTAGTTTAATGAAAAGAAGGACTAGGGGAGACATGATAACAGCATTCCAATATCTCTGAAAGAAGAGGGAGTCAAGCTATTCTCCAAAGCACCTGAGGGCAGGACAAGAAACAATGGGCGGAAATTAATCAAGGAAAGAAGCAATTTAGAATTAAGGAGAAATTTCCTGACAATTAATCAGTGGAACAACTTGCCTCCAGAAGTTGTGAATGCTCCAACACTGGAAGTTTGTAAGAATCTGTTAGATAACCATTTGTCTGAAATGATATAGGGTCTCCTGCCTGAGCGGGGGGGGGGGGGGGGGGGGGTTTGGACCAGAAGACCTCCAAGGACCCTTCCAACTCTGTTATTCTACTCTATTCTAAGCTCACCAGTCTTTTCACTCCTCTCCCGTAGCTGGAGATTGTGTGTTTGTGTGTGTCTGTCTGTGTGTCTGTGTGTCTGTGTGTCTGTCTCAATGCAGCAGATTTAAAGTCAATGCAAGCATTTCATACATTTCATGCCACCTACCACTGTATAGTTTAAGAGCCCAACTTTTTTCCTTGGGCTATCCCTATGTTTTCAAGACCAGCCTAATTGCTGCTTTCACAACATGCTCACCGGGTTACTTAAAATGCAACTGCCGTGTGCTCGTAATTGCCTATAATTGATTAGTTTCATTGTATTTTGTCAGGGATGTTTGCAGGATGGGGTCAAAACCATCAAGATGATGGCCACAAAGATGTAATCTGAGTTCTGCTTGTGTGCATCTACCCTGCAGACCCTCCTCTATTGTGGGAACCCAGGCAAGGGATATATTTAAGTCATAGTTAAAGTGCATTGCTGAAAAAAGCCACAGTCTTGGGCAGGACAAGGACTTCCTGTCTCACTACTGCTTCCTCCCATTAACTTTTCTCCATGGCAGCAAATCCTTGGTCAACTGGCTGCATAAATAGCTGCCATAACACCTTCACCATGTGTCAGTTTTAGGTCACCTTCCCAATTAATGCTTAATGGCTTTCAGTGGGTCAACAGATCACCTAAGAAAACTGCACAGCTTGGGCTCAGAAAAAAACAGTTTATTGCTGGATATGGACTAGATGGGAATAATTTACTTAATTTTATCTAACAGTAGGGCAAAATGGGTTACATGCTTCATCCATAGCCATGTAGTTTCAATGGCCAGGTCATGATATTTCATTATATTATTATTATTATTTTTATATACTTTATTCATTAAACATGAAATTCTGCCAACTGAACATTCAAAAATGCATTACAAATACCAGTGACTGGTGTTAATGGTTGATATGGTTTGCTGCCAGCATCCTAGGTATCAACCAAGTACCTTCTTAAAATATAAGCTGTTCTGAGTAGTACAGTTTTTTGCAGTTCCGCTGGTGTTATTGCCGGAAGCTGCAGTTTGTTGATGTATCTTGTAAAATTCTTGGACATGGTGCCAAGTGCCCCGATGACAATGAGTATCACTGTTACATGCTTCATCCATAGCTGTGTAGTTTCGATGGCCAGGTCGTGATATTTCCTGATTTTTTTCTAGTTCTTTTTCTTCGACTCTGGCATCTCCAGGAACAGCGATATCAATAAACTGTACATTTTGGCCCTCAACAACCGTGATATCTGGTGTGTTGTGCTCCAAATGACGATCCGTTTGTATTCGAAAGTCTCACAAGATCTTCAGCTTCTCATTTTTGCTAAATTTTAGCACTTTCTGTTCCCATGACTTTCTGGATACAGGTAAATCATATTTTTTACATAATGACCAGTGGATTAATTATTATCTGTCCCAAATTCAGTTAATAATGATTTCTGGGTAGAACTTTGTAGATTCAGAGCAGTGATGGGTTCCGGATCCACACTGGTTGCAACGGGGCCTGGTGTCCCCCACATGCACGGGCGCAATACGCACGCACACAAGCGCAGCACACACACGCGTCTTTACCTCCATTACGCATCCGCAACACTCCAGCTGTTTGGCGGAGCATCGTGCAAGCGCCGTATGCTCGGTGTGAGTGCGCGGAAGCGACGAAGAGCTCAAATACAAGTAAGGAGCTTGGGCAGGTGGGTGGGCCCTCGGGAGCACCGTACTGGAATGGTTCTCGGTGCTCCCGGCAGGCACCGGTACGCCCATACTGGGGTGTACCACCTGGAACCCACCACTGATTCAGAGCCAGAAGGGATCCAACCCTGTGCTAAGTTTAGGATCTCCTAAAGCCTTTGAGACAAATAACCTCTAAAGACTTCTAGTGAAAGGGTGAACCACATAATATTTTGTAGGAAGTTTCTATTGCTTCTGATAATTGCTCCATGTTCTTCCTTCTATAGAAAGTTAGCACCCACCCCTCTCCTAGAAAAATGAAATATTTTAGGAAATATTAAAAGGACAGAATATTTCTCCTAAAAGGGAGGCAGAAACTCCCCCCCACCCCACCTTTATCAATGGGCCATTAAGGCCAGAACCCGTCTATTCTACATAACAAAGATCTACCTGCTTCAGGCAGAGCCATAATAGGAATCCCAAAACCTTTTCATTACATCATCACCCAGCAACAGCTCAACCAAACTTGGGACTGAAAAGACAGACAGCCCACAAAGTCAGCTAAGACCCCATCAACTGGGAGTCTGGCAGCCAATGGGATACATTTCTTGCACAGGAACAGGAAGCTCTAAGATGGGGCCCAAGAGAGGGTGTAAATCTCAGGCTCTCTCAGCATCTCTTCCCTTTTTCAACATCTTCAAAGAAGGTATTCTCCTTTCCCCCAGGACCTCAAGCCATGTGATTCTGTCCACCATTAGAAACCATCTTTCCAAACAGCCACCATGTTTCCAGTGTCTTTCTCCCCACTTGGAACTGAACCCAGAAGAACATTTCTTCCAACATTATAGAGCTCTCCTTTCGTTTCCTATAAATTCCCTGTTTTCTTCTCAACCTTTTAGAAAGTTTTGTGAATTCATACTAATTGTTTTAGATTTAGAAGGCCCACATTTTAATTTCAGAATTTCAGAATTTCATTTCTCAAGATTTTTCATCCTTCCCAGACACTTTTGTCCTCCGGGATTGCAGCTCCTTGGATTTTATTTACTTACCCTTTGTTTGGCTTTATCAAAATTTGCTTTTCTGAAATCCAGTGTACAAATTTATCTATTCCCCTTTCACTTAATATTAAGAAATCAGAGATAATATGGTCACTTTCTCCTGCAGTCTTCATCAACCAAGGCCAAGATCTCTTTCATTCTTCTGACATGCAAAGTTGCCAGCATGAAA
This sequence comes from Thamnophis sirtalis, assembly GCF_051295495.1. Taxonomy (NCBI): domain Eukaryota; kingdom Metazoa; phylum Chordata; class Lepidosauria; order Squamata; family Natricidae; genus Thamnophis; species Thamnophis sirtalis. Next base: position 15,205,553 of record NW_028261391.1, read on the forward strand.
GAATAGGGATTTTATTTTAGATCTCTGTCTTTGGAAATCAAGATTTCCAACAGATGTTAGCCCTTAGTGACTCTTGCATACCGCTTTGAAAGTGTGCTCAACTAATTCAAAAAAATCCTCCTACCTATCTTTTGCCTATCTAGGAAATCTTTTTTTCAACATCTGCTTAGATCAGTTTCTTCTTACTAGTATAATGGGGAACCTTAAGAACTCAGTGGCTAATTTTTCCTATCGCAGTCAGGCAAGCAGCATTAGTACATGCACAAAAAGGAAGATATTTAAAATGTTTGCCAGTTAAAGGTGGACTATATTTAATGCTGCTATTAAAATAATGCTTTAAATTAAATTATTTTAAATTATTAAAATAATGCTATTTTAACAGCAGCAAGACTGGTTTTTGCACAAAAATGGAAAAATAAAGAAACTCCCTCGGAACAAGAAATAACAAACAAGATACTGATGTGCACAGAAATGGACGGACAGACTGTCTCTAGAGTTCAAGTGAGACAGAATATCACGAAATCTGGGACAAATGGTACCGATAGTTAGAAATGATGGGGAAAGGCCGGGACAGAAAAACACGGTTAAGTTAAGAATTGGAAAATATGGTATTAAGAATGTGTGATAGGTAGGAATTGGATATGTATTTGTATGATTCGTCATTATATAAAGGAAACGGTCAATGGACAGGTAATCTGACTGACTACACTTTACCTATGTAATGATATAAAATGTTATTGTTGTAAGATCTAATCACTATATGGAAACGTTTATGCCAGAAATGTTGTACTATGTCCAATGTTTTAAAGGTTTATCTAATAAAAAAAAGTTTTTATAAAAAAAAATGGCTGCCAGTTAATATCTAGTGGAATTGGGCTGTCTAGATAAATGCTTCTCAATATCAGCAGACTGGCTGGGAAAAGGAGGAGGAAGAATTATGCATGTTTGCTACCTTAAATTACTTATAATAGCAGTAGACTTATATACCGCTTCATAGGGCTTTCAGCCCTCTCTAAGCGGTTTACAGAGAGTCAGCATATTGCCCCCAACAATCTGGGTCCTCATTTTACCCACCTCGGAAGGATGGAAGGCTGAGTCAACCCTGAGCCGGTGAGATTTGAACCGCTGAACTGCTGATCTAGCAGTAGCCTGCAGTGCTGCATTTAACCACTGCGCCACCTTGGCTCTTATAAAGTAATAAAGGTGGGATACGAATATCATTAATTAATTAATTAATTTAAAAGTTCTGGAAGCTGAGGTCCACGTAACTTAAAGTGAAGTTGAAATTGAGAAACATGGTTCTCGATCAAAACTTATAAGGACCGACTTTAGATCAATTGAGCGGCCTCCACAAATTCCTCAAAGCAAAAACTTGGGCAACCAACAGAAGTGGAAGAGAGGCTACTTTCCTTCAAGAAAGTAGAAAAATATATCTGAAAAGCCTTCTTCTTCTTCTTCTTCTTCTTCTTCTTCTTCTTCTTCTTCTTCTTCTTCTCCTTCTCCGCCTTCTCCTTTTACAGATAAGGCTATGCTTTCTGTTAGAAGAAATGCGAAGGGTGGGGGGAAGAAAGCACTACTTTCTTACAGAAAAAAAGTCAATCTCGGGGGCTGAAGAAATTAAATACGTAGCGAGATTAAATTATAGCAATGCAGGGGTGGGAAGGTGAAGCCTACTGAGAAATTAAAACGATTTGCTTAGGGGTAGCAGCATGGGGCAGGGAGGAAGAAAGGAACCCCAGGGGATAAAATATTGCCATGCAGCAATTACTATCCAAAAGGTGGTTCGGAAATAGGCACACCCACACTTGCAACTTTCAAGAATAGCATCTCATGATTGTTACAGGACCATGCGTCCTTCTGCATCCTCTAAGACTTCAAACCAGCTGAGAGAAAGTGGGTTGCATTCTGCACAGTTCCGATTTTGAAAATGCCAACAGGTATTGTCACACTGACTAACTTTAATAGGGTCCCTTCTCTCGCTGCAAGACAGTGTCAAAACTGGGACACTTTGTACCATCTGGGCAAGAGAAAAAGCAACTATTATTATCCTGACTCTTTCTGTTTACCAGGTAGTGCAACGGTGGGGTTTTCCCTTCCCTTCCCAATCACCTCATTAACCTGGGAATGGAAAGGGAGGAAGAAGTAGACCATTAGCCTGCCAAACGTTAAAAATGAAAAGAATAACATAAAATGATCTATTCCCAACCAGTCTGTTTTCATGGTAGAAGGCCGGGGGGGGGGGGGGGGGAGAGAGAACCGCCAACTCTATGCTTACGTTATCCACTTGGTAATCGCAGATATCTTCTTATTGTCCTGGTTTTTCTTTTTTTAGATTTATAAAAGTCTTTGCATGAAACGTTCAGCAATAGGCCTAACCTATTCCTGAAGGTAACCTTCATTAGAGTACAACTGTAAAAGCTACCGTAGGTGCTTTCAACTAAAATGGCTGCCGTTAGCCAAAGCCTTTTGTATTCCCTGCCAAGCAATATAAATTAAAGTTGTTGGAGAGCCTTCAGTTCCTTACATCTTTTACCATTGTACTCAAAAATGAATTGGGGCCCAAAGGGACAGGCATTGCGTGAAGGAGCAAATAGATGAGGAAGAAAGTAAAATAATTCCAGTTTTATAAGTAAAGGTAAAGGTTCCCCTTGCACATATGTGCTAGTCGTTCCCAACTCTAGGGGGCAGTGCTTATCTCTGTTTCAAAGCCGAAGAGTCAAGCTGTCCGAAGACGTCTCCGTGGTCATGTGGCCGGGATGACTAAATGCCGAAGGCGCACGTAACGCTGTTTCCTTCCTACCAAAGGTGATTCCTATTTTTCTACTTGCATTTTTACATGCTTTCGAACTGCTAGGTTGGCAGAAGCTGGGACAAGTAAAGGGAGCTCACTCCATTACACAGTGTTGGGATTCGAACCACCAAACCACTGACCTTTCTGATCGACAAGCTCAGCGTCTTAGCCACTGAGCCACCGCATCCGGTTTTATACATGATACTAAACATAATATACTTTCTTTGATCTTGGCTCATAGTGTTGCGTGAACCCACCCATGATTTTAACATTTTGGTTCTTGGTGCATCAGGATCTGTGTGCTCAGCTAAAGGTGGTGTATTCAAGAAAACACAAAAAAGCAAACTTTGGCTTAGTTTAATGTGTAAATCTAATCAATTACTGTCTAACAGTCCAGAATGTTCACCATACTCAAGTCCTGCTGAAATCAATGAGACCGAGTTTGGTCTCAGCCAACTTTCAGGAGGAAAGCAAATAAAATGAACTTTCTCTAGATTGTGAGGGTTGGTGAGATGGTTGGTGGGAAAATGACTGAATAGCATTTTTATGGTGGCTGTTGGACAAAGGTGGGCTTCAAAAATTTTAGCAACAGGTTCTCCGCCCAGTTATGGGTGGGTGTGGCCTAGTCGACCCCCTGCACCATGGTGGGGGAATCGTTTTTGCCTTTCCTAGGCTCTGGAGGCTTTCCTTGAGCCTCTGGGAGGGTGAAAACTGCCTCCCCTGGGCTCCAGAGGCCTTCTAGGAGGCCTGTTTCTCCCCTCTTTCCGAGCCTCTACGCGGGCCCTGCACTTATCTCGCACCCAAAATGGGCCACCTGGAGGGGAGGAGTAGGCGGGAACAGCCAGGGGTAGGATTTGGAGGTTCTCCAAACCAGTCATAATGTTGCCTATGGGTTCTCCCAGGCAAACCCATAGCAGCCCACCCCTGTCGTTGGCTGAGAATGAGACATTCATACTCGTGCATTAAGCCCACTCAGAATCAGGAAGAGGCACTAAAGAACAAGATTGAATCTCTCCAACCCATCCTGGAAATTCTCATGAAAACTGTTTTATGCCTTGCTGACAGCAGTGTTGGTCAAGGAAAAGAGGTTAACAACATCAGGAAAACAGCTGCTGGTCCTGGACTAGCAAAAAGATGGAGAGCATTAGAGGCCAACGTGCAAGACTGTGAGCTGGGTTCCACACACTTTACTTCTCAATTCCTCGGTAGCCAGTTCTGAAAACTTGTAATAATCATGATTAGGCTGATCCTGCCCGTGAATTTGTCTGCTGATATTGTGATATTGGTTTTTCCCTTTTATACATCAGTACACTAGCCGGTATTCATTGATTTATGTACTGGCATGCTTCCCACATTAGGCTCAATGTTCTGGATTGTGATTTTTTTTCTCTCTTCAGTGGGGGACGGTCTTAGTGGAAAGCCCAAAATTGGGAATGACTGAAAATCGTTACAGGCCTGAGCTAGATTCAATCTCTTGACCGAGAGGATAAATTCTTGCATTTCAATAACCAGACAATTCCCTTGAAAGTCATTTCCTAATTCAATTAGCCATCCTGCTGGGTACTCAGTTGTACAGCCATCACTTTCAAAGCATTCTGAAAGTTGGGCCCAACTTGCAGTTTAAAAAGCTTTGTAAGCATATGAATCAATGAATGTACTGAGGTCCCTCCTTTAAAACCCGAATCCGTCTACTTGTAAATACCTTTGTAAACTAAGTTTTGAAAATTCAGTGGGACAGAGAAAACCTGGAAAACTGTGTGCTAATCTGAAAAATGACCACTCCATAGTGCTTTACAGCACTCTCTGAGCAGTTTACAATGTCAGCCTATTGCTCCCATCAATCTGGGTCATTCTACCAACCTCGGAAGGATGGAAGCCTGAGTCAACCTTGATTGGATAGGATAGAATTCCTGGCAGTGAACAGAGTTAGCCTGCAATATTGCATTTAACCACTGCACCATCATGGCTCCTCACATACCCTGCTAAATAGTAATTATTGGAGTTCAGGCTCTGATATGAACAACCAGGCAATATGGCTTTAAGAAAGGATTGGGCAAACTCACAGAAGTGAAAGCCATAAATGACCCCCGGGCTATGAATAATAGCCATGTATCAACCCTTCCCAGTCTCAATTTGGCAGAAGCAGTACATTTCTATTTTCTTAATTAGGAGCCAACATATTTCCTGAAAATTAAGAGCATCAAGCTGAGGGAAGGCTCATAACACATAATTTTGAGGCTCAAAAGGAAGGGATACGCTAGGAGTTACATGTAGAAAGAAGATGCTGCTTTTCTATCCTGCTTGCAGATTTTCTAGAGAAATTGGTTTGATTGGCTCCTCTGGGAAACAAGGATGCCTTCTTAGAGACTTTGAGTTTCATCCAGCAGTTTTGTTGGCTATTAATCAGCTATCAGTGAAGTCTGTAGTTGCTACAAATTCTCCAATTCATAGCAAAATTTTCAAACGATGAAACGGGGACCAATACCTTTTGGAGAGTGTTATTTATTCATCTAGCAGATGCTTCTGATGCGAGAATGGAGCTGAAAGTGTGAAACCACTGTTACTTTTTAATTAGAAGCCTGACTGGTTAGCCATCAGCTGTCTGACATTCCAACTGGTGAAGTACAAAGCAGAGGGGGGGGGAGGAGAAAACCGAGGCACTTTGGGGAAAACAATTGTGCTTATATTTACATTCACCCCAGGCTGTGACACTGCATAAGTAACTGAAATATTATCTGTATCATCAGAGAGTAGCAAAAAAAAAAACCACGTAGGTGCCTGCAATCCTTTTTTGTTTTGGCAAAGAGAAAGTTTGCATACTTATATCAAAGCTAAGAATGAGGTAGCTAGCTAGTATTGCACCCACCTTCTCCCCACTCAAATATTTTGGATCGTTTCTCCCCCTAATTATTTGAACCACTTAAGGCAGTGATGGCTAATCTTTTGGTTGTCACGTGCCAAAAGCGTGTGTGCGCATGCACCCATAATGCAATGTGTGTGCAACCCAACCGTACCCCCACGCATGCATGCAGGACCACCCTATGTGCACCCCATGCCTGTGCATATGCGCACGACCCCTCTGTGCTCCACTGCCCCCCATGCATGCACACATAACCCCCGCATGCACCCCACCCCCTGCACATGCGTGGCAGAGACCTGAAAACAAGCTATCTGGCAGGAGGCGCGGGCGCATGTACGGTGGAACTGAGCTGGGGTGACGTGTCACGTGCCCACGGGGAGGGCTCTGCGAGCCATAGGTTTGCCATCACTGACTTAAGGCTTCAGAACAGTGTTTCTCGCCTTTAGCATCTGTAAGATTGATGAAAGAAATGTCCTTCTGGGTTCGACTCCAAGTGGGGAAAAAAGACACTGGAGACATGGAAGCTGCTTGGAAAGATGGTTTCATCGTGGACAGAATCACATGGTTTGGGTCCTGAACAGAAAAGGTGATCACATGCTTCAGTGTTGGTGGAGAAGAGAAGAGAAGGGCAGAAGAAAAGCTGAATCCCTGGTTTTACGCCCTCTCTGGCCTTTGATCATGAGTTTGCATTCTGATTGGTTGTCGGACTCCCATGGGGCCATGCAGGGGCAACTCTCTAGGCTGCGTTTTGAATCCAGGTTTGGTTGAGTTCTCAGATGCCATGTGTTCAGTTGAGTAAAGGGCCAATATTATCATGCTTTAATCCCATCCCCTGGAGATGAAGTGGAGAAGTCTTTATTATGCAAAGGGACTAGCTTGGCCTAATGGCCCATTGACAAAGTGGGGATGGGCAGGAAGCTACAGGCAACTATTCTGTCTTTTAAAACATGTTTCTTTCTTTTCACATCTAGAGAAATACTCTGCCTTTTCAATATTTCCTAGGATATTTCATTTTTCTGGGAGAGGGCTGGGTGATAACTTCCTACAAGATGTATAGACTCCAACTCCCAGAATTCCCCTGACAGCATTCTGGAAGTTGCAGTTCACACATCTTAAAATTGCCCAAGTTGAGAAACATTGCGTTAGCGCAGGGGTGTCAAACTCAAAGCCCAGGGGGCAGATTCCGCATGTGAGGTGCTTAGATCTGGCCTGTCCTGGAAACAGCAACGGATAGGTCCATGGTGCCTCTTCCAGCAAAAATGCAGTTGGGGAGGGCTGCAGACAGCCCTTCCAAGCTCCATTTACATTGACAGAGGCTTGCAGGAGGCTGTCACTGCCAAAAACGGAGCTCAGGAGCCCGTTTTCACTGGTAGAGCGCTCGGACCCCCCACAGGCGCCCTGGCATCAAGCTGGCCATGCCCACCCTGGCCACGACTCTCCTGGTTCCCCGAGATCAAACACAACCCTGATGCGGCCCTCAATGAAATCGAGTTTGACACCCCTGCTTTAGAGAGATATCTTCGCTACAGACTTAAGACCACAGAAGAAGAAGAAAACAGGTGGCACAACATGTATGCATGTGTACCTGTATGTGTATATTTTATATATGTGTGTGTGTGTGTCTGTGTATGTAAACAGTATTCCATTATTTGAGGAGCTGCCACCAACAGGAAGGGGTCAACTTATTTTCCAAAGCACCAGAAAGCAAGACAAGAAACTATGGATGGAAATTAATCAAAGGGAGAAGCAATCTGGAATTAAGGAGAAACTTTCTAACAGTGAAGACAATTAACCAGTGGAACAGCTTGCCTTCAGAAGTTGTGGGTGTGTCATCACTGGAGGTTTTTAAGAAGAGACCGGACAGTCACTTGTCTCAAATTGTATACGGTCTCCTGCTTGAGTTAGGAATTAAACTAGAAAACCTCCAAGGTCCCTTCCAGCTCTACTCTGATAGATAGATAGATAGATAGATAGATAGATAGATAGATAGATAGATAGATAGATAGATAGATAGATAGATAGATAGATAGATGATAGATAGATAGATAGATGATAGAAAGATAGATAGATAGATAGATAGATAGATAGATAGATAGATAGATGATAGATAGATGATAGAAAGATAGATAGATAGATAGATAGATAGATAGATAGATAGATAGATAGATAGATGATAGATAGATAGATGATAGATGATAGAAAGATAGATAGATAGATAGATAGATGATAGATAGATAGATAGATAGATAGATAGATAGATAGATAGATAGATGATAGATAGATGATAGATAGATGATAGATAGATAGATAGATAGATAGATAGATAGATAGATAGATAGATAGATAGATAGATAGATAGATAGATAGATAGATAGATAGATAGATAGATAGATAGATAGAACATAATTACTGTTTAGTTTAAAAAAAAACCTGGAATTAACTTTTGCTTAACTTCATAGTTGCAATCATGGAGAAATTTTTGCAAAGGCTTATATGTCCAGTGGGACTGAAGTCTAATCCTGTTTAGCATAGTTTCCATTTAATTAGGTTAGTACTAACCTTTAGGAGGTAGAAGAAACTGAGGAAAATAGATTAACTTCAAATAGGTTAAGAAATAGCCAAGAGATTTTGTATAGGAAACACAAATGCTGTATTTGTTACAGGGAATTAAATGGGTCTCTTGAGTGGAAAAGCATTTCCTAAACATCACATGGGATGTTTCTTTCACTCCACATCAAGCAGTGACCTGTAGGAAGATGGGGGGAAAAATTGTGCACTTGGTATAGCTGCTACAGCAGATAGCCTGCTAGAGGAGAAATTGCTCAATGCGTGTATTTTTAACATACCTCCTTATTTTACCATGACTTCATCTATATGAAGGATGAGTAACTTTGTTTAGCGTTTAATGTTTTAAAGTTGAAAGAATGATTAAGAAAGGAGTAAGGAGTTTGTGAGTCTTCTTTTGTTCGTGTAAAGTAAGATGTAGCCTGTATAGAGAGTGGGAAAGGGTCTTGCATTTTGGGACAGATTTACCTGGACCTTGTGTAACTGACCAGGTTGTCCAACCCTCTACAAATCTGGAGTTTGAGTATGGTGGTCTTGAGAAAACAAAGCAGAATGAACCTTGCTGTCAAACAGCAAAGGGTTAGGATAAGGCTATAGGGAATAGAATAGAATAAGAATAATCAGAGTCGAAAGGGACCTTGGAGCCTTCTAGTTCAACTCCCTGATCAAGCAAGAGACCCTATACCCGTGATAGCAAACCTATAGCACATGTGCCACAGGTGGCACGTAGACCCATTTCTGAGGGCATGTGAGGCATTGCCTGTCAGCTCCAGTGTGCATACGGCCCATTTTCTGACTTCCGGTGGGTTCGATAGGTCCGTTTTTTGCCGTCCCCAGGCTCCAGTGGTTTTCTAGGAGCCTTGAGAGGATGAAAACAGCCTCCCCAGCCCCCCCCCCCCGAGGCCAGAAACGGTCCATTTTCTGACTTCCGGTGGGCCTGGTAGGTCAGTTTTTCACCCTCCCCAGACTCCAAAGCTTTCTAGGAGCCTGGGGTGGGCTAAAAAGGTTCAAAACGCAAACCGGAAGTTTGAGAAGAGACTTCCGGGTTGCCCGTTAAGCCGTTTTTCTCCCTCTGAAGGCTTCAGGCGGCTTCCCTGAAGTCTCCAAAGAGCAAAAAACAGCCCAATGGGCCCAGTTTGTGTATTGGGTGGTTTTTCGCCCTCCAGAGACCTCAGGAGGCTTCCCTAAAACCGGAGGGCGAAAAACAGCCCGACGTGCAAACCAGAAGTCCTTTCGTGAACTTCCAGTTTGCGCGTTGGGTGGTTTTTCTCCCTCCAGCCAAAAATCAGGTGGCCAGCACGTACCCTCAGAAATGACTCCACAAACCACCTGTGGCATGCGTGCCATAGGTTGGCCATCATGGTCCTATACCATGCCAGACATGTGGAATGCCAGTCTCTTCTTAAAAGCCTCCAGTGATGCAATAGCAATAGCAGTTAGACTTATATACCGCTTCATAGGGCTCTCAGCCCTCTCTAAGCGGTTTACAGAGTCAGCATATTGCCCCCAACAATCCGGGTCCTCATTTTACCCACCTCGGAAGGATGGAAGGCTGAGTCAACCTTGAGCCGGTGAGATTTGAACAGCCGAACTGCTGAACTGCAGTCAGCTGAAGTAGCCTGCAGTGCTGCACTCTAACCACTGCGCCACCTCGGCTCTTCAGACAGAACTTCTGAAGGCACAGTTCCACTAAGAGAGGAAGCTGTCACACTCATTTTTTTTCTCTAACTGACCTCAATGTGTTTTCTCCATATCATTCCAATAGGAAAGAAGTAGATGAAATATCTTTGATTAGTAGTTTGGGTTGGTAGTTGGGCTGTTGGTTTGAGCTCCGAGCTTGGCAATTTGGTTGCAAATGTTTCGTCACCATTTAAGGAGACATCATCAGTGTGCTTTGAATTGTGCTTGTCTGTCAGAATGCTAGCCTTAAATACCTTTTTATGTGATGCATTCGTGCCCAGGAATGGTGATGAAATGCTTGCAGCCAAATTGCCAAGCTCGGAGATCAAACCAACAGCCCAATGTTAGGCCGAAGACTGAGGTTAATCTGGGGAGTCACCAGGAGGAATAGGGGGAGTGACCTCAGATTTCCTCAGTCTCCAGGCAATTGGGCCGTAACAATACCCATTCAGTGACTCCTCCTACGCCCCACCTTGGAGACGTAGATGTTTTTCCAACCCATAAATATCCAAATGATGGTCTAATAGGATAATTACTCTGGCTTATAATTTGTGGTTATCTAAGAAAGTGATAATAGGATAGTTTTTATCATTGAGTCAGCTCAACTCAATCACGGTTGAACCCTGGGCACAGAAATATTCAGCTATATTATTTCTAACCCAGTCTAGAGAGGCAATGCAGCGGTTAGGGCATCAGGCTAGGAACTGGGAGACTGTGAGTTCTAGTCTTGCCTCATGAACAATACGTTGGTTGACCTTGGCCCAGTAACTGTCTCGACCCTAGGAGGTAATGGCAAACCACTTCAGATATCTTGCCAAGAAAACTGCAGGAAGATGGCTGGGGGATTGTGAAAGTTGAAATCCACCCAAGCTTAAACTTGCTAAACTCTATAAAAAGCTATCAGACTGTGCAATCATTTCAGCCACAGGTAGTCCCCGATTTACAACCACAATTGAGCCCAAAATTTGTTGCTAAACGAGTTAAGTGAATTTTGCCTCATTTTATGACCTTTCTTGCCGCAATCAAATGAACGGCTGCAGTTGTTAAGTGAGTGACATGGTTGTTAAGTGAATCTGGCTTTCCCATTGAGTTTGCTTGTCAGGTCACAAAAGGGGATCACGTGACCCTGGGACACTGAAACCGCCATAAATGAGTCAATTGCCAAGCATCTGGATTTTGATCTCGTGACCCAGGCATGCTGCAATGGTGTGAAAAATGGCCATGTCACTTTTCTTAGTGCCGCTGCAACTTTGAATGAAAAGGGAGTCAGTGGCTCAGTGGCTAAGCTTGTCAATCAGAAAAGTCAGCAGTTTGGTGGTTCGAATCCCTAGCGCCGTGTAATGGAGCGAACTTCCATTTCTTGTCTCAGCTTCTGCCAACATAGCAGTTCGAAAGCATGTAAAAATGCCACTAGAATAGGAACCATCTTTGGTGGGAAGGGAACAGCATTCCGTGCACCTTCGGTGTTTAGTCATGCTGGCCACATGACCAGGAGACATCTTCGGACAGCGCTGGCTCGACTTTGAATGGGAGATGAGCACCACCCCCTAGAGTCAGGAATGACTAGCACGTATGTGCGAAGGGAAACTTTACCTATTAATTTTGAATGGTCATTAAATAAACTGTTGCAAGCTGAGGACTACCTGTATCTACTTTTGGTTTCTCTATTTAAATGCTTTCATGAAGCAGCAAAAATAACTTCAAAAAGTATAGGCTGTTATGTGCTAAACCAGCCCTCTTTCTTTGTTCCATAAAATTTTTCTAATGCACATGCTGGCAGGGAATTTGGGGAATTATCGTCCAGTCTAACAATCTCGGGGAAACATGAGGTTGGCCCACAAATGCCTTCATAGCTCTCAGGAAGGGGGGCGCGGCAGCCTCTTCCAACAGAACCAGGAACTTTTAAATAGAACTGAGTGGAACATTTGACTACAGCGTTGAAGAGAAAGACGTTTCATCTTTAAAGCAATGATTCATTCCACATTCACACCCTTCTCATCAGAAGGGCTCTTGACCCTAAAAAAAAAAGGTGAAAATGTTGATATAGTGAAATTGCTACACCGCCAGACTGTAGGAGGACAAATTACCACAGCTTTAAATATATATATATATATATAAAAAATACGCAGATTGCTCATCTTGAGAAAAATTGCCATTATATCTTAGCCACCTCTTGCTGTCTACCATTATGTTACATTTCTTGCCTTGCTTCCAGTGCCACTTAATTTATTGTTAGAATATGAAGCTTCGGAGACTGACCTGAGGAAGGTCTCTATATTTCTTTGCAGAGCCAAAATGTAGATTGGATACAATATTCTCCAGCTTGGCAATACCTCATGGGATAAAACTGGCCAATTAACCAGCTTTACCTTGGATGCCTATTGTGCAAAGAAGCTTCATTGGGTTGATCGGGCCATGCTTTGAATTATCGTATTTTTCGGAGTATAAGATGGACTGGAATATAAGACGCACCAAGGTTTTGAAGAGGCAAATTAAAGTTTTTGTACTCTGCAAACCTTCCCAAAACAGCCTGGTTTTCATGAAAACAGGCCTTTTTTTTTCCAAAAAAAAAAAAAGCATGAATAGCCTTTAGGGGGCTTGCAGAGTGCTCGGGGGGGGGGGGAGCAAAAAACGGCCCATTTTGGTGAAAATAGGTTTTTTTTTTCATTTAAAAAGAGCATGGATAGCCTTTAGGAAGCTTATAGAGTCCTCTTGGGGGTTGGGATAAAATTGAGCAAATAGCCCATTTTTTGCGGTATATAAGCCTAACTATTTTTTGCTCATTTCTGCCCTCCTCAGCCCCCAAGAGCTCTCTAAAAGCTTCCTACAAGCTATGCACAGTCATTTTTGTGAAAGGGGCGGAGTTTCAGGAGGCAAAAAATGCTGTATTCAGTGTATGAGACACACCCAGATTTTCAGCCTCTTGAGGGGAAAAGGCGCATCTTATACTCTGAAAAATACAGTATGACAGTTTGCCTATGGAATCTTACTATTAGTCAGCAATGGGTTTCACTTTTTACCACCGGTTCGCTGTGCGCACATGCTCACTTCATGCGGTCACCTTCCATGTATGCGCTTTGCTCATGCATGCACTTTCTGTGTGTATGTTCTTTGCTTGCATGCACAACTGTGTATGCGCCTGGCCTCAAAAATGTGGCTAAATAGGACAGCATAGAGGCTGGTGGACAGGCCCACCCGTGATCTCCGCTACCTGTTCGGCCATCTGAATACCACCTCTGATTACAGTGCAGCAGTGATTGTGATCAAGAAGCCACAAGGCTAGGGTGGATTTTGAGAACTTCGTTCTCTGACCTCTTCTCCACTAATCTGCCCTCCAACTCTTGTGTCAAAAAGGATACTTCCACTGCAAACAGTATTGAAAGCAATGATAAAGTAATTTTCGAGCTTTATGAACCCACTAACAAAGCCAACAGGGTTCATAATATCTAACCGACTTAATTACAAAAAGTAGGTAAAAGATGAGTTTGGAAAAAACTGTTTTTTCCTCTAAGAAACTTTAACAAGCAACACTGTAGGCTGCGCTGTTCACGTTGCAGAAACAGAACAGTTATTATAGAACAGTTAGGACAAAGCATATACAATCAATGGGATTTATACATCCAAAATTGCAGTTTGGTTTATTTTCAAAAGTTTCTGCTGGCACGGTATTTTTTTAAAAAAATCAAAAAGTCATAAAAGGTATAATCTTAAGTTACATTAACTTGTACGTGGCGATCCTGCCATTAAGAGGATGGGGATTAAAGAATCCCATCCAATACCCCTTGCAAATAAAGGCTGCAAGAGAAAGTTTTTGATTGTGTGCAGAAATTTAATTCCCAGAACAAGTGGAGGAATAGATTCTGGGAACTTCATTATTTTTCATGTTGCAAAAAAAATTACCAGAAGGGGGAAGGGGAGAATCAAAGGTTTAACATTTCAAATCAATTTATATGAGACTATGAATTTTTAAAAATAGCAGCTGTAGACATTAAACTTAGATCTCCATTTTCATCTCATTTCTGAAATATGTGCATACAGAGTCTATATAAAGGAAGTGTTTCACAAAGCTTTAGAGACAGTTTCTTCTTTTTAAAAACAACTGGTCAGTTACAATTATCTACAATTATTTTTCCAGGGACTTCCACTTCTGTTGATTCTTCCAAACTGTTGGATGAAAGTTTAACAAAAGAAAAAAAGGAGATACATTTTAAATCGTTGGGCAGATACAGAGGTTGTCAGGAATCCATCACCACACCATATTGGCACCCTGAAATATATTTAAGCTTTAAAAAAATATTTCTTTTTGATAGAATATTGAAAGCTTCAATACTAAAGAAAGTCTATTATGCCTATTTTAGACTTGAAACAAATATTTTGCTATAGATATTCATCCATGCAGTAGCTACTTGACAACATCCCATGTAGAAAGGCTATTAAAAATGCAGGTCATTTTAATGAATGGTTTACTCTGAGCAAAATACCTCCATAATGTATGTAAAGCAATCTGTGCAAATTAATGTTGTCTGTAACAAGGTCCATCCTTTTTTTTGCTCTGCAGGCAAAATCAGAGCATTCCTGGTGGTTTAACTTAGTGTTATCTAAAAGTTAACTAATCGACGCTAAGTGCTACCTAAGTACCACCATTTATGTCAGCATATGGTTGCCTGAACACTTAGGACTTCCTTTGGTCCACATCATGTTATGCTGCAGCTCCTTTTTCCATCCACTTCATATCAAATGAGTAGTTGACCGACTGAAGGTATGGCTTCTCTTTTCAAATAGTGATGGCAGATTGATCAAGGAAGGAGAATGGATGCTCTATATTGTTTGGGGGGGGGAGGGGAGAAAAAGCAAAGGTTAAGACTATGATCTCTTGCAGGAAAAAATCTTTATCAATGAAGTACCTTTCAAAATCTGTGAGTGAGAGGGAGAAAGCATAATCAAAGCTATTTTAGGAAACAGAAATGAGAAAACTTTTCTTTATTCTAAAACATCAATCTTCCAAATGTCCTGTATGATATGTATGGAATTTCTTACACCCGCTTTTTCATCGCTAAAAGCCACCCCAAGTGCCTTCAGCAACACGATTGACACATAGCATATATTTTAAAGTAGAACTTCCCATGATCTTTATGCCCTGCAACGTTCATGTCTGATATAACCAACCCTCAAGAGAGGAAACCGGTAAGATCTCATTTGTCATTTAATTTTATGTAAGATTCACCCTACCAAGCTTTCCAAAGGTAACTTTATTGTCATTTTTTTTAATTGCGAGCACATCGGCCCATATAAAAAATGAAAATCTGTTGCCTCCTCTCGAGAGAAAGGGTTTGATTTGCTTATTTCTACCAAATCTTATCTTCTTAGGACCAAATGGCATTCGGTCATTCAGAACAGGTGGTCTTGTTGGGCTCATAGCTGCTCCTCAAAGAAGGGCGGAAGACTGAGAGGTTCTCTACACAACCATCTTGTGCAACATTTATGGCAATTCCTGGACCAGGCGTTCCTGCACATTGTCTTTCATGCCTTGGTCATTTCTTGGATGTATTCCTTAAATTGGATTTACATTGGGCTGTTCTTGAAGACCAGCTGGAAGCTACAGATGGTGCAGTATTTATAAAAGCACTGTATACGTACATCTAATTTGTATGCTACCCAACTCATTGCAGCTCTGGACAGGGTAAACTGCAAGTTAAAAAAAACAAACCCAATAAAATAAAAACTAAAGGAGATAATAACCTGGGAAATCAATACAATTCCCACAAAGGTTTGTATTTCTTAACCTAGCCCTTGTGGAAAGAGTCAGGTCTTCAAGGCTGATTTAAAGCATGGCACAGGGCTCTTTAGCCTTCAGGAAATACTGTGGTTTGAGTAATTATGGGCAGTCCTCATTGTGCCTATGCAACACCACTATTTTGAACTGGTTATCAGCAGATTCCCAGATGTGGTTGTCTGGATGCTGGCTGTCATCTTTAAAACATTATGTGGCATAGATATTTTTAAGAATGCCTGCTCTTTATGAGATTGGGAAAGAAGGGCTTCCTTTGAGTTCTTCTTCCTAAAGGGAGTTAGCCTTGGGATCCATGAAAATAGGCCTTTCACTATCACTGCTCTTCTTCCTACCTAAGAATTAGAGCAACTCCAACACTTTGGGAACAAAAGACCTGCTTGTTTCAGGAAGCCTTCGGGGACTGAAGTGTGCATGCCCTTCCCCTCCTCCAAATCTGGGATGGAAATCTATACTGGAAAGCATTATAAGTGCTGATTTATTATTGCTAGTTTCATCTTTGTTACAGATGGAATGCACGACAGCTAGCATTGGTTGTGACCGAAGCAGCCCATTAACGCCTGCATAATGAATTAACCAACTAAATTTGCCACCAGTTTTAAAGGTCATTGAATGATGTTGATGGTCTGGACCAGACAAATGTAGTGAAACGCAAAGATTGGGAAGGAAAGCGGGCCACTGTGCATCGCCTCCTAGGTCCCCAAAGGTGCTTTTTCAAAAGGCAAGTTCTGAACTGAGCTGAAGAAGCTTCTTGGATGAGAAGCAAAATGTCTTCAAGAAAAATAAAAAGTCCAGTTGCCTTTTGATAAAGCACCTTTGGGACAAACATGACCTGGATTGACTAAGAATCTTCCCAGACATCTCATCCTGGGCTACTCTGCACTATTGAGACCAGGAACATATCTTGATGGTTCTGCTCCAAACCAGCAGCAGGAGAATATATGGTTATATGGTTGTAAAGATTATAGAAGGATGGACTGTTATGATATGATGTCCACATTGTTTTTGCTCAGGAAAGTTTAGGATTTTTTTTTTACTAAAAAACAGAGAAGGCTTAATCCAACAATATTTTGAAACTACCATAAACATGAGAAGAAACCCAGAAGTAAGCATGATCTTATCCGATACCGATTGCTAAATCAAAAGATCAAGATAGTGCCCAGAGAACCCAAAGAGAGCCAGAATCCATTGAATCTTGGATAGACCATGTGCCGTATTTAACACAAATAATTATTTTTGTCTCCAAGAAGTGCCCGCAAAGTGATGATGCTCACTTTAAGCAGCTTAAACTTCATCACTGCTGGTGATTGGATAACAACTGGACAGGGAGCAGCTCTTTAAGTTTTCAGAGCTGGAAGCCATCCGCCCTTCTAGATCATGGGAAGAACAGACTAGTGGTCGAGATCTAATATTTTGGGAGGTCCCGTCAATAGAGTTGGAACGTTGTATGTTAATGGGATGTTTAATTGGTCCGTTTAAGCTGTATGTAGAAGCAGTACGCATCATCTAAAAACAATACAGGAAGGAGGAAGAAAACAAGGTTAATCTACATATTGCATCCAAGCCAAATTTAAGGATTTCACATACTTACTGTCACTAACACGGATTTTAACTGTAATTAGAGCTCTGCTTCTCTTCAACTCAAAATACCAAGAATGTCCTTTCAACCCAACAGTGCAACATATTCAAGACAGTCTCAGAAAGATCTACTGTTCCCCGATCATGATTTTCTTACCAATATAACTAATCTTTTCAGCTGTTACAGCAATATAAATCTTTCAGAAGGGAGAGGGGAAAAAAACCTCATTCTAGCATAAGGCCACTGGAAGCTGGCAGTGGCATTAAGATAAAGAATGTATTTGACACCTCCTTCTCTATAAAGATATCCTTAAATAACATCAACACCTGTTGAAACCTTTAGATCTACGTTAACCTTAATAACTATACAAATTATAAAGCACATACTCTGAGTCTGAATAAGATGCCGATGAACAAAACGGCATTGAATGTGTCTCAAGCATCTATTTCTGTTTCTTTGACTTCCTATCAACCATGCGGAATCGGACTGTTCTCCTTGTACATTTCGCCGCCCCTTTTTCGCCCCCAGGTTTCCGCCCCCAGCCATTAACCTTTACCATCTCGCCTCCGCTGTTAGGACCCTAGCTGTTCGTGCCGGCCAATGGGATCCTGCCTCTTTAGTCCCAGGCTCTTCCTAACAGGCTTTTGGGAGAAACACTGTTCATCACCCCCCCCCCTTTCTCCCTTCCCTTCCTCTGATTAGCTGGTGATGAACTGTCACCTGAGCCCAAAAGCCCAGGGTGAACAGTGTTTCTTCCAAAAGCCCGTGAGAAAGAGCCTGGGACTAAAGAGACAGGGTCCCATTGGCCAACAAGAACAGCTAGGGTCCTAACAACGGAGGCGATATGGTAGAGGTTAATAGCTGGAGGCGGAAACCTGGGCGCGAAAAAGGGGCGGCGAAGGCTACAAGGAGAACAGTCCTAGACCCTGAGGAATAGATATCATATCAACAGATACTATATAAGCACTTCTGAATAAAGGCAGTTGTTGGGCTGCGACCAAGGTTAGGATGGAGCTGCAGAAGGTAGGTAGGGCTGGGCCTCAGAGTTCCAGCCATCCCAGCACCTCTGCGGTCATGTGATTGCTATGTGCGCTTGGCAGCAGATTCACACTCACAACCTGTTATACATGATCATGGGACTGCCATTTTCAACCTTCACTATAGATTTCCTCAGAACATCACCGTCTCCTTAAAAAGTCAGAGAAGGATGCAAGTTGCTGAGATACGTCTCTCCCCACCAATGCACCTTCCCCCAGCCCGTCTGCGTTTGTGCTATGCCAGCCACTCATGCACCTCCCATAACACCCTGCCCAACCCACATCATGCCTCTCGTGCATCCCATTGCACCTCTTCACACCTTCCAATATGTACCTCTGGTGCAGACGTCCCCAACCTTGGCACCTTTAAGGCTTATGGACTTCAACTCCCAGAATTCCTCAGCCAGCCATGCTGCACGTTGGATACCACGCTGGCTGGCTGAGGAATTCTGGGAGTTGAAGTCCATAAGTCTTAACGTTGCCAAGGTTGGGGATCTCTGCTCTAGTGCATCCCATCCTCACTGCACCTCTCGTGCACCCCCTCCCAGACCGCCAACATGCGCTTCTTATGCACCCTCTTGCACCTTCCCCAACCCACACAAATCTCTCAGACACATTGGCACGTTCACTCTGACCCGTCCCCTTTGTGAACCCCCTCATTCCATCTCCCATTTGGCACAGCCACTGAATGTGTCTGGGCCACGCAACGTCCTGCCAATTTCCCCACTTGTGGGAAGCTGTTGTGGTCAACAGTGATGAGATTTGGTTAACAGCAGCAAGCAGGGCCACAGCAAACAATGTGATCACACTCTACAGTAGGGGTGTCAAACTCGTGGCCTCACATTGTCGTCACGTGACGTATCATGACTTCCCCTTTGCTAAACCGGGGGTGGAGGTGACCAGCGCATGACTCATCCAGCCCGTGGACCACACGTTTGACACCCCTGCTCTACAGCCATATCACCTAGCTATGGAAATTCCAATTGATGTTGTATGTTGAGAACTACTTGTATTCTAAAATAGGATGCAGAAGACTGTAACACGTTCCCTCTGTCCATTGATGAAATGATGACCAGTAGTAAAAGAATTTTTTTCCCTTCCTTGCACACATTAAAATCCGTTCATGACAACACTTGAGGTAAACAGGCAAAGAGTGAAGGAGAATCTGTTGCCCTTGAAGCACTACCGAAGTAACTTAAGCTGCTAATGTTTAAGAGAACTTCTTTAAGATGATTTTGTTATGACCTCATGTGCAAAAAATATAAAGTTTGGGCTGGCTGGGGAAAGGGGAATAGGAAAGTCAGCCATCACAGGCTTCTGCGTTAATTTGTGGTTAAGAAAGCACAAATTCATTTTAACCGTATTAATGAAAAGTTTTCTCCCCAAATACTTGGTTCAAGCTTAATAGCTTGAATATTTTCAGCAAATTGTTTCCCCCCCCCCCCCTGTAACTGGTTCTTTATAGAGTCATCTGTGCATTCACATGTGTAAATTCATGTCTGCACAAGCCAGTGATGAAAGTCAAGACTCATTGCCTCTGTTTATATGGGATGTTAGTAACATTTGGACAATCTTGTCAAATTTCTAAATTCCAACTACACAAACAGTATCACAATATGTTAGAAGGTCTTTCTGGTTATTCAAATGTCTTTAAACTTTTTTCAGACACTCTTCAAAACGTTTGTTTTGCTTTCTCAAAATCTCTCCTTTGACATCTATTAAATCAATCTCAATTTGTCCGTCATGCTTTTTTAAAATTTCTGGATACTACCATGTTCCCCCCGAAAATAAGTCAGGATTTTATTTTCTTCTGACCCCCCCAAAATAAGCACTTGGCATTATTTTTGGGAAGGTCTTATTATTTTTGAGGTGCAGGAGGCGGTGAGCGTGGTCACCTCATGGCTGCTACTGTGTTGGACGTCATTGGGCCTGCTGCTCTTTTTACGGTGGTGGCAGCCATTAGCGTGATAGAAAGGGGCGCGGTGGCTAGGGCTGCAGGAGTGGCCGTTAGGTAAGGGCATGTGGGGTGCGTGGGGCATGTCCCTTCCCCCCCCCTCCAACCTCGCCTTCTCACCTCATGTAGTTTACATGGCAAGCAACCAGAGGAAATAGCAGGGACCGGCTGAGCTTGCAGTTAAATATTTTCGGGGAGGGCTTATTATCCAGAGAGGTCTTATTTTAGAGGAAACAGGGTATTGGAAAATATGTCTTTATTACTGAGGATTCCATTCTTTACTATCGTCTAGCCACACTGACCAGATACCCATGTTTCCCCGAAAATAAGATTGGGTCTTATATTAATTCTTGCTCCAAAAGACGCATTAGGTCTTATTTTCCAATTAGGTCTTATTTTCAGGAAAATACGGTACTTATTAATTAGACTTATATACCGCTTCATAGGGCTTTCAACCCTCTCTAAGCGGTTTACAAATTTTTTAGCAAATTGAGTCAGCAACTTGCCCCCACAGTCCGGGTCCTCATTTCACCCACCTCGGAAGGATGGAAGGCTGAGTCGACCTTGAGCCGGTGAGATTTGAACCGCTGAACTGCAGATCACAGTCAGCTAAAGTGGCCTGCAGTACTGCACCCTAACCACTGCGCCACCTCAGCTCTACTAAATGGGTCTGTCTGACGATTTTAACTGGGGATTAACTGCTTCTATTATGCACATCCTGAAAAATCATTCTATCAGTCTTATTTTCCGGTTGGGTCTTATTTTCCAGGAAACACGGTAGTTGGTAGGACTTAAGAACATTAAAATATGTGATATCAGCAGGTCTATTATTCCAGTAAGCACAACCCAGGGATCAATCTCCACCTTTTCTTGCATATTATTGCCCATTTCCCCAGGCAAGTCACTTACTGCTAAAGATGAAGTACTGGCAAGGCGGCCACCTAAACAGCTTTCACTAGCGATGCAGACATTCTGGCCATCTACACTGTGCTGGGATATCAAAGCTCTTCGCAGGGCTCTCTTTGGGGTCTTGGAAAAAGAGAAGGCTCGTGTAACCTGCAAAATGTGGGCATGGAAAAAAGGACAGGTAAAACAAGGAAGTTGTGCCAGATACTTGAAACTGGTTCCAAACATTAGCCGAAGAAGATTGTGTTGACTTTTAAGTACACTATGATTCATAGAATGTTGTAATCTCATTTCAGGTTACACACACGATGCAACTTCAAATTTCCTTTTTTTTTTGGTTTGCAGCTTCTTGTAGTCATGCAGCTCTAGCGTAGACTTTCAAATGATTTACTGGACAGGTTAAGTTTTTTACGATATCGATTTGCTTTACCAATTTATATTTCACTTTCCTTGTGCAAATTCGAGGTAGGTGCACAGGACAGAGCTTCCTTCAACTTCAGTCCTTGAACAGCCAGCTTGAATTAGTTCAAGTATTAGTTGTTACTATTATGTTACTATTTGTTGAAGGGACGTGGTGGATCAGTGGCTAAGATGCTGAGCTTGTAGATCAGGAGGTCCGCAGTTGAATCCCTACCACTGCCTAACAGAGTGAGCTCCCGTTACATATCCCAGCTTCTGCCAACCTAGCAGTTTGAAAGCATGTAAAGGTGGCTCAGTGGCTAAGGCGCTGAGCTTGTCGATCAGAAAGGTCGGCAGTTCAGCGCTTCGAATCCCTAGCACCACGTAAGGGAGTGAGCTCCCATTGCTTGTTCCAGCTTCTGCCAACCTAGCAGTTCGAAAGCACGTAAAAATGCAAGTAGAAATATAGGAACCGCCTTTGGTGGGAAGGTAACAGCGTTCCATGCGCCTTTGGTGTTTAGTCATGCCGGCCGCATGACCACCGGGACGTCTTCGGACAGCACTGGCTCTTCGGCTTTGAAACGGAGATGAGCACCGCCCCCTAGAGTCGGGAACAACTAGGACATATGTGTGAGGGTAACCTTTACCTTTTTATTATTTTTTTTACTACTCTGAGTGATTAACAACAGAACTCTAATAAATAGGTTGTAAATTTTTGTGGTTCCCAAATTGTGGAAATTATATCCAGGCAATGCTTCGTGAGACATGGAGAATGTTCTAATGTTAGCAAGGCTAGCAAAAGATCTGTAGAGTTAGTCCTCCACTCACAACCACGATTGAGCCCCAACATTTCTGTTGCTAAGCAAGGCAGTCATTGAGTGAATCCCCCCCATTTTACAACCTTTCTTGCCACAGTTGTTAAGTGAATCTGTCTTCCCTCTTCACCTTGCTTCTGAGAAGATTGCAAAAGTTGACCCCGGGACACGGCAACTGTCATAAATACATGCCAGTTGCCTAGCGTTTGATCCCATGATCTTGGGGACGCCGCAACGGTCGTAAGTGTGAAAAATTGTCATAAGTCACTTTTTCGCAGTGCTGTTGTAACTTTGAACAGTGACTAAACGAAGTTGAGGACTACCTGTATAGCAATAGCAATAGCAGTTAGACTTGTATACCGCTTCATAGGGCTTTCAGCCCTCTCTAAGCGGTTTACAGAGTCAGCATATCGCCCCCACAGTCTGGGTCCTCATTTCACCCACCTTGGAAGGATGGAAGGCTGAGTCAACCTCGAGCCGATGAGATTTGGGTTCCACCACAAAACTGCGGTCGACTAAAGCGCGCTCGACGAAACCGCGTACCTGATGTCATCACAGCGCGACGAAAAAAGCACGCTGTGAGCGCTAAAGCTAAAATTAACACCTAAACCTAACCCACCGAAACCTAACCCTAAACCTAACCCTAAACCTAACCCTTAACCTAACGCTAAACCTAACGCTAAACCTAACGCTAACCCTTAACCTAACCCTAAACCTAACCCTAACGCTTAACCTAACCCTAACCCTAACCCTTAACCTAACCCTAACCCTTACCTTAACGTGAATCGGCTTGCTTTCAAAGCGCTTTCAAAGCGCTTTTTAAAGCACCCTTTTTTCTCCGCGGTCGCTGTTGTCGCGCTGCTGATGACGTCAGCGATGCGCTTTAATCGGGCGCGCTTTAGTGGACCGCGGTCTTGTCATGCCACAGAGATTTGAACCACCGAACTGCAGACTAGCAGCCAGCTGAAGTGGCCTGCAGTACTGCACTCTAACCACTGCGCCACCTCGGCTCTCTTTCGTATCAACTCGACAGTATCCGCTGTCTCACACAGCATTTCCCGGAAATCATTTCCCACTAAAAGAGGAAACAATATATAAAGGAATAAGAATTGCCTCTCTGCTGAAGAAGTTGACAAGGAGAAGCAGCAGATCTCTATAGGCCTACAGAAAGCACTACAGGTCAAAAGCTCTAAAAGAAACGCTTTTTTTTTCCTTTCAGGCTGAGCCATTCAGTTCAAAGCTTTTCCTTCCTTGTCAGGTCTTTGCCATTTTTCTCTTCTCTGCACGGCCCTTCCCAATTATTCTACAGGTCATTTGTTCAACTTGCACCAATCTCTGTCCTACTGTATTTGGCATCATTTCTTGTAGGAAGTAAATGAAGAGTGGCGTGGCCTAGTAGGCAAGTTTCACAATCTCTTTAGACGCGCTGAATATGTACCAGCGCCTCTTTCGTTTTTTTTTTTTTTAAATGAACTTGGAAAAATATTATTAAAACCAGTATTTTATCATAAAAGTAATGAAACGCACATGTGTGCTAGTCATTCCCGATTTGAGAGGGCGGTGCTCATCTCCCTTTCAAAGCCGAAAAGCCAGCGCTGTCCGAAGGCGTCTCCGTGGTCATGTGGCCGGCACAACTAAATGCAGAAGGTGCACGGAACGCTGTTACCTTCCCACCAAAAGGTGGTTCCTATTTTTCTACTAGGATTTTTACATGCTTTGAAACTGCTAAGTTGGCAGAAGCTGGGACAAGTAACGGGAGCTCACTCCATTACACGGCACAAGGGATTCGAACCACTGAACTGCTGACTTTTCTGATTGAACAAGCTCAGCGTCTTAACCACTGAGCCACCCTCATGTATTTTATCATAGTGGGATCAAAAAGCCAGGCCTTGTGAGTCTTACCGAGGATGATGATTTGAACTGCTTTTTTAAAAAAAAGTCTAACAGGGATTTTAACAGCTTTACGTTAAGAGTATATGGTTTTTGTGGGAGACGGTTCTCTTAAGCAACCAACACTCTGACTATGGCAGTAAGATGATGGGGAGTTTTGTACGAAAGCTAAAATAAGGCATCGAAGTATTTAAAGTGATATTTAAAATAAATATATATATATCGTTTTACTGGGAAATGAATTGTGTCCTTTACGTTTCGAATGCAAGGAGACAAGTCCTTTTCAAGTTAAGCCTCTTACCTTCTTGGAGGTTTTCTTTATGGCTCGGGAAGCTCTACTCAATGTACTATCCACATCCTTCGTGTTTACTTCAATAGAATCAGGATCAGTTGCATAAATAAGATTTTCCTGGCAGGAAAAAGCCCCAACTATTAGCTTCAAGGGTAAAAAGAAAAAGAGCCATCTTCAATTTCAAATCCACATTCAAAAACCCAGGGCTTCTTAACTCCCCAAATTCACAAGCCCTAACTTCCCATAGTAGAGAGATTATGCATTACATCTGGCACATTATTCTGGTATTAACCGCAGTATAGACACTTTCTTATTTGGCAAATGGGGGGGGGGGGGAGAGAAAAACAACTGGGATTTAAGCCTCTGCTGCCACCATGTGGGAATGGCGTACAAGTAATTTGAGAAAACAAAGGTTTGGTTTGTTTGTTTTTTTCTAGAAGAAAGGATGAGAGCCACACGTAGAGAAGAAAGATTCCCTTATGATGCTAGAAAAGAAGAGATAAGTCATGCATCACCAGAGCAGAAAGGACAGGTGTGACTTGCCGGGCTGAAGTAGAAAATGTATCTGGGCTCTATTTGTAATTCAGATTGACACCAGGTTCGTCGTGAATCTGGAGATAGTTCTCTGACACCTACATGTTGTTTATCAGAAGGTCTAAAAGAGTTTATTTTTTTGCTTCATATGTGCTCAGAAAACTTCAGAGGGCACAATGGAACATATATCTGTGACATTCGCTTACCATTGCAGCCTAAGATGTACCATCCATACTTTGGGGACAAAAGAAGCAAGTATTCTAAATAATGTTTCCTTCCTTCTTTCCCTTCTTTTGTACCTGTCTTCCTATACACCTCACATTTTTATGCACCGTATTTTTTGGAGTATAAGGCAAAAAAGAGGGTGAAAATCTGGGTGCGTCTTATACACTGAACACAGCATTTTTGGCCTTCCGAAACCCCTCCCCCTTTGCAAAAATGGACGTACATAGCTTTTAGGAGGCTTCCAGAGTGCTCCTGGAGACTGGGGAGGGCAGAAATGAGCAAAAAATGAGCTGTTTTTGTGCCCCCCCCCTGTAGCCCTCAGGAGCACTCTACAAGCCTCCCAAAGCTCTGCATGCCCCCCCCCTCTTTTTTTGGCAAAAAACCCAGGTGTGCAGAGGGTTTGGGAGGCCTGCAGAGTGCAAAAACTTTTTAAAAAAAAATCAAAATCAAATAAAAAAATTCAAATAGTCTTATCTGGTGCGTCTTATAGTCTGAAAAATATGGTGATTTCTATCTCACCTTTATTATTTTTTTAATAAACAATTCAAGGCAAAAAACATATAATTCTTATTTCTCCTATGTTCCACACAGCAACCTTGTGAATGACCTGCGCTGAGGGTGTGGCTAATGTAGGACTAAAACTCATAATCCTCTAGTTTCTAGCCTTAACCACTAGCCATAACTGTTCCTCTAGATATTATGTTATAATACTTTAATGCCGAGGTGGTGCAGTGGTTAAATGCAGCACTGCAGGCTACTTCAGCTGACTGCAGTTCTGCAGTTCGGCTGTTCAAATCTCACCGGCTCAGGGTTGACTCAGCCTTCCATCCTTCCGAGGTGAGTAAAATGAGGACCCAGATTGTTGTTGGGGGCAATATGCTGACTCTGTAAACTGCTTAGAGAGGGCTGAAAGCCCTATGAAGCGGTATATAAGTCTAACTGCTATTGCTATTGCCTGTTTCGCTTTTTTTCAAGAACAGGCATTATTTGGTTTTGATTTGGAGAACCTGATCAATCAAAGCAGTCATCTCAAAAACATAAGCTTGGCTGATTTTAGTCAACCTATTTTTTTCTAACCATGCCTTTGGACAAAATCAAAAGCATGGCAGCTAAAAAAACAATTTCTAAACTACTAAAAATATCAGAATATTTAAATAAAAAGAATGTAAACAAGCAGCTTTCAAAAAAATAATCGGAGCAGACAGCTTTCCCAAGTAGAATCTTGTCAGAGAGCCAACAATTATGGCGCATACGCTTCCTGAAAAGGAAACTTGGCTGTGCCAAGAGTTTACCTCACGCCACAAAGGCTGCATATAAAACAGGCCCTTAAGTGGGGATGTTTCCGTGCTATTCAATTTGCAGCCTTCAAGTTTTTTATTTCTAACACCAATGTCTGCCAGTACGCTACCTAAAAGGCACTACTATACCGTTTGGGAATAATGTCTCCACAATAAGATGGTTCTTAGTTTATGGAGCATTTTATAATCTGCAGGTGCTATCCCATGACTGTTCAAAGCATGAACAGGATTTGCCAATGTACTCATTAGAATTCCGCCAACATACTTGGATTATGGCGACAATAAGTTTCTTTTTCATGCACAGATCATGTAGGGATTCTCAATATGATGACAAGAGACAACAATATGTCTGGCAACATATTCCTTGATGCCTACTGGATCCAACTGCAATTGATTTTAAGATTTTCATTAAAAAAAAAATAGACAGTAAAATACTGTAAAGCAAAGCACCAGTTCCAAGTATAATTGGAATAGGGATGAAAGGAAATGCAATGTTTTGTGTCTGATTTAGAATAGGTGATTTGGAACTTGCAGGAGTGGGAATGCAGCACTGCTTTGCGACTCATTAAAGCAGCCACATTTATTTTAACCCTCTTCGGCAGCCACATGAGCCCAGAAAAAGAGGCGGCTGTTTCAATGAGTCCCAGACAGGTGTTACATTGGTTCTTGCTCTGAAGCACCTTTCCTGAATCAAATCCAAAACATTGCAGAGCCCAAGCTTTAGGATCAGGTCCACAAATAGAGTCTGTCTGCCCTATATTGTTTAGCAGAACAAAGCTTCCAGTCGAGGGAGGAGAACCAGATCCTCAGGGCATCCCACCTCCCTCCTTGAATATCATGCTTCAAGAGATCAAATGGGTCCCTTGCAATGTTAAGAAAAAAATGGTACTGTTTTGTTTTACAGGGTATTTGAGTAGGAAGATCTCTCAAAGTTGGCAGCTTTTTTTAAGGAATAGTATATTTTATTTGTTAACCTTTATTTATTTATTTACTGGATTTTAACAGCTTAGAGCGGCAAGGAGATGGTGGCAATACTCCTGGAATATTGAGGTTTAATAAATAAATCCCACCAATGCCTCTGGGTTTCAAGTGGACTTCCTAAGAACTTTTCAGAAATTAAGGGGTGGGAAATTACTCCCTTGTGCTGGACTGTAAATTTTTTTCCGGGCAAAAAACAAGGAGATGATGCTAGAAAAGTAAGTACTAGGTCTATGGGTGGAAACTAATCAAGGAGAGAAGCAACATACAACTAAGGAGAAATTTTCTGACAGCTAGAACAACTAATCAGTGGAACAACTTGCCTCCAGAAGTTGTGAATGCTCCAACCCTGGAAATTTTTAAGATCTTGGATAGCCATTTGTCTGAAATGGTGTAGGGTTTCCTGCCTGGGCAGGGGGTTGGACTAGAAGACCTCCAAAGTCCCTTCCAACTGTGCTATTCTAAATTTGCCAGATAAGTACTGGGAGACTCTTGCCACCCAGGTTCTTCTGCACATCATCTCTTCAGAAAAAGCCATTCTGTGGGCATACCCACGAATGTTCTCGAAATCCCAAATGTAATTCCCAACCCTCAAAGCTAGAGGCCGCCTGCTCTATGAACTCATTCTACCATAGGTGCCCCTCATCAACTTCCATCTCAAGTGCTTACGGCGTCTGCTTTGCAGATGGTATTCGCGACATGCCGACACAGCATCTTTAGCCAGTCCTCCTTGAGAGGTTCCTCCGTTGTTATTTGAAAAGTGAACAGAAGATTGCTTTGCTCCGTCGGCGGCCGTACAACCAGTGCAAAAGCTTTGCGGCAGTCTGTAGAGGGGAAAAAAAAGCCCTTTTCTTTAAAAAAGAAAGAAAAGAAAATCTTAAACAATGAAAGGAGGGAAAGCATGGACTAGAAAATATTGCACAGATCATTAAGCCAGGGTAAGAACTAACATTTATAGTCCTGAACATTAACAAGCAAGTGATATCAATATATAATTGGCTCTTTGTATATTTATATCTGGCTGAATTTCCTTTCCCCGTATAAGCTCCTCGTTTTCATGCCTTACGGAGAGCTTCAAATTGTTATCCAGTGCAGCAGAATTGTGCCACCAGAGAATTTAATTTACTGGGCTTCAAAGACCAAAAGAAATGCTATTAAAAGAATCCACTCCTATGAGAATTTCCAAACTCCGGGGCCGACAGTGGGTAGTTTCTCCAGCCACCGAAAAACAAGACGACTTAAAAGCTAATTAAGCGGTAATAATGCCGCACGATGGTTTATGGAGCCACTCTAAACCTGCGGTGGCCAAGACAAGGTACAGAGTCTCAAGGGACGAAGCTGGATATAAAGCCATGTAAGTAGAATAAAGAGGTAAAAGCTAAATATCTGCACACTCAACCACAACAAAGAGTCACCCGCAGAGAATTCAAAAGAGTTGCATTTGACATGTCTTCAGAGACAGAGGTCAACCCCTTGAGAGCATCCGCTCTCTTCCCACTGTCAGATTGCAGTAATATATTGGTATTGCTGGCTGGGGAATTTGGGAAGTTGAAATTCACGTGTCTTAAAAGTTGCCAAGGTTGAGAAATACTGGGTTATTGTGACATATGACATTTCAGAAAAGCTCGCTTTCCACAATCATGGCTTGAATTTTAAACTGTATTAAACTGCTACAGGTGTAGAAAAGGAACCAGCAAAACAATACTGTCTGCCATTCATTATTCTTCAGGTTACTTTCTTTTGCTTTGTACTCATATAAAACCTATTACCGTATTTTTCGGAGTATAAGACGCACTTTAGTTTTGGGGGAGGAAAATAGGGGTGGGGGGGGTGGGGGCATTCTGCCTATCAGGTATTCATCTGGCTAGCATCCTTAGCCTGGTCAGCTTCAACACATTAGTTCGCTCACTGGTTTTGAGGTTGAGGATGATGGGGACTGTGCTTCGAAAGCATAGATGATTATCTGAGGGAGCAGCAATTAGAAAAGCAGGCAAAGCATGGAAGATTGCTTAGCTCGTGTTTGGGCTGAAAAACAGCCTCAAAAGCACAGCAGATCCTAGGAGGGAGCTCCAGTAACTAAGCAGGCAAAGCGGGGAAGGGGTAAGAGAAGGCAGCAGCTGTTCCGCGTAGCCATTTTGGGCCTTGCGCATCCAGCATTTGGAGGCTAAAAATGCAATGCCCGGAGCCCAAAAACACAAGCCATTGTCGGTGGCAATCTCTGCATCCAGGAAGAGAATGCGCAGAGGCTGACGGGTAGGGGCCAGCGGGTGGGCGGGACTACATTCGGGGTATAAGACACACCCAAATTTTCCGCCTCTTTTAGGAGAGAAAAAAGAACGTCTTACACTCCCAAAAATACGGTAGTCGTCACAGTTTCTAGGAGACAGAAGTATATACATAGAGTTAGCCGGAGAGTTCAATTAGCAACTAAGGAGCAGGAGTCTTCTATGGCAGTGTTTCTCAACCTTAGCAACTTGAAGATGTCCGGACTTCAACTCCCAGAATTCCCCAGCCAGCGAATGCTGGCTGGGGAATTCTGGGAGTTGAAGTCCGGACATCTTCAAGTTGCCAAGGTTGAGAAACACTGTTCTATGGCATTGAACTTCCATAATTTTTCGTTTCATCTACAGTCCCTAAACCTCTAGTTCCTAAGCATATACAATTTTTCCTTTCCTCAGCAACCTTGTATTGGCCTCATCTTTCTGACAACCAGCTCATCAAACTCCACTTTGAAAACCTGGCTTTAATTAAATGTTCCCAAGCACAGGAATATACTTCAATTTGTTTTCACTTGTGACAGCACATTGCTGCACCAGACCCGGAAAAAGGAAGAATGTAGCAAAAAGAAAAAAGAAAAAAAATGCATAGAAACTTCCAACTCATGTTTTTACAGCTCCAGCTATTTTACAGGCATGCACTGAGGGCGGGCTGTAGGAAGCTAGCTCACACCAACCTTTTTCTCCAATTACCGAAAAGTAATCTTTCCAAGGTACAGAATGCTGCTGCAGTTAAGCGGTGATATAAGCAAGGGAAATTAATGTCCCAGTGCTGTCTCTCCAGCAATCACACTGATTTTAGCATGTAAATGCCATAATCTGGGGTGGAGGGGGGTGGCGGTGGGGGGGGGGGAGAGAAGCTGCATCTGCTTACTAAAAGATTTCAGGAATGTGGGCTCAACTGCTGTTTAAGATTAAAGTGCCAGTCATATAAACCTTTGTTCTTAAAGGTTAATACACCCACATGAGATGCTTTATTTTTAGACAAGCCTTGAACAAAGCGCATAGAAAAAGAAAGGCACTTTAAAAGCTCCGAGAATGGTTTTCTACAAATACAAGTTCACAAGCTGACATTTGACTGTCTTCTCTCTCTCTCTCCTCCTTTGAATGGTTATGTACAGTTCCCTGAACTGCCAGGTAAACCCCCTTTGGAAGAGATCTTACTGTCCAGCCGTGCCCAAATCCTTCAGCAGTTAAAATAATCTTATTCCATGGGTCGGTTCAAGCCTTCCCCAATCTGAACACCTTGTGAGGAGGTCTCTGGAGACACCAGAGGTTGGGGTGGAACACCAACCTTCCCCTCCCAATTCATTGTGGGGAAAAAAACATATCTAACCTTCTGTCTCTCGGACGTCTAGTACCTTCTTGATCTGAGACAGAGGCATGAGGATGATGTGCTTGAGGCAGGCTGGCGGCCTGGTGTGGCCGTGCGGACTCTTGAAGCCACCGATGACTTTGTGCCGTTTCCTCGCAATCTGTCACAAACCAAAGAAACCCTCGGTGAGAAAGCAGCTCCAACGTTCACAAGGACCTTTAAAATGGCAAGTCTTGCAGCCCCAACAGTGGCTATCGATTTAAAAAAAAAGACTCGGCAATTGCAACATATGGATTTATAGTGTCTTCTCAAAATGCCAGGCGGCCCCCTCTTTTATGAGTGTAATTTGGAGGTTTTTATGTTCTCTTGGAACACCGCATGCTGCTGCCTTCTCCTCCTCCTCCTCCTCTGCCTTGTACTCACAAAATGTCCCCAAGCTGCATATGGCCAGTAGCAGAGCACTGAATCAGGGAATGCTAATTAAATATATCCCATTTTTAAATCCAGTCTATGCAAGCAGACATAAGTCTGGAGGGTGAGATAATTATTTGAGAGCAGAGTTAGGCAACCTATTGCCATTCAGGCTTTGGAGACTATAGTTCACCTAATCCATTTCCCACTGAGCTTACGCCAGTGGATGTTCAATCCATATTATCTTGCAACAGGATGCCCAGTGGCCTAGATCTGATGCTAATTTTCCGCAAATATGCCAAATAACAAAACCTGCACTTTCACAGAAGATTCTTCAGGCTGCTTGCAATACTATTGTCAGCCACCTTGATAAAGAAATAACTATAATCAAATAAGGTAGCACAGGAACCTCAGCCTAAAAGCATCAACTTGACAACCAAATGATTTGTAGTACACATATATAACCCAAAGTATGTACAGCACTAAAATGCACACTTCTGGACAAAACGGTTGCAATCTTTAATTCACTAAACTATTGGATATGTATGTAACATACAGCCGCCCCCAAATCACAGAAGTGATATTTTCACCTATCACCCATCACTAGAGTGTATTGGTCAAAACGCATCTTAGCTACTATGACAAGTAGCTTCAAGAAACAATCAAAAGACAGCTCAAGGACTGGAAAAAGGATCATCAGAGAATGGAAATAAAGAGCAGAGACTAAAGAATGATTGTCACTTTTTTTCCTGTGGGCACTCTGGCAGACATTAAAAATGAAACACCAAGGAGAGGAGGAGTGGGAAACAGAAGGGAGAAGAAAGATGGGAAGAGAAGGATAGGAGAGAGGGTAAGGGGGGAAGATGAGAAGGATAAGGAGTGGATTGTAGAGAGAGGAGCAGTAGAAAGGGAGGGGAAGTAGAGCAGAAAAGGATGATGGAGGGAAGATAGAAAGTTGGAGGGGGGTAGAAGAAAGCGGTGTATGGAGAGTAGAAGAGCTATAATGGGTTTCTATTTTTCTGGGTATTGACAAGAGGAACTGATGTAATTATTATTTATTACTATACGATACAGGCTATTTATAGTATGCATGTGAGTGTGTGTTGTGAAAATGGAAATGGAAATAAAATATTCAAAAATGAAATTCTGTTGCCTGCTCTCAAATGTCTACATACACATAGCACACATGTATACTATATACATACTGCACATATGTATATACCTACATCCTAACATATTAATACATATAAATATAAATCATTGTTCATCTTGAATACATAGCAGAAACGGGAAGCTTGGGAATTCACAAGGTTGATACTGTATGGAACAAAACTGTGGCTGAATTTGAATGTTCTGCTTCGGATATAACGAAGGTTAAAAGATGGTAGCATTTGTGAAAGAATTGTTTTCAGAATCTCAAAGCGCAAAACAAGAGTCTTAAATTCCAAAATGAATTTGAGTATCAGGTCAAAAAAGTTCTAGATTAAAAGCAGATTAATAACAGAGCCAATTTCTTAAGAGTAGTGATGAGCTCCCCTTGTTGAATCTGATAAGGCACAATCATCTAAGACAGATGCTGTAATATGGATTCACTAAGCAATGGTAGGACTCAATATTAATAGTCCCTCAAAGTCTAGATTCCTAGTCTAATGAAATGCAATTAAATGTTTTCCCATAAAATTTATGATTTATTAGATAAACTGCTTATGATGGATTTTGTACTCTAGTGGGATATAAAAAGAGCTTAATATCTTTCTATCTTAGGTTTGTATCTTCCAGTTCAGCAAAGAATCACAACTTCGATCTCATCGAATGTTATCTGAACCTATTAAACTCTATACACCTTGTGCTTAAATCCAGTCTATTATGTTCACAGTGATGACATCTCCATTACAGGTCACTTCTTAGAAACGGCTACAAATGCTTTACAAGATTATAAAACAGCATTGACAAAATTAAGATTTCTAATTCCCAATTTGCCCCTTCCCTGAGGTATCTTCCTCCCCTATGAAATATACTACGTGTATCTTCACCTAATTTCATTTTCATCCACCACAGGGAAGCTATTGACATCCAGGTTGTTACATAACCTGCCCCAAGAGATCTGCTGTACTTCATTATAATTTGCCTTTAGAAGACTGAAAAAGGTCCATATTCCTCTCTGTTAGTCATACCTCACAGCAGTCATTTCGTCAGGCTGCAACAAAGAACTAGGATATTCTGTCCCAATGCTTAGGACCGTGCTTTTCTGCCTTCGTTCTTCTCCCAAACAACTTCTCTCAACTCTACAATGTACAACTAAATCAGTGGTGGATTACAGGCGGTACACCCTGGTACGGGCGTACCGGAGCCTGCCCGGAGCATCGGGTATCGTTCCAGTACGGTGCTCTGGAGGGTCCACCCGCCCACCTGTGCTCCTTACCTGTCTTTAAAGTCTTTGGCACTTCTGCGCACAGCGCGTACAGTGCCTGAGCAATGCTCTGCCAAGCAGCTGGAGCATCGCAGAGGCTCACGGAGGAGGCGCTGGACGGTAAGACGCATGCACACACCGCGCCATTCATGAGAGGGACGGCGGGTCCCCTTGCAACACGGTTGCAACAGGATCTGGAACCTACCACTGAACTAAATCTATTCTACACTTCTCAAATCGACAGATATTTGAATTTGCTTTTCTCTTATTTCTTCTCCAATGTGTAATCTATTATTCACACACACACACACACATATAAATAAATGCTGATAAATAAATAAAGCACAAATATAACACAAAATGTGTAACAAAGGCAACAGTAAAAATATTGGGTTTCTGTTGTGATGGACTCTTGTGACGAGCCGATTGACAGATAATGGAAGCTGCTAGCTTCTTCCCGTAATTGGGGCTTACCAGGGGTTGTGACACTAAATGTGTATGTATGTATGTATGTATGTATGTATGTATGTATGTATGTATGTATGTATGTATATGTATATGTATATGTATATGTATATGTATATGTATATGTATATGTATATATGTAGGTCTCTAGTTATTGGGTTTTCTCCCACGTAAAATTGGAGATGTCTTGGTGACGTTTTGACGAAGTCTCATTCGTCATCTTCAGGCTTGGTGCTTCCAGGAGCAATGCGAAGCACCAAGCCTGAAGATGACGAATGAGACTTCGTCGAAATGTCGCCAAGACATCTCCAATTTTACGCGGGAGAAAACACACACACACACACACACACACACACACACACACACATATATATATATATGTTTTCTCCCATGTAAAATTGGAGATGTCTGTCTTGCTTTTCTAGGCCACTAAAGGCTGCCATGAAGCTACCATAAAACCTAGCTCAAGTAAAATCGTAAAAGCTAAAAACAACATTGATGAGCAGCAAATTAGAGTCTCCAGCTGAAATAGAAAACCCAGTCACTACATACCTTTATTAAGATTGCCAACATATATCAAAACTATACAGAATTAGGATTTCTTTAGTTAAAACACCCTTACGTGTCTTCAAAGCTGTTAGATCCATGGCTGTGTGTATGTCCCAGCATAATTCTGGAACGCCTCGAGCAATTTCTACCAAACATGGTACACAAATGACTTAGTCTCTGGAAAAAAATACTGTTGGGGTATGACACCCCCGGAGTGTGTGTTCTGTTAAGATACAACCTGTTGTGCCTTAAAATGGGTTCTACTGTACAGTGCAGTGGAGTTGCCATGGTAATGACTTTACAATAATCCACAAGGGGACTCCCTCTAGTAAGGAAGAAAATCCAAGATCAGAAACCGGACATTTTCCCCCTATAAATAAATAAATATCCGGGGAATGCCAGGTTATCTGCTAGTTTATATTATAAAATCGAGAGCAAGGCCTGCGCCATATGGAATTTCTAACTGCGTGGATATAACAGCTTTGAAGACACGTAAGGGTGTTTTAACTAAAGAAATCCTAATTCTGTATAGTTTTGATATATGTTGGCAATCTTAATAAAGGTATGTAGTGACT
Source organism: Thamnophis sirtalis (assembly GCF_051295495.1). NCBI lineage: Eukaryota > Metazoa > Chordata > Lepidosauria > Squamata > Natricidae > Thamnophis > Thamnophis sirtalis. Next base: position 15,241,145 of record NW_028261391.1, read on the forward strand.
GGGTTTTCTATTTCAGCTGGAGACTCTAATTTGCTGCTCATCAATGTTGTTTTTTGCTTTTACGATTTTACTTGAGCTAGGTTTTATGGTAGCTTCATGGCAGCCTTTAGTGGCCTAGAAAAGCAAGACAGATATTTAGAACAAAACAAGAAAAAATAGGGTTTCTCCCCCTCCCCCGAGTGAGCATTGAGGTTCTCTCAGGCAACTGAATTTTGCAACCAGTAACTCCACTGTACCCAACCCATACAGAGTATTATGGTTCTGACAATTAAAATTCAATGGGCCATCTGCTGAAGTATTTAACATCACAGAGGAAGGACCGCGTTCAGATTCACTCTTGACTATTTAGGAAATATTTGCATGGAAGGCTATACATCCTTAATGATGCAACTTAGACAGACCATAATAAAGATGTGTTTTATGACCTTCCCTGTGCTAGACTCAAGCCGCTGAAACTTGATTAGTTTGTATTCCCCGAGCTCAGTATTTTTCCAACAGTAATTTCTGGTTATAACTGCTTGCGTGGACATTTTTGGAACACCTCAAACAATTTCAACCAAACTTAGTACATAGATGACCTACTCTCTGGAAACACATACTGTGGGGGTAAGACACACCTAACACCCCTCGAGGGGGGGGGGGTGTTCTGTTAAGATACAACCTGTTGTGCCTTAAAATGACTTCTACTATACAGCATAGTGCAGTTGCCATGATAACGGCTTCACAGTACTCCACAAGGGGGCTCTCTCCGGTAAGGGGGAAAATCCAACATTAGAAATTATGTTTGGTCTGGACATTTTCCCCCATAAATAAATACCCAGGCAACGGCTGGTTATCGACTAGTATATTGATAAAAATTGCAGATCATGCAAAGAAAATATATTCTTGTATGCACAGAGAGATAAACACATTCATCGTTATCAATCAAACATTGTGGCATTCAATCCCACGACCAAGAGTCTATCAGAACAACACAACATTTTTAGAGCCCTCTGAAATTATGAAGAAAAAAAACCACTCTCTCAGGTGAATCAAGTGTTAAAAGCATCGGTTTATCAACGCTACATGTTCAGATAGAAACTAAGCATCCTCTAAAACTGATCCACAGAAAGTATTTCATAGAATAGGGACAGCTGTGGCTGAATGCAGTTAAAGCTGACAAGAATTAAACAAACTGGGCACGATCTGCACATCTGGTACAATTTCTAAAAGACGAATCCAGTACATTGTTTAATGTTAGATGCAGAATTCAACTTCCAGTGAATCTGGAGTAAAGGAGAATTGTTTTACCTTCATGAATAAACTGCCACCTAAAGTCTCAGAAAGCAAACAAATAAGGCTAGATCAGATTAAATTCAGTAATTATTATAATTTCTAGTTTCAACAAAAGTAAATCTTTTATCATAACTCGGCAATTCATGGTTTGAGTACACCCATTGCGGTTTGTTTGGTTTTGTCTTACCAGAATGTGCAACAACACTCCCCCTCAATTATAGTTTCTTCCATAAACTACCGTATTTTTCTGAGTATAAGACGCACCAAGATTTTGAAGAGGCAAATTGGAAAAAAAAGTTTTTGCACTCTGCAGACCTCCCCAAAATGGCCCATTTCTCACTCATTTTTGCCCTCCCCAGCCCCCAGGAGTACTCTGGAAGTCTCCTAAAGGCTATGCATAGCCATTTTTATAAAGGGGGCGGGATTTTGGGAGGCAAAAAAATGCTGTATTCAGTGTATATGATGAACCCAGATTTTCACCTTTTTGGGGGCGGGGGGGGGAAAGAGTTCGTCTTACACTCCGAAAAATACGGTACATGTGAACAAGCCCCGTGTGATCTATGTAATAGCAATTGGATTTGGACTTCCCATGTGACATGAACCTAGCTTTTGTCAATGCTTAGCGTGGGTTTCAAAGTCTTGTCCAATGGGAGTTTGTGCAAACCTGTTAAATAAAACATAACTTTGACATTCTACAGAACAGGCCAGTGAACGTGTAAGTATTTCATTTGGCCAGGAGGGATTACTGAAAGGCCCTCTTAATTACTCTGATAACAATGCATCTCTTCTCCTTCCGATCATAGCTTTCCTTGCTTGTAAGCAAGTCACAGCAGCAGCAAGTTATCTTGGCTTTCCCAGCAATGCCCAGAATTGAGTTAGAAAGCATTAAGACCGCAGAGAAAAAGTTATTCCCTGTGACAATTTTTCCAGCAGTCCTTACCGGCTGAGTGACTGCTACACACGGCACAATGCCTTCCACCGAGGACAAAAAAAAAAGAAGAAAAAAGAAACGGCATTCAAGTTGCCCTTCACAGATTCCAGGTGTTTGGGTGTTATTTATTCCTCCGCGTTGCAAGGGTGTCACAGCCAAATGAGTCGCTGCAGACTTACCTCCAGGCAGTCATTAAAAAGGAACAGGGTGACCTGTTCCCCTCTGTCACAGAGGTCGTCCCCAAGTGCAACCGTTTCCAGGCGCTGAATTAGACAGCGGTGAGACGACAAGAGGTTAGCCTATTGGGCATAGGAGAAGCTCATTAAAAAGAAAAGTTGGGCGGTTGCTGCATCACCAAGAAATAATGATAAAAAGGAGAGAATCTTCTCTTATCACAAGACACAGAAATTGTTATTGCAGCACAGCACATCTAATAAGGCTCCTTATACATGGAATCAAGTCTCCTTCTTAGGTAAGGAATATATTGGATATCTCAGGACTTGGACCCCAGAGGAAAGGCTGGGAAATGCTGATGGAGGTTCCCCTCCTTTCCCCCTAAAATGAGAGAACAGGAAGAGTCGGAGTGGGGAGATTTAATACAGCTGGTAGGTCCGACATGTCCAGAGATTACAGATAATGGTGGAAAAAGCAGACTGGTTTTTAATGGTTACCTGAGTCAAACCGGGGAACAGTGAACAGGATAAGATTCCTGCAGGCTCACTGGACAATTTTGCTGACTGACCGATGAAGTTAACTATGTTAGTTCTATGCCCGTGTTGGGGAACCTATGACACGCGTGCCACAGGTGGCACTCAGAGCTCTCTGCAGGCATACAAGCTGTTGCCCTAGCTTAGTTCCACCGCGCATGCGCGCTCCCGATTTTCAGGTCTCTGCCGTGCATGCGTGTGGGGGGCATGTGGGAGACTTGTGTGTATGCATGAGGGGGGGATGCCTCCCGTGCCATTTTTGGTCCCAAGATGCTTCAGGGGGTCCTGCCACGCCCAAAATGGGGCATGGGTGTTGGCATGTGCGCACGGGCTGTCGTGCACGCACACACGCTTTCGGCCCACAACGAGAAAAGGGTTAGCCATCACTGTTCTAGGCTCAATGTTCTACAACAGAAACTAACATGGTGAGCAAGAATAGATCTTATATTATCTAGGATCCTTTTGACCTGACTGAGGCTGAGGGTTCCCTGTAGTTTGAGTTGGGATCCAAGCCCTTCTTGACTTCTTTGGGCAGCCAGGTGGAATGAGTTGCTGACAATCAAAGAAATGTTAATACTTGTTTGAAGAAGGAGCAAAGCCACCACCTACCTCCCTTAAAGGAAATTGAAGCAGCTTTCCTGAGGAAGGTTCCTGAGAAAGTGGTGGCCACTCAGCCCAAGAGAATCCTAGAGGAAATCTTGCAATCGGGGTTCATACCCACATATGGGATTGGGTTGGCATTGGCCACTCCGTTGATAAAATTCATTGAAAAGGAAGCTCAACCCTTTGCTCCCTAACCCTTGACTACCATATCTTCCTCAACTGTGAAAGTTGAAAACACCATTCTGCAGTGTTTCTGCCCCTACCTGAGTAGGCAATTTCGGCATGTCACTATGGAGTAACGGATGCCAAGGCATTGGTTACCCAAGGGTTTGGTGCTCTCCCCTATGCTAATCAACATCTAAATTAAGCCACTGGGGTACATCAGTAGAAGATGAATTGACTTCATAATACTGAGTCGGGTCATGCTGAAGATTTATCTATTGTATCCTGCTCTAATCAATCTGATTCCACAGAAAGCTTGAATCAGCATCTGAAGCTTGAATATTTGAATATTCAAAGCTTGAATATTGTCTGAATGGGAAAATAAGCTTAGATTTAATCCCTCCAAGACTTAGCTACTGTACCTCTTTTACTCTCTATTTTGCTCAAATTCACCACTGCATTTTTTTAAAAAAATACAACGGAGCACTACACCATTACTTACTGGGCAACCATCTACTTCATAAACCACATCAAAAATCTGTCTTTGACCTTCAGTCTTCCTTTTGTCTTCATTAATGTGCCTAGAAGAGAAAAAAAAAAGTTTGAGAAAACGCTGGTGAAAAATGCACGACAAATATAAATGCAGAAACCAGCAGGCCCCAAACTTGAGAAACTCTTTAAGCTGATGATGGGAAAAGATTAAGTTCCCTAGCTGCTCTGCTTTCTATTTTAAAATATGAGATTCAATGAACCTTCCATGGAACAGATCATTCAGCATTAATTTGAGAGATTTCATTCACTGTTTATTCTCCAGCTTTCACTCCTTCAAGTTGTATAAAAAACATACCCAAGTATCTTAAGAAATGATATTCTCCTCACGACTAGCGGGAAGACTTTTATCCCTCATTACACTAAAGAGTAGAAATTAGAAATTGTGAGTTTCCAGGAAAAGTTAAAGTCCTTATCTTTAACCTGACTTTCAGGTTTACTTGGACTGAACTGCAGTTAGCAGCTATTCATAAATATCAACATGATAACCACCTGCAGCTTCTAAAATATAAGGAAGGAGTTATCAGTGCACAGAGCTTGCTGATGCATTCCATATAAGTTATTAGGCAAGGAACTCAATGCATATTGCTTCCAAGATAATTTATAAGGGTATGCCCAAAATAAAAACCAAACAATTTTAGGTTTGAAGCCATCAAGTATTGGAAGTCCTATAAAACCATTTCAGGTTGGCCATAATTAAGCAAAAACAAAACCCACAACACATTGGTTCTACTGTCTTTCAGTCAACCCAAAATCTGATAGGATCTTGGGGTGATTTTTTCAAGGTGAATAGGAAAAGCCATGTCCCTCAAATCCCCATTTGGCCTCTGTGCTGGTCCACCCACTTCCAAATCTTCTAAGACAGGGGTCTCCAATCCCCAGGCCACGACCCAGTACTGGGCCACAGGCCATTTGGAACCAGGACGCGGAAACTGTGGGCGAGCAGATGCGCCCTTGCAGCTCCACTTGTGCAAACAACATGCATGCCTGACTGCCTCTTGTGCAAATGGAGCTGCGTATGTGTGACTGCTGCTCGCACAGAACCATGTCCTCCCCGCACCCCTGGAAAATTTGGAAAGGTTGAGAAACACTGTTCTAAGAGTTCGTCCACCCACCCTCTCTCTCTCTTTCATTCAACCACTAATGTAGTGGCCAGTGCATTCGTTCCTTCCTGCAATGGTCCAAGCTCAGCATATCCCACCAGCTTGTTCATCTTCTCTCTCTTCTTTCCCATGGCTGCCAACGTCTGCACACACCATCATCAAGGAAACTTCCCAGTCTTGCCTTTTATTTATCCCACTCCGCTCCCCAGCTAATCATCTCTGCCTTCTGTTCCCCAGTTCATATTCAAAACAAAATAACCCCCAATATTTTGATGCAGGAACCAACCCCTCCAAGTCCTATGTTACACACACAGAATGGTGTGGACACAGAATGTTTTGAGCATCCCTAATCATATGTTATATTAATTTTGAGACTAGCATCGACTAGAATTATCAGACTTACGTCATCACTTCCTTTAACGACTCAATGGCGCTCTCGAGGGTGGCCTTGTCAGGATTGTCTTCTGCGGTGTGTTTCCTGAGGTCTGCAAGATTGAAACAGAGCAACTGTGCATAACAACATTCCACAGGATGCCCTAAAAGTGGACATTTCTGAGAGTCTGTCGCCAAAGAAATCTCTCTACTTGAATTCAAGAGTTTAGCAATTGAAATTAACGTGCTGATGAGGCAGAAATCTTACAGCTGTAGCTGCTCAGCTATTGACTTTTAAGGCATTTATTTTCCTAAGTGGAAGAAAATTGAAATATTTACCAAATGCAATTTAATCTCACTCCCAAGAGGGAGGGAGGGGAACACAACACTGCAGCAAAAACTATATCAAACCTACATTTACTACAAAACTCATAAAAGTGATCTTTAGTAAGGTGTCCTCTCTAACCTATTGCATAGGATTATAAGGAAAAAAATAGGAATTGGGGAGTTATCCCTAACAAGGAATATGAAAAGAAACAGAGGGAAGAACACAACACAAGACAACACTGAGGGTGTGTGTACAATTGCGGGTTAAAAGTCCAGGAGACTTGAGGGGAAGAGAAGACAGAGAGAAAGCAGGATGTTCACAGTTTTTCCATGATGTTCCATTGAGCAATAGGCCTGCACTTTCTAGAATTAAAAAACATATCCTGTTTTTTTAAATGTACTTCTGAAAGTTTAAATGAACTGGTTTTTACCATCATTTCTCACTTGCAGCTAAATATGCTTCCATGTGTTTTTAAAATCAGTTTTAATGAGCAATTACGGGTCTTCACATTAAGCACATTCTCTCTGTAACCAAGCCAGACTGTACTACTTTAAAGTATATAATCTGATGCAAGTTAGGCCTAAACAGTTATACCTGACTTAAGCTTGCAATCAATTAAAGTAGCTTCTGGGTTTCTTTCTCTTTATATAACTTTTAATATTTTATTGAAGTATAAAATACAAAGAGAAATAAAAGCAAGAAATGAAGGGAAAGAAAAAGACAGGGGGAAAGAAGATATGAGATACCAGGGAAGAAAGAAAAAGGTGTTGACTTCCGACTCTTTATAGCACAGTACAAGGTAATAACATTACAACCTCAACTTTTTATTTTACGCACTAGTCTATAACTATGTACTGACCTAGGCTTCCCCAAAAAGCACAAGGCAGAGTCCTGGTCCTGACAAAATCCCTTTTATTAAGCGAATGTGATTTCCTCTCATTCACATTCAGCAAGGCCTGGCAAACAGTCTTTCAAAGGAATATTTATGACTACAGACATTATCTAGCTTGGGAAGCTACCATGTAAATATTTTCCAAATGAGGTGCTGTGCAAGGAAAGACTGGGCACAGAGTCTCTGAGATTCACGGACAGATCTTCACACTCCTGAAACGAATCTAATAACCGACTGAACAAATTGTTTCCTGCAAAAGCCCCCTTCCCTTTCACTCCTCTTTCATTTCCTATGGGAGAAGCCAATCATTTTCCACCTGTGACTTTATTCCCAAGTCGACCCTGATTTCTGAGTTGTTCTTTTCTTCTGGCAGCTTTGCGCATGAGCACACTGGGAACAGGCTCCAGCTGTTCGTCTGCCTCCCTGATGTCTGATTTTGAAGGCAGCTGATAACTGGCATACGGCTCTGGCCCCCTCTCTGCCTCCGACACAGAGTCCTCATCAGAGCCTTCCCCAGACTCCAGGACGGGCCCATATTCCTCCCCAACCTCCTCACTCTCCGAATCTGCTGCAAGCTGCACTGGCGGACCACAACAAACTAGCCATTTCTATAATAACAAATCTATCTTTGGCAAAACCAAAAGCAACATTTCATTTTTTCTCACAAGCACAAAATCCGAAAGTGATATCCAAATATAAAACATACATATATATTCTCCCCTCTGAATAGAACAGTCTATTTAACCCTTACTGCCTTATCTTCCTTGCTGTTGAAATATGTGTTTCTTGATGGTGAAGAACTTCAGGGCCCACATACTAAAAGAGCATCTCAAGTAGCTATTAAGCCGCATGCTGTTATCTATCTTAATTATGGTTCATAGACCTTACAATTAAATTAATACTGAAAATAAACATGGATTAAAAGAGATTATTTCAAGCGCAATAAGCGTCATATGCCTGACATCTATAAAAGATATTTTTCTAGTTCATTTCTTGAGGGAGTTCACAGACCCAATTGGAATAACCCAGCGGAAATTACACCCGAAGCATGCATGCAAGCATTCATTCATTCATTCGAGTTATATGGCTGCCCCACTAGCTCTCAATGATTCTGGGTGGCTTAGAAACAATAAAAAACACAATATAAAAGGAATAAAAATAATTCCTCACCCCCCACCCCCACCAACAAGTAGTAATCGCATGAGTCTCTTGATGGGCTCCATCCCACTCTGGGTTCCTCAGGCCCGTTGGCAAAGTGAGGACTTTAGCATCTTGCAAAGTGTTATGGCCCGCCAGAGACCAGTGGAATTGGCAGCAGATTCGACATGAGGAGATTGAGGAGGAACATGGGCCAGTCCTGGAGTCTGGGGAAGGCTCTGAGGAGGGCTCTGAGTCGGAGGCAGAGATGGGGCCAGAGCCGTATGCCAATTATCAGCTGCCTTCAGAGTCAGACATCAATGAGGCAGACAAACAGCTGGAGCCTCTTCCCAGTGTGTGCATGCGCAGAGTTGCTAGACAAAGGGAACAGCTAAACAACAGGGATCGACTTGGGAGTAAGGCCACAGGTGGATGATGAATGGCCCCTCCCAGAGGAAATAAAAGAGGAGCGAAAGGGGAGTGGCATTTGCAGGAGACAATTAGTTTCCTTAATTAGTTCACGACTGAGACTCCTTGCCAAGTTTTGCAGATATTGGCCTCTCAGCTCTCCAAGCCAGATAAGGTCTGTGTCTGTAAATCCTCCCTTGGAAGACTTTGCTGGATGTGAAGAAGCAGAATTCACAGTAAATTAATAAAATGGGTTTCTGTCGGGACAAGGAGTTTGCTCCATGCTCTTGGGAAGCCTCAGTCAGAACACAAAGTGAGGGGATGATATTCCAAAGGGAACGAGTCACCACGGAGAAGGCTTTTCTTCTGGGTCCTGCCAGATGTACCTTCATAGGAGACGGGACCCACAACATTCCCTGCCTTCCCGCTCTAGTGGGTTGGGTGGATGTAACTGGGAAGAGACGGTCCTTCAGATAACCAGATTTGATTTGATTCTACACATGGCAACTAATTACTTCAACCCCCGGACAAAACCAGCTTCTGAACATACCATTTAGAAGAAGGGCAACACTGGGCAGTCTCTGTACTGGCCGGATAAGGAGTTCTGCCAAACTCTGACGACCACATTCTGGCTTAGCTTGATTTATCTATTGCAAGAGAAGTTGTAGCATTATTTCTGGAAAGTAACTCGTTTTTTCTTTAAGAACAAAACAAAACTCTTGCAATGTCGGTGGCTCCCATGCTTGTACGCCACTGAGGTTTTTTTTTAAAAAGAATGTATGTTTGACATATTACATAGGTTGTTAATTGCTTATCTGGGAACCTTGCTTGAAGGTGTTTACTAAATTATTATGTAAAAATGAATTAAATCGGTAGCTTGAAAGCCACGTCCCCCTTCACTGCTAATTTTATTTCTCGTTCCCCATTAATTATTTGAGTAGTAGGGGGCTCTCATTTTTATTACACTGTATTCCTAAGTAGCTCCCGTCTCTCCAATGTTGGCAAAGAACAAACAAATAAAAGCAAGCAGAAAAAATAGAGCCAGCAGTCCAGATCAATCGTAAGAGACCATTCTGAGTCTATACCAGTTCCATGAAAACAAGATGGGAAAAATCCACCGTGTTTCCCCGAAAATATGACCCTTCCCAAAATTAAGTCCTAGTTTGATTTTTTACACGTGCACCCAATATAAGCCCTATCCCCAAAATAAGCCCTAATTAAAATTCTGCCCACTCTGGGGTGCAAGAGGTGGAACAAGGTGCAGGGGGAAAAATTAAGCTAGAGCGGGGATTGGGGGGGGGGGGGTTGTGGAGCTGCCCTACCTACTAGGCCTTGCACACCCTGGCACCTGCCTTGCCAGCCCACTTCTTCGGGAAGGCCTCTCACAGCAAAACGAGGCCAGGGGGCGCCGCATATCAATCTGGAGCCCGTTTCTCAGCTGCAAAGGCCTTTGCTCTTTTAACAGCAAAACAGAGGCTGGGGGTGACCCGCGCAAGAGCGGCAAGCGGCAGCAGAAGTGGGCCTGCAGCGGCTCCTGCTGGGTGGAGCTGTCAGTGACGCCATTGAAAGGTGAGTCAGTGGAAGGACCGCCCCCCTTGAAAAAAATAAGACCTGGTGCCTTTTTTGGTGGCAAAAAAATATATAAACTGGAACTTATTTTGGGGGAAACACAGTAGCATGGAGCCTAATATTACTATATAACAAAGTTGTTTTGGATATAAAAAGTTGAGAAATTGAGGTTACGTTTCAGCTTAATAGCCTCGGAGTTCATCCGTTTTTAAACTTCCCGCCCTGCACTGGTTTCTGATGTATGTATAGGAAAAGATTAGCTTTGTGGGACTTCTTCTGCTGGGTCTATTAAGTTGAGTCATGTGAAAATGACAGGAAAAAGTAAAAATAAAAAGTAAAATGAAGACTCAGAGTGGAGCTAATTGTCTCTTGATGACCAAGATTGCCTCAGGATAACTTCTGTTTACAAGTAGCAATTGCATTAATATCAATGTTTTAACCAATTAATACCACTATTGTCTGCCTCCTTGTTCTTTCTATAAGTGCAAACAAGAAACTTTTGCCAGTCTAGCTTACACCCCTTTAAAACACATTAGGATCAGGTGATATTTCTATTTTACAAAAAAGTAAAGTATATGGTGTTATTCGTTCAACCTATTCTGGATGTCAAAGCTGCACTCTTTTTTCCCCATTACAGCCACCGATACGTTATTCTAGCATATTTGTGCTTCCACGGTGCTCAAGCCTTAATTGCTTATTTCAGTTTCAAAATTGCACCTTTCGGGAGACAGATCACTGCATTAGAACCAGCAAATGCATACTTGCCTTTAAGAAAGCATGAAACCTGGGCTTCTGCTTTTCACACTTGGTAATGGTTTCCTTGCTCATTTCAAAGAAGTTCACAAAAGGAGGATATGTTTTCACCAAGTCTTTAGACTGAAAAGAATCCCAAATTTTTATTTACAACATGCATGTGGTTGAAAAATTAAAATAACATCAGTGCTTTGTAGCAGTTTGAAATTACGGTTTGCTCAAGGACCTCTATGCCATTTGGTAAAGCTGACTTCTGCTGGTGTTAGTTCCACACTTGCAATCAAGACCTTGCCTAAGAATCATTAGCATACAGTTGCAATCATGCTTCTGTGAGAAGTGATTTAACTCTACTGAACACAAGTTCATGATTCAATAAACTTAAAAGGATAAATAGGATGGGCGTATGACAATTCGCCATGGCCATCTCGCCACAGGACAACTTACTACGGGACAAGAGTTACATTAATAGCAAGGATATGGTGGGATACAATCATTAAAGAAAGCAAGCAAAAGGATGGACAGAATGAAATATGATTGGCAAAATTAAAATAATTTAATTGTTTTAAATAAATGAAATTGTTCAATTGTCCTGCAGAGAGTTGTCCCGCAGCGAGCTGGCCACAATGAGTTGGCCGGAGCAAGTTGGCCATGGTTGTGTTGGCCGGAGCAAGTTGTCCTATCCCCATGTAGGACTGTACCCCGTTCAAACGCTGTCTAATAATACTAATAGAAAGAGCAGCGCTACATTGCATTTTCCCAATTCAAGACAAAAGGCTCCTTCACATGCCCAAGGGGTAGAAGTGAAGGGTCCACTTTGGATATAAAATAACAGCATTTGTTCATAGCTAGTACAAAACCCAAAACTTACATATTTAAGTATAACATCCCCAATGCTTTGGTTTTCAGTCCAGTTTATCATAAGGTCTTCAAGGTCTTCCTAAAACAGCAAAAGATGGCACTCTATTTATTTGTGATTGTTCATAGTTTTAAAAAAAGCAAGTTACGTTGTTGTTCGAACTTCTAAATGAAGTTTTGCTCGATGTGATGCTTGGGAGCAGGAGAGGAGGGAAAGGGGAAGAATAAGAAAAAACTTTATTTTTAATATTTAATCCAGTGAACATCAGGGAGCTCTGTCAGTTAAGGATGTCATGAAACAACAGCATTGCCAATACTGCATAATGCTCCAAAACAAAATTTAAGATTTAGAATCATCGGCTATTGGTGCTCAAAACAAGCTGTCAAAATATTAGAAAGTTATTTATATAAGACTTTGGGTTGTATGCTAGAGTACTTCAGCTGTTGGAGTAGGGATGGATAATCTCCGGTGCAAATAAGCTATAGAAGCCATGGGTGATCTTGGGCCAGGCACAACCTTTCAGCCTAATCCACTTTACAGAACTGCTGGTGCAGGGAGAAAGGAAGGAGATGAATTTAACAAATATGATGACATCAGGCCCACTTCCAAGCCTAATCCTTTCTTATTTACTAATGAGGTCATGAAGAAATATTAAGGTTTTTTTTTTCCAGGACAGTACTTTGTTCTGAACAAAATGATACTCACAATATAGACTGTTTTAAAATGAGCAAAATAATATTCACAATATAGACGGTTTTAAAATGAGCAAAATAATATTCACAATATATGGTTTTAAAAATGAGCAAAATAATAGTCACAATATAGATTCTCTTAAAATGGTACCACCTTTATCTTAATATGTACATCAAGGATATCTGGAATACTGCCGAATATTGTTTTGATTTCTTCTGCTGCGAGAATAGGGCCTCCAAGCTGTCCTTCCTTTTCCAAAGGGACTTGAAAGACCTGAAGGGGGGGGGGGGGGAAGATCAGCAATTTTATGAAAGCAATCCAGACAATAAACGTTCATCTCTGGATGGAGATGATAGCTTGGACTCTACCTGTTCCTGGGGAGGGCAGAAATGAGCAAAAAATGGCCCATTTTTGCCCCCCCCCCCCAGCAGCACTCTATAAGTTTCCTAAAGGCTATCTATGCCTCGTTTTTTAATTTAAAAAAAAAAACGGGCCCGTTTTCATGAAAAACAGGCCATTTTTGGGAGGTTTGCAGAGTGCAAACTTTTTTTTAAAAAATTTTCCTCTTCAAAAACCTTGCTGCGTCTTATACTCAGAAAAGTACGGTATCTCTCCTATCCCTTTTGTTCCTGTGAATCTCTTTGTCTTTGTCACTCTTAGAAGATACTGTCCTCTAAGTCATGTTTGTTAGGGTTCCAAGTAACAGACCCAATGAAATCAAAACTCTGAGGCCTGGAGTTTTCTCAAAGCATGAATTTATTAGGAATGCCATATTGGCACAGCTAGTGAAAACCCAACTATGAAGGACCTGAGGTTTTCCCCACCCAAATCAAAACCCAAAGTTCTTGCCCCCAGTTCACACATCCATCACATGGTCCTCCTTCGGCTGCCATGCCTTCCAACTACCTGGTGGGGATGTCCTTGGCTCCATGAGAAAGAATGTTGTTTTGGCTAGTTTCCCCTTTACTAGCTCATCTCTCCACTCACATTCCCCACAGCTGCAACGGGCCTTGCTATGGCAGCCCTGAAGATTTCCAAAAATGATTTCAGGGCTGACAATATGCTGGGCTTGTCCTTTAAAGCACAGGTGTAGTTTCATCCCGCATTAAAAATAAACCTCCAGAAAACGCTGAGACATTTGATCCCCAATATGGGATTTAAGATTTTTGTACATGAAACAGACAAGCCCAACATAGGGGCAACCTCAGGCTAAAACATTCATGATGTTGGACCAAAGTGGACTTCAACTCCCAGAATTCCCCAGCCAGCTTTGCTTCGAAGTCCATCCATCCCAAAGTTGCTGAGGCTGAGAAACACTCTTGCAGACAGACCCCACAAATCAGCTTCAATTCAAACATGCTGCTTGGGGCGGGGACTGGGGGGAGTGTTAAAGACTGCTAAGATAAGCAAGATACTCAGGAAGCATTACCATTATGGTATTATGTATAAAATATGATTGGCATTGAAATGATACAATTGAACAATGAATGATTATAAAATGAAAGAATATATTTTAATGTGAACATGGGTATTAATAGTAGAATTATACAAATTGGAGGTTTGAGAAGAATATGTACTTTAAATGCTCAAATGATTGTGATTGGTATTAGAAGTGTACATTGAGACATTGAGTAATGGAAGAAGGAAGGACGAAACTTTAACATAAATAGGTGTGAAGAGTCAAATAAGAAGAATATGAATAATAAAACAGCTGAAGATGGGAAATAGAAAAGAAAAGTCTTTGAATATTATAGCGGCATGGGAGGGAGAAGGTTAAAATGGACAGAAATAAGGGGAATAATTGTGTTTGTTTGTGTGTGTGTGTGTGTACACATATACATACACATACACATACACACATATACATACATACCAGTGGTAGGTTTCAAAAATTTTTAGAACCTCTTCTGTAGGTGTGGCCTGCTTTGTGGGAATAAACTGCCGGCCATGTGACCGAGTGGGAGTGGCTTGCCAGCCATGTGACTGGGTGGGCATGGCCAACTTGTAAAATGTGGTGAAACTCACTTAACAACGCTCTTGCTTAGCAACCAAAAGGTTGGCTCAGAAACTCTGGCATTTGAAGCACGCAAGTCTTAAAGCTGTCAAGTTACAAGACCCTTGCACCCCTAACCCTTTAGAAAAAAAAACCCAGAGGTGTTCAAACTTGACAGCTTTAAGACTTGTGGACTTCAACTCCTAGAATTCCTCCTCTCGCTCTTCATCTTGATGATGTGCGGATGGGCGGGGGGAGTGAGCTGGAACTGGTTCTAAACAGCACTATAAATTTGTGGAACCTCTTCTATATAAGAGGTTAGAACTGGCAGGAACCCACCCCTGCTACCTACATACATATATATTAACATATTAAGATATATGAAAGAATAAGGAAGAGGTTTTAGGAATTGACACAACAATAATATTATGCTTATTTGTATTGAAATGTATGATACCCAGGTGTACATCATTCACACATTGATATGTACAAATAATACAAAATAAAAATGTTGTTTGGAAAAAAAAGGAAGCATTACCAAATTAAAAATATGAGTAAATGACAGAAGCCAAAGGTACTATTTTGATAGTGAAGCAGCTCTACTTTAGCAGCTGCCTAGATTAGCATGTATGGAAGAATAAGAGTGAGGCTCTCTTCTTCCTCCAAAGCCATCATGCCATCCACCGCCCACCCCCATTCACTCCAGAATAGCACAAGTGGTGGACCTGGGGTCAGAGAGGGAAATAAGGAAATTATCTTTCCTTTCTTCCACAATATCTAAGAGGAGATATCTTAAAAGGTTAAATCATGGCAACTGGACCAAAGTTTATTAAAAACGGAGAGGTTTCGATACTCATCCTAGTAACTTTGCCAGTCAAAATGAGAATTTGACTAGGCAGAGAATCGCTGGAAAGAACGGCTCTTGCCATACAGGCTGCAGGGGGTTTCTCCGTAAAAATGAAATAATTTTTTAAATAAACTTTGGTCCAGTTGCCATGGTTTAAGCTTTTAAGATGCCTTTGGAATTTTGGGGATTGAATCTACCTTTACATGCCAGGGTGGGATTCTACCATTTCGGACCATTTCGTGTGAACCGGTAGCTTCAACGATCAGCTGGGCCCTCTTGCGCTTTATTGACATATATCTTCTCAGCTGATTGCCGTGCCTCAGCTGTGTTATCCTGTTTTCCCGAAAATAAGACCTCCCCGGATAATAAGCCCAATCGGGCTTTTGAGCGCATGCATTAAAATAAGCCCTCCCCCCAAAATAAGCCCTTCCCCGAAAATATTGCAACACAGCAGCAGCCATGAGGTGACCACACTCGCCGCCTCCTGAACCTCAAAAATAATAAGATCTCCCCCAAAATAAGGCCAAGTGCTTATTTCAGGGGTCAAAAGAAAATAAGACCCTGTCTTATTTTCGACACAGTACTCCCCAGTTCTAACGCAGAAGGTATTCTTATAACTGCGCACGCACGCGGATCACCGAACCGGTTGTTAAACCGGCAGGATCCCACCACTGTTTGCACAATGTAAGAGACTAGTTGAATATGCACAAAGAATCATGTCTAACTGGTTCCTGCAGCATCGGTCTTAACCCAAGTCACTTAAAGGTTCCACCACAAAACCGCGGTAGACGAAAGCGCGGTAGACGAAAGCGCGGTAGACGAAAGCGCGCTCGACGAAAGCGCGTACGTGACGTCATCACAGCGCGACAAAAACATTGCACTGTGAGCGGTAAATTTAAAATTAAAGCGAAAACCTTACCCTAACCCCCCCAAACCTAACCCTAAACCTAACCCTAAACCTAACCCTAAACCTAACCCTTAACCTAACGCTAAACCTAATGCTAACCCTTAACCTAACTCTAAACCTAACCCTAACGCTTAACGTAACCCTAAACCTAACCCTAACCCTTAACCTAACCCTAACCCTTACCTTTATGTGAATCGGCTTGCTTTAATTTTATTTTAATTTAATTTATTTTTAATTTTTTTCGTCGTGCTGCTGATGACGTCAGGTACGCGCTTTAATCGGGCGCGCTTTAGTGGACCGCGGTTTTGACGGGTCACACACTTAAAGATCAATTTAAGAAACAAGGCAGCAAATGAAGCAACTTACCTGGATTATAGTTGTCAGGATATCTACATAGTTGCTCTCTGTCTGATAGAGCTCCTTTGCAACCTGCCACCTGGCGGATTGCTTGGAAGGAAAGGGAGATATGTTTTTGGATGGCTTTGTGCAGGATTTGGGAGTTTCTGCAAAGAACGGAGAAATAATCATATGACACTTTTTTAAAAAAAATGGCAGGAAATTTACAACAAAGCTAGGAAAGGCTCTTAAAATAGAAAGGCCAATTTAAGATGAATTGGGGCTGGCTGAGTACAATACAAGTTTCAATGACTGCCCAAAATAAAGCAGTAAAATTAACTGCAGAGGTCATCTTCAATATCATCAGGTGATTCTGTAGTTATGTCCACTACGTTCTCTCCATGAAAATAACAGCTGACTATCCTATCAGCACCATCAGGGAAAACAACTAATTGAGAGGTCTCCAACCTTGGCAACTTTAAGCCTAGAGGACTTCAACTCCCAGAGTTGAAGCTGGCTGAGAAATTCTGGGAGTTGAAAACCGCCAGGCTTAAAGTTGCCAAGGTTGGAGACCCCTGAACTAAAGTACTCTGGACAATTTGCTGTGAGAAGATTAATTGCTAGGAATTTTAGATACAATATGCATTCCAAATAGCATCTAAGCAACCTGCTAGCAACCCAAACATGTAGTTGAAACTGACATTTGAATTTGATTCAGATTATTAGTCAGATCCAATTACCCAACTATGATTGCCATCCGCAGGTGTTCCAGCATTGAAAGAAAAATACTGCTGTACTCGTAGCCTTTTTTGCTGGTTGTTCCTGCATTTCATATAAGAATCATAGAGCTTGAAGGGACCTTGGAGGTCTTCTAGTCCAGATAACCTTATACCATCTTGGTCAAATGATTGTCCGGTCTATTTTTGAAAACCTCCAGTGATGGAGCTTATACATTCCTAAGAGCAAGCGATTGCACTGATTAATTGTTCTCACTGTCAGAACATTTCCTTTTGCTTCATTTTAATAAGTTTCCACCCATTATTTTTTCTCCCGTCCTCTGGTGCCTTAGAAAATAAGTCAATACCCACTTCTCTGTGATAGCCCTCCAAGTACTGGCAAACAATTAAAGGTAAAGGTTCCCCTCACACATATGTGCTAGTTGTTCCCGACTCTAGGGGGCGGTGCTCATCTCATTTCAAAGCCAAAGAGCCAGCGCTGTCCAAAGATGTCTCCGTGGTCATGTGGCATGAGTAAATGCCAAAGGCGCACGGAACGCTGTTACCTTCCCATCAAAGGTGGTTCCTATTTTTCTACTTGCATTTTTACGTGCTTTCGTACTGCTAGGTTGGCAGAAGCTGGGACAAGTAATGGGAGCTCACTCCGTTACGCGGCACTAGGGATTCAAACCGCCAAACTGGCGACCTTTCTGATCGACAAGCTCAGCGTCTAAGCCACTGAGCCACCGCCCTAATCCTTTCCCTCAATAGACTAGACATACCTAGTTCCCTTAACCATTCGTCATATGATTTAGCCTCCTGACCCCTTTATCACTGAATGCTTGCGTTCCTTGGAAATGCTTAGTTTATATATATATATATATATATAAAACATATCCAGGGAGAAAGCCAATTTGCAAGGGGATTCTCCAGATTGATCCAATGTTTCATTCTGAAAGTGTCCCTTTGGTGCCAGAGTTGCACTTCAGTTCTGGATTTTAAGCCAACAGCCCTTTCTATCTAAAAACGCCGTCAGTCAACCCACCATCACCTTGTGAAGTTCTCAGCATGCTTACAGCTGGAGGTTGTTGACACCAGACATCTTTCAAAACCGGGATGGAATGAAGCCTGGCATGATTTATTTTATGTTCCATTGGCAAAAGAAAATATTTCTGGAGATTCGTTTGAGGTGTTCCATTAACTACGCTTTCAGGTACATTACTGCTAGATGCCTCGGCTGCTCGTGATAGACTTTCTAATGAGTTTAGGTAACAGTTACAAGAAAAGTTATCCAAAGAAATACAACTGGTGTTTCTGCAGAATGTCTTCCTCATCCGACTAAGTCTAAGGACATCATAGGTGCCTTTCTGTCTATCTTTCTCCAGGCTCCTCAATTCTAGCCTCTTCCCTGCATAGTTTGAGAAGGAAAAAGGCCTGTTACTTATACTGGCAGAACGATCCACCGGCGTTTTGTTTTCAAAAGAAACATCAAAATATACAGAGATAGTTCGGCTATACCTCCATTAGCCATGCTCGACTCGGGTGTATTAGAAATGTCCAGTAAAGATCCTATGGAAAGGGAATGTTCGGCCGATGGCCGTTTCCGAGGTGGGAAGGGAGACATGTCCGTTTCTCGGGTCAACTGAGCAAGGGTTTCTCTCAAACGCCGTCTCTTCCGGTTGCTGTTGGGCGTACTTAAGGAAAGGACCGAGGTTGAAGTCTTCAATTCGGGACTGTCTGGCTGTAGGGAAAGGCAGATGTCCAGATTAGTAACTGTTTTCCTTTTACCGTCAAGTTCTGTTCAGATGGCCAATTATTGCCACTCAAAGTTATATTATACGTCAGTGATGGTGAACCTTTGCAGCACCAAATGTTGAAAGAGGAGTACGCGAGCCTGCAAGCACACTTCCGTCTGGGATGCAATCCGGAAGAGGAGCTGCCCAGATGCATGCGCGCACTGGAAAACAAACTTCTGGTTTCTGGTGTGCGCGTGTGTGCCGGCCAGCTAATCTTCCTGTTATTAGCACATGCACACGCGATAATCAGCTGGCCGGCAAGCATGCTCATGCTGGAAAATGGAAGACCAACTCTTCCAGTTTCCAGCACGAAGGGAAGCTGATCTTCACGTATGCGTGCGCGCCAGAAACCTGGAAGAGGAACAGGCAATGCCGCGTATGCCAGGCAATATGGCTCCCCATGCCACTTCGGCCGTACATGCATGCCATAGGTTCGCCATCACAGTTACAGGTTATCTTCGACTCATCAGCACAATTGATCGCAAAGTTTCAGTGGAAACATTCATTACGTGAATTATTGCCCCATTTTACAATCTTTCTCGCCACAGTTGTTAAGCGAATGACTGCAGTTGTGAACTAACAGACATGGTTGTTTGGCGAATGTGGCCTCCTCACTGAATTTGCTTGTCAGAAGGTCGCAAGATTGATTTACATCATGAGCCCACGACACTGCAACCATCCTAAAGATGAGCCAGTTGCCAAGCATCTGAATTTTGTTCAGGTGACCCCAGGGATGCTGCAATGGTCGTCAGTGTGAAAAACGGTCATAAGTCGCCTTTTTCAGTGACATTGTAACTTTCTACAATAATACAATAGCAGCGTTGGAAGGGACCTTGGAGGTCTTCTAGTCCAACCCCCCTGCCCAGGCAGGAAACCCTATACCATTCCAGACAAACGGCTATCCAACTTCTTCTTAAAGACTTCCAGTGTTGGGGCATTCACAACTTCTGGAGGCAAGCTATTCCACTGATTAATTGTTCTGTCAGGAAAATTCTCCTCAGTTCTAAGTTGCTTCTCTCCTTGATTAGTCTCCACCCATTGCTTCTTGTTCTACCCTCAGGTGCTTTGGGGAATAGTTTGACTCCCTCTTCTTTGTGGCAACCCCTGAGATATTGGAACACTGCTATCATGTCTCCCCTAGTCCTTCTTTCTCTTAAACTTTCTGCAACCGTTCCTCATGTTTTAGTCTCCAGTCCCCTAATCATCCTTGTTGCGCTTCTCTGCACTCTTTATAGAGTCTCCACATCTTTTCTACATCGTGGCGACCAAAACTGAGTGCAGTATTCCAAGGGTGGCCTTACCAAAGCATTATAAAGTGGTATTAACACTTCACGTGATCTTGATTCTATCCCTCTGTTTATGCAGCCTTTGAACGATCACTAAATGAATTTCTGTAAGTGGAGGATTACCTGTATTAATATTATTATTTTTCCTTGCAAGTTTAACCTGTAAAACACATTTGAGAGATTCTGTAGAAATTGTCAGTCATGCAGGTCATGGTTGTTCCAAAGGTGCTTTTTCAGGAGGCAACTGGACTTTCTTATTTTTCTTTTGAAGACTTTTCGCTTCTCATCCAAGAAGCTTCTTCAGCTCTAAGAGGATAGTGGGGATCTCCACTATCCTGTAAGAGCTGAAGAAGCTTCTTGGATGAGAAGCAAAACATCAAAAGAAAAATAAGAGAGTCCAGTTTTCTCCTGAAAAAGCACCTTTGGAGCATATAAGCCTTTCAACATTTTAGCTTGATTTTGCAAATTGTTCTCCGAATTCTCCATTTCCTTGCATAGCAGCATACCTTTTCGAATAAGTACATTGATTCTCCAGCTCTGGCATCCATCTGTATACTTCCCCAGAACCACTAGAGGGAGAAAAAGTATTTTCTGTCATTTATTCAAGCCGGTGCAACTATCTATCATTCCACACTTAAGAATAGCGACTGAACATGGCTTAGGTTATAAAACCTATAAAATTCAGAAAACATTAATTAAACAAAACATGTTTAAGAATCCAGGCATGTTATTTTTAGACTGACCTCTTGCTTTACAACAAAAAGGCTCGGAGGAGACTCAAACGGAATATTTTTTACTGTGTTTTCTTCAACTATAAGATGAGTACAGCGTTCATCACCAACAGGCAAATGCTGTCCTCCTGTGGATGAAAAGTAATCAATTGCCTGTCATTTTCTAACTTCTTTTACAATCTGCTGTTACAAACGGTGCATAATAGGAAATAAAAAGATGTCAGTGATAAAGACAATATCACAAATGTAGTAAGGAAACACCAAAGCTAAGGTTTGCTCAACGCAACAATTTAGAAAGGAAGTTACAAAAGAAATGTAAACCTTATTGGTTTAAATAAAGGTAGACTTTTGATATCTTCCAGTAAGGGAGTGGGGTTTGCTCTCTGTTTATAAACAATAGCTGTATGTAACAGTTGTTAACAGTATAATAGCTGTCTAAAACAGATAGTGTATATAAATAGAGAGCAAACCTCTTTTAATCTAGTTTGAGATTGATTGATATGGTACCATAAAGGTAAAGGTTCCCCTCGCACATATGTGCTAGTCGTTCCCGACTCTAGGAGGCGATGCTCATCTCTGTTTCAAAGTCGAAGAGCCAGCGCTTTACGAAGACGACTCCGTGGTCATGTGGCTGGCATGACTAAACACCGAAGGCTCACGGAACGCTGCTTTTACCTTCCCGCCTCCCTCCCTTCTAGTACTGAAGATGTTATCTAGTCTGGTAATGAAACGCCTGCAAGCAAACAACCAAGGTCAGAGAGCATCAAGAACTCCAAAGGTGTACATGAACTGGAATAGCCATACTACTACCAGATTTCTTCTTATAGAAATCAACTGCTATGCTATCTAAGCATTCGGAGTAAATAACATTTAATAAAATCACTCTTGAAATGAGCACACAAGGTCTCTACACTGATTGTGGTGTCGGTTACAATGGCAAGTTCGTCCGTCTAGGAAATCCATATTGCAGTATGGCCGTGGCTTAGTGTGAGACACAAATTTAGTCCTAATGATTTAACACCACAGGATGGCCAAAAAGAAAGAATGGATTAGACTGAATTGTGGACCCAGCCATAACCTTCTCATATTTACCTTGCATTTCTGTCATTTCTTCCATGTTCTTTTTCTCTTCCTCAGAGAATCCAAGAAAACTTAAAATGCAATCCTGAAAGGGTGGCACTTTAAATTCTTTTCTAAATTCATCATCGGCAGCACAAAAGTCACTAAAAGAAGAAAAGGACACAGAGAAAGGCATGAATTTAAGGCAACCGCATTAAATTTTATTTCCTATTATTCTGGAATACTTGCTTTCAAGCTAAAAGAATGCTATGCCGGGCCTTTCTCCAGGAAAGATCATACATACATGTCATTTCTTCTCTCCCAAGATTTATAAATCCACTCTGCTTTCATGATTGGAGTGCCAAGACTCACAGCTACCTGCAAACAAAGACATTTGAAAGTGCTGTTAACTCTTGCATCAAGGTACAGATCCATAGGTCTATTTCCATCTTCTTGTCCTTGATAAAGCTTTTAACAGGGGTGGGATTCTACCGGTTCGGGTGAACCGGTAGCTTCGACGATCAGCTGGGAGCGAACCAATTCACTGCAATGAGAAAGCGGGCCCTCCCGCCCACATGCTTTACTTTCCTAGATCTTCTCAGCTGAGTCGCGCGACAGAGTGGATTGCCGTAGCTCAGCTGTTTCCCGCCACAGAAGTAATACGGAAGATAAATTTTCTCTAAAAGTGCATGTGCGTGCAAAACACGCGATCACCGAACCGGTTGTTAAATTGGTAGGATCCCACCACTGGCTTTAAGGTTTTTAACAAATATAGAGAGGCAGGAGATTAAATGATTCTGGGTTTCAATGTGTCTTCTTGATATAGAAAATTACAAGGGCAAAGGAACATACAGAATCTGAACTTTACAAACAAGTATTACAAATGCAACTAAGGTGTTCATATCTATTGATTGAGCTATTCGAAAGTAACATCAAATTCTAGTGTAATTTCATAACAATCAGAAGTTTTGCATTGTCTACATTTGAATCTCCTTGCATATATAAACTATAGAGCAGAAGATTTTAATTATGCTTCTAAACAGCCCAAAGGCTTTATTTAGATGCAAACCGACATGCTTTAGTTGTTAAAGCAATCAATTAATCCACATAGGAAACATGGGTTAGAACAATTGCAATGTCTTCATTTAAGTTTTGAAAAGAACACATTCATTCATTCATTCATTCATATACAGTATACCATCTCTTATAGTTGAATATCACACTGCTTCTATTGTTATGTAGCCTTAGATAAAGTCAAAGTGCATCTTTTTGTAAAGGAAACAATTATTTGATAGGCTATAAATGGAAAAACCGCTTGCATACAATACAATTTTTCTTGTTAAAGGCATTTAAATAACAGCAAACTGTAAACAAATGTATTTTACTGGGAAAAAACAGTGCAAAAATAATAATAACACTATACCTCAATTATGAGACACCTTTGTCTATAACCAATACTTATAGGCACTGGCTTGCTATATAATTTCTATATTAGGGCATTTGCTGTATTTTTCTGAAGGATAGCAAGAGGTTGCCTTTGCTGGATTACAAGTGATCAAATTATCAAATAACATACAAATTCTATTCAATTTTGCAGATATGATACAAAACAGTAGCATGCCATGTAGCAATAAATATATATAACTAGGAGATTTAAATGACTCTTAAATTGTTCAACATAATGGTTATAACTATGTTTAACCACACAAAATGTGTTGTTAAACAATATCACAAGAGTTCTAAAAGAACCATTCTTCCCCTTCATCACAATCATAGATTTAATCACGAGGGAGGAAGTCAAAGCCAGGTTGTCCTCATTCATAAAAGCAGGAAGCTATGTCAAAATACAGATTATTGGACATGTTTTGTAGTTGTACTCACAGATGAGGCTCATCGATACATGTCATTGCAGTATTTTAAGATTGCATCCATGGATCAAAAGTCTATTGCTGTATCCCCCTTGCTGCTTTCAGAATTAGACTTTGAACTCAATACCCATTCACTGCTTTTAAAACCTTGAATATATACCGTATTTTTCGGAGTATAAGATGCTCTGGACTATAAGAAGGGGGAGGAAAACAAGAAAAAAAATCTGCCTTTGCCTCCCAGCATTCAACTGGCCCGTTTGTCGTGGCCCATTCATCACTGCCGTGGTCCACTTGCCGCCATCCATTTGCCACTGCTTGTTTGCTGCCGCCTGTTTGTTGCGGCCTGTTCGCCAACGCGGTGGCCCATTCACCACCGCCGCAGCCCGTTTGGCACCACCACAGCCCATTCACTGCCGCCAATCCCCACCGCCCAGAACCAGCCAAAAATGCGATGCGTGGAGGCGAAAAACAGGGTGTGCAGAGGACAAAAATGCAACATGCAAAGGCCCAAAACAGCTGAAGGGTGGGGGCCAGTGGGTGGGCAGGCGGGGCTTCGGCAACATTCGATGTATAAGATGCACCACAATTTTCACCCACTTTTGGGGGGGGGGGGAGTGCATTTTATAATCTGAAAAGTATGTTTTTTATAAATTGTTTTGTTTGTTGTTGTTCGCAATTAACCAAATATACTGATCTGTAAAAAGCAAATCTACACTTAAATCCTTAAGGGAAATTTGAAATTTACTTACTCGGAATTTGTCTCCTTGTGTGGAGTTAGCTACTAGATGTGTAACTTTAGAACTGAAGTCCCGCCGAATAATCCCTCCCATATGATGAACCAGGGACACCATTTTAACCTAAAAGCAAAATTGGAGCACGGTTGAGCAGGTTTGAAATAAAATTGCTGCTGGACAAAGCAAGGATGTCATTTATACAAAGTAATTTCTCTTGCTGGTTTACCTAGGTAAATTTAAGCATCACAACTGTACAAATTCAGTTTGAATTCCTACATCACTTTAAACCATGGCTTCTTTAGCGACAGTTTGACTAAATTATAAATTGGCTTGATTTATACAAGCAATGCTTTACAACCCACAATTGCCAAGTACACAAATATATTAAAGCCAAACTCAAAACAAATCACTTGTCATTATATGCAAAGTTAACCCTGCTATAATCTGTCTAATGGATATTATCAATTGAATTGTAAAATTGAATGGAATTTAAAGTCCATCACAATATTAATAGTCAACAAATTACTTTTTTGTTCATTTCAAATGAATGTGTTGTATCAGATCAATCTAATGAAGGACTCAGAGGTTCTCTGTATCTATATTCTGAAGTTCTATTCTAATACTAGATAAGGCCAAGCTTAAAGCTGATGGCCAAATATTAACTAACATTGCAATTTTCAACACAACCACCATATTAATAAACATTTGTAGAAAGAAAATATTCTTACCAGTTCATCTTTCTTCCTGAATCCTGTGAAGCATAATACAAGATTCACCATATTTGTGCAGTACAGTGGACGACACGTGATGGGTAGAGGCTGGGAAAAAAATCTAATTAACACCATTTCCAAAAATTTTCATTGTTATATTTGTTAAGCTTTCTTTAACCAAAAACCACAATCAAGGGCCTCATTAATATAGTACAATTGCAGGGCCTTAAGAAAATAGGACTCTAAATTGAGAAGGGATGATACTAATACTAATAACAGCCACAAGACTTGTATGCCCCTTGACTCTTGGGATGCATTCCAAAAAACCCTGAGAAGTTTTAATCCGAGGCTGTCACAAGGCCATGGGATTCCCTCAAATAGGCTGGATCCAAGCCACACAGTATTTAAAAGATAATGAGTGCTTTGTATTTCACAAGGAAAGAAAAGGACAGTCAGTGCCAACTTTTTAGCGCATGTCTGATTTGGCTTCCATTTGCTTATCCCGAGGACAAACCAGCTGTTGGGGTTTGCATCAATTGCCAGTTCCAGGCTAGACTCAAGGACAGTGTTGTGGCCGCCAGTGGCCAGCGGAGTTGGCAGCAGATTCGGACAGTGAGGAGGTTGGGGAGGAACATGGACAACTCCTGGAGTCTGGGGAAGGTTCTGATGAGGGCTCTGTGTCAGAGGCAGAGAGGGGGCCAGAGCCGTATGCCGGCTATCAACTGCCTTCAGAAGTAGACAACAGTGAGGCAAACAGCTGGAGCCTGTTCCCAGTGTGTGCATGCACAGTTTCCAGACGAAGGGGACAGCTAAAGAACAAGGGTCGACTTGGGAGTAAGGCCACAGGTGGATAATGAATGGCCCCTCCCAGAGGAAATAAAAGAGGAGCGAAAGGGGAGTGGAGTTTGCAGGAGACAATTAGTTCGCTTAATTAGTTTGTGACTCTTGGAGACTCCTTGCCAAGTTTTGCAGATATCGACCTGCCAGCCTCTCTACGCCAGATAAGGTCTGTGACTGTAAATCCTCCCTTGAAAGACTTTGCTGGATGTGAATGAGCATAATTTACATTAATAAAAGGTTTTTTTGTTGGGACAAGGAGTTTGCTTCATGCTCTTAGGAAGCCTAGGTCAGAATAGACAGTCCATGGAAAGCATCTGATAAAGTGAAAGGGAGAAGTTAGCAGCATATGCCCCACCATGTTAAGATCCTTTTCTTCCAGTAAGACAAAGTTGCTATTTCAACCAAAGCCGACAAAAATTTTTCCCGACCTCAGAAGATTTCACAGCAACAACAACAAAAAAAAAGGACCTTATTCAGAACAGGGGAAATCTATCCTTGTGACTCCTGACAAAATATACATCATCTTGCTTGGATTCAATTTCATTTTAATATCTCTCACCCAGTCCATTACTGGCGTTAGCCAAGCATTCGGGGTACCATGCCATTATCTGAAGATTTCAGAGAGAAATGCATTGAGTGTCATCAGCCAATTGACAGCACCCAACTCCATACCCCTAATGATCTCTCCCAGCAGGTTCACTTCAATGCTGCAAGATACTGGAAAGAATGAAGCCCTGAGGGATGCAATATAATAGCATGTCCTCAGAAGCCCATCGCTACCTATAGAAAGTGCTCGCAGAGGTGGTGTTTTGTATGGCATGAAGCATCTCAAAGAGAAATGTGTGTTTCTCACACACCCCAAAAAGATGAATTGTACTGACGCTGCAGAGCAAGGACTTCACTGCTGCAAATTACATTCAATTCGCACAGCCCCAGCAGCAAAGTTACTAAATATCTCTCAAAGCTCATGTTATTAGACATTTGGAGACATTATAGTTTTTCATAAATGATTTTCGAACCAATCCATACCGAGGTCTATTCAGTACTTTGATGACTTGCTAAAGTTCATTATATTTCCATCCTGGAAGTTTAAGCCTAGTTTTGCTATTCCTGCTTTTGTGTAAATTACTTTAAATAAGCTTCTGATAAGAATAGCAACACATTCAAGTAAAGAATTTTTTTTTAAATTCAATGACAGGAGAAGCCATCAACTCCATTCAGCAGATGTATCAAATATATACTTTAAAAGGCAGCAATTTTCCGTGTCGCTTTTATTGGTTTCTTACCTCGCCTTTTTTAGCACACTGAAATACCACTGGGGGCCCAAGGATCCTGCAGTCTGCCTTGTTCAAGTTACTAAAAATGGGTTCTTCAAAGTCTGATATTACAAAGACAGCCTCAACCTCCAGTGATTCAGAATCATCCCACGTTTTCATAGATTCCATCTTTAGGTAGGGCACTTTAATGTCCTGCATTGTTTCAAGATAAGATATTTATAAATAACATGTATGTAGCAATACCAATAACGTAAAGAGTTATATATGGCTTCATAGTGCTTTACAGCCCTCTCTAAGTGGTTTACAGCGTCAGCATATTGGCCCCAACAATCTGGGTTCTCGTTTTACCGAACTCGGAAGGATGGAAGGCTGAGTCAACTTTGGGCTGGTCGGGATCAAACTCCTGACAGTAGGAATGCAGAAGAAGCCTGCAATACTGCTTTCTAACCACTGTGTCTCCATGGCTCCTGTAGGTTTTCTATGTTGTTTCCATAAAGAAAGAATTAACTAGGCTTCAGAGTGCGGAACACTGGGACAAACAAACATGACTGATTCTTTTTTCCAAGACCTATCTAATTTAAATTCTGCATCCTCGGTATAAGCCTCATTAATTTTTACAATCGGTTTCATCAAACCTGAAACCAAAGCAGGCGTGTGAGAATTGTCAAAGCAGATTGGTGCTTCTGTTCACTTCTTTCCACAGGGTACCCATTCACTTCTACCAGGTCCTTTTGTTTACCCTTCTACTAAGTTTTGATAGCAGTGGCTTCCCTCTCTCTACTCCAATCCCAAATACCATTTCCCCAAAAATAAAACTTCCCTGGATAATAAGCCCAATTGGGATTTTGAGCGCATGTGCTAAAATAAGCCCTCCCCGAAAATATTGCAACACAGCAGTAGCCATGTGGTTACCACGTTGGCTGCCTCCTGCACCTCAAAAATAATAAAACCTCCCCGAAAATAAGGTCAAGTACTTATTTCAGAGGTCAAAAGAAAAAAAAAAGACCCAGTCTTATTTTCGGGGAAACACGGTAGTGCAACATGCAGAGACACCCTTTTCCCCAAATACCATATGGATGATACTTTTTATTAGTTTTCTTCTAGTTCACTAGAAAGCTTTCATTATTTTAAACATGGAACTTCCATTGTCTTAAAAGCTCTATAGCCGTGATGGCAAACCCAGCCATCGCCCCAGTCCAGCTCCACCATGCATATGCGCCTCCCGCCAGTCTTTGGGTCTCTGCTGCGCATACGCAAGTGGAGAGAGTGTGAATGCACAGGAGGCACCCACGTAGCGCCCCTGTGTCCTATTTTGGGCCTGGAAAGCCTACACCAACCTGGAAACAAAAAATGGGTGGGTGGGGGGCATGTGTGGGGGAGCGTGGGCTGTCGTGCACACATTACATTATGGGTGCGGGAGGGCGCACTGTTGCGCACACTTTTGGCAGGCGACGACAAAAAGGTTAGTTAGAAAGGAGAGCTTCAGTATGAGAACGACACAGTAAATCAGAGTTCCAGATGCAATGAGATTTTACTATATCAACAAACAAATTCACAAACCTCTAATGCTGTTGTGAGTTTTTCACATCTTGCAGCTTCCTGAACTAAAATCACCTTGATTTCAACCGGGGGTATTTCCTCTGTTGGGAAAGGGAGGAAATAATCAGCCTAAAGAAAACTTCAAGGGTTAAAGGAATTTATCATCCTTCTCCAAAAGAAAGAAAAGTGAAGAAATTGAAAGAAGCAGACGATTTGTCTACTACATACAGTATATCCCAGAAACAAAATTCCTGTATTCAAAGTTTCCCGAAAAGCAAATTTGTTCCCAGAGCAGAAATGATATTCTTGCAGACTACGTTTTAACCAATTGGGTGCAGACTGCACTAGACCTAGTTGTTAAAAGTGAGCAATCAGAAGAGCCATCATACTCCACATAGACAGTGGGTTATATGAGGCGTTGGTCACTTTCATATAAAACAGTACTAGGTAATGCAAGGATGCTTTACATTTTCAAGGAATTAAGGAAACAACCCATGAAAAAGTAAATCAAAGGTGCTTTTTCAACAAGCAACTTGGTTTTTCCTTGAAAAAGTTTGGCTCCTCATCCAAGAAGCTTCTTCAGCTCTTTGGAACTCTTCTTGAACTTCTTGGGATTTTTTTGAAACTCTTCAACTCTCCTTGGAAATCATCCAAGAACCTTCTTCAGCTCTTTGAGCAATTCCACGAACAACACACTGAGGTATAATCCGGCTGGAAAATGATTAAGGAATTAGAGGACTTCAGCCTCCTAATTCAGAAACAAGTGCCACTGGGGCACAAGACTAATCCATGATATAAGCCTGCCTTATACTGAAATTCAGTTCTGGAAACCTGCAGGATGCACACTCCTGCCAATACTTTGCAGCTAGATTCCCACACTGAAGTAAACCATGCTGCTTGGTTGTTACCATGAGGTGACGTACAGAGGCTTTTCTCCTAAGTCTTTTATTCATGGAAAGGGATTACCAGAGTTCTCCTAGCTGGTCTACAGTTAAACAGTTTGCATAAGGAGCAAACGAACTAAAGGTAATTTTTGATTTACGACAGTTCATTTAGCGACTGTTCAAAGTTACAACAGCACTGAAAAATGTGACATATGACCATTTTTCAGAGTTAACAACCCTTGCAGCATCCCCATGGTTATGTGATCAAAATTCAGATGTTTGGCAACTGGTTCATATTTATGACTGTTATGTCCCAAGATCATGCGACGATCCAAGGTAGGTCTTTGCAGAAGGTCGAGTTGGGCTTCTCTCTGCAGTTGTCCCCTGTTGCAGGATATTGTTGTCAGTAGCACAGGAAAAAAAAACACCTTCTGATGAGCCAGTTTTAAGGAAGCACTCCAGCCGGGCTTCCTGGGATTGACAGGCGGCTTGGAGAAGCACTTCTCTTGTTGGCCTGAACTGCCAGCTTCAGATATCACCAGAGCCAGAAAGCTGTGTTCCTTGTTTGAGCTATTCTTGGTGTAAGGCCTGAGCAGGTGGTATCTTATCTACCCGGTGGTTAAGTGTGAGGCCTCCAATCCTCTCCTAAACTGGAAAGATTAAGGATCCTTGTGCTCTTGGAACTTGGTTGTTTTCTTGCAGAGGTTTCATTACCCAAACTAGGTACTGGTGAGATTGTTCGGACTATAAGACGCACCTTTTGTCGGACTATAAGACGCACCTTTTTGTCTCCCAAAAGGGGGTGAAAATGTCTGTGGAGTGAATATTGCCAAAGCCCTGCCGACCCGCTGGCCATTTTTTTGGCCTCTGCATGGCCCGTTTCAGGCCTTTTTTCAGACCATTTTCTGGGGGTTTTTTGGACCATTTTTGAGGGTTTTGGGGGTGTGTTTTTTTGGGGGGGGAAACAGCCTGACAAAAGCCTCAAAAACGGGCCAACAAAGCCTCAAAAACGGGCCAAAAAAACCTAAAAAATGGGTAGAAAGCTGGAAAAGGGTCAAAAAAAGGATCCAAAAAAGGGCTGAAAATGTGGCGCGTGGAAGACAAAATCCTTTTTTTTTTCCTTTTCGAAATTTAGGTCTGTCTTATAGCCAGGTGCGTCATCTAATCTGAAAAATATGGTAATATTTCGGATTGAATTTATTAGAATCTTTCTATATTTTATCACTTTTACCTGTTGAGTAGGAAGCCCCAAGAGAGAAAGCCTCGTTAGTGAAATATTTTGTGAAACATCCATTCACAGATCACCCAGCCATCCTCCCCCCCACAGTTTGCTCTTAACTGGGGAAAAAAACACAATTCAGTTATGGCAATTTTTTTAGTAATGTATCTATGATTTAACATCTAAGGCTGCAATACATACTATAGCAATGATTCATATAATGGTGTTGCCTTTCTGTTGCTATTTATTACGTTTATCGACGTTCGTAGCACCTTAAGGTTCCATTCTGATGCCAAAAAGAAAAGTAGAAGCATTTCAGTTCGATAAATAAATGCAAACAGCTAAGCTTGCGGGCAGACCGACTACATTATGCTTTTTATTGTCTTCAAGCCTAGGGAAATTGGTGACTATTATAAATAAATTACAAACAAGTGTGCATTTGAATGTTTACATCTCAAACACTAAACACACGGAGAAAGAACTACTAGTTCGAAAGTACAGTGTGGGAGGAGGAATACACTAAAATAAAAATTTACATTACCTCTGCTGTCAGAAGCAATTCGGGTGAATACATTGTCCTTGGAATTTTCTATAATTTTTAAGTCAAGAACAGAAGAATCTGCCAAGATGCTTTTTGTGGTATCAGACATGAATGTAGTGTTCTCAGTCATGGTCAAAATGGCATCTCTCTTCTACAGCTGCAAGAGAAACATCCAGTTCAAAAATATGACCCTAAGCAGAGTAATTTGCTTAAGATTGTTAGTGACACTGTAATTTTGAGGATTCTCACATTTCATTAAGGTTTTCTCTTCACTTCCACTATCAAATAATCCTTCTCCCCTGCCCCACTTTATTTTATATTTCTACTGCTCCTGTCTGCTGTTTCCACTCAAGTCTCCATTACAATATGGAGACTCCAAAAGGATTCCTAAGATATGCAGAATCTCTCAGCTGCACAATTACCTATTAAATAACGAGGAAGATAGAATTAAAGGTAATATTAAAATGTGACTGCCAAGACATGTAACTTCATAATTTACAATTACTGAGCTGCCAAAAAGATGTACATGACCCAGAATTAGCTGAAGGAAATTATATGGCCCCCTGGAATTCATCATCCATAGACCTGACAGAATAGCCCAGAAATAAAGAAAGAACATGCCACTGATATGCAAAGGTAATCACTTGCCAACTCCATGGAAGAGTGTAATCAGACTTAGCACAGACCATAAAAGGGTTCTCAAATATTCTAAAGCATACTGTTGGAAGAAATGTCCATCTGGGTTCAAATAGGGCGAAAGACCCTGGAAACATGGAGGTCTGCTTGGAAGGATGGTGTAATGGTGAACAGGACCACATTTGGGTTTGAAGTCCTGGGTAGCTCACCACATGGAGTGGCGAGAGATATATTTATACCCTCTCTTGGGCCTCGCCCTAGAGCAGGGATGTAAAACTCAATTTCATTGAGGGCCGGCATCAGGGTTGTTCTTGACCTTGGGAGGCCAGAGTGGAAAATATCACTCATGTCGGGGGCACCTGTGGTGGTCCAAGCACTGTGCCAGAGAAAATGGGCTCCCAAGCTCCATTTTCACCTGCAATGGCCACATGCAACCCACTGCCGGCGAAGAAAGAGCTTGGGAGGGCCTCCATTTTCTCTGGCAGAGGCACCGCAGACCAATCCTTCACTGTTTCCAGGGTGGCCCTATATCAGATCTAAGCACCCCGCAGGTCAGATCTGGCCCGTGGGCCTTGAGTTTGACATCCCTGCCCTAGAGCTTCCTGTTCCTGCGCAAAGGCATGTATCCTATTGGTTGTTGTAGAGGTCATGTGCAAATCCCAGGAGTTTGTCTGAGATACGTTTGGTTGAACTGTGCTGGGTGATGTAATATCCCCAGGTGCCATGTGGTGAGGTCAGATCTGGCCCGTGGGCCTTGAGTTTGACATCCCTGCCCTAGAGCTTCCTGTTCCTGTGCAAAGAAAGGGGAAAACTGATCTAACGGAGGATAACTTCTCATTAAAATATTGGTCTTTTATAATAAATGTAGAATACAAAAAAAATGTTTCTTTCAAATTACCCTAAGCCTTAACACATGTTTGATCAATGAAACAAAACCCCGGGAATTGTATCTATTGGAACCAGTGCTCTCATTTTCTTAACTTTTTCTCTTCTTTTATTTTGGGTCAACTCAAGGCAGCAAATCAACAGAGATCAGAAGGCCCCCTGCATGGGTTCCACCAAATGTACCTTCCTAAATGACAGAATCCACAGCATGCTATTTCCACTAAATCTTTCAGCATGTGGGCTTGCAAATCCTTTGCATTTTGGGCTATTGGAGTAGCATACATGGAAAGAATCATGCCAAAGGTTAAAGCAGGCATTTGAATAGGCTGAGGAATCCGAGGCATTTATTGCTGCACACTGGATAATCTCCAAAGCCAAATACTAAAGAGAGTCAATATGTGCTTCATTGATTATGCAAAGCTTTTGATTGTGTTAATTGCGTCAAACTGCAGAAAGCGTTCAGAACAATGGGAATCCCATACGTATCATTATCCTCATGAGATTTCTGTACAAGCCAAGAAGCCACAGTACATCAGAACAAGAAAAATCAAACTGGCTCAAGGTTGGCCAATGGGTGGGATAAGGCTGTAATACACTACTCTTATTTATTCATTCTATTTGCAGAAGATATATTACGGGGAAATGACAAATCTAGACAGCATACTAAAAAGCAGAGACATCACCCTGCCAACAAAAGTGCGTATAGTCAAGGCTATGGTTTTCCCAGTTGCAAAGTATGGCTGTGAAAATTGGACCATAAGAAAGGCTGAGCCCCAAAGAATGGAGGCCTTTGAACTCTGGTGCTGGAGAAGACTCCTGTGAGTCTCTTGGACTGCAAGGTGATCAAACCGGTCAGTCCTAGAGGAGATCAACCCTGACTGCTCTTTAGAAGGCCAGATCCTGAAGATCAAACTCAAATACTTTGGCCACCTGACAAGAAGGAAGGACTCACTGGATCTAATGCTGGAAAAAATTGAGAGCAAAAGAAGGGGCGACAGAGAATGAGGTGGCTGGATGAAATCACTGAAGCAGTAGACGTGAGCTTAAATGGACTCTAGGGGATGGTAGAGGATAGGAAGACCTGGAGGAACATTGTCCATGGGATCGCGATGGATTAGACACGACTTCGCAACTAACAACATTAAGGGAAGTGGATAGGGAGATTGTTTTAAAATTGGAGGAAGAAACTTCAACAACCTGTGTTATAATGATCATGATGCTACCCCGATTGCAAAAATGCAAAAGATCTACAAACCCACATGCAGAAAGATTCAGCGGAAATAGCACGGTATGAGTTCTGCCACTTAAAAAGGTACATTTGGTGGAACCTATGCAATGGGCTTTCTGAGCTGTGGCACTAGCATGGAACATCCTCCTTCTGAGATGAGACTTGGACCATCGCTCTTGACTTTCCAAAGGTCCCTCAAGATCTAGTTCTGTCATCAAGCCTGAGAAACTCAGGGAACTGAACTGATGAGTCGACTCTTGTCACATTGCTTCACTCCTTATTTCTTTAGCTGTGTTTTCATAGTTTGTTAAGGCTTTTTAGTCATTATTATTTTTAGCTTTGTTGACACTCACAAGTTTACTTGATTTGTGAGATGGGCATAAATTTGAAAAACAAAATATACATAAAAATCAAACAGTAAAAAAGGGACCAAAATACAAAGACTAAATTAATGGAAATGGGTACAACAACCAGACTTAAGAGCAGACAATGGAGATATTCAAGCGGTGGGTAGTTTCTGTGTTTTAGGATCAACTATCAACAGTTACAAGCAGTCAAGAAATATGCCACGGATTAGCAGTTGGTAAAACAGACATGAAAGCCTTGGAAATATCCAAATGTGTGGTGTATCTATACCTACAAACATCGGAATTGTGCAAACCATGATACTCCCTATGTCACTCTCTGGAGGGGAAAGTTGTATTTGAAAGGAACAGGATAGGACAGTGATGACAAACCTTTTCAGCACCAAGTGACAAACTAGAATATGAGTGCATGTGTGTACCTGTGCGCGCGCCAGTCAGAAACCCAAACACCAGCTGGCCGGTGCGCACATGCCTATTTTTGGGGTGTTTTCAGGCTATTTTCAGGCCATTTTTTTCGGTTTGGCCTGAAAACAGTCCAAAAAACGGCCTGTTTTTTTAAACCAAAAGAGCAGCTGGTGACAGCACATGTGCCCAGAGAGGGCTCTGTGTGCCACTTCTGGCACATGTGCTATAGGTTCACCATCAAGGGGATAGGAAAAGAACAACCGGCAGCAGCAAAGTGGACTCAGTTACAGTAGTTGTGAGTGCATCTTTGGGAGATTTAAATAACAGAATAACAGAGCTGGAAAGGACCTCAGAGGTCTTCTAGTCCAGTCCCCATTTCAGGCAGCAAATTCTATGTCATTTCACACATATGTCCACTCTCTTCTTAAAAACCTTCAGTGGTTAGGAATAGATCGACATGGAGAAAATCTATTAATGTGATTTCTCATAGTCGAAAACTACTGGTCTGGCCCAAAGCAGTGGTGGGTTCCGGGTTCCGTTCCAACCGGTACAGTTGGAACGGCCCCAGCATCACCCGCATGGATGCGTGCAGTTCGCGCATATGTCATACTTGCTTGCAACTCCGCGACGCTCCAGCTGCTAGGCTGAACGTTATGCAAGTGCGTATGCGCCATGCATGGAAGTGCCAAAGGCTTCAAGCACAGGTAAGGAGCTCGGGCGGGCGGGCCTTCCAGAGCACTGAAACGGAACAGTATCCGGTGCTCCAGGCAGGCTCCGGTACACCCGTATCAAGGCGTACCGCCTTCAACCCACCACTGAGTCAAAGTCACCCAAGTGGTTTACATGCCTATGGAAGGCCTAAAACCCTTTTAAGAGATGCATTATTTATGCCGCCTTGAGTTGTACGAAATAAAAATCCATGATATAAATCCAATAAATAAAATTGCAAAGCCTTTGTAGAGAAAGAATGAAGCTCCCTTTTTTCTTTAACTTCATCCCGTTTTGTCACTTCTGCCCATCTTTTTTTTTACTTCCCTTGTTATTAAATGCTTTTAAACAATGCGTAAACTGCCCAAGGTCACTGCAAGTTGGGCAGCGCATATTTAAATTAGCAATAGCAATTACCATAAATTATTATTGCATTATATATTTTATTACACTATTATAACAAAATTATAAATCTCAAATTATTCAGTTTTTAATGCTTAATTATATTGAATAAATTGTACCAGGTGTGATATATAAATATATCTATATTTACAATGTATCAGTATTTATAATATATTTATAATATATCCTTTTAGAAGGGACTTGGGCACTTGAGAAGTCATATATATATTATGTAAATAAGTTATTTAGTAACTAATGCGATAACATGAGTTAGGGTTTTGTAAACAAGCTAGATGAGAGATTAAAGCTCCCCTCCTTTCGCACACTGGAACCCCAATCTATAGCTTTCCAAACGGGGTAGATTTGAACCCCCGTCCACCAGGTTAGCCAGGCGGATTTAATAAGCTAAGCAGGTGCACCCAAGCAATGAGCGGAGGACAATTTCCTCTTTAACGTAGCCTATCACAGAAATCCATTTTCTGGCTTCCAGGCCAGAAGATCCCGTGACTTGCTGGCTGCGGATTATGGGAGCCATAATTCCCCCCCCCCGCGCCCCCCGCTGAGAAAGGCTCCTCTTGTTGGGAGGAGTTGATGATCAGACGCGGAGCTACGAGAAGGGCCTGTAATTCTCCCCGCCACCCCGGCCATGCGTCTTCCCCCCCCCCCCCGGTTCCACGCTTCACCCTCTTCCCGCCGCCTCACCGTTCAGGGCACCATCGCGGTCCGAGCACCAGCCACCATCCCAGAGCCACCCGGCACCTCCCAATTCAAAAACCGAGCGTCCACTCTCGGACGGCTCCCGATTGGCTGTCACGGGGAGGGGCGGGGAAGCGCGCGCGCGGCTCGGCTCCGAAAGGCCGAGCTCCTATTGGCGGACGATTCCGGGAGGGCGTTCCTTTACCTTTACTTGAAGAATTCTTTAGAGAACGGGCATGTTTGAATGGGCGGTAGCCGTGGCTTGCTATTGGTCGGGATGTATCTCCTCCATCCTATGACGAAGAAGAAGAGGGGGAGGATGTTTACAGCTGAGCTCAACCTGCTGTTTCCCGCCTTTTGCGGGGATGAGCTCACCTGAGATTGGTTGGAAGATATGAGGAAAGGCTTTACCTTCCAACGGTTGTTAAAAGCGGTTGAGGACGGAAAGACCCGGATTTGCGGTTCAAGAACTACGGTTTCAGAGGCCAGAATTGGTCCCGCCTTTGTTTTTTTTTTAAAAAAAATATTCAGCTTTGCACGCGGCTTTCCACGCAAGGATTTCTGGGAATTGTAGTTTGGGAACTTTAGATCTAAACGAAACGAAGATTTTTAGATTTCTTTGAGGAAGAAATAAGGGTCCAAACATTTTTTGCTTTTGGAGAATAACGTCTGGTCTCCTGACATTATTGGCGAGCCATGAAACAATATAACAAGACCAGCATATATATATATATGCTGGTCTTGTTATATTGTTTCATGGCTCGCCAATAATGTCAGGAGACCAGACATTATATATATAGAAATGAAAAAATCTTAAGGGAGGCAGAAACCACTCCCAGTTTCCCTGCCCCAAGCAGAAATTGAGAAGGCCAGCTTTTAAAAATGCAGATTTGGTAATCCATTCAGAAAGACTGGGTCAAGACAGAAACTCAGATAAGCAACAAACAAGGTTGACAAAATTAGCTCAGACAAATACCTAAAAGTGTGTGTGTGTGTGTGTGTGTGTACTTGTTTGTTGCTGTGGGAAGTTATCATCCAGCCCTCTCCAAGAAAAACGAAATATCCTAGGAAATATTGAAAAGGCAGAATATTTCTCTGGATGTGAAAAGAAACATGTTTTAAAAGAATAGTTGCCTATAGCTTTCTGCCCATCCCCAGCTAATGGGCCATTAAGATGGCCGGCTAGCCCACTTTACATAATAAAGACTTCTCCTCACTGCAGCTGTAGGGGGAAGGGATATTACTCAACTGACCACAAGGCAACTGAGAGCTCATCACAGCCTAGAGAGTAGCCCCCTGCATGGCACCATGGGAGTCCGACAACCAGTCAGAACACATTTCTTACACAGGAAGAGGAAACAGAGAGGTGGGACTGAACAGGGTATAAAAGCCTAGCAAGCCCCTTCCTCAGCCCTTCTCTTCTTCTCCATCAACATTGAAACATGTGATCACCTTTTCTGTACAGGGCTCAAGCCATGTGGCCC
This sequence comes from Thamnophis sirtalis, assembly GCF_051295495.1. Taxonomy (NCBI): domain Eukaryota; kingdom Metazoa; phylum Chordata; class Lepidosauria; order Squamata; family Natricidae; genus Thamnophis; species Thamnophis sirtalis. The sequence goes on from NW_028261391.1 coordinate 15,279,575, forward strand.
TGTCCAACAATAAACCATCTTTCCAAGCAGCCTCTATGCCTCCAGTGTCTTCTTCCCCACTTGGAACTGAACCCAGAAGGACATTTCTTTCAACATTGCTTATCTGAGTTTCTGTCTTGACTCAGTCTTTCTGAATGGATTACCAAATCTGCATTTTTAAAAGCTGGCCTTCTCAATTTCTGCTTGGGGCAGGGAAACTGGGAGTGGTTTCTGCCTCCCTTAAGATTTTTTCATTTCTCCTTTAGGGGAAATATTTTATTCTGCCTTTTTAATATTTCCCAAAATATTTCATTCTTTTAGGGGGGTGGCACTACTATATCCAGAGTTCAGCCAGAGTTCTCACTCAGGCACAAATAATCAGGCTCAAATTAGCTTAGTTTGGATTCGTGGTGCGAAGAGCCTACTCTCTGGAGAAGACTCTGATGCCATGAAAGGTGGAAGAAAAGAGGATGATCAGCAGCAAAATGGATTCAATTTGTACTGGCTGAGTGCACCATAAAGGAACATAGATAGGGATAGGTCATCACGGGCAAAATCTATGTGGTTGCTCCTAGATGAAAACAACTTAATGACATTATCATCAAAATCATATCCAAGATAAAGTACTCTCAGATTAAATACATTCAACACATCTAAGATGATTAGTGAATTAAACCCCTTTCTAAGTTTGTACCAGGTGCTAAACCCTAATAGATAAGGTAGTTATTACCATAATTGAGCCCAAAATTACTAAGCGAGACATTTGTTAAGTGAATTTTGCCCCATTATACAACCCTTCTTGCCGTAGTTGTTAAGTGAATCACTATAGTGGTTAAATTAGTAAAATGGTTGTTAAGTGAATCTGGTTTCTCCATTAACTTTGCTTGTCAGAAGGTCGCAAAAGTAACCCCGGGATGCTGCAACCGTCATAAATATGAGTCAGTTGCCAAGCATCTGAGAGACCGCCTCCTGCCGATTACCTCCCTTTGACCGATTAGGTCGCACAGATTAGGCCTCCTCCGAGTTCCATCCGCCAGTCAGTGCCGACTGGCGACTACGCAGAGGAGAGCCTTCTCAGTAGCAGCTCCGACCCTTTGGAACGACCTCCCCGTGGAGATTCGCACCCTCACCACCCTCCAGACCTTCCGCACAGCCCTTAGGATCTGGCTATCCCGTCAGGCCTGGGGATAAGACTCTAATTCACCCCACCCGAATGTTGAATGAAAGTTGCGTTTTATTGTTTTATTTTTATTTATGCACTGTCTTATGTTTTTGTTTTGCACCCCCCCTTCCCATGTATTGTAAGCCGCCCTGAGTCCCCTCAGGGAAAAGGGCGGCCTATAAATCATAAATAAAATCCTAAAAAATCCTTTAAAAAATCTGAATTTTGATCATGTAACCATAGGGATGCTGCAACAGTCAAGTGTGAAAAACAGTCATTGGTCATTTTTTTTCAGGACTGTTGCACCTTTGAATGGTCACTAAGTGAAGTGTTGTAAGTCAAGGACTACCCCCTCATTGGGCGGACTGACTTTGCAAGATAGATGTAAATCAAGATTCACTCTGACTAAATTAGCTTGGTCAATTATGGTGTGAACACAATAACAAATTAGCACATTTTATACATCTGTTGAATTTTAAGTGAAGAAACACGGATTGTTCACATTGCTGTGAAGATAAATTTCATTGCACTTTGCTCGTTCAGAAGGAAGGCGGTAGCATATTTCTTTAAGGAGCATTTTATTTATCCATGGGTCTTCCCTGTTTTGTAAGTGTTTTTCTAGGTCAGCCATAAAGATTTCAGCATACTGAAGCACCATGTATGTGCCCATACCTATGGCATTGATTTCTAGATACATCTTATTGCCAAAGAGGAAATAGTTATGGGTGTGGCACAAAGTCAAATGTTTTGGAGGCAAGGAATACTGCTTTGGCACAAGTGATGATGTGATTGATGGCTTCAAGTCCATGTTCACTGCCTTGAGTTATTTATAAGGAATATATAGTGGCTCAACATCCATATCAATCATTGATTAAAAGGCTATGGTTTGAAGAAAACAAAATTCCAACTTATCTTATTTTTGTTCCTAACTAAATCACTTAATATGCGTGGAAGAGGAGACATTTGGTTTCACCTGTGAATATCAAAATAATGATTCTATTGTCTGCTGTTGCACAAGGTGAATATCATATATTGGTATCGGTAATATACTTAATCTACTGTGTGCTTACAGTATGAAGACTTTTATGGAATTGAGTGGGATAGCTTCTGAGAAATTACGGTATACCTCGAATTGAGCTGTACATTTCAGTGAGAAACTTCTGATGGCATTTATCTCTAAAAAATGAATTATATAAAGTTATCATTATCCCACGATGAAAGAAATAAAAGTCAAGAGGCTATTACTTTGCCATAAAGCTTTAACTGTCTTTTAGTACTGTATATGTTATCTGACAGATCATAAAAGAGCATGATGTGTGCATAGATTGGTAGGGTTGCAAGCTGTTCTTAAGGGCATGTCAGTTGCTAATTTTTCAAAATGTCATCGGGAAAGTTTGACTCTTGAGCCAATACTGTAGGAGGAAGAAACACAGCCTTGCCTTTTCCAGCACTTTTTCCACTGTTGTGTATGTTACTCAAAATAAAATTGCTGAGAAGTTGGAATAAGGAAGGGATTTGGCCACATGAACAATACTTGTTTTATTATTTCATAGTGTACATCAGTAATGCTCCAGAAAAGAAAAGAAGATAATGTGTAGTTAACAAAGTAACATTATAGACCCCTGATGGCAAAACTACAGCACGGGTGCCAGAGGTGGCACGCAGAGCCTCTCTGTGGGCACGCACGCCGTCGTCAGCTGCTCTTCTAATTTTTGGCACGCACATGCACGCTGGCCAGCTGGTCTTCGCAGGCAGTGGAATGCCGGAAAACGGCCAAAAATGGCCCCAAAGCAGCTGGAAAACAGCCCAAAACAGGCACATGCACACCAGCCAGCTCGTCTTCGGTGTTCTGGGCATGCGAAGACCAGCTGGCAGGCGAGCATGCCCATGCTGGAAACCCGAAGACCAGCTTACCGGTGCACGCATGCGCCAGCTGGTCTTTGGATTTCCTGCAATCCGGTGCACGCGCATGCACGCACATTCCAGTTTGGCCACTCGGTGCCAAAATGGTTCGCCATCACTATTATAGCCTCTTCTAAGGGTTCTACATGGGAAAATACAGTACATGTGACTTTTCAAAGACCACCTGGTTTTCCCCCATTTATTTGACTATGTTTTGATGTGAAATTAACACTGTGAATATACTATTCATTTCCAGGTGTTCCCAGCAATAGCCATGTTCAGGTAGATTTCTGTTATGACAATATCTCACTCATGGAAGTGTCACCAATGTTGAGCTTTATCTTTCTGAACACATACCTGTTAACAGTGAAATTAAGAATGTTAGTAGCAAATCAATTTTGTTCCATGAAAAATGCAGCTTCTTACTTATTTAATTTTAAAGCCATTATTGGCAATATAATTCACATCTCTGGCATTGAAGATTCTGGAACTCAGATTGAACTTTAACCTGGAACATACATTTGATTCTTGTTTTGCTTTGCCTACACTTTGGCCCAGTTCAGTCAATTTTGTTGCAAACTCACAATTTTTTTCTTACCAAACTTTCAGTTCCCTATTTTATTGTGCCTCGCTCTGGAATATCTTATAACATTGATCACTAAAAAAAAATATTGTGTATTAACTTTTAACTTTTCCATATTTATTCCAAAAGGTGCTTTTTCCAAACAACAACTAGACTTTCTGGGTTTTTTTTAAGATGTTTTACTTCTCAGCAAGAAGCTTCTTCAGTTCTAAGTGACTCCTTTCCATTCCCCACCAGTCAGTTAGAACTACCGTACCATTGAAGATTCTAGAAGTCAGATTCAACTTTAATCTGGAACATACATTTGATTCTTGTGTTATTTTGCCTTCACTTTAGTCCCGTTCAGTCAATTTTGTTGCAAACTCAATTTTCTTTTCCTTACAAAATTTTCCTTTCGGTTCTCTGCTCACTAAAAAAATATTGTGTAGTAATCTTAACTTTTCCATATGTATCCCAAAAGGTTACTTTTTTCAAACAGCAACTGGACTGTTGGATTTTTTTCTTGAAGACATTTCACTTCTCATCCAAGAAGCTTCTTCAGTTCTAACTGACTCCTTTCCATTCCCCACCAGTCAATTAGAACTGAAGAAGCTTCTTGGATGAGAAATAAAACATATTTAAGAAAAAAATAAATAAAAGTCCAGTTGCCTCTTGAAAAAGCACCTTTGGGAACAAGCATGACCTGGATGATTGAGAACCTCCTGTGGGAAGTTAGCACCCACCACTTCCTACACTCCGTAGACACTTTTCCACATTAACATATTTTTCTTCACCAAGTGCCCAATGAAGAATTGGAATCAATCAACATCCAACCTCTTATCTACCAAGATTCAGGCTTGTTCTTGTGCCCAAACTCTACTTGTTAGTTCACACAACAACAAAACACTACTTTCTTCTTGCTTTCTCTTTTATGTAGTGATGCTGAGTACAGGATAAGGGAATGACTAATCTATGATAAGGCTAACCTGGGATGATGTACCCATCCAGGTATCTTCACCTGATCCACAGTGGCAGTCATTTTATATTTCATTGTACTCCTACATGGTCTCTCCCTGTGTGTCTTTTCCTTTCCCTTTCTTTTCATTTTCTTTCCTTCCTTCCCTTTCCTCTCCTCTCCCCTCTCCTCTCAACTCTTTTCTTTCCTCTTATTTTCCTCCTCCTTCCCCCTCTGCTTCATTTACAACCAAAAGGTTTTTTTAAAATAATAATAAGGTATCTCTACTACTAAAGAGCAACCCAACTCTTTGAGTAGTGACCATTTTGAGGTTACAACTGAACAACAGAAGATTTAAAACAATCCTTTTTAGCATGCTGTTCAGCCTTTGTACTTAGTTCTCAGTCAGATTCTTTGCCTCACTGGACTGGGAATTATTCTTGTTTAATCCATCAACTATTTTTCAACATTCCTGAAAGGGGCAGGAATTATCTTACCCACCATTGCTTTTACTGCTCAGATAAAGCAGTGCTCTAATATAAAATTAACAAGTTTTTCCTTGTTTAGGATTTGAGACATCTTTTTCCAGGTGAGGGAAGGGAAATACATGGATAATTAAATTTGAAAGCAAAAGACGGAAGCTGTGAAAAACTGCAAATGAAGCATGGATCGATTCCACTGCCCAAGCGAAGCATAAAATTGACCAAATGTGTGTTTTTTTTTAATCTTCTCTTTATTTCTGTCTTGTACTCAAACTCGGTGAGCTGGAAAGAGCTTCCTGAACTTACAGATTTCTTTTAGAGAAAAAGACCTGCCAGTTTTCTCACAGCAGCAATGTAATAGAAAAAGTCATTTCTGCCCAATTTCTCTCTAATATGCTCAGTGCTTGGCAGCAGTTGTCTGATATTGTTCAGGCGTTTGAAGCTGTTTTTAGGCTGCACGTTTTGAACCCGCACAATCTGAATATCAGGCAAGCTCAGCACTAGCGAGACATTATTAAAACCAAGCATGGAGAAGAGGTAAAGATATAACCCATATTTGCAAGATGTCTGAGATAGGGGAAAGCTGAAATGAAACCCATAACTATGTCGGTCTTAAGGAAGTTGTCATGGTTCATATACAAGAACAAAGAGGGCAGGTGCTTTCCACTTTGTCCCACTTGTTTCCCCAGAAGGTAGCATCTAACTGACCATGCCTGGAATCGGAGGCTAAGAAAACCCAAAACAAAATAGCAAAATGCATTTCAGGTTGGGCAAATGGTTGCATTTCTGAAGATAATACTATATTTCAACAGGGTTGAGCCTAGTTAATACCCAAATGGAAGCCCAGCAGAAAATAAGAGAAGTGTAGGCTAAACTGAGAAGTTAAAAAACATTCTAGAAGAAAACAATGGCATACCATCTCTACACACTTGCCAGGAAAATTGAATGTATGTGTCATGGGGTCTCCAGGAGTTAAGCTCAAATCAAAGAACACTTGATCTTTTATTTTAGCTCTCGGTTTATGAACTCTCTGAAATGAAATATAGTATATTATTTTCGGAAATTCAACCAGTTTCCCATCCAGAAATGCATTTCCCAATTTTTTTAATGTGTTTTCTGATGCCACCACTGCCTCATTTTGGGTACCTGCGAAATTAGGGTTCACAATCGAATATTGTGCAGCTACATGTAGGCAGCCATAGTTACATATCTTCCCATCTTTCCCGCAAATGGGAATAGATTGAGAATGGAGACTCATCTATAGAGAGCCGTGATGGCGAGTGGTTAGAATGCAGTATGGCAGGCTAATTCTGCCCACTGCCAGCAGTTTGATCCTCACTGGCTCCAGGTTGACTCAGCCCGTGACCCGTCAAAACCGCGCTCAACTAAACCGCGCCCAATTAAACCGCATCGCTGATGTCATCAACAGGGCGACAACAGCCAGCGCAGAGAAAGAAGGGCGCTTTAAATAGCGCTTTGAAAGCAAGCCGATTCAACTTAAGGTAAGGGTTAGGTTTAGGGTTAGGTTAAGGGTTAGGTTTAGGGTTAGGTTTAGGATTAGGATTAGGTTTAGGGGGGTTAGGTTTAGGTTTAGGGGTTAATTGTAGGTTTAGGGTTTACAGCGTGCTTCTGTCTCCGCGCTGTTGTCGCCCTGTTGATGACGTCAGCTACGCGGTTTAGTCGGACGTGGTTTAGTCGAGCGCAGTTTTGTGGTGCAACCGACTCAGCTTTCCATCCTTCCGTGGTTGGTGAAATGAGAACCCAGATTGTTGGGGAAAATATGCTGACTCTATAAACCACTTAGAGACTGTAAAGCACTATGAAGTGGTATATAAATCTAAGTACTATTGCTATTGTACTTTTCTTCACATGCTGAACATACTGTCTAGAAAGTGAAGCAACTTTTTCATTTTGCAGGTGTATCTAGTGCAAGGAGTCACTTAATAGGATTTCCCAACTATGTGTGCAATGCTTTAGTGAATTAGTGAGCCCATACTACAGGGATGCAGAACTATCACTGTCCCTTTATCCAAGAAGTTTCTTCTTCTACAAGTGATAAATATTGATATACATGCCTATATTTGTACTTTTTCTCCATAGGACAAAACAACAGCTTGGGTGAGTTGATGATTATTTAAATTCGGTTCAGCCAGATTTTTTTCCCCTTATTTCTCTCAATTATAGTTGTTGTATACATTATGGGGCTTACTCTGATGCTATCTTTTAAGACCATCTGTTGTTCAGGAAACATAGCAACATGCTTCCTAGAGGAGACTCTTAAAGAAGTATATTTAGTTTTTAGAATTTTTTTTATCCAGGAAAAAAATCAAGAAAGATTCATGATATTTCAACAGTGCCAATTTGTTTTGCCTAAAGAGATGCTTATAATCCTTGAAATCAGCTATTAGGAAGAAGTTCAATAGCATGAGAACTATTAATTTTAGTTATTTGTTATAATCCCAACTAACTAAAAAGTACAATGTGTGCAACAGAATTAAAAGATCCACGCAACCACAAAAGTAAATATCAAGTAAAAGGAGAAAGGTAGAAATTGGATTGTAAGCAGAGCAAAAAAATTGACCATATTACTCAGAAGTAATCTTTGCCCATCTACTGGGCCGGGGAGGGGGGGGAGTTAATTAAAATATTGACAAATACATTTGCACAATCCATTGCTGCAGTTCAGGTACAGATTTCATCCAGTATTGAATAAATAATTCTTTTAGCTAAATCCCCTATCCAAATATAGGAGGTATAATCAAGAATGACAAATGTATCCTTAGCCTACAATGATGACAAATATATCCTTAGCCTACAATGATTGATCCAGAGTGAGCCCAGAATTTAAAACCTGGTGAAAATCTTTTTTTTTTAATTTTTTCAAAACTGCTTCAATTTTTTTTCCAAAGACCATATTGAAAATGTTTGCTGCATCCCAAGATGAGGCAACTTGCTGGGCCTCATCTATTCTGAGTTAAAATAAGAATGCAGAAATGTCTGCAGGTAATAATTCTTTTTGTCAAAATGAAAAATGCAGCACGGTACAAGATCTGTTCCTGTGGTCGTTGCATATGAAGTCACAATCCGTATGCAAAAGGATCAGAGCTTGTGGTGTAATGAGTAGTTCTCTCATCATCTGTTCTTGCTTGACCTCCCCTTCTGTATGCCTCTACAAAAACATTAGTTAAATTTCTGACATTGTCAGAGGTCTGGTCTGGTGTCTATGAAGAGTCTCAATCATCCAGATCACGGTTGTCCCAAAGATGCTTTTTTCAAGAGGATTTTCTGGGTTTTTTGGAAGATGTTTCACCTCTCATCCAAGAAGCTTCTTCAGCTCTAACTGGTCTAATCTGAGTGCCCTAAAATTGGGGGGGGATCTATAATCAAATGGCCAAAATGACTGCTAAAATCTTAGCATCTACATTCATCAAGGAAATGGGTATTTAAGGGGGGGAGTCCCAATATAACATGACACCATGAGTTTGACACCCCTGAGTTAGAACATTTAGTGAAGTCCTTGCCTACTTTAGTCCTCATCACAGCAAAAAAGATGTTGAGAGAGTGCAGGGAAGAGCAACAGAGATGATTAGGGAACCTTACGATGAACAACTGAGGGAACTCGGTGTGTCTTGTCTAAAGAAGAGAAGAACTGAGGGTAATATGATGACAGTCTTCCAGTACTTGGGGGATTGTCACAGAGAGGAGGGGGTCAACCTGTTCTCCAAAGCACCAAGGCAGGACAAGAAGTAATGGCTGGAAGATTATTAAAGTGAGATGCAGCCTAGAACTAAGGAGGAATTTCCTGTCAGTGAGAACATTTAATTAGCGAACGGCTTACCTCCAGAAGTTTTAGGTGCTCCATCACTGGAGTTTTTAAAGAAAAGTTTGGACAGCCATTTTTCTAGAATATTATAGGGTTTCCTTCTCAAGCACTAATTCACCAATAAGCCAATGTTTTTATTTTATTTTAACCAAAATGCCATGAAAAGTATACCACTCATGATTAAGGTGACTCTCAACATTTTCCTATGTGTGGATTTTCACAAATAGCATATCTGTACAAGAGCTCTTATCTGAATGTATAGGGCAATACAATTATGTTTTAGAAGCAGAAAACCAAAGCTTCTTAAATTCGTTTAGCAGCAACCAAAGATCTAAGACAGACTATAGAAGATAGTCTTAATTCATAAAGTTTTTTTCTCTAAAAATTTATCACCAATCGCTACTTCTTTTTTCATGTGAAATTGTAACAACTTGACTTCAAATCAAAGCTTTAGTGGCATTGCATACCAACAACAATGCCACCATTGCGATTTTTTGAATATGAATAGACCCTATCATTTTCAAGTTCTATTTGTTTAACAAAATATTATTCAGGGAAGTAGGCACTGAGCACTCTGTAAGAAAGGGCCAAGGAAAGGGCAGTTACACAATAAAATATGTTTTTAACAAGGATATTTTGGCCATCAAAGAAGGCTAACAAGATTGATGCCAACTCTTCCAAAAGATTAGAACAGTGTGTGTCAACCTTGGAAACTTTAAGATGGATGGATTTCAATTCCTAGAATTCCCCAGCCAGCATAGCTGAAAAAGCACTTTTGGGAAAGACTAGTGGTGGGATTCAAATCGTCTCATCTTGGGCACAAAGCCAGCTGGGTAAACGTGGGTTAGTTACTTCTATCAACCCTAGGAAGGATGTAATGACAAATCACTTCTGAAAAACTTTGCCAAGAAAACTGCAGGAACTTGTTCAGGCATTCTCAGAGGATTGGAGACAAATGAACAGAAGGGGGTGGGAGGGAGTTAAAACAATCATGATACACAGTGAAAAGCCCTATATCAGTGGTTCCCAACCTTTTCTATGCCTTCCACCCCTATGAAATGTTTGATTAGTGTTCAAAAGTAATTGTGAATCGTGACTCATCACTAAGGGACACAAGCCACTCTTTGTCACACCCACTAAAATTCCATCTCAAAAGGGAGCAAGACACACTTTGTTGCACCCCATGAAATCATGCTTTCTGGGGTGCAGGCACCCCCAGCTGGGAACCTCTTCCCTACATGCATCCAAGGATGATAATGTCAGTAAAATTGTTGGTTTTCCTGCAATGTTTTAGGACATTAGATACAGTTTTAATAGAGACCGTGATTTGGCAACCAAGAATTCATTCAGACTGATGAGTAATTGAGTAATTATATTATTTAGTCTGTAGGCCAAAAAGGAGGTAAAAAATTTAAAATCTTGAGTAGTGCTACAGTGTGCTATCCTAAATGAATTGGATCTTTTTTCTTTTGTTTGTTTAAGGAAAACAGATTCTGGAGTATTTCCATGAATTGGAAATAGGCTGACCTTCTGAAATAGTGTTACAAAGGTGAACTAAATTTGGAATAGTTATCTGGCAAAGCTCTTAAAACATTCTGCCAGAAACTCAGCACGGCCTACTGCTTTGTTGTATTTAAGATTATTTAAAAGCTCTATCATTCCTTCTAGGGATTTTATTTTTTTGGTTTTCTTTTTTTTAAATATTAAATGTGGATATCTGAATTACTAATTTCCTTACTTCCTGTAGTGACAGGTCCATTCAGTAATTTTCCACCTATTGTTTTATTCCCATCCATTTGATATTTCAGAAGGGAAGGTAGGAACTTCCAATTTCTGTTGCCAGGCTCATTTTTGTTTTCAACAGGAAAGTATTTTGTTAGTATATGCTGGGCTCCAAAGGGTGGGGTGGGGATCATTTTCCAAAATTTCATTTCCAAATCAGCAGTATCCACCCAAAAGTTTGATTCAGAATATGTCCTTATTATACCAATATATCTGTGAAATACTAAAGTCTCTAATACAGCCTTCATAGCATTGCATGCTATCCAACAAGGAGCTAGAAAATGTAATTTGGCTACTAACAAAACTGGTTTTACAAACAAAACAAATTTACTTTGAAAAAAGACATTAAATCTCATCCATGCAAGGAGGAGTTACTAGAATACAGGACATTCCTTGTTTTAGTAGGCAGAACTCCAGAAATTCCTCAATGGCATGTTGTCCATGCAGGACGCATATTGTTTTGACCTAGGCTTCCCAAGAGCATGAAGAAAACTCCTTGTCCTGACAAAAAAACCTTTTATTGGTTTATTGTGAATTCTGCTCATTCACATCCAGCAAGGTCTTTCAAGGGAGGATTTACAGTCACAGACCTTATCTGGCTTGGAGAGCTACCAGGCCGATATTTGCAAAACTTGGCAAGGAGTCTTGGAGAGTCACCAATTAAGCAAACAAATTGTCTCCTGCAAACACCACTCCCCTTTTGCTCCTCTTTTATTTCCTCTGAGAGGGGCCATTCATCGTCCATTTGTGGCCTTACTCCCAAGTCGACCCGTTCTTTAGCTGTTCCCGTCATCTGGCCACTCTGAACATGCGTACACTGGGAACAGACTCCAGCTGTTTTTCTTGCCTCACTGATGTCTGACTCTGAAGGCAGCTGATAACTGGCATATGGCTCTGGCCTCCTCTCTGCCTCTGATGCAAAGCCCTCATCAGAGCCTTCCCCAGACTCTAGGACTGGCCCATCTTCCTCCCCAACCTCCTCACTCTCCGAATCTGCTGCAAGCTCTTCTGGCCACCGGCAGGCCAGAATACATCTATAGCAGAAGGGCTTATCCTTATATTACAGGTTAAGCATTCTTTTAACAACAAAATGTTGTGCAAGTTTCCTTAATTCCTGCCTTGAGGATTCTGGATTTGACATGTTTTAAGATTGCCAAACTTGAGAAACTCTGGGTTAATGCATCGGTTGGAGAAGAAGAGAGTGAAGGTTCTGGCAGCTTCTTCTTCCCAGGCCCCTTTACTCCAAATACAGGTATTCTGCCTTAGAATATTGGATAAGCCAGGGGGAACCAAGATGCAACTCTGCTGGAGCAATCTTTTGGATTTATTACATTGGGAAACAGGGAACAGAGCTCGGCTTTTCCTGTTATCTTTCAAATCCAATCCAAGGCAATCAGGCCGAGTTTCGGTCTCCATAGACATAGATCCCTTCAGGTTCGAACCGGTTCTGTGGGCATGCCTTTGGGGGGGGGGGGGTTGTCATGTGACTGAGTGGGCGTGGCTATGTAGTCATGTGACTGGGGAGTCAAAAGACAGAAACTCACTTTAACAATGTTCTGCTGGAGCAGGGGGTTGGATTAGATGACCTCCAGGTCCCATCCAGCCTTGGATTGCTGTGCTCTTTCAAGGTATCCTCTGAAACTGCGTCTAGTGCAAGTTTGTGGTCCTTCTTCTCCCTTTCTCCCTCTCTCTCCCTCTCTGTCTCTCTCTTTCTCTCTCTGTCTTTTGAAGCACCCCCCTCTTGGGAACAAAAGCAAACCCCAAATGCTAAAAACAAAGTTTAAAAAAAGATCCTACCATTGCGCAGTACAGCTGATCGTCGGAACTTTTTTTTTACTTTGTTAAGTATTTTTTTACTACCGGTTTGAGCGAACTGGCCTGAAACTAGCATTTCACTCCTGGGTTCGAGTCAATACACCAAGATTTGGGTGATGGTAACGTATTGGGTGATATCTGCTTCTGAGATGCATTGCTTAAAGCTGCCACTTCCCTCCCTCCAGCACTACATATCTCAATTTTCAGGGAATACACTAAAGCCCCACAGCACTTTTCCAAGAAAAGCACCTCGATACACACAGGTGCACCTATGAGCCAGAACCGTTAACCTCTCCCATGACACGGTTCCGTTACTTCAGTCTCTGCATCTCTGTAATGCCATTTCCCTCCCACACAGTCTCTTTAGCAAGCTTCTCCCATTTTCCTTCTTCTGTCATCAGCCTTTCCCAAATGGTGGGCCTGCCACCGTTGCCCCTCCTCAACAGATGTCTCTTCCTCTCCTCCCACCTGTCTTCATGGTTTGTATGCTTGATGTAAGCCCTTCTCCTATGACCTGTGATTCTCAAGGACCAGGATACTCATACCCACTTCAGCCTTCTCCTCACTTGGGAGGAGGAGATCCAGAAATCGCCCATTTGGGGAATCTCAAATGCAGAACACCTCAATGCCTACATCTTGTTAGTTGAACACCTCAGGGGTGGGTTCCTGCCAGTTCTAACCTCTTCTATAGAAGAAGAAGTTCCACAAATCTACAGTGCCGTTTAGAACTGGTTCCAGCTCCCTCCCCCCGCCCGTCCGCACATCATCAAGATGAAGAGCGAGAGGAGGGATTCTGGGAGTTGAAGTCCACAAGTCTTAAAGCTGTCAAATTTGAACACCTCTGGGGTTTTTTTTTCTAAAGGGTTAGTGGTGCAAGGGTCTTGTAACTTGTCAGCTTTAAGGCTAGTGTGCTTCAAATGCCAGAGTTTCTGAGCCAACATTTTGATTGCTAAGCAAGAGCGTTGTTAAGTGAGTTTCACAACATTTTACAAGTTGGCCACACCCACCCCGTCACATGGCTGGCAAGCCACTCCCACTCGGTCACATGGCTGGCAAGCCACTCCCATAAAGCAGGCCACACCACTGGAGCACCCTGACGAGAGATTGAATATGTAAAGCTGGGGACTCACTCACATTTACCCAACTCTGGGTTAGGAAAAGGGACTGGCAGGCAATTGCTTCCCCAACCCCAGCCAATCCTTGGTGAGAAAGGAAGCAAGGAAGCCATCACTTCAGTTGTTCTTTTATCAAAACAGAAAGGACGGTGCCAATAGACAGCACCAGCTGTCTGTTAAGGCTAAATAGGGCTCAGCAGTGGGGGAGGGTGCCAAGTGTTATGCTACCAACCTTCTCTGGCAGCTCAAGGGCAGCTGCCATCATCTCTTTGCAATGTCTGTGGAGACAAGCAGGTCATGGTTGTCCCAAAGGCGCTTTTTCAAAAGGCGACTGTTTTTCCTTGAAGACGTTGCGCCTCTCATCCAAGAAGCTTCTTCAGTTCTGACTGAACAGTGGAGGGTGGAAGGGTTTATATTCCTCGCACTCCTTCCATCCTCCACCATTCAGTTAAAAATGAAGAAGCTTCTGGAATGAAAAGCTAAATGTCTTCGAGGACAAATAAAGTCTAGTTGCCTTTGCATCTCTTTGCAGTCTTCCACTAGACCTGCAGGCCAAATATAATTTTCCTCCTCAGTTATGATTAAGGATAAATCCTTGTTTTAAATAAACCAATGTCTTATTTATGAAACACAGGTAATCCCTGACCAGTGGTGGGTTCCGGATCCCGGTGCAACCAGTACGGTGCAACAGGGCCCGGCGTCCCCCCCTCATGCATCTGTGCGCATATGCGCATGTGTCCTTACCGCTGCGATGCTCCAGCTGCTCGGCGGAACATCGCACAGGCGCCGTACGCGCCGTGCACGGAAGCGCTGAAGAGCTCAAATATAGGTAAGGAGCTCAGGCAGGCGGATGGGCCCTCCGGAGCACCGTACCGGAATGATACCTAGTGCTCCCAGCAGGCACCGTACCAGGGCGTACCGCCTGAAACCCACCACTGTCCCTGACAGGAGCCAAGGTGGCGCAGTGGTTAAATGCAGCACTGCAGGCTACTGCTAGATCAGCAGGTCAGCGGTTCAAATCTCACCGGCTCAGGGTTGACTCAGCCTTCCATCCTTCCGAGGTGGGTAAAATGAGGACCCGGATTGTTGGGGGCAATATGCTGACTCTCTGTAAACCGCTTAGAGAGGCCTGTAAGGCCTATGAAGCGGTATATAAGTCTACTGCTATTGCTATTGCTATTGCTGACTTACACCAGTTTGTTTAGTGACCGTTCAAAGTTACAACAGCACTGAAAAAACTGAGTTATGATCATTTTTCACACTTAGGACCTTTGCGGCATCCCCACAGTCACACCATCAAAATTTAGATGCTTGTCAACTGACTCACATTTATGACGGTTGCAGTGCCCTGGTATCATGTGATCCCCTTTTCTGACCTTCTGACAAGCAAAGTCAATGGGGGAAGCCAGAGTCTCTTAACCACCATGTTACTAACTTAACTATTGCAGTGATCCGTTTAACAACAGTGTCATGAAAGTTCATCAAATGGGGCAAACCCCCTTGTCTCACTTAACCACAGAAATGTTGGTCTCAATTATGGTCGGTAGTGGAGGACTACCTGCATTGCTTTATAATCCACAAACCAACAAATCACGTTGACTGTTCTAATTGTGGCATTTGGTTTTTAGTTATGGGGAAGATTATTGTTTAGATAGATTGAAGATACAGTTAACTATCCCTCGCATATGCATTTCCTCAGATTTTAGCTGCATACTAATTACATTGATATTGTTTCCTGATTGCTTATTTGTAGCTTATAACTACCATTAAGTGTTGTACCTTAGGATTATTGATGTTTTGTTTTTTTAATGTACACTGAGAGCATCTGTACCAAAGACAAATTCCTTGTGTGTCCAATCACTCTTGGCCAATAAAGAATTCTATTCTATTCTATTCTATCCTATTCTATTCTTTTTCCTGAAACAAAGGAGTACTGTGGCCAATAAAGGATTCTATTCTATTCATTCTATTCTTTCTTTTTCTATTCTATTCTTTTTCCTGAAACAAAGGAGTACTGTAGCCAATAAAGACCAATAAAGGATTCTATTCTATTCTACTCTATTCTTTCCTATTCTATTCTATTTTATTTCCCGAAACAAAGGAGTACTGTCGTCATAAGTCAAGGACAAGAATCTTGGGGGTGGAGTAGATCAAAGGAGGCAGAGAGAGGCAAGCCTCAAGGGAAATGTCCAGTTTGTTTGGAAAAGCCCACGTAGCCTTCCCTCGGCCAACCTCTGAATGCCACGACCGCAACACTTGTGCCCACCTGTTAGAGGTCAACCCTGACCTCGAGCCTTTTGCCCTAATTTTGGAACTCTCCAAAAGACCAAAATGGGAGGGGCGCCAGGACAAATCCCGAGCCTTTCCTCGCGTGGGGCTTTACGCGTGGGGCCGCCGTTCCCCGCGACTGGCCGCCGCCGCCTCGCCCTGTCGGCGTCCCCAAGCGAAGCTGAGCCTCCGGCGGAGAAGAGCAAGGACGGCCAGCTCGGGAAGCGGCGGAAGGGCCCGGACTTCCTCTCGCCTCTTCTCCGCCCTCCGTGATTGGCTCGGCCGGATTATGAAATGGGAGGCTGCTCGCCGCCTTTGCCGCAAAAAGTCGCCCGGTTTAAAAAGAGCCCCGCACGGGGCTGCGGAACTAAAGGGCGAGTAAGGTGAGGCTTAGGTCGCCGGAGCGATGAAGTCGGCCCTGGTGCTGCTGGCCGGGTGTCTGGCGCTGACTGCCTATTATGTCTACCTGCCGCTCCCCAGCACCGTCTCCGAGCCTTGGCAACTCATGATGCTGGATGCGATGTTCCGGTTCGTGCAGCAATCGGTAAGAAAATGCGCAGAGGTCCCTCGCTCGCCTACTGGTTCTCCCTCCTTCCCTCCCTCCCTCTTTCCTTCTGTCTGTCTGTTGGTCCCCCTTCCTGTCGGCAGCTCTCTGGGTTCACACGACACGCGCAGTTAACCCGACCAAGAAGAGAGCTAGCGGTTACCTTGGCAGAAGCCGCCCAACACAGTCTCTCTTATCCAGGGTAACAGGATCGAACATCATTCGATCGCCAGTTTCTGATTCCACCCATTGGGTCCCAGACACACACACACACACACACACACACACACACACCGCTAGTTTCTGATTCCACGCATTCGGTCCAAACACACACACACACATTGCTAGTTTCTGGTTGCACGCATTCGGTCCCAGGCACAACACACACACAACACACACTTCTAGTTTCTGATTCCTGCATTCGGTCCCAGACACGCAGGCACACACACTCTGCTAGTTTCTGATTCCATGCATTCGCTCCCAGACACACAACACACACACACATGCACACTGATAGTTTTTGATTTCACCCATTTGTTCACAACACACACACAAAACACACACTGCTAGTTTCTGATTCCACGCATTAGGTCCAAACACAACACACACACACACACACACACACACAGGGCGAGGAGGGGGGGGGGGCGTTTAAGTCGGTGATTGGGTTGCCAGAATGGGTTGCCAGCGTTCCTGGAGCAATCTACCGGAGAAGCGGATCGGGTGCGCTGCTGCTTTTGGTGCCTTTAATCGGCCTTTGCCAGCTGGTATGCACTGGGGCTAATGCCGCTTCAGCATTCAGCATCGGAAAGGCGCGCCTCCTCTGGGTTTTGGGGACACATCTCCCCAGTTGCATCTCCCTAGTTTGGCGTTCTCTGCCTTGGGCAGTTGGTTTGGTCTTCCTGGTTTAGAAAGCCTCGGCGGGAGTATCGTTGTGAATCATAAAAACCGAAGCCTTCCGCTTTATGCGACCCAAGCGCCGCCTTTCATTGAAGTCTTCCCTCTGGAACAGCTACAATCAGCTGAGTTGTTCAAAACGCTATGAAAGGCGCAGTTTTCTAAAAGTTTTCTAAAATGCAACCAATTTCGTTGTATTGAAGTACAACGACAATAAAGATTATACTTATACTTACTTATTAAAAAAAGGATAAACTGATTGTTATGTAACCATTTGAGAAGAAATATGTAGAAATGACTTCCTGAGTAGCGTTGTGGTTGTTGGCAGTTACTCCCTCCTTATTTACACCTTAGTTAGCGTCTCCATACATTGTCCAGGCAGCCTTGCTGGTGACATGTGTGTGTGTGTGTGTGTGTGTGTGTGTGTGTGTGTGTGTGTGTGTGTGTGTGTGTGTGTGTGTGTTTTCAGTTGCCCTTCACAGATTTTTAATCATTTTTAATCATTAGCCTATAGTTCTTAAATCTGCTAATGGACTTCCCTATCCAAAAGTAAGATAGAGTATGATGCTGTCCAGACAAGAAGCACAAATCACGAGGACTATCATAACTTTACGGTGGCTCAGTGGCTAAGAAACTGAGCTTGTCGATCAGAAAGGTTGACAGTGCGGCGGTTCGAATCCCTAGCACCGCATAACAGAGTGAGCTCCCGATACTTGTCCCAGCTTCTGCCAACCTAGCAGTTCAAAAGCATGTAAAAATGCAAGTAGAAAAATAGGAACCACCTTTGGTGGGAAGGTAACAGCATTCCCTGCACCTTCGGGGTTTAGTCATGCTCGCCACATGACCACAGAAACGTCTTCCGACAGCGCTGGCTCTTCGGCTCTGAAACAGAGATGAACACTGCCCCCAGAGTCGGGAACGACTAGCACATATGTGCAAGGGGAACCTTTACCTTTACAAGGTTACAGTACAGGTAGTCCTTGACCCTAAGGTGCTTTTTTCAGGAGGCAACTAGCCTTTCTTGTTTTTTTCTTTTGAAAAAGCACCTTTAGGACAACCATGACCTGGATGACTGAGAATCTCTACAGACTTTCAGGTAGTCCTGGAGTTACAACTATTTGTTTAGTGATTGCTCAAAGTTACAATGGCACTGAAAAAAGTGATTTAGGGCAGTTGCATCATCCCTGTGGTCATGTGATCAAATTTGGGGTGCCTGACAACTGGAATGTATGGACGCCGGTCGCAGTGTCCCAGGGTCTTGGGACCACCTTTTGCGACCCTCTGAAAATGTGGAAGCCAGATGTTACTAATTTAACAACTGCAGTAAATTCCTTAAAGGTGGCAGGTAAGGGTCTGACTGCAGTCGTTAAGTTAGGAACACGGTTGTTAAGTGAATCTGGCTTCCCCAGATGCAGAAACGTTGTTACAGAAAAATGGGGCAAAACTATCTTGCTTAGCAACATAAATTTTGGGGTCAGTTGTGGTTATATGTTAAGGACTACCTGTTATAGAATCTTGCAAGCCTGAAAGCTCCTTTCTTACTTTTACTTTCCAAAAACTAGGGAAAGTCCCTTCTGAGATATTTCTCATGCCCTTTTTAAATTCTGTGGGCTGAGATACCTTTTACATGACATTCATTTAGGCTGCAACTTTTCCTTCCCCGACACTCCAAGGTTATTGGTACACACTGTGCTATTACATATACTGCTTAGCTTTAGAACTCACCCAAGTTCATTAATACTGATAGTGACTGTTTGAAGTTACAATGGCCCTGCAAAAAAGCAACTTACGACCATTTTTCACATTTATGATTGTTGCAGAGTCCCCATGATTTACGTTCGGACACTTGACAATTGATTCACATTTATGACAGTTGATTCACATTTTCGACAGTTGCAGTGTCCCACAGTCATGTGATCCCCTTTTGTGACCTTCTGGCAAGCAAAGTCAATGGGGAAACCAGATTCACTTAACAACCGTGTCACTAGTTTAGCAACTGTAATGATTCACTTAACAAGTGTGGCCAGAAAAGTCATAAAATGGAACCCACTCATTTAAGAAATATTTCGCTTAGCAACATAAGTTTTGGACTCAGGGGTGGTCGTAACTTGAAGAATACCTGTACAGTGAGTAGTCTTTCTCAGTCTCAACCTTCTAAATCGATTGGGTCTCCACTTCCATAATCCCATAATCTGATTTTGATGGAGATTATGGAAATAGCAATCTGAACAGAATGCTAGGTGGGAGAACGTTGGGAGATATAGGAGTCTCCAGCTGAAGAAATAGTGTTCGAAGACACAACACACACACACTTCAAACACTGTAGTATAATCAATATAGTTCAGGTGTTTGTGACCCACACTTTTCCAGATCAACCAACATTTTTTTTCTTCCTAGTGTTTTCTCAAAAATGCAGGGTCTGATTTTTTTTCAGATCACCCAAGCCTGAGATTGTGGGCTGAGAGACACATGTTTGTTCTCTGCCTTGAGTTACTTAATGAAGTAATTAATTGGAATACATATCAAATCAATAAGTTCACGCAGCTGACTTTGTGGCTAGGTTGGGCTAGAAGTCATCATCTCCTGGTTTCTAAATGGGTACCTTAACCCCTAGACCAAACTGGCCCTCCAACTAACATAATACAGCTAGTTCTCAACTTATAACCTCAGTTGAGCCCCAAGATTCTATTGCTAAATCAGACAGTTATTAAGTGAGTTTTGCTCAGTTTTTACAACCTCTCTTTACAACCTCACAGGTGTTAAATGACTCACTGCAGCATATTTTAGGATTTAACTTGATTTAGGAGATCCAGTGGTTTCCCATTTGAAACTACGCTCCAGTCTCTTCATATGTCGTGAGGCCAAGCTAAATCCAAAAATGCTAAGAGAATTATTGGAAGCTTGACATTCAGGCAAATCAGCAACGTGAGCCTCACATTAACTGAATTCTGGGTGGCATTTCGTGCAACCTGGTGTCATTCAAACGCATTATGAGAAGAAGGCCTAGTTGTCTGGAGAAAGTCTCTGTTACTGGGATAGATGGGAAAAGAGGATGACATGTTAATCTATGTAGTTGCTAAAACTCCTCACCAACATGATGGTACATAGTCAATTGGTAAGCTCAGGAATGAGACATTAATTAGAACAATTGACATGTGTACCTCCCAACCCTTATTACTTTGGACAAGAAATTTAGAAACACTAGTAGGGCCAGCTGGTGTATATAAACAGAGAGCAAACCCTACACTCAGTATCACTGCTGATGTTATCTAATCAGGTAATAAAATGTGTGCAAGCAAACACAAAGCTCAGACTAAGGATTACACAATTACAATAAGATTAATTTGCTTGGCTGCCCAACTCACATTAAGCAAAAATTTGACCTAAGCTTATTATAATTTACAAGCCACACCTTTTAGCTTAACCTCAAGTGTAACGTAAACCTCTGTGGTTATAAAACAAGCACACTTTGTGTGCAAAGTGAGAATTTAGCCTTGGGACTCCAAGACTCTTATTAACATGCAAGGACTGGCCAATAAGATACGTATCCAACTTTAAACATCTCATTACTTTCTTTAACCCTTTTAAAACAGATGCTGACACATGACTAAGTTAGCTATCCTTTGATTCAGCCCCACAGAGATAATCAGAAAGTAGGTGCCGAGAGTTATTGGGAATTTGCCAAAACACAAATTAAAAATAAATAAGTAGGTAAATAACAAGTGTTTCCCAAACACCTGTCTGTCATCCAAATAATATTACCTGCATTTCTTCTAAAATTAAGACCCAACCAGAAAATAAGCCTTGCATAATTTTTCAGGATGCTTTTAATATAAGCCCTACCCCAAAATAAGCCCCAGTTAAGATTGTCAGCCAGATGGATGCATTTTAGTAACACATTTTCCCCAAAATAAGCCCTAGTGCATCTTTTGGGGGGGGGTTAATATAAGACCCGACCTTATTTTCGGGGAAACACAGTATCACAACAAAAACACAATGACAAGTACACAGCTTAGGCAAATTGACATATTGCAATAGCTTTTGAACCCTGATTTCTTGAAATTGATTAAGCATGGCAATAAGAATGGTTAGGGTTGCTGTAGTTTGGTTCCTCCCTGCTATCAAACAATCAAGGAAAAGCTTCAGCTGGAATGCCTGGGGCTTGTTTTCTCTCTTGAACTAGAAAAAAAAATCAAGACTAACCCCATGACTGATCAGGATCTTTAACTTACGTTTAAAAAGTATGTTGTTTAAAACTATAGTTCCCATCAATCCAAACATATCCGATGGCAAGAGATAGTAGTTCAAAATGTACATTCTCTCACTTCCTCTCTCCTTTAATAGCACTACAGTACTCCATCCCTAAAATGTAGATTTATCTGAGAAACAAAACTTGTTCATATATTGAAATGGTTTAGGAGAAACTATAGAAAAGAGGTATGCATAGACTAATGCAGTGATGGCTAACCTTTTTTAAAGGTGTACCGAAACTTTGTGTGTGCATGTTATTGCACGCATGAGTGTGCGTGCCCACCCACCTGTGCATGCGCTCGCGACTCACCCACCTGTGCATGCATGAGTGGCTTTCCCGAATCCTGGAGAGGGCGAAAATGGCCTCCCTCAGCCCTCCAGAAGGACAAAAATTAGCTGGCCGGCACACACATGCGAGCTGGAGCTATGGGCTGCCGAGACCTGCCGAGAGCTGCCATGCCAGCGAATATGGCTCGGCATGGCACCTGTGGCACGCATGCAGAGGTGGGTTCCTACCAGTTCGCACCTATTCGGTAGAACCGGTTCGTCAAATCTATCGAACCGCTTAGAAGAGGTTCCACTAGTGGACCTGGAAAGCAGGCCACACCTACAGAAGAGGTCCCAAAAAATTTTGAAACCCACCACTGGTCCTTGGATATGATTATTCTACACTATCATGCTCATATTTATAAAACTCAGTGCCTCTGTGAAAGGTAAGGATGACTACTGCGTTTGTGGTGCAATCAGAACATTGTGTGTGTTGAAGTTGTTTTAATGCAAACCAAAGATGCCTTTTAAAAAACATGTTTACATCATATTCTTATGCATGCCGGTGCTGTGTGTGAGGTAATTTAAGGTGGTTCTGACAAGTGTCGTCGGCATCTTCATATCCGGTCACATGGGTGGCAAGCCACTCCCATCCGGTCACATGGGCGGCAAGCCACTCCCACAAAGGAGGCCACACCCACAGAGTAGGTTCGAACAATTTTTGAAACCCACCACTGCACGCATGCCATAGATTCGCCATCACGGGACTACTGCATCCAGTAAAAAAAAGATCTTGAGCTGGAAAATTACATATTTTTGAAATCAACTCTTCAGACTAGAACTTTGTGGATACTGTATATATGCTAGGAGCTGCCATCATTCTTGGTCTTAAATTTAATCTCGTAATTTAAAAACTACGTTTCAGCAACAAAACCTTAACTCTGACTGCTATCTTGTGCCCAGTTACCTAGATGTTGTAATATAGTTCCTTGTGCAGGTGTGTGTCCTCCATGGCCTAGTTCATACTAGGGCCTGCAGAGTCACGCTGAATCACACAGGAGACAACTGGCTCCGAGAAAGCCATAACATCCTGATAGTGAATAACATAACATTCTGAGATGTGCCCTACCAATGACGCCCAGGATTTGACCATATATAGAGAGAACTTTCCTGAGCAGTAGATTAGAAATTGTACTTTTACAGGCTGTTTTTTATCACATGCTATTGCTCCTCCTGCCTTTGTTCTATCCCAATAAAAGGGGCTCTCAGACCCCAATCTGGGTCGCTCCATCCCGAGAAAATTTGTCTCCTGTCTTTTCTCAACATTGGCCTCATGGACGACCCACGGGAACATCACATTTGGTAGCAGAGGATGATAACTTCACAGTGAGTCTCACTGAAATTATTGGAACTTACTTTTGAGAGTTGAAGGAGGCAGGAGTTAGCAAATATCAGCAATTATTTGCATTTTGCTTTCTCGATGATAGCATCTAGGCACACTTGGCTGATCTTGTTGAGCTGGTATAGGGTTTTCTGCTTGAGCAGGGGTTGGATAGGAAGACCTCCAAGGTCCCTTCCAACTCTATTAACTAAACAAATGTAATAACTAGGTTGCTTCTTGAATGGTAGACCGTTAATGCTAGAGGCTAGCTTGGAAAGTTTTTTTTTTTAAGCCGATAAGAAGGCCGCAATGGAGAACCAGTTGCATGCTGTTTCCAAGAAAACTCCATTGTGGCTTTCCATGAAGTCATTCAGGTCATAAGGTTGTCTGTAAATTTTGCTTTTCTGATCATGTCTGATTATGATTGCTACACGCTTAACCCTGAACCTTGGACACTGGAAGCTGCTCTTTCTGATATTTGAAATACAGTCACTGAGTTTTTACCCAGTTCTGTCTTAGCAAGACTTGCTCCAATTTGTCTGTTGTCTATTTCCCCAAGGGGCTACTTGAGGACAGAAAATACTCAATTTATATCCTTCCCAGTTATGCAAGGCATTTTTCCTCTCTATAACTAAATAAGAAAACTGCATTACGTCACTCACCAGCCAGACAAAGGCTCAACTTTCTAATCATGCAGTTGCTGGCATTTACTTATATTTCATATTTATTTTATTCGTTGCCTTTTTGTCTAAAGGTTTCCAGCTGATGTACATGACTCTACGCCCTTACATTTTAAAATCCCAACTCTCCTGTAACGTAGATGAAATAGATTAAGGTCACCAAATATATTTAGTTATTATTTATGCCATGAGTCTGTCATCTGCATCTCTATAACTGTCTGGTTTGGTTCTGCAACCTTCAGAGTATAATTAGAACTGCAGAAAAAAACAATTGCTACCAACCTGCCTTCCATTGAGGGCCTGTATACGGCTCGAGTCAAAAAGAGGGCTGTGAAAATATCTACAGACCCCCAAACATCCTGGACATAAACTGTTTCAACTCCTACGCTCAAAATGACGCTATAGAGCACTGCACACCAGAACAATTAGACCAGCGATGGCAAAGCTTTTTCGCCTCAGATGCCAAAAGCACACGCATGCGTGCTATCACACGATCTCGAGTGCCCACCCACATAACATAATGCCCCCCCCTGTATGGACCGCACATTTTTGCGCAAGGCTTCCTCGCCGCTCCCTGCTCTGGCTGCTTCCCCTTGGCTAACACCCAGTGAGGGGAGAAGTTGCTCTGCCACAAAGAGCCAAGGTGGCGCAGTGGTTAAAAGCAGCACTGCAGGCTACTGCTAGATCAGCAGGTCAGCGGTTCAAATCTCACCGGCTCAGGGTTGACTCAGCCTTCCATCCTTCCGAGGTGGGTAAAATGAGGACCCAGATTGTTGGGGGCAATATGCTGACTCTCTGTAAACCGCTTAGAGAGGCCTGAAAGGCCTATGAAGCGGTATATAAGTCTACTGCTATTGCTATAAAAGGGGCAGAGATTGGGGTGGGGTGGGGGGTGGCATGCTCAAGTGTTCTGTGTCAAAAAACCTTCCCTTATCATTCTCCTGTGTAAAGATTGGGCCCTTTTTACTCTGGCAGGTGTGAGTCCGGTTGCTAAATCCCCCCCCCCTCTATTTAAGAGGATCCTGGGCACTATAGTCAATAGACAAATGAGGAAGGGAGCTGCTGGCAGAGGGGAAAGGCAAGTGACAAGGAAATAAGAAAAAGCAGCTTTTTTCCCTTCAAGGTGGCTGCTCTGTTGTCCTTTTCTCCATTTCAGCCCCACTCCATAGAGCCTGCCCCCCCTCACCACCGCCCAGGTCCTCACTTCCCCCAAGCATTTCTTTGCCTACCTAATTTCCCCTCCATAGCATTTTTCCATCGTGTTCCTTGCCATTTTGGACAGGAAAACAAAGTTTGTGGGACTAAAAAAAAACAAAAACCTTCAATCAATCAATTCCAACTTTGCGAGATCGCTTCCCCCCGCAAGTTGTAATTGATTGATTGATTGAAGGTTTGTTTTTTTTAGTCCCACAAACTTCGTTTCTCTGCACACGATAGCAAGAAACGCGATGGAGCTGGAAATCAGGTAGGCAAAGAAATGCTTGGGAGAAGCGAGGACCTGGGCGATGGTGGGTGGGGAAGGCTCCATGGATGGTGGGTGGGGAAGGCTGAAATGGAGAAAAGGGCAAGAGCAGACACCTAGAGTGAAAGAAGCCTCTTTTCTTCTTTCCTTGCAGCTTGTCTCCCCCCCCTGTCGGCAGCTCTCTCCTGATTTCCCTTTGGATTCCAGGATCAGGCAGGATCCCTTTTAATAGCACTGGGGAGAGGGGAACAAAGCAGCCAGCACGAGTGAAAAAAGCCTCTTTCCTTGCCGCTTGTCCCCCACCCCCTCCTGCCGGCAGCTCTCTCTCCTCATTTCTGGTTTGGGTTGGGCTGTTTTTCGCCCTTTGGAGGCTTCAGGGAATCCTCCGGAGATCAAAAAACTGCAGAAAATCAGCTGGCCAGTGGGCGCATGCGCACTGGAGCTGACAGGCACTGCCTCGCGTGCCTCGAGGACAGTTTTTCCTCAAACGCCGTCACTCTGCTAAACAAATAATTCCCTCAACACTGTCAAACTATTTACTAAGTCTGCACGACCGTTAATTTTCCCATCCTTCCTATCACCCATCTCCTCCCACTTACGACTGTATGACTGATTTATATTGACTGTTTCCTAGTATGATTTGATTGCTTTATTTGTACCCTAGGACTACCATTAAGTGTTGTACCTTGGGATTTGTGACGAATGTGTCTTTTCTTTTTGTGCACACTGAGAGCATCTGCACCAAAGACAAATTCCTTGTGTGTCCAATCACCCTTGGCCAATAAAGAAGTCTATTTAGACATATATTTTTTTAGACATTTTATTGACATTTATAGGCCGCCCTTTTCCCTAAGGGGACTCAGGGCGGCTTACATTTCATAGGAGGGGAGTGTAAGACAGGACACAAAAGAAATGTGAATAAAGAAAAAAAATAACCAATAAAACACAACATTCATTCAGCATTCGGGCGGGCCGAGATTAAGGTCTTATCCCCAGGCCTGACGGGATAGCCAGATCTTGAGGGCTGTGCGGAAGGTCTGGACGGTGGTGAGGGTGCGAATCTCCACGGGGAGATCGTTCCAAAGCGTCGGAGCTGCAACCGAGAAGGCTCTCCTCCGCGTAGTCGCCAGTCGGCACTGACTGGCGGATGGAATTCGGAGGAGGCCTACTCTATTCTGTACTGCCTCCGTCCAAATGAGTTCTAATGACCTCTGTGGATAGCATGTTGTCCTATTTAGTTATCCTAAGCAAGGGGTGTCAAACCCGATTTCATTGAGGGCCATATCATGGTTGTTTTTTTGACCTTGGGCGGGCCAGGGTGGGCATGGCCAGCTCGGCGTCACTTGTGTCAGAGGCTCCTCTCGTGGCCTTGGCGGGGCTGGGGGGGGGATCCTCCTGCAGCCCTCTGCCAGAGAAAACGGAGCTTCATTTTTGGCCACAACAGCCTCGTCTAGCATTCTGCCAGTGAAAATGGAGCTCAGGAGGGGGCTCTGTTTTCACTAGCAGAGGCACTACAGGCTGGTCACTGTTAATAAGGTGGCCCCGAGGGCCAGATCTAAGCACCTTGCGGGCTGGATCCAATCACAGGTCTTGAGTTTGACACCCCTGTCCTAAACAAAGCCTGCGGGGTTTTCTCCCATGCCCCTTTCTTTTTTTAGCAGATTTTTTAATTAGTTTTTTCCCTTCTACAGCACCTTACAGTCATGACATCAGGGGTGGGTTTCAACCGGTTCGCGGCGGTCCCTGCAAACCGGTTGGTTGGCGAACCCGGAAGTAAGTAACTTCCGGGAACGGCGAAGAGCGCACCCACCCGCCCACGCTCCTTACCCGGTTTTGACAAGTTCTGCGCTTCCACGCATGCGCAGGACGCATACAGCGCCTGCGTGATCCTCCAGGAGCAGCTGGAGCATCGCACAGACGCTAGTACGCATGTGTACGCCGTGCACGTGCACATGTGCGTTGCGCATGTGCACGAGGACGCCGGCGGCCCCGTTCCAACCAAATCGGTTGGAACGGGGCAAGAAACCCACCCCTGCATGACATCAATATTGTTATGTCATCATATCTGTACACGTATATAATATTTCGCTTCTATATTTGCACACCTTTATACACAGTTCTATATATATTTATATATAATTTTTTGGCTTAATTAATTTTATTCTTGTTTTGCAGCCGTTTGTACCAATTGTTCCAAATTTCATAATATTCCGACTCTTCTTTATCTTTTAATTTCAGTGTTAATTTGTCCATCTCTGCACAATCCAAAGTTTTTTTTTTTAATCACTAATTCATCCGAGGGGGTATTATTTTGTTTCCAGCATTGGGCAAATGCTATTCTAGTTGTACTTAGCAGATGTGTTAATATGTACTTAATTTTCTTTGTATATTTCCCTTTGATTATTCCCAGTAGAAAGATTTCGGGTTTGTATTTTATCTGTTCTCCTGTAATTTCTTTCATCGTGTCATGAAGTAGAAAGATTGGGCAAATGCAGTTTGAGCTAGAGCAGGGGTGTCAAACCGGAAGTCCGCAGGCCGGATGCATCGCGCATAGGCCATGCCCACCCCGGCTCCGTGAAAGGGGGAAAACTTCGCAATAGTCATGTGATGGTAATGTGACGCCGCGAGTTTGACACCCGTGAGCTAGAGGTTATTTGTTGGGTTTTTTTACCATATTTTAGGGGTCAAATGGGCAGCCCCACAGAATCTATACCTTCAGTCTTAATAAAAGAACAAGAATAACGTACAGGTCATCCTTGAATAGAGGTAGTCCTCGACTTACAACAGTTCATTTCAAAGAGTGCAGAGAAGAGCAACAAAGATGATTAGGGAACTGGAGGTTAAAACGTATGAAGAACAGTTGCAGGAACTGGGTATGTTTAGTTTAATGAAAAGAAGGACTAAGGGAGACATGATAGCAGTGTTCCAATATCTCAGGGGTTGCCACAAAGAAGAGGGAATTAAACTCTTCTCCAAAGCACCTGTGGGTAGAACAAGAAGCAATGGATGGAAACTAATCAAGAAGAGAAGCAACTTAGAACTGAGGGAAATTTCCTGACAGTTAGAACAATGAATCAATGGAACAACTTGCCTCCAGAAGTTCTGAACAATCCAACATTGGACGTTTTTAAGAAGATGTTGGATATCCATTTGTCTGAAGTGGCGTAGGGTTTCCTGCCTAAGCAGGGGGTTGGACTAGAAGACTTCCAAGGTTCCTTCAAACTCTGTTATTCTATTCTATTCTATTTAGTTACCTTTCAAAATCACTAAAAATGTGACTTGTGGCTGTTTTTCACAGGGACAACCTTTGCAGTTTCCCCATGATCATGCGATCAAAATTCAGATGCTTGGCAACTGGTTCGTACTTATGACCATCGCCTGTGTGCCCCAAAGTCATGTGATTTACCTTTTGTGACCTTCTGTCAAGCAAAGCCAATGGGGACGCCAGATTTGCATAAGTTGGTACTAACTTATCAACTACAAAGTTTCACTTAATGGTGGCAAGAAAGGTCATAAAATGGGGCAAAATTCACTCAAAAATGTCTCACTTAACATCAGGAATTTTGGGCTCCATTGTGGTTGTAAGTCGAGGACTACCTGTAACAATTCGCTTACTGACCCAGGCTACCACAGCATTGAAAAAAGTGGTTTGTGGCTTTTTTCATACTTCCGACCACTTCAGTATCCCCTTGGTCACATGATCAAAATTCAGATGCTTGGCAATGGGTTCATGGTTATGACGGTTTCAGTGTCCTGGTGTCACATGATCCCCTTTTCTGACAAGCATGGTGTCAGGGGTCCAAGTAACATGGTGATGTGGTCATTAAGCAAATCATCACACATAGTTCAACGAGGAAGTCAGATCCACCTAACAACCTCTTACAAATTTAATAACTGCCTTGATTCCGTTAACAACTGTCACAAATGATCATAAAATGAAGCAAAATTCACTTAAAAGTGTCTCACTTAGCAACATAAATTTTTGGGCTCAATTGTGGTCGTACGGTGGGGACTACCTGTATTGCATTCTAACCATTCCCCCAGCAGGGCTTCTGATGCAGCTATATTCTACTGCAGTTATTGTAGTATTAAGGTTTATATGTATATCATACCGAATGTGTGTCTATAGATTTAATTATGCAGGATGTCTCTCCAATCCTTTGCCTTTTCACTGTTTCTGTTTTTTTTTTCCTTAGTGCGACCTGGCTCATTACATAGGACTGGGCCACCATGCAAAATTGCTAAATAGTTTTGTTACTTGGCTGGAGAGCAAGAACATGCCCTCTGCACGGCCTGTGAAGATAACAGACGCCATATTTGATGGTGTTGAGGTGCGAGTGTATCAGCCAGATACACAGGTCAGCCAGAAGACGTTACATCGTAGCATCGTTTACATCCATGGAGGAGGATGGGCTTTGTTAAGTGCAAGTAAGCAGTCTGAAAAATGGAATGGGACAACTTGCCGTAGCCAATTTCATCACAGGACAATTTGCTGCGGGATAATTTAGCAATTCAATTTACCATAATTTTGGAGTATAAGACGCACCTTCCCCCCCAAAAAAGACGGTGAAAATCTGGGTGTGTCTTATACACAGAATACAGCATTTTGGGCGTACTGAAACCCCACCCCCTTTGCAAAAATGGACGTGCAGAGGATTTGGGAGGCTTGCAAAGTGCTCCTGGGGGCTGGGGAGGGCAAAAAGTAGCAAAAAACGGATCCGTTTTTGCCCTCAGCCCCCAGGAGCACTCTACCAGCCTCCCAAAGCTCTGCATGCCCCTCCCTTTTTTTGTGTGCAAAATAAACGAGTCGTGCAGAGTGCAAAACCTTTTTTTTTAATTTACCACTTCAAAATCATGGTGCGTCTTATACTCCAGTGCGTCTTATAGTCCGAAAAATGCGGTAATTGTTTAAAATAGTTTTAAAAATCTTTTTAATTTTTGTCATTTACATTTCATTTCATCCCTCCTTGGGGATCCTTTCTTTAATGAATCTATTCCATTATTTCTTGGATATTAGTGTAACTTTTATCCTGTGGTGAACTGTCGCATGGCGAGTTGTCCCTTGGAGAACTGTCCTGTGGACTGCGGCAAGTTATTATGGGCTGTGTGTTGTTTTTCTTGTTATTCCCCAGCTTGCGATCACTAACTCTGCAGGTAGACCTGACTTAGCAATAGTAATTGGGATTGGAATATCTGTCACTAAGCATTGCTCTTGTAAAGCATGATGTCACAGGGCCACACCGCTTAGCAACCACAATCCAGACGGTTCCCATTGCTGTTGCTAAGTGAGATTATGGTTTGTTAAGCAAAGAAACCCTCACAGTTTCCTGCCAGCTTCGACAAGCATAGCAAGTGGGGAAGCCAGCATGGAAGATCACAGATATCAATAGCATTTAGACTTATATACCTCTTCAGAGTGCTTTAAAGCCCTCTCTAAGTGGTTTACAGAGTCAGCATATTTCCCCCAACAATCTGGGTCCTCATTTTACCCACCTCAGAAGGATGGAAGGCTGAGTCAACCTTGAGCCTGGTGAGATTCGATCTGCCAAATTGCAGTCAACCGGCAGTCAGCAGAAGTAATCTGCAATACTGCATTCTATCCAATGTGCCACCATGGTGCATGGTGATCATGTGACTCTTAGATACTTCAACCCTCTTAAAGTGCAAGGTGATTACCAAATGCCCAAATGATGAGATTATGACCACAGGAGTACTTGCCAGCTGGATTTTTGATCACTAGTCGTAAGAACGATTCTGGTCACAAGAACTACTCATTCAGCGGCATTGTAGCTTTGAGTTCTGAATGGTTGCCTTAACCAAAAACTACTTCTAGATGAGGGATTCCCTGGTGATCTCAGAGCTCGCTTGTTTTCTTGCAGATGTTTCATTACCCAAACTAGTTAACATCATCCTGGCACTAATGTTACCTAGTTTGGTAATAAACGTTTGCAAGAATACAAGCAAGCATCGGAGAGCACCAGAGAGTCCTCATGTCAACCCTGAGCTTCAAATAATCCCCTTTATTAGTACTACTTGTACAGTACAAATTTGCCAGACTTAAGAGTTTGAACACAGAAGGTGCTATGGAACACAGAGGCATAGTGATGTAGCACCTACCGTATTTTTCAGAGTATAAGACACACTTCTCTCAAAAAGAGGGTGAAAATCTGGGTGCATCTTATACACTGAATACAGCATTTTTGGCCTCCCAAAACCCCACCCCTTTTGCAAAAATAACCATGCATAGCCTTTAGGAGGCTTCCAAAGTGCTGCTGGGGGTTGGGGAGGGCAAAAATGAATGGAAAATGGGCTGTTTTTTGCTCGTTTCCCCCCCCCCAGCCCCCAGGAGCACTCTACTAGCCTCCTAAAGTCTATGCATGCCCTTTTTTTGGACAAAAACCAGGACCGTTGTTGCAAAAAACCCAGACCATTTTTGCAAGGTCTGCAGAGTGCAAAAACTTTCTTTTAAAATTTGCCTCTTCAAAATCTTGGTGCGTCTTATATCCGGTGCATCTTATACTCCTAAAAATACGGTACTTTCAGGTTTTTAAAGAAGCTGCGTCTTTTCTCCCAAGAACACGTGGCTACTTCCCGATCCCTAGAAAAGATGTAGCTGCTTTAAAGTGAGCCCACCTGTACCATCTGAAGCATCTTTCTGGTCTTGAATCTCTAATCCTAATGGCAATCCATTTTTCCCTCAATTGGGTTGCTGAAAATAACGTGTGGAGGAAACCCAAAGACAGATTGTGAAATGAAAAGACTTATATTACCACTTGATCTTTTGACCTTTTTTGTTTATTACTAGCTGATAACCCGGCGTTACCCAGGTATTTATTTATCCCAATCCTATATTAGACAGGACTGGTGATGTCAAGTGGCAATGTAATTGCGGAATGGGCTGTCCTCCTTCCTTCCATTAACGTCACTGCAATTCCTGAAAAGGCGATGGCATGAGCAACTTCTCCCCGAGTCCTGATTTTGGTGACAATTAAATTAGTTAAAAATGTTTTCCCTGTGCCCCCAGAAGTGTAATTTCTAATGTTGGATTTTCCCCCTTACCAGAGGGAGCCCCCTTGTGGAGTACTGTGAAGCATTACCATGGCAACCACTGTGCTGTACAGTAGAAGCCATTTAAGGCACAACAGGCTTTATCTTAACAGAACATTCCCTGGAGTGGTGTTAGGGATATCTTATCCCCATAGCATTTGTTTCCAGAGAGTAAGTCATCTGTGTACTTATGTTTGGTTGAAATTGCTCAAAGAGTTCAGAGTTATGCGCGCGCACACACACACACACACACTTCTCCCCTACAAGGTGACTCTGGACTCTGTTTTCCAGAATTCTGTGGCCAGTTACCATAAAGTCCTAATTGGGTTTTGATTTTGGGATTTCCCTTTTTTCTTAATTGTTCAGGATATCCCCCCCCCTTTTTTTCATTTGGCAATCTTGGGATTCTCAAAAGTCCAACAGAAATGTTTTTATGCATCAATAATGTCATTTGCAGACTATGTAGTTTTGCAAATATTATAAATAAAAAATATCTTTCCTCTGGACATTCTACAACTGTATTGTCAGCATTAGCTTCTCTCTCATCCTGGGCTGTCTCTCCCTGCAGAAGGAGGCTACTATAATCATCTCTGTGAGATTATGGCCGAATCTCTGGATGCTGTTGTGCTCTCAATTGAGTAAGTATGTTGTAATCAATAATTAAGAAACTGGTATGGACTGGGTTTTATTGTCTTTTTACTGTTTGGCAAGATTTGAGAAGAGGAAAGGAAAAAAAATTAAATTGCTACAGAGTAGAACTTAGAATATGGAGAACGAAGGATAAGATTCTGGAACTGTTCTGACCTAGGCTTCCCCAAAAAGCAGGAGGCAGAGTCCTGGTCCCAACAAAACCCCTTTTAGTAAATGAATGTGAATTCCTCTCATTCACATTCACATTCAAAGGTGAATTTATGATCACAGACCTTATCGAGCTTGGAAAGCTGCAGTGGTGGGATTCAGCCAGTCCGCACCTATTCGGGAGAACCGGTTGGTAACTTTCTAAGCAGTTCGGAGAACCTGTTGTTGGAAGAAATCTCATTTTGTTTTTTTCCACTTTACAGGGCTAATCCTATAAGGCAGGCAGGAAGGAAACATTCTGGTGTTGTTTCTAACCTAATCTTTATTGCCCTGCTTACAGAAACTGCCTCTCTGGTTAACCCTTATTACATTGTAACAGCTAAGGTGAAGCACCCATCAACGTGAGTGATGTTGAGTTGGCCCATCCAGTCACATGACCACCAAGTCCCACCTACCCTGCTGGTCATTAGGGCAGAGAACCGGTTGTTAAATTATTTGAATCCCACCACTGGAAAGCTGCCATGTAAATATTTCCCAAACGCAGTGCTGTGCAAGGAAAGACTGGGCACAGAGTCTGCGATTCACGGACACTCCTGAAACAAATGAACGAACAAAGAAACAAATTGTTTCCCACAAAAGCCACTCCCCTTTTATTTCCTATGGGAGGGGCCATTCACCGTCCACCTGTGGCTTTACTCCCAAGTCGACCCTGATTTCTTAGCTGCCCTTTTCTTCAGGCAGCTCTGTGCATGGACACATTGGGAACAGGCTCTAGATTTTCCTCTGCCTCACTGCTCTCTACCTCTGAAGGCAGCTGAGAACTGCCAGATGGCCTTGGCCCCATCTCTGCCTCTAATGCAGAACCCTCGTCCGAGCCTTCCCCAGCCTCCAGGATTGGCCCATGTTCCTTCCCAACCTCCTCACTGTCCAACTCTGCTGCCAGCTCCGCTGGCGTGCCACAACTGGAACGATGCATACCATTCAGCTGAACTCAGTTCCATACACCGATCATGATAGCATTCTTGGCGAGAGTAAACAAATGGTTCACCTTCATTCGTCACAAACGGTGCCATCCATATTCATAGCTGTACTAAAAACAAGCTCTGATTTTAGCATTCAATACTGTATCATCCTAGGCTAAATCTTCGGTCATTAAATTACTTGAACTATAATGTGATGTGTTTGGTTTTCGTCTTATCTTCTGAAGTCTTACCTTCAGCTTTAGATTCTTTTGGCCTCTAGTTGGCCAGTTAGGTAATTTGATGTAAACGTCCATCTTTGCTTGCATCTCAAATAGCAATAGCAATAGCAGTTAGACTTATATACCGCTTCATAGGGCTTTCAGCCCTCTCTAAGCGGTTTTACAGAGTCAGCATATTGCCCCCAACAACAATCCGGGTCCTCATTTTACCCACCTCGGAAGGATGGAAGGCTGAGTCAACCTTGAGCCGGTGAGATTTGAACAGCCGAACTGCAGTCAGCTGAAGTAGCCTACAGTGCTGCATTTAACCACTGCGCCACCTCGGCTCTTACTGGCAAAATCCCAGTCTACTTTCTAGCCTTGGACAAGCAATTTGACTAAGGAAAGTCTCATTGCTCAGAAGCCATTACTCTTTCTGCCAAAAGGCATCCTAAAGGTGGTTTTCAAAAGACAACTTGAACAAGTATGTTGCAAGTACCATATTTTTCAGAGTATAAGATGCACCTTAGTTTTTGGAGAGGAAAATAGGGGAAAAAAATTCTGCCCACCAGGTTATCTGGTTAGAGTCCTTAGTCTGGTCAGCTTCAGCACATTAGTTTGCTGGTTTTGAGCACGCACATGTGCTTTTTATCACCTCATTGGGGATTTTTTAAAGAGCTTTTAAAGCACAGCTGATTGTCGGAGAGAGAAGCAATGAGAAAAGCAGGCAAAGCATGGAAGAAGTGAGATCATTTCACTCATTATGCCTCATAAGGGCTGAAAAAAAGCTTTGAAAAAGCTACATTCGGAGTATAAGACACACCAAATCTTCAGCCTTTTTTGGAGGGGAGTGTGTCTTATACTCTGAAAAATACGGTATGTTGTTATTTTATTTATTTTTATTTATTATAATTTGTGAAACAAACGAAAACAGTCATAATGTAACAATTCAATAACAGGGACGATAGGCACATTAGTGCACTTAGGCACGCCCCCTTTACTGACCTTTTAAGTATGACGTAAAGTGCACGGAAATCCATTTGCGACTAAAACTGTGAAAATTTGTAGCTGAGACAATTGAATCTGACAACTGAATTTCCAATCAGCCTAGGATAATTAGAACAGAATAACAGAGTTTGAAGGTACCTTGAAGGTCTTCTAGTCCAACTCCCTGCCCAGGTAGGAAACCCTACACCACTTCAGACATATGGTTAGTCAACATCTTCTTAAAAACTTCCAATGTTGGAGTATTCACAACTTCTGGAAGCAAGTTGTTCCATTGATTACCGTAATTGTTCTAACTGTCAGGAAATTTCTCCATAGTGCTAAGTTGCTTCTCTTCTTGATTAGTTTCCACCCATTGCTTCTTGCCCTACCCTCAGGTGCTTTGGAGAATAGTTTCACTCCCTCTTGTTCGTGGCAGCCCCTGAGATATTGGAACACTGCTATCATGTCTCCCCTAGTCCTTCTTTTCATTAAACTAGACATACCCAGTTCCTGCAACCATTCCTCATATGTTTTAGCCTCAATCCCCTAAATTCCCCTAATTCTTTACCATGTGTCTATTCTCCCACATTTACAACAGCATAACATAGGCAGGCCTTTCTCCTAGCCGAGACTCTGTTGATGGAGTTTCAGAAACCTATTTTTAAATTTTATTTTAAAAGGGGGAGAGAGAAAGAAAAAATAAAGAGTTGTCAAAATGCACCTATTGCATGAAAAAGTTTGCAGAATGATAGATGATAAAATTAGAAGTAAATATAAAAACACCCTTTATCTTTATATATCAAATTAGAACAAATATAAAGAAACGTCATCACAGCTTAATGCCTTAATCCTTTTAAGTATTATTAAAAACCAGATTAAAGGTTAGCTAAGGTAATTATGCAACAGAAATAAACAGCCATAATTAAAGAGCCTAGGAAGCATATTTTAGAGTGTCGGAAGAAATGTCCTTCTGGGTTCGGCTCCAAGTGGGGAAAAAGACACTGTAGACATGGAGGCTGCTTGGAAAGATGGTTTTAATGGTGGACAGGACCACATGGGTTGAGCCCTGAACAGAAAAGGTAATCACATGCTTCAATGTTGATGGAGAAAAGAGAAGGAAGGATTGAGATGCTGAGTCCCTGGTTTTATGTCCTCTCTGGCCTTTGATCTTGAGCTTGCATTCTGATTGGTTGTCAGACTCCCATGGGGCCATGCAACTCTCTAGGCTGCGTTTTGAATCCAGGTTTGGTTGAATTCTCAGATGCCATGTGGCGAGTTGTGTAAAGGGCCAATATTATCATGCCTTAATCCCATCACTCTGGAGCTGAAGGGGAGAATTCTTTATTATGTAAAGGGACTAGCTCAGGCTTTAATGGCTCATTGACAAAGGGGGATGGGCAGGAAGCTGCAGGCAGCTATTCTGTCTTTTAAAACATGTTTCTTCCTTTTCACATCCAGAGAAATATTCTGCCTTTTCAATATTTCCTAGGATATTTCATTTTTTTCTGGGAGAAGGCTGGGTGATAACTTCCTACAATGGGGAACCCCAATCTTGGACATAGCAGCAAGCCATGTGCAAAATTATAATCCATAAGTGCAGGCTGAATTGAATTTACTGTAACCTCAGCCTTGTTTTATATTTAATTATTTTTGACACTGATACATATTCCCATAGTTTAAAACCAAATTATGATTTTGTGTGTTTGCGCAAATCTAGCCTGTGTGTACATGCTTGTTTAAAGTATGATTGATTCCCTAATTAATATTTTTCATATAGATATTTCTTCTTTTTCTTCCTATTCCATTTCGTATGAATATTTTTTATTTCCATTTTCATAACACACACATGTATACTGTACATAGCCCGTATCATATAGTATTAAATAATAAATTACATCAATTCCTCTTGTCAACAATGCCCAGAAAAATAAAAACCCATTATAGCTCTTCTGCTCTCCATACACCTCTTTCTTCTACCACCCTCCAACTTTCTATCTTTCCTCCATCATCCTTTCCTACTCTACTTCCCCTCCCTTTCTTTTGCTCCTCTCTCTACAATCCACTCCTCCTTATCCTTCTCATCTTCACCCCTTCCCCTCTCTCCTATCCTTCTCTTCCCATCTTTCTTCTCCCTTCTGTTTCCCACTCCTCCTCTCATTGGTGTATTTCCGCTACATATCAATATGCTTAACATATCCTAGTTTTAAAGAAAAAATAGTAATAATAATAGTAATGAAAATATAAGAAAAAAAACAGTATACATGTGGGGTCAAATTACATTGAAATCTAACACGTCTCATCAAACCTGATATATATCCCTCCCCCCTCACTCTCCCCCACAACCCCCCACAACCTTCCCCCCCCTGACTTCCCAGAACCCGTACACGGTATAGATTTTTAACAAACACAGTCTAAAATATATTGGATAAAAGAATAAGAAATTGATAACATCTTTACATTGAACTTAGCTCCTCCTTGCTAAACTAACTTTAGACAATTTAAATCATTCCTAATCTTAAGGATAAGCTATCTGGAATTTCTTAGTCCCGTATTTATTTTGTATATAATCAATCCATTTTTTCCAGTCTCGTTTATATCTCTCATTTGAGTGGTCCTTAAGATATGCAGATATTTTAGCCATCTCAGCTAAATTTGTGACTTTCAATGTCCATTTTTGAATTGTCGGCAAGTCTTCCTTCTTCCAGTATTGCGCCACCAACAGTCTTGCTGCCGTTATTAAATGCAAAATCAAGTTAATCTCTTCCGCTGTACAGTCAGTAATTATACCTAACAAAAATAACTGAGGAGTAAACTTAATCCTTTTTTTAAGAACATTTTGCATAATCCACCGTATTTTTATCCAAAATGCCTTAACCCTTTGGCAAGTCCATCATATATGGAAATATGTAGCATCGAGAGAACCACATCTCCAGCATTTGGGTTGTAAATTCGGATACGTAGAAGCCATCTTTTTAGGATCTAAATGCCATCTATAGAACATCTTGTAAAAATTTTCTCTCAGGTTTTGGGCCTGTGTAAATTTTACATTTCTTACCCAGATTCTTTCCCATGTATTCAACATTATTGGTTCTTCAATATTTTGAGCCCACTTTATCATACAATCTTTAACTAGTTCCATTTCGGAATCCATCTGTACTAATACATTGTATATCCTCTTTATATGCATTAAACTTTGATCTCTTATTTGTTTAACTAAATTGTCCTCGAGTTGCATGAAACCAATTTCTTGATCTGTTTTCCACCTGGCCTGTAGCTGTCCATACTGGAACCATGTTTGAATTACCTTTTCCTCTTTTAATACGTCTAAAGATTTTAGTTGTAATACACCCCTTTCTAGGGTAAGAAGCTGTCTGTAAGTGATTATATCCTGTTTTTGTGCTATGTTAATATTTTCTATTGCGTGTCTAGGAATTGCCCACATGGGTATCTTGTCATTTAATTTGTACTGCTATTTTTTCCAAACCCGCAGTAAAGCATTCCTTAAAATATGACTTTTAAAGTTTTTGTCCACATTTTTGTTGTATAACAGGTAAGCATGCCAAGCATATACCAAATAATATCCCTCGATATTAAGTATCCTATCATTAGTTAAGTCAATCCAATCACTAATTACAGATAATGCTACTGCAGCAT
This sequence comes from Thamnophis sirtalis, assembly GCF_051295495.1. NCBI lineage: Eukaryota > Metazoa > Chordata > Lepidosauria > Squamata > Natricidae > Thamnophis > Thamnophis sirtalis. The sequence continues at coordinate 15,318,568 of NW_028261391.1, forward strand.
AATATAATTTTAGGTTGGGTAATTTCAAACCTCCCCTCTCACGTACATCTTGCATTATTTTTAGCTTTACTCTCGGCTTCTTTCCTGCCCATACAAATTTATTAATATCCTTCTATTCCATTTCCAACGCTCAGAAGGTACACTGACACAGTCTAGTAAAACTGGTTACCAAATCAATCATTTTCCAGATTTGCACAATAGAGTGGTGCAAAGACCATGGATTTCTCCCAACGTGTTAAATCATAACTAATGGAAGCCGAGCCTGCTTCACAAATAGATAAATTTGCTAGGTCTTTAAAGCCACCTTGTGCAACCTAGATCTAATAAGAGTTAAGGGAGATGTGCCTCTTTTTCCTCTGTTCAGAGAATCATTCCAAGTAGTGACAAAACATCAACAGCCAAGTATAAATGTCGTACGTGTTCATCGCCTTGAAAACAAGCTCCACAAGGACAAACACTTGCCAGTTTTGGTCCCCTAAGAATCTTTCGCACACATTCAGTTGCGTCATTATCTTACCACACTTGTTTTTCAAATTCGTATGAGTTTTCCTAATCCAACTGCAATTGTATCTTTCCCCTTGAACTCCAGAGATTTCAAAACCTCAGCAAGATCTCTTAACTAGGACCTTCCCTGAATTCAAAGCTAAGATGCTTTGAGCTATTCAGGCTGCAGGAGCTGCTGCTATCAAGCCCAGGCTCACGTTGCTTGTGTTTCAAAAGGTGGTTGAACCCATACTGAATTCTAGCTGTAGGTGGAAAGCAAAGTCCTATGTTTGCATGAGAGAGGAGTGACCCATTCTGGTTACTAGTGTAGGAAGTTAGCATCCACCCCTCTCCTAGAAGAATGAGATATTCTAGGAAATATTAAAAAGGTAGAATATTATATTTCCCTGGATGAGAAATGGAGAAACATGTTTTTTTAAGGTAGGAAGCAGACTCTTAATTGCCCCCACCCTCCTCAATAGCCCACAGCAGGTGTCAGCACTGAAGAGATAAAGAGATAGCTAGGTCTATCCATAGGCAAATGCCCTCACCCAAGATCCAACAAAGGTAGGATTAGCCCTCTACCCCTCTAGCAACAGAACTCACCACAAGGCACCTGGGGAGATTACATCACCCAACAAGATTCAACCAAACTTGGGACTCAAGACACTACAAAGTTACCCCTGAATGGCCCCATGGGAGCCTGACAACCAATCAGAATACATTTCTTACACAGGAACAGGGAGCTCCAAGGCTCCCAAGAGAGGGTATAAATCTCTCTCTCTCTCACCCATGTGCTTTTTTTGCCCAGGACTTCAAACCATGTGGTCCAGTGGTGGGTTGCAAATATTTTTACTACTAGTTTGGTTGCACTCCTGAGCGTGCTTGCACTTGTAAGCAATGCTTCTACGCATGAACAGAGGTCTCCGGGTGGGCGGGCAGGGCCTCCCACCGCCGCTACTTCCAGTTCAGCCGAACAGGGAGCCACCCACCACTGATATGGTCCTGTCCACCATTAAAACCATCTTTCCAAGCAGTTTCAATGTTTCCAGTGTCCTTCTCCCCATTTGGAACTGAACCCAGAAGGACATTTCTTCTAACACTAGAAAGCTGTTTTTTCTTTAACTGGAACAACCGCTGTTTCTGGGCTAGATTTTTTTTTAATGGGATTGTTTTCCTCCCATCTAAAAAACCATAGAATAGTTTCAATTGAAGAAGTAATATGGCATTAACAATTTTGTCCATCTTCTCCTCTTCTCAAATGTTAATAAAGGATGGATAGATGTGTCCTTTCCCAGCACCGGGTTGCATTTCCCCTTGGATATTGGATGGCTATGAGGCCCTCCAGGGCATTTAAAGAGGACCTGATTGTAAATGTCGGATTGATAGAGGCCAAGAACAAGTGACTTCCATTTCCTTAAAATATTTAGCAATCTATGACTCCTAAAACTGTAGACCCAACCTTCGGAATAAAATTACCAAGGGTCATCAATATTAAACTATTACTGAAATAGGGGGTGCTATATCTGCTTAATTGAAAGGTTGGATTTTGTTTTTGTTGCTGTTAAATAAAATTAAAGTCTTGTGTCTTCTGCTGGATAGGGCAGGAGCTGGCTAAGACGAGCCGTTTCTTACAACAATAGCCCGTTTCTATAAATGAATTAATCTAAAATTAGAAACGCAGATGCCTTTCTCGGTTCCCTCCGCTGAAAACAAGCATTTCATCCTTGTCTAACTCAGGGCAGCCGGCGTCCTCTAGTGGCTTAATATTTCAACCGCAAATACTAGAAACGAAATTTAGCCTTTCTCAACTCTTTCCCTTATCAACAGAACAAATTATGATTTGCACTGCTTCTCACATTGCAAACCCATGATGTAATTTGTTTAGTTTTGGCTTAATGGAACAGGTGAATCCTGTTGCAGCTTTCAAATCATTACAAATCACCATTTGTAAGCTAGCCATGGTGATTTATTTAACAAACCATGATTAAATGAAGTATAGTGTATTGTGATACATGAACTCGGCTTTTGAGTGCTACCAGAAGTAAATATGTACCTGTTTTAGGTATCCTCTAGCATATTTTACATGGGGTAATTTTAAAGTGGTATAGTTCCACCATGAATTATTCATTATATTTCTACTTAGGCTTAGTTTACATATTATATAGCCTTACCCTTTTGATATTCTTTTATTATTCTGGCTTTTGGTACCTATTGGAGCAGTCCTGACTATATTTGACTGGCTTCCTATGTCCACCCAATCATAGTATATTATTTCCTATTCATTTGCACTCCATTGTTCTATGCTGGTTTTGGGCCACAATACTCAGGTTTAAAGTAAATGTGCTACATTGTGTGGCTTGCACACCCAGGAGGCATTCTTCAGAATTTGGTTTGCAGTGAGAGTTTTTCTTTTTATAACCCATTGTTCTTCTGCCATTGGTGCTGATGAACATTTTGTCTTCCTATAAGACAGTGTCATTGATTTTGGATAACAAGCTTCCATAGATGGCTTGGGGCTAACACAAACTGCATAACATATGGACCAAGCAAATGGGAGCTTTTCCTGAGCCAGCACTGATGCAATTCTTCCTAGCCAAGAATCTTTAGAAGTTGTCAGACTATTAATTTCAGCCATCCCTAGCCACATGGCCAATAACCAGAAATAAGGACAGTTGTATCCCAACGGTCTCATAGATGGGAGAGGCTGTGGCCAATCCTAGCTCTTCCCTATTTAATAATCAACTCAATGAGATACAGGTTGATAGATGGAAGAGTATAATTCAAAATTAGCTAAACTTAGTTAAATCCAGTGATAATAGGTATAGTTAAATAAAAATTGATAATGATAGTAATGTATACAATGTTGAGCTGTTATGATGAGTAATAATTGGATATGAGAAGGGAAGGTTAGAAATATTTTTGGACTATATATAAAGATTATTAATAATAATAAAACAAAATTAGACACAATTAAGTTTTAACTAATGGGGGAAAATGTTATGATATAGGATATAGTTAAATAAAGAAAGGATAATGATAATAAATTATATACATGGAGGATTAGAAAATTTTGGTATTAAATATTATGGATGTTTAGCTAAAACAAGATATGAGGATTTAATGTTAATGGAGGATTTTATAAATAAGTAAATGAATAAGTAAATGAAATGCCAGCATGTGGTTATGTATTAAATCTTGGTATATTTTAGGATGAAGGACGTTTAAATAACTATAAAAGTTATTTAAAGTCAAATAAAAGTGGAGGCATGATGATGGTAATATAATAAATATTTGAGTTGATATTTGAATTAATATGAATTATATTTGATGACGGTGGAAGAGATGCATGAAAGTCTTTTGTAACCAACTGATACACTTTATACAGTATGTAAAGAAGGAGGATTTGTATGTTTGTTTTGGAAAAAAAATTACAAAAAAATAATAATCAACTCAATGTCTTTAGAGATTCTCAAGTCATCCAGGTTGTCCCAAAGGTTCTTTTTTCAGGAGGCAACTGTACCTTGTTTTTTTTTCTTTTGAAGACTTTTCGCTTCTCATCCAAGAAGCTTCTTCAGCTCTGACAGGATAGTGGGGAATGGAAGGATTTATATTCCTTGCAGACAGCTGATAAAACAAGGTAGTCCAGTTGTCTCCTGAAAAAGCACCCTTGGGAATCAACTCAATGAAAAGCTATTTTCACAAGAGTAGAAGTAGATTTTAAGGACAATCTTGGAAACTTTTAAGCTATGTAGACCTCAGCTCCCAGCATCCCCCCCCCCCCCCCCAGCCAGCATGTATGTTGAAGTTACCAAGCTTCAAAAACATTGCTCTAAGACAGTGGTTCCCAAACTTGGCAACTTTAAGACTTGTGGACTTCAACTCCCAGAATTGCTGGCTGGAGAATTCTGGGAGTTGAAGTCCACAAGTCTTAAAGTTGCCAAGTTTGGGAACCACTGCTCTAAAATAACAATCATTTTATTTTTCTATGAATTTTGGGCAGTAAAATCAGCAACTCGCGAAATGGATCACAAGCGGGACATCCTTTTTTCCTGTGTACCTTCATACTGCAAAATATTGCTGTTATTAACCCAATCTCCCCATCACACTAAGGGACGTGATGGCTCAGTGGCTAAGATGCTGAGCTTGTCGATCAGAAAGGTTGGCAGTTCGGCGGTTCGAATCCCTAGTGCCGCATAATGGAGTGAGCTCCCATTACTTGTCCCAGCTTCTAGCAACCTAGCAGTTCGAAAGCACGTACAAATGCAAATAGAAAAAATAGGAACCACCTTTGGTAGGAAGGTAACAGCCTTCAGCATTTAGTCATTGCGGCCACATGACCACGGAAACATCTTCGGATAGTGCTGGCTCTTCGGCTTTGAAATGGAGATGAGCACCACCCCCTAGAGTCGGGAACGACTAACACATATGTGCGAGGGGAACCCTAACCTTACCCCATGACACTCTTCTTTCTAACTGTATCCCAACCATTCCCAACCATATTTTCTTTCTCCGTTGCTCATAACCACATTCCGTAATTTGCCATTTTGACTGCCATTTTTTCAGTTTGGCAATTCATCATGACCTATAAAACCTGGCTTGTCATAACACAAAACCCTTTTCTTTGCAGTTACAGGTTAGTGCCAGATTTCCACTTCCCGGCACAGTTTGATGATATCCTCCGGGCCACCAAACATTTCCTGCTGCCAGATGTCCTAGCTCAATATTCTGTGGATCCCACCAGAATTGCAGTTTCCGGTGATAGCGCAGGAGGCAACCTGGCTGCTGCCTTGTGCCAAGAGGTAAGAAATGACCCAGACACAGATCCATCCTCAATTGTGCAGAAGGTACCAGGATTGGGACTAAGTGAGGACACATTCACTTCTTATGGGATGGTTTTAGTGGTCAATTCTTGTTTGCTCCCATGGAAATGGAGAAAGAGACAATTTCTGAAAAGCCAGGATAGAGGAAGGATGGATGGGTGGGTGGAGTAGTAACTGTGAGAAGGATCTTGGAGTCCTAGTGGACAACCATTTAAACATGAGCCATCAGTGTGCAGCAGCTGCCAAAAAAGCCAACACAGTTCTAGGCTGCAGTGGTTAAATGCAGCACTGCAGGCTACTTCAGCTGACTGCAGTTCTGCAGTTCGGCTGTTCAAATCTCACCGGCTCAGGGTTGACTCAGCCAAAATACTGCATCCAGTTTTGGTCACCACAATGTTAAAAAAGATGTTGAGATTCTAGAAAGAGTGCAGAGAAGAGCAACAAAGATGATTAGGGGACTGGAGGCTAAAACATATACAAAATGGTGGGTGGAACTGGGTATGTCTAGTTTGCTCCAACACTGGATGTTTTTAAGAAGGTGTTGGATATCCATTTGTCTGAAGTGGTGTAGGGTTTCCTGCCTAAGCAGGGGGTTGGACTAGAAGACCTCCAAGGTCCCTTCCAACTCTGTAATTCTATTCTATTCTATTCTCTGGGTTCTTTCCATCTCTATTATTCATGCACCCTATCCAAAACAATAACCTTTCAGAAGTATTGGACTACAAATTCTCTTTTCCAGCCCGTTCTGACTGTTTGCTAACCTGAGGTAAGCTGTACAACACATTTAGATTACAAAAAGCTTCCAGTTAATAATTCCCCATCCAATCAGACACCTTAGCTCCTTGGTCTACGCTTCCCACTAATCTGTAGTGTGATCTCTTTGTTTTTGGTTAGTATATTATGTAAAACCCACCTAATCAAGTGAGATTTATTCAGTGAAAGAAAATACATGCTGCCAGACTAAGCCTCTTTTTTGCAATACAGGAGGGTGTGGGGAAAAGCCCACATATTGAGTTTAGGATAGAAGCGGTGTTTTAATCACATACTGCAGGCTCCTTACAGATTCAATAATAAGCGGAGAAATTACTTTGATTTATAGTGTTCAAAATGGAATGTTACTGTGTGACAAAAGTTATTTCGCTTCCGTGTGCCTCTAATTGATATAACCAAACTAAGTGGCAATCATTTGAATTCCAGTGGACTTCTTCATACGCTGCTCCTGCTCCTTTCATAATGTTAGACCTGTTCCCAGGCACTGAGTACCTAATCAGGCATAACAATTATCCTTATGGGTTGAAGGGATAGGCTGCCCTAGCAGTTTATTTTTGAGACTAACTGAGATAAATAATACAGGACTACTTAACTGCAATCCCCTCCATTTTTTTTTCTTTGACATGATGACTTTAGGTTTGCTTAAATTATGAAATATTGTAAACACATGTAATTATGTTATTATTTAATTATCTATTAAATGATATGCCATTCAAGAAAAGTAATGCCTTCTTTGATCTTAAGGTTGGCCAATTTGTGATCTGTCGAATCAGTTTTGGAATAGACTGCTGAATCACAGAATAACAGGGTTGGAAGGGACCTTGGAGGTCTTCTAGTCCAATCTCCTCAAGCAAGAGACCCTATACTAGGGGTGCCAAACTGGCGGCCCACGGGCCAGATGCATCACGTCCAGGCCACGCCCACCCCAGCTTTGCAAATGGGAAAATCGTTGTGAAACGTCACGTGACAGTAACGCAACACTGCTAGTTTGACACCAATGCCCTGTACCAGCGATGGTGAAACTTTTTTGGCTTGCATGCCATAAGTGGGGAGGTCGCAGGGGGGTCGTGCATGGGTGTGCCGCACCCATAATGCAATGTGCGACCTCCCTCAGTGTGCATGCGCGCATGACAGGCGCTTCCCCCTTTTTTGCATGCTTTTTTCGTCCTCCCCAGGCTCCAGAGGCTTTATAGGAGCCTGGGGAGGATGAAAACTGACTCCCCCTCCCCCCTCCCCCCCTGAGGCCCTCCGGGGGCTTCAGGAGCTTCCCTGAAACCTCCGGAGTGCAAAAAACCGGCCCTATGGACAAACCGGAAGTTCAGGAACAGACTTCCAGTTTGCTCATAGGGCTGGTTTAAGCCCTCCGGAGCCTTCAGGGGCGTTCAGGAGGCTTCCCTGAAGGCTCCGGAGGACGAAAAATGACCATACGAGCAAACCGGAAGTCACTTTGCTCGTGGGGTCGTTTTTAGTCCTCCGGAGCCTTCAGGGAAGCCTCCTGAAGGTCCCTGAAGGCACTGGAGGTCTTAAACCGGCCCTACAAACAAACCGGAAGTTCATTCCTGAACTTCTGGTTTGCCCATAGGGCCTATTTTTTTGCACTCCGGAGGTTTCAGGGAAGCTCCTGAAGCCTCTGGAGGGCCTCCGGGGAGGCGTGGAGGGCTGTTTTCGTCCTCCCCAGGCTCCTATAAAGCCTGAGGAGGGCGAAAAATGGCTTTAAAAAGGCTGAACTCAGCTGGTTAGCGCGCGCTGGCCAGTTAATAGGACAACACCTTGCGTGCCCTGACAAATGGCTCCGTGTGTCACCTGTGGCATGGGTGCCATAGGTTCGCCATCCCGGCACTATACCATTTGGGACAAATGGCTGTGTCCAATATCTTCTTAAATATCTGCAGTGATGCAGCACGCATAAATTCTGAAGGAGACATTTCACCAATTAATTGTTCTCCCTGACAAGGAATTTCTCCAGTGACCTCAAGCTCTTTGAGAAGAGACATGATAGAGAATAAGAAACAAACTTTCTTGTTGTGTCTCTATGTTGTACACATGGGTTGAATCCATTCACTCATATAGAATGTGATAGATTAACAGAATTGGAAGAGACATTGACGGTCTTCTAGTCCAACCCCTTGCTTAGGCAGGAAACCCTACACCACTTCAGACATATGGTTAGTCAACATCTTCTTACAAACTTCCAGTGTTGGAGCATCCACAACTTCTGGAGGGAAGCTGTTCCACTGATTAATTGTTCTCACTGTCAGGAAATTTCTCCTCAGTTCTAAGTTGCTTCTCTCCTTGATTAGTTTCCATCCATTGCTTCTTGTTCTACCCTCAGGTGCCTTGGAGAATAGTTTGACTCCCTCTTCTTTGTGGCAGCCCCTGAGATGTTGGAACACTGCTATCATGTCTCTTCTTTTCATCAAACTAGACATACCCAGTTCCTGGACAGTTCTCCATATGTTTTAGTTTCTAATCATCTTTGTTGCTCTTCTCTGCACTCTTTCTGGAGTCTCAACATCTTTTTTTACATCATGGCATGCTGTTACAATGTAGCATGTTGAGTTTCTGGATTTCCCAAGAAACCTTGAAGAAAACAAATTATGGGTCATTGTATTAAAGATCTGTAGGCATGGATTGTTTGACTGAATCACTGCCTGTTTTCTGTCTTCTTTCTACAGATAAGTCAAGAGGAGAACATAACCAGTAGATTTAAACTTCAGGCCCTAATCTATCCCGTCCTTCAACCTTTTGATTTTAACACTCCTTCATACCAACAGAACAAACTCAGCCCAATCCTAACACCTTCAGTGATGGTGGCGTTCTGGATAGAGTATTTCAATGGAAGTTATGATTTTGTCCAGTCCATGTTGATGAACAATCACACTTCCCTAGAGGTGAGCGAGGCCAATTCCTTCAGAGACCGACTAGACTGGACTTTCCTTCTGCCTTCAAGATTCAGGAAGAATTACAAACTAATAACTCATACCACAGGGAAACCTGAAATCATTCAGAATATTCCTGCCCTCTTAGATGCCCGTGCAAGTCCGCTTCTGGCTGAAAAAGAGCTATTACGCCTGCAGCCCAAAACCTATATTATGACTTGTGAGATTGATATTCTCAGAGATGATGGTCTCATGTATGCCAAGCGGCTAGAGAAAGCTGGCGTGGAGGTCACCATTGACCACTTCGAAGACTGTTTTCATGGCTGCATGCTCTTCACCGTTTGGCCACTTAATTTTTCTGCCGGATTTCACACCAGAGACAGCTATCTCAAGTGGCTGGACGAAAACTTGTAACCAGAGAAAGACCATTCTCGAGAAAAACAATTCATTTGCCACTCATTTGAAGACATCGCTTAGAGGACATCCAGTACAGGATAGCATGCTTCCCCCGTACATCTTCTGTGACACATAATTTATGGAGAAAAGTCTTGTGCAATCTCCAGTTCCAATTCTAAATGTATTTGCAAGGAAATAAACCTAGTCTTAATGGAGGTAGTAGAAAAAGGTGGCTAAATAATCCATACCACTACACACCACAAGACAAAAATGATATCGGTGAATATAGTTTTATATAAAACTTTATTCAAGCAGAACAGCCAGTCCTAATCTTGATTTTATTATGCTGGTATTCTACATACAAGAAGTTTTTCTTCTCTCTATGAGTATTCATGAGGAATGGGGAAAAGTTGCCACCTGTATGACATCATTCCCCCTTGAGTTGTAAGCCGCCCTGAGTCCCCCCCAGGGAAAAGGGCGGCATATAAATAAACTTTCATAACTCATTACACACTTTTATCAGACAATAGAATGCCAATGGATCCATCCAAATGCCAAAGTTATATTTCAGTGCAAATGTCACTGCTTCACACACACACACACACACCAAAAATGTAGGGAAGATGGAGCAATAGCACTTAGAGTTATGTACTGCTTCACAGTTCTCGCCAAGCGGTTTACAGAGTCAGCATATTTCCCCCAACAATTTGGGTCCTCATTTTACCCACCTTGGAAGAATGGAAGGATGAGTCAGCCTTGAGCCTGGTGAGATTTAAATTGCCAAATTGCAGGTAGTCAGCAGAAGTAACCTGCAGTACTGCACTCTAACCACTGCACCACATAGCTCATTGTTAGAGGATATGTTTTGAGTGCAGAAGGAACCCAATCAATTCCATCTCTAGAAGTGTGCAAAATAGTCCATTTTTAGTAATAAAAACTCACTGGAAGTGTTCTGTTATTGCCTTATCCATCCTGTTGGAAGTGGTTCAGTTGTGTTTTTTTTTAATATTCTTTTGTGGCTGGATCTTTTGTGACCTTGGAACATTTCTTGTATCTTTTAATTCCCAGCATCTCTGGGGAAACAAAAGGCCTGTAATTTTAAAAACGTACTATTCGTTCTCTCATTTAGGTGGCTTCTAAAGGGGACTAGACAGATTCCCAGAGAACAGCAATGTCTGGGGTAATTAATAGCTTAGTCGATGCAATGGAGTCTCTACCAACCAGATTCATAGGAACAACATTGAGATTAGAGGCTGTCATAATCTGTGGGCTTGCTAAAGCTTCTAATGGGCCACTATGAATTGAATACTACTACATGGGTGTGCTGCTCCACTCCCATCCCAACACACAGCCCAACAGTTCAAAAACCCCAACAGTTGCTCAGAAACAGTGCTGGGTTGCAGAAGGTACGCCCCGGTACAGGCGTACCGGAGCCAGCCCGAAGCACCGGATACCGTTCCGGTGCAGTGCTCCGGAGAGCCCACCAGCCCGCCCGAGCTCCTTACCTGTGTTTTGAAGCTTCTGCGCTGCCACACACGTGCACGGCGCATACAGCACCTGCGGGATGCTCCGTGGAGCAGCTGGAGCATTGTGGAGGTGCTAAGACGCATGCGCGCACTGTACCGGTTGGTACGGGATTTGAAACCCACCACTGCTCAGAAAGTACCCCCATTGAACAGATTCCAAGCGCAACATGGCAAGAGTCAGTAAGTAACAGCCCACCAGGCACACACAAAGTCCAGGAAATCAACCATAGTTCAAACAGGTCAGGATACACAAGGCACAGAACTTGGCAGATTGCTCCAGCAACACTCAAATCTTCAGGTTGGGATTAAGTAGGCAACGCCGGTGCATGAGAGGCGAGGTTGCCTCATGAGTAGTCTAGCTGACCAGCATTCTGCCTGTGTCCTCTCTGCTCTACCTGTTCTTGGATCAGGAGGAAGTGTGGATTCCTCTACCTCCTCATTGCTAAATGGGCAGCAGCTGCTCCTGTTTCTTGCCTAGAGCCTCCTGGCCAGCTTGATGCAGCTGCGGCTGGCCTCACTCAGGCTAAGCCTGTCACTCCTGCATCAGCCCAACTGAGGTTGCTCTATGAGGCCAGCACTCTCAGCCCCAATCCTGACCAATAATTGGCTCCATGCTTTCCTCTGCAAACTCAAACTCCTACTCCTACTCTGAACTTGCATCTGGAGAGAGGTCTAGGGGAGGATCCATGACAATGATCTTAGGCAGGATTCAAGTGTCAAGAGAGCTGAGGTGGCGCAGTGGTTAGAGTGCAGTACTGCAGGCCACTTCAGCTAACTGCTATCCGCAGTTCAGCGGTTCAAATCTCACCAGCTCAAGGTTGACTCAGCCTTCCATCCTTCCGAGGTGGGTGAAATGAGGACCCAGACTGGGGGGGGGGGGCAATATGCTGACTCTGTAAACCGCTTAGAGAGGGCAGAAAGCCCTATGAAGTGGTATAAAAGTCTAACTACTATCGCTATTGCTATTCATGTCAGCATTGGCAACACTAAACTAAGTGGGCCAAGGCCGAAGCAAATTTATGGGGCCTCCTAAACCACAATGTAGTTTGTTTAGTTTTGGTTGAGTGTTTTGTGTGAATCCAGCCAACGGTAGCTTATTCATCAACTGCAGCCAAGCAATGACCTAGCACAGTGGTTCCCAAATTTGGCAACTTTAAGACTTGTGGACTTCAACTCCCAGAATTCTCCAGCCAGTAGAGCTTCAACTCCCAGAGAATTCTGGGAGTTGAAGTCCACAAGTCTTAAAGTTGCCAAGTTTGGGAACCTCTGACCTAGCATGATAGGAGAGCCCATTCATTATGTTACACGCCTGTAGCAATAGATGGCATCATATATGCAAAATAGCACGGGTCACTAAGTCTTCTTGCTGCTCTCTAAGCATGAACCTAGCAGTTCGAAAGCATGTAAAAATGCAAGTAGAAAAATAGGGATCACCCTTGGTGGGAAGGTAACAGCATTCCGTGTGCCTTTGCATTGAGTCATGCTGGCCACATGGCCATAGAGACATCTTTGGACAGTGCTGGCTCTTTGGCTTTGAAACAGGGATGAGCAGGGGTGGGTTGCTGCCAGTGTTATTTGCTGGTTCGCAACCCGTGCGCATGTGTGCACTTCACACACGTGCGCTGTTCACTGTAAATTGTTCTGCATGCATGTGCAGAACAATTTACAGTGAACTGTGCACGCGCAGTCACTAAAATCCAAAATGGTGGCGGCCAAGCGGCAATGAGGGAACCAGTTCGTGGGCGTGGCAGGCCTGGGTCGCTGCCGGTTCTGCAACCCCAGGCCTGAATTCCACTACCATTTCGAACCAGCAACAACCCACCTCTGGAGATGAGCACCGCTCCCCTAGAGTCGGGAACGACTAGCACATATGTGCGAGGGAAACCTTTGCCTTTAAGCATGACCTCACTCAAAGTCATTGAGATCACATGAGATTCGGAAGCCTCGTGAGAGCTGGGTAATTTTAAAACTTTGATTTGGGGATGGGGGGGGGTCAAAGACTTAGAACTGATGATTGTCTTGGTTCTTGTCCGTACTGTATTATCAATCCTTGTGCTAACATATTCTGCTGTATCCGATTTCTAAATAATGTTAACTGTTTCAACACTTGCTTTGCCTGCATGCAAATTTGTACCTATCAAACACTGGATTCCAAACCTTTTTAGAGATGACACACACATTTGGAGTTCAGAGGGGGATTTAAGTGTGTGTGAAAAACAATTAATAGCAACAGCGCTTGCTTATGGGAGAAACCGTTGCCAAATTGGCTTGATGCTTCTGTCACTAGTCCAGAAGTTCTCTCCTTAGCACCTTTTCCAGTAAGCGCCAGCCACTTATAAATAGATGGATTCTCAAACTTTGGCAGAAACATCACTCAAGAGCAGATGGATTTCTAACCACTAGCAGCAATTTGAAGTAAGTCACTAGCAAGGGTTGGTGCCAGATCAGTAGGTTTGAGGCAGGAATGTGGTCTAGGCCAGGGGTACTAGAGTTCATATCCTACAGAGGCTTGGAGACCTCTGATGGGGCGATGGCATCCAGAATGGACCACAACACTGTAGATGGTTCTGCGGGTTTTCCATCATTGATGGCATTAAGGGTCTGGAAGACCGATGGATGGCCAGTAGCTGTTCAACTCTGATGGGACAGGAGTGAGGCCTGGGTACATGTTTCTCCAGTGCCCTGAGAGTACCGCTGACTGGAGAATTCCGGGAGTTGAAATTCATACATCTTAAAGTTGCCAAGGTTAAGAAACACTAATCTGTTTTTTTTTAAGTCTCAGTGATGCCAGGGAACTGGACTGAGCCAAGAAAGGTCTTTGCAAGGAACATGTTGAGGACTCTAGAGATCAATGCCCTGAGTGAAATGGGCTGTGTTTTGATTGTCTGCAAATCATTTTTTTTAATGTCAACACTAATGCAAGTAGTTTGCTCCTTATAGGATTTGGCAGCCTCACTATTAGCAGCAATTGTGCATGCCATACCTATTGATCCAAGAACTGTCTTTGGTCTCTGTAGGTTTTTCAAACCTTTGTGTTGCTGTACAAATATATTGGGTGTTCTTCTCAGTCCCATGCAATGGTGGGTTCCAGATCCCATTGCAACCGGTACAGTGCAACGGGGCCCGGAGTCCCTCACATGCATGCATGCAAATGTCCTTACCTCCACGCCAGCACTGCGACGCTCCAGCTGCTCAGCAAAATGTTGTGCAGGCGCTGTATGCTCCATGCACGTGTGCGGAAGCACCAAAGAGCTCAAATACAGGTAAGGAGCTCGGGCGTGCAGATGGGTCCTCTGGAGCACCATACCAGAATGGTACGCGGTGCTCCCGGCAGGCACCAGTACGCCCGTACTGCCTGCAACCCACCACTGGTCCCATGTAATAAGGGCTTTCGAGCAATCATATCCATAGTCATATCTTGGTCCATCACTTTTTTTTAGGCAACCAGTGATTGGTTCTTCGGTTGAACAATCTAGGCTTGCTTATTCAGAAGAAATCAGGATTCATACCAATGTAAGGGCTAGCCAATGGCCAACCAGATCAGTGGTGTGATTCAAAAAATTTCACTACTGGTTCTGTGTTCATGGCTTGGTGGGCATGACTTGGCTTGGCTTGGTGGGCATGGCAGGGGAAGGATATTGTAAAATCTCCATTCCCTCCCCACTCCAGGGGAAGGTTACTGCAAAATCCTCATTTCCTCCCGATCAGCTGGGACTCAGCAGGCAGAGAATAGAGGGGGGCGTGGCCAGCCAGAGATGGTATTTACCGGTTCTCCGAACTACTCAAAATTTCCACTACCGGTTCTCCAGAACCGGTCAGAACCTGCTAAATACCACCTCTGAACCAGATATTATCTAAACAACTAGTCTTGGGGCAAAATATAAATTACATTAATCCCTTCCCCCCCCCCCCAAAAAAAGGAGAGGTGAGGAACAAAGTATTACCTGATGAAACCAGAGAGTGGTCCCTAACTTAATTTCCAAATAGAAATCATGTTATATGCATGAATATGGAATCCCTTGCTTGGGATGAGGCCTATATTACAGATTTGTGCTTGCTATGTCTCCTACCCATTGCCTTATGATATTTCTACTTTGGCCTAAGTCAGTAACCTTTTGGTTTCTAGTACAAATAGTTCTTGACTTAAGACTACATATTTAGTGACTGCTTGAAATTACAATGGTGCTGGGGGAAAAATGACCTACCGGTACTTTGATCAGAATTCAAGTCTTGGCAACTGGCACATATTTACAATGACTATAGCCGAGATTATGTGATCACCATCTGTGACCTTCCTGACACGCAAATCAGCAGCAGAAGCCAGGTTCACTTAAAAACCATGTGATTCACTTAACAACCACATTACTTGCTGGTGGAAGTTCCATCAGTCCTAATTGTAGCTGTAAGTGAAGGACTACGTGAAATGGGACAGAACGAATTAGATGTATAGTTTATAGTCTGCCTGTTTATACTTGACAATGTCTCCTCTTCTGTGCAGTCTATAGGCATCCTGTATGGGAATAAGAAATGCTGGTTGGTTGGTTCTTGGTGCTCTGAATTTGGTTGTTTGCTTACAGATGTTTCATTACCCAAACTAGGTAACGGCATCAGTGCTAGTGAGGAGTGGGGTTTTCTCCCAGTTTACATTCTAGTGGCTTGCCCTGTCAAAGTTGGTGGCAATAGTCTTAAAGCAGGGGTGGGCTGTTGGGGATTCAGGCGATCCTCTAGCTAGGATTCTGCCATTTGCCAAACCCCCAAATGCCACCACTGGCTGGCCATGCCCACCACGCCCCTCCTACCCCACTCTACCTCTCCCAGGAGTCTCCACGTGACCCATTCATCATGCCAGGTAAGTGCTGGGTCTGTGCACAGGCTCAGGGAAAGCCTCCGGAGCCTGGGGAAAGTGAAAAACAGGCCTACTGGTAGTTCCAGAAGTCCGGAAACAGGCCTGTTTTCAGCCTTCGGAGGGCCTCCTGTTTCCGCCCTCCCTAAGGCTCGAATAAAACCTCCAAAGCCTGGAGAGGGAGAAAAATGCCCTCCTGCCAACTAGGCCATGCCCACCATGACCATGCCCACCCATCAACGGGGAAGCAAACCTGTTGCTGCACTTTTTGAAGCCCACCCCTCTCTTAAAGCTTCTTTGATTGGGCTGTTTACTGCAGCTTTGGCAGTTCCTTGTATTTCGAAATATATATCTGTTACAAAGCTCTTCCTTTCTTTTGCCAGTAGGTGGCATAGTTGGAGACAACTGCTGACTCCATAAAGCTGTTTTTCTGTAAGCTAGGAAGCTCTTCAGTGCGAAGTCTTCAATCCTAAAATTAAAATGTTTGTTTAGGAAATTCAGAGTTGACCACATCTTCAATCTGCTTGTTTTTCACAAGAAACAATCTTTAAGAGAGTTCAAGGCAAACTGATAACTGGTGGAAATAAACATTTCAGATTGGAAATTATGTTTACAATGCTTCCTTTCTCAGCCATAAAATGTATCCCTGTCCAGCTTTGACACATGATACCAGTGATATTAGAAAAACAGTGGAACTTTATCTCCTTATGCTCCATTTTCTTGATCTCAGTTACTTCCCTGCATCATCCCAAACGACTGTTAGGAAAATAGTCACGAAATGTTATTAAATGCATTTGGTGCTTTAACTTGTGTAGTGCCAAAGTTTCCTCCTATAATTTTTCAACTGTTTCTCCTTCATTTGAAGCAACTTCTTTCCATTATTTTTCAAGGGAAATACAAACAAACAAACAAACATACATACATACATACATACATACATACATACATACATACATACATACATACATACATACATCAGCAAACTTCTCTTGGGTGTGACATGCAACATTTGCCTTTACCTCTTTGTGAAGTAAACCTGTTTCCCTGAAAATAAGACCTCCCTGGATGATAAGTCCAATTGGGCTTTTGATCACATGTGCTAAAATAAGCCCTCCCCTGAAAATAAGCCCTCCCCAAAAATATTGCAACACAGCAGCAGCCATGAGGTGACCACACTCGCTGCCTCCTGCATCTCAAAAATAAGACTTCCCCAAAAATAAGGCCAAGTGCTTATTTGGGGGGTTAAAAGAAAATAAGACCCTGTCTTATTTTCGGGGAAACACGATATTGTGAAGCTCCACTCTTTATCAATGTTTTCTGCTCGTATCTGCAGTTGTCCAAAGTTCTCACATTTCAAGCCAATATCATGAGAAACTCTTCTGATGGATCACAGACTGAGGCCATGGGGGAAGAAAAGGGAAGAACGTTGGAGGCCTGTCAGCCACATAACCACAACTTATGCCACGTTGCAATTGTGTACTAAGTTTGAAAACAAGAAATGATCCCCTTCTCTGCCCCCAAAAAAACCCTGAAAAAATCTTATGAAGTTTAAGAATGAAGATTCTTTTTTTTTTTTCAGAGAGAGAAGATATGGAGAAAATTGGAAAGCGCATCTCTGTATACAGCATTTTTGTGATTATTCTCTAGATTTCGCAACAGGGAGCAAATAAAGTTTAAGTCAGGAAAACAATACAATTTGGGGAAAAAATTAACTGTCCTCTTTCCAGCACTGCTATTCCATTCCAAAGTCTTATCCAGCAAGTTTATAAAGAAAGGAAAGAGTTAGGAAACATCTGTTTGCAAATGATGCATTTTGATTTAGGCTTTCACGCTGATAATATGCACTGATTCAGCACAAACTCGGGTTGCAACATAATGCCAAGCGGTTTGACATGGCAATTATTCAGAATTTCAATGGCTTTATTACCATTGTATCTCTTCTGATGTTGGGACTCTAGAAAGAGTGCAGAGAAGAGCAACAAAGATGATTGACTGGAGGCTAAAACATATGAAGAACAGTTGCAGGAACTGGGTATGTCTAGTTTAATGAAAAGAAGGACTAGGGGAGACATGATAGCAGAGTTCCAATATCTAAGAGGCTGCCACAAAGAAGAGGGAGTCAAACTATTCTCCAAAGCACCTGAGGGTAGAACAAGAAGCAATGGATGGAAACTAATCAAGGAGAGAAGCAACTTAGAACTGAGGAGAAATTTCCTGACAGTTAGAACAAGTAATCAGTGGGACAACTTGCCTCCAGAAGTTGTGAATGCTCCAACACTGGAAGTTTTTAAGAGGAGATTGGACAACCATTTGTCTGAAATGGTATAGGATTTCCTGCCTGAGCAGTGGGTTAGACTAGAAGACCTCCAAGGTCCCTAATTAATACATAATTAGAGTGCTGCTTTAAGACATATTTCTGACTAATATTCTCCTCATTTCTGCTACAGTGCCCTAACTGGGGATATTTTTCCGACTGGTGGATGACATACTAGGGGTCGGGGGGGGGGGGAACGGCTCCTAAGCCATAGGAGAAAACCCATCACCTTGTCTATATCTGTGTCACACTTGAGGCCAATCAGCAGTGACTCAGAATACACTGACTAGAAATGGAGTAACAATTGATGTGAAGCCAATAATACAATACAATACACTACAATAGCAGAGTTGGAAGGGACCTTGGAGGTTTTCTAGTCCAACCCCCTGCCTAGGCAGGAGATGGGTGTCTATGGAGATTCTCAGACATTCAGGTCATGCTTGTCCCAAGAGTGCTTTTTCCAAAAGGCAACTGGTCTTTTTTTATTTTTTTCTTTGAAAACATTTTGCTTTTGAAGAAGCTTCTTGGATGAGAATCAAAACATTTTCTTTATATGTTGTTGACACCGTTAGTTTGTATACAGCATAGTTGTTGCCAATTGCCTAATTCTATAGTATATCCCAAATTTTTAGCCCATACTATCATACTCTTTTACATACTCTTCTCCCATTTTAAATTTCAATAAGCAACTATATATTTTCTTTATTAATTTATCATCTGTGCCCAGAAATATCTGATTTAGTTCTAGGAGTTCTTTCGAGAATCCATATATTTCTACATCTTACTTGTATCTCGTTTGTATTTAGATATATGGCCACCAGTCCAAATTGATTCCTTGGTTTTTTTTAGTTCCTGTCTTGATTTTAAGTCCCCTTTTTCATTTAGAATATCTTTATACCTGACGAGTTTTTCCAGTTCAAGAGCATTTGGATGTATTAGCATTTCCATCATGGATATCCAGACCAGTATCTTCATGTAATGTTTCCGTTTGATTTTTTTTCCCTATTCTGAAAGTAGAGCATTCCTGATATGGTGCCTTTGGAAATTAGCATGAGAGTAGCACATTTTATGACAGTGTTGTCTTCAAGGATGGAAGGGTGGCATTTTAGTAGAGAAAAGCTATGAACCTAGGCATCTAACATACTAATCCTGGGCAGGTACATGGGTCTGAACTTTAAAAGACATGTTTCAATCATTCAGTGTCACCAGAGGTGGTATTCAGCAGGTTCTGACCAGTTTTCTGGAGAACCGGTAGCGGAAATTTTGAGTAGTTCAGAGAACTGGTAAATACTACCTCTGATGGCCCCGCCCCCATGTATTCTCTGCCTCCCGAGTCCCAGCTGATCAGGAGGGAATGGGGATTTTGCAGTATCCTTCCCCTGCCATGCCCACCAAGCCACACCGACAGTAGTAATTTGAATCCCACCACTGGTGTCAGCCACTCTTCCAGTGACAGTGGTTGACTTATCCCAGGGCCCAGATATTTCCTGACAGTACGGATGGGGAAACAAACAAAACTTTTTAGAGAACGGTGTTCATCCTCACTTATTACCTTTAACCAGCCCTCCCAGCACAAAACTTAATTGAAACTTTGGCAAATAAGTACACACAGGGTTGATCAGGTTAGGATCTGGGCACAGCTGTATTGTAGAATCAAAAGTCTTTTTTTCGTTTCATGTTTACAAAGGTCTACAATTAACAAAGAAGGAACCGAAGCGGCAGAGAAGGAAGCTGAGCATTGTAAAAATAAAGGCATTGTAAACAAAGGAATTGGGAAGCACGTACTTTCGTGTTTGCCCTAACTTTTCACTCTGCAAAATCCTTCAGATCTGAAGAATTAGCGGGTTCGAAGATCCTACAAGTTTACAGGTTTTAGACTCTGCATGTTTTGCTAGTGGATAAAGAAAGTTGGCTCAAGCATTTGTTTATCAAACATTAAGGAAGCTGCGCCTAGGTTTTTTGGCCAGTGGCCACTTTCTATGAGTCCTGGGGAATTCCATTAGTTGAAATAACAAGACTTGTTTTCTCATGAAAAACTGAAATTGTGTTAAAACGGTCTTTCGATTATGATTACGGCATGTATTCATTGGTGCTCCTTTTGCATTAGTGGCCCCGACTTGCCTTTTCCACCATTCTTTTAAAACACACACACACACAGAATTTGCATGGATTAAATAGCTGAGAAACAGCTCAGGATGCACCCAGCAGTTCAAATAAAGGTCGGTTTACAAGGAGTTTACAAGAAGTAAGGTCGGTTTACAAGAAGTCCTTGAACAAGTAAAGGTTTTCTTTCTTTTTGGACAGAATGTGTCAAATACAAGAGACTCTCACTATTGGATTAATGGGAAGGAGCTGTGAGATTATTACAAGAAGGAAAACAAAGTTACTTTTTTATATAGGAAAAATAGCTGAAGTAGCTTTTCACTCATTTGCCCAGTATTCCTCTACTTGGACTTAGAATAACTTTTTTGTCACTTTAAATCTATACAAATCGACATACATTAAAATGAAAGTTCAGCTCTTCAAAGAGTTTCCACCTCTGATATACACTACATAAACATGACAAAATAAATAAATAAATACATATTTTTGTTATTAGTTGAGAAGTTGTTGCGAACTGTTGTCCGACTCATTGTGATCCTATGGACAATGTTCCTCCAGGCCTTTCTGTTCGGGGGATGGTAGAGGATATAAATACCAGAGGTGATATTCAGCAGGTTCTGACCAGTTCTGGAGAACCGGTAGCAGAAATTTTGATTAGTTAGGAGAACCGGTAAATACCACCTCTGACTGGCCCTGCCCCCCTCTATTCTCTGCCTCCCCAGGCCCAGCTGATTGGGAGGAAATGGGGATTTTGCAGTAACCTTCCCCTGGAATGGGGAGAGAATGGAGATTTTACAGTAGCCTTCCCCTGCCACGCCCACCAAGCCATGCCACACCCACCAAGCCACACCCACAGAAACGGTAGTAAAATAATTTGAATCCCACCACTGATACATGCATACATACATACATACATACATACATATATATAAAAATATGCCTATACGCACATATGCACTACCCCTTTAAAAAAATCTCTCCTCCTCGAAGAACCATAGAGACAAATACGGCCAAACCTGATCATTTTATCACTGACTATTAGCATCAGATCTCAGGATGGAGGTAAGGCAAATACAGGTGCAGGAGCCATGCCTGCCCATATCCTACAGAACTGCCCATACCTGATCTACAAACAGCAATTTAAAAAAAACCCAGTGCTGCAATCTGCCCCTTTATAGGTGCAGGAGGAAGGAGGAATTTAAAAATGCTTTAATTGCCATAAGCAAATACTATCTACTTGGGGGAAAAAACACCATATAACACCCAATGTTTGTGACCTCCAGTTTGCCTTGAGTTGCAGAAAAACAAGAATAGTGCAATGCCACCAACCTTCCTTGGTGTTTACAGAAGTACATAAAGCTATAGGAATCCCTGAGGATTTTACTCCACTAGTTGTTACCCACTATAGGAGGCAGTGCTCGCCTCCGTTTCAAGGCCATTGAGCCAGCACAGATATTTCCACAGCCATGTGGCCAGCATGACATCATGGAGTGTTGTTACCTTCCCACCAAAGTGGTACCTGTTTGCCTACTTGCATTTGCATGCTTTCGAACTGCTAGGTTGGCAGGAGCTGGAGTGAGGAAATGGAAAGTCATCCGATCACGTGGCGCTCGGGTCTCGAACCTGGGCTGCCGGCTTTCCAGTCAACAAGCACAGCATCTTAATCGCTGAGTTCACTGCATTCCCCTACACACGTAGAAATGCGTAGTTATATAAAAGTCAACATTGCAACTTTGTAGAGTGCAAAATGTCTGATGATTGAACATTCTCAACTACAGGTTGTTTTCTTTTTGATCCTAGAATCAGTTTTGAGGACTGGTCATTTCTGAAACGATTGAATAGGTCTGTGAATGGTGAACCTATGACACGTGTGCCGGAAGTGGCATGCAGAGCCATCTCTCTGGGCACGCCAGCCGTTCCCCGTTGCTCTTCCAGGTTCCAGCTGGTTTTTGAACGCCCGGGAGCTACGGGAGCTGGAAGAGCAGCTCCCTGGCGCGCATGCCGGAAATCGGTAGCCCAGCTTCCTGGCAAGCTTCCTGCTCTTCCATTTTCCTGTGATCCCTTGCACGTGCAGAGTCCCGTTTCAGTACTCAGTGCCGAGAGGTTTTGCCAACACTGGAATAGGTTGTATACTAGTATTGGGTTTATTCTACCTAGGGGGGAAAGGCATTACAGAATCAAGGCATTATAACCATGAAATGATTTGTACATCTCTAGAAGCTAATAGCTTCAAGCTTAACCTGGAGCTCATTTGGGCTATGAATAAATCCCAAAGCCTGACTTACTGATTCTCATTCTCTCTCTCTCTCTTTCCCTGCCCCCTCTCCTCTTCTTTCCCTCTCTGTCAAAGTGGCAAACATACAAAATAGAAATAGAGACAGAAATAGAAATAGAGATAGAAATAGAATAGATATAGAGATAGAAATAGAATAGGTGTCAGTGTTCCAAGTATCATGTAGAATTAAATCAGAGTCCAAGGCAAAACGATCCTTAAAGTTCCAATTTAATAAAGCAGACATCGTAACACATCTGTGTTAATCCCAATTCTGGAAATGACACCAGAATTCCACCCAGTTAAAAGTTCATGATCTTGTCCCCACACCCACAATCCATCACATAGTCCAAACTTCTTCTTCCACGCTGGCATCCACACCCAGCTGCTTCCGGTCAGGTGTAAAAGTGCGGAGACAAAGGATAACCTTGGCTTCTAGAAAAGAATGAAAACAATACATTCCCCAATCCTACTCCTGTCTATTCCCCCCTCCCATCAACTATACTAATGAAACAGCATAATGAAATAAGAGAAAGTGTAGCAGGCCAAAATTCTAAAAGGAATATAATTGCAGGCCTGACAATAAAGATAGAATAGAGATAGAATAGAGATAAAGATAGCGATAGAGATAGAATAGAATAGAATTTTGATTGGCCAAGTGTGATTGGACACACAAGGAATTTTGTCTTTGGCGCATAAGCTCTCAGTGTACATAAAGTTATAAGTGATAAATCATGATCACACTACTCCTTCCCTCTCTTTTTCCACACAACAACCTTGCAAGGTGGGCTGTTACATTCTTACAGAATGAAGCAGCAAACAACTGCAGACCAGCGTTTGCCTCGAGGAAAAATAAGTATTTTGTGATCGGCCAGTGCAGCAGTACAGTAGGCACCATAAAAACCATTTTGTGAGCGTGCCACTCCAACAGTTTCAGTGCTATAAATGTTCTGCAGTTATATTGGAATGAGGCAAAACAAAAGAAATACACACGACGAACTTTGGTTTATGTTCCATAATAAATATGCACATTTGTTTTAAAAGTTCTTTTGACATTCGCGGTAAACACGAATCTTCTGGCGGATTTGGCTGCATTGTTTGATTCCGAGACAAAAAGATTTAGGTTTTGTTTTCCTGATTTCAACTGCTTTCACTTTTTCTTCTCCTGAAGGGAGTTGGGACACACCCTGATCTCCAAGTTGGAGATCTATAACTTATCTGCTTAGTCTCTCCAGGCACTTTGACAGAATTTGGTCTCTCAAAAAACCTCTCTACATTTAAAACAGGTAGAGAATTCCATGCCCAGCTGCAAATAGCAATAGCACTTAGACTTATATACTGCTTCACAGTGTTTTACAGCCCTCTCTAAGCGGTTTACAGAGTCAGCCTATTGCCCCCAACAATTTGGGTCCTCACTTTACCCACCTTGGAAGGATGGAAGGCTGAGTCAACCTTGATCCTGTTGAGATTCAAACTGCCAAATTGCAGGCAGTCAGCAGTCAGCAGAATTAGCTTGCAGTTCTGCACTCTAACCACTGTGCCACCGTGGCTCAAATTCTGCATATTTCCAAACAGCTGGATGACTATGCAGGTAGTCCTCGACTTCCGACCAGCACTGAGCCCAAAATTTCTTGTTGCTAAGTAAGAGACATTTGTTCAGTGAGTTTTGTGCCATTTTACGACCTTCCTCACCTCGGCTGTTAAGTGAATCACTGCAGTTGTTAAATTAGTAACATGGTGGTTAAGTGAATCTGCCTTCCCCCTTGTCTTTGCATGTCGGAAAGTTGCGGGATCACGTGACCCCGGGACATTAAAAACCGACATAAATATGAGTCAGTTGCCAAGTATTGGAATTTTGATCCCCTGACCACAGAGATGCAGCACTGGTCATAAATCACTTCTTTCAGTGCTGTTGTAACTTCGAATGGTCACTAAGCAAACTGTTGTAAGTTGAGGACAACCTGTAATAATGGCATTACAGCCGCGGTGGCAGAGTGGTTAGAATACAATACTGCAGGTTACTTCTGCTGATCGCCGGCTGCCTGCAATTTGGCAGATCAAATCTCACCGGCTGAAGATTGACTCAGCCTCCCATCCTTCCGAGGTGGGTAAAATGAGGACCCAGATTGTTGGGGGCAAAATGCTGACTCTGCACTTTAGAGAGGGCTGTAAAGCACTGTGAAGCGGTATATATGTGCTTGTCAGATCCCTTACATGATACTGCCATTCAATTGGGAGGAGGGGGGCCTCAGAGTTAACTAACTGTACCTGTAACAACTGAGATTTACAACTTTTACAACTGGTTTACAACTTTTACAACTGGAAGACTGGAAGTCCCAGCACCTCTGGAGGGATGTTTATGATGGCCATGTGGGATATCTTACTTTAATGTCTAACTAGAGATAGCCATGGGAATGTGTGTTTTATTCAACTCTCAAGGCAGAAGAGTTAAGGAAACATCTTCACACTTGTGTATTGGTCAGAATCTGCATTATCAGTTTAATCCCACTTGCATTGCCTAAAGGGTTTCAAAGGGTTTGCCTCTAATGGTTTCCATCCTGCTGAATTAAAGGTCCCTTTTGAAATAATCCATTTCAAGAGTCTTTACTTTCTTAAGTTAGGAAGAGGAGCCATTACAGTGCTATTGCTATTGCTATGCACTTGCCTATGCAGTGAGAAGCAATTTATGTCTCCTGCTTCTCACCCTTCCTGATAAGAGATTATTTCAATCACACTGTCAAATTTCTTGATCGGATCTCATTCCAATAACATATAGATAGAGACTACGTTTTAGGCACTTAGAGCAACTATTGGTTCAAATCCCAGTCCCGGATATGCTTAGTGTGACACAAAAGGGTCCTGCACTACAGGTAGTCCTCGACCTACGACCAGGATTTCTGTTGCTAAGTGAGAAATTTGTTAAGTGACTTTTGGCCCTGTTCGACGACTTTTCTTGCCGCGCTTGTTGAATCGCTGCAGTTGTTAATTTAGTAATGCGGTTGTTAAGTGAAACCAGCTTCCCCATTAACCTGGCTTGTCAGAAGGTTACAAAAGGGAATCACATGAACCACCACCCCCAAACACAGCAGCCGTCATACATGTGAGTCAGTTGTCAAGCATCTGAACATAAGTCATGTGACCATGAAGATGCTGCAACAGTTGTAGGAGTGAAAAATGATCGTAAGTCCCTTGTTTCAGTGCCGTCGTAAGTTTGAAAAGTCACTAAATGAACTGTTGTAAGTTGAGGACCACCTATAATAGTGCAAGGACCTATTAGTATTGCTACGATCCAGTGGATGTGATATTGTCTAAAAATTCACATAGGTGCTTAGTGCATTCTTTTAATAAACAAGCCAGTAAAGTTGGCAAGCACAAAAGAAAAGTAGGATACAAACATCAGGAAAAGATTCCATTTCTGTCATTGTTGAATAAATACAAAAATAGATTTGGGTGTGGGGGGGGGGTTGTTCCTCCCAGGCTTCCATTCACAATGGCTGCCTTTCCTTGAAATTCACAGTGCGCGCTTGATTTTTACAGTAATTCCTTGTAGCTTTCCAGCTAATAATTACCATCTCTTGGTTCATGTTTTATCAAAGTTCCAGCTCATGATCCATCTGAAGATGGTCAGCCCTAAAAGAATAAGCTAGAGAAGTTTGGATGAGGGGATCTTAGTGCTCTCTGAGCTTGCTTGTTTTCTTGCAAACTGTTGTGGCCTGCCAGCAGCCAGTGGAGTTAGCAGCAGTTTCAGACAGTGAGGAGGTTGGGGAGGAACATGGATCAATCCTGGAGTCTGGGGAAGGCTCTGATGAGGGCTTTGTGTCAGGGGCAGAGAGGGGGCCAGAGCCATATGCCAGTTATCAGCTGCCTTCAGAGTCAGACATCAGTGAGGGAGACAAACAGCTGGAGCCTGTTCCCAGTGTGCACATGCATAGAGTGGCCAGACAAAGGGAACAGCTAAAGAACAGGGGTCGACTTGGGAGTAAGGCCACAAATGGATGATGAATGGCCCCTCCCAGAGGAAATAAAAGAGGCGCGAAAGGGGAGTGGAGTTTGCAGGAGACAATTCGTTCGCTTAATTAGTTTGTGACTCTCCGAGACTCCTTGCCAAGTTTTGCAGATATCGGCCTGACAGTTCTCTACACCAGATAAGGTCTGTGACTGTAAATCCTCCCTTGAAAGACTTTGCTGTGTATGAATGAGCAGAATTCACAGTAAATTAATAAAAGGGTTTTTTGTCAGGAGAAAAAGATTGCTTCATGCTCTTGGGAAGCCTAGGTTAGTAAACATTTAGTTAACTAAACTAGATAACATTATCAATGCTACCTAATACTAGCTTGGGTAATGAAACATGTGCAAGAAAATAACCAAGCTCAGAAAGCATCAAGGAACCCTCATTTCAACTATGAGCTACAAATGTTCTCCAGTACGTTTGAGTGAGATACCTACCTGAGTTGGGGAAGATGCCAGTTCAATAGAGAAGGAGTCTCAGGGTGTTCCACTGGGCTGATTTAAAAAGACAGGGGTTTATTTAAAAAAAAGTGCTGGTAAATTGTGATAAATTATTATGCTAAACCAGATTCTTGCTAATTATAACCTGTTGAATAAGTCACAATTCTTGAAGCTTGCCAAGGCTCGACAGAGCCGGTATTGCAGGGGAAAAACCTTGTTTTGAAGTCACCCCTGAACAATTTGTGGAGGAATACTGTGATTATTTATTAACCATAAATTACTCATTAATCTGTGATTTGTTGATACTGGACCATGATTAAAGTAGGATAAGACAATTCAAACCATGTAGTTCTGAACTGAGATTGATATGCTCTGCATTTTCTGCCATGGCTCCTGCAGAACATCATACCCCCTCCCCTCAAGATGGAACATCATAACTAGGGGTAATTCCTGCCAGTTCTAACCTCTTCTATAGAAGAAGTTCCACAAATCTACAGTGTCGTTTAGAACAGATTCCAGCTCCCTCCCACCGCCCGTCCGCATATCATCAAGATGAAGAGCGAGAGGAGGAATTCTGGGAGTTGAAGTCCACAAGTCTTAAAGCTGTCAAGTTTGAGCACCCCTGGGTTTTTTTTTCTAAAGGGTTAGGGGTGCAAGGGTCTTGTAACTTGACAGCTTTAAGACATGCGTGCTTCAAATGCCAGAGTTTCTGAGCCAACATTTTGGTTGCTAAGAGCGTTTTTAAGTGACTTTCATCACATTTTACAAGTTGGCCATGCCCACCCAGTCACATGACTGGCAAGCCACTCCCACCCAATCACATGGCTGGCAAGCCACTCCCACCCAGTCACATGGCCGGCAAGCCACTCCCACAAAGCAGGCCACACCTACAGAAGAGGTTTCTAAAAAAATTTGAAACCCACCACTGATCATAACCCACCCACCTCCACCCTCCAGTGACAGAGTACCCACCATCCTGACCTTCTATAAGGAGCCAGAAGCCACTGACTGTGCCAGTTGACCTGGGATCCCAATGGGGGTGCACCACTCTGGAGGTTGCTACCTGATTAAGAGAAGACCCCACCTCTCTCTGTGTCCTTCCTGCCCCCCCTTTCCCCATCTTTCAGTTGTAAATTATCAATACAATTGTTATTTATTGTTTTATCATTTAAATGTTTACTACTTTTTAATCTTAAGCCTCACCTAAGGCTGGGTCTAGATGAGATGGGAGGCCTACAAATTAAATCAAGTCAAGTCAATCAATAAGTAAACAAAATTCTACTTAAAACTAAGCAGCTTGGTTTTCTCAGGTTCTGCTTTCTGTGTCAACCAAAGCTCTCACCTTAACTATCCTGTGACTGATAACCTTGCATTTAACATTGTTAAAACAAAAACTTTGATTACTGGAACCTTTATTTGCTTATCCTACCTAAGATTGTAGCAAACATACTGCCCCAAAATTGGAGTAATTCCATTTTTTCAGTCCTTTAGCTAAAAAGAAACAGCAAAAGACACATCTGTGTGAGTTTCAACATGAATTGACAAAACCTGAGAAGATTTTTTTTAAAGTTCCATTAACTTTTTGGAATGTAGGGATTTCCACCAGGATTTTGAAAGAAGCTTCCTTCAATTGCTCTGTGGCTTATTACCGGTAACAACAGCAGACTATATAGCAAAGAGTATTGACAGATGTCAACTTGTCCTTTTTCTCCTCCAATTATGCTGATGCACTTATTTACTATTACTTTCTCAATGAGCTGAAAGCAGCTTCCATAGAGATCTTTATTTTATTCCTAAAAGAGCAATCATGTCAGTTTGATTGCAATGTATGGCTGTGAAAGTTGATCGACTGCAAGGCGATCCGGTCAGTCCTAGAGGAGATCAACCCTGATTGCTCTTTAGAAGGCCAGATCCTGAAGATGAAACGCAAATACTTTGGCCACCTAATGAGCAGGAAGGACTCAGTGGAAAAGAGCATAATGCTGGGAAAGATTGAGGGCAAAAGAAGAAGGGGACGGCAGAGAATGAGGTGGCTGGATGGAGTCACTGAAGCAATAGGCGTGAGCTTAAATAGACTCCAGAGGATGGTAGAGGAAAGGAAGGCCTGGAGGAACATTGTCCATGGGGTTGCAATGAGTCGGACATAACTTCGCAACTAACAACAACAACAACATTGAAAAAGACAAAAATGGCCAATGAGTTCTCATGATGGAAGATGTCCAATACCTCTGTCACTAGTCATTCAACACTATAATTGATATATCACACTGGCTCTCCTAAGTCTACTAATTAACCCATTTTTAAACCTATTAAGACATTAGGCTAGAAACTGGGAGACAGTGAGTTCTAGACACACAGCTGGCTGGGTGACCTTGGGCTAGTCACTTTTTCTTAGCCATACGAAGGAGGCAATGGGAAATTACTTCTGAAAAACCTTGCCAAGAAAATTTCAGGGACATGTTCAGGCAGTCTCCCAAGAATCAGACATGAATAAATGGGAGGGAGGGAACCCCCCCCTCCCCACAGTCACCAGGATTGAATATGCCTGACCGTGTGCTTCAATCTGAAATAGGTTAGGAGCCAGCAATATCCTTCGGTATTCTATGCAAAATATAAATAGAGACGCTGTTCTGTCTCGAAAAGAATAAAATTGGTTGCACATCAGACACAGAAACAAGTGTTGACAAATAAGAGAAGATCTCAAGATCATTGACCTTGAAGAGCTCACTCTTGAGCAATGATCCTTCAAAATCTGGCAGAAGCTGAATCATTCGAGGCTTGCTCCATACATGATAGGTTTTTTGTTGGATCTCCAGATCCTTGGATGCTTTACCAGCAACAATTGCTTTGCAAAGGGCCACAAGGGTCTAGCTACATAGAATATTTACGTTTGAAAGAACATAACGCATTTAGTCCAAGCTTCTGCACTGCGTGAGAATTTCTAAATGTTCTCCAACCTCTAGTCTTCATTTGGAAACCACCGGAGAGTGGGAGGGCACGAGTGTTGTGACTGCATCAGCTGTGTTTTCATACTATGGTAAACTGTGCTGTACTTCCTTACCCTGTTGTTGTTGCATTACTTACTCCAACCTGGAGCCAGATCTTTTAAAATACTTATTTTGGGAACTCTATCTCAAATGTTGTCTGAGATTATCTAGGGTTGCGGTTTGCTGATTCCTTGTGTACTTGCCATGAGTCTGTTGGACACATTCTGGGATGGCTGCAAAAAAAACAAAGTTTCTCTCCCCTCCGCCCCCTACCCCACAAAATAAGTGCAGAGTACACAAATTGTGGTCATGAAGCCATTTGAGAAAGAACAAATCTATCCCTTTGTTCTGTGTGCAGCAGAATTTCTGCTGCCATTTCCCCCTCCCTTTCTCTGAGTTTTTTTTAAAGAAGTGGTTGGTGGCCCCTCTCAACAGAGGGGGGTTGCTATAGGTGGGCATCCTTGGGGATTGCTAATTTGATTCCTCTTCTTGGGCCGTTAACTTGTACTAATGTTGGTGTTAGTTGCGAAGTCGTGTCCTACCCATTGTGACCCCCATGGATACCCTTCCCCCAGACCTTCCTGTCCTCTATCATCCTCTGAAGTCCATTTAAACTCACACCTACTGCTACAGTGACTCCATCCAGCCTCCTCATTCTCTGTCGTCCCCTTCTTTAACCCTCAGTCTTTCCCAGCATTAGGCTCTTCTCCAGTGAGTCCTTCCTTCTCATTAGGTGGCCAAAGTATTTGAGTTTGGTTCCACCACAAAACCGCGTTCGACTAAAGGGCGCTTGACGAAACCACGTAGCTGACGTCATCACAGCGCAACAACAGCGCGGAGAAAAAAGCACGCTGTAAATGCTAAACCTAAAATTAACACCTAAACCTAAACCTAACCCCCCTAAACCTAATCCTAAACCTAACCCTAAATCTAACCCTTAACCTAACCCTAAACCTAACCCTAAACCTAACCCTTAACCTAACGCTAAACCTAATCCTAACCCTTAACCTAACCCTAAACCTAACCCTAACCCTTAACCTAACCCTAAACCTAACCCTAACCCTTAACCTAACCCTAAACCTAACCCTAACCCTTAACCTAACCCTAAACCTAACCCTTACCTTAACTTGAATCGGCTTGCTTTCAAAGCGCTATTTAAAGCACCCTTCTTTCTCCACGCTCGCTGTTGTCGCCCTGTTGATGACATCAGCGACGCGGTTTAATCGGGTGCGCTTTAGTCGAGCGCGGTTTTGTCGTGCCACGTTTGAGTTTCATCTTAGAATCTGGCCTTCTGAAGAGCAGTCAGGGTTGATCTCCTGTAGGACTGCAGTCCAAGGGACTTGCAGGAATCTTCTCCAGCACCATAGCTCAAAGGTCTATGGTGCTCAGTCTTTCTTATGGTCCAACTTTCACAGCCATACATTGCAACTGGGAAAACCATAGCCTTGACTATACACCCTTTTGTTGACAGGATGATGTCTCTGCTTTTTAGTATGCTGTCTAGTCCCTCTCTCTTAGCCCTAAGAAAAAAGTAATGGCAAACCACTTCTGAAAAACCTTGCCAAGAAAACTGCAGAGACTTATCCACAAGGCCAAAGGGGGAAAAATCCCTAAAAGTACTGTATATTTGGTTACTTTGGGATTTTTTTTCTTCTCATCCATCTTCCTCTAATTTTCTTTGCTTGCTACAATATGGGGGTCTAAGGGAAGGGATGTAAGGGAAGGCCAATGATAAAAATGTATGATATCATTACTCAAATATTGCTGCTTGCAAACCTCTGCCAGATGTTGGTGGGGTGGTTTAAGGACATATTAGCATTTATCAGATGACAAATCTGATTCATCATCAGAGTTTGCTGTGGACGCTATTTCTTACTAATTTTTCGCACTTCGTATGATAGTGCTTACATCATATCATATCAGCCATGGGAATGACATGGTGGGCATGTATGTACAAAAATGATGCCTTAGGTTGCAAAACATGCCAAGCGGAACCGAAGACATCAAATGGTGGCTTAGCATAACGTATGAATGCAACAAGGTGTTGGACAAGTAATTGAGTAAAAATCCCAGCCCCAATTAAAGTCTTTCCTGCTTGCAACATTAGGATTCAAAGTAATTCAAAGCAATCTCACCAAGCTATGAGTCTTGTGCTCAAACAGAGATGTGCAATTTAGAAATTATAAGTAAACTGTGATACCAAGGAGGATAACAGTTCTTATTGCTCTAGATCTAACTTTTCCTGTTCAATCTATAGTTGTGATGACGAACCTATGTACACGTGTCACCTGTGTTTTCTCTTCCCCAGTTCAGCTCGTGTGTGTGCACGGGGGGGGGGGCTGCGCATGCATGCAGGGCATGTGCATGCACACATGCAGGGGGTGGGGGGCAGGTGGGGGCAGGCGGCATGCATGGAGCAGGGTCAGGGTGGGTTCCTGCCAGTTCTAACCTATTCTATAGAAGAGGTTCCACAAATCTACAGTGCCGTTTAGAACCGGTTCCAGTTCCTTCCCCCCGCCTGTCCGCACATCATCAAGATGAAGAGCGAGAGGAGGAATTCTGGGAGTTGAAGTCCACAAGTCTTAAAGCTGTCAAGTTTGAACACCACTGGGTTTTTTTTTCTAGAGGGTTAGGGGTGCAAGGGTCTTGTAACTTGACAGCTTTAGGACCTGCACACTTCAATACCAGTTCTTGAGCCAACATTTTGGTTGCTAAGCAAGAGAGTTGTTAAGTGAGTTTCACCACATTTTACATGTTGACCATGCCCACCCAGTCACATGGCTGGCAAGCCACTCCCACCCAGTCACATGGCTGGCAAGCCACTCCCACAAAGCAGAAGAGGTTCTAAAAATTTTTGAAACCCATCACTGAGCAAGGTGCATGTGTGGGGGCAGCGTGCACATTGCATTTTGGGGGTCTTGGCACATGTGTGCTTTGGGCACTCAGTCCAGAAAAGTTTAGCCATCACTGATCTATAGGAACTAGCTTGTTGTTGTTTGCTGCGAAGTCATGTCCGACCCATCGCGACCCGATGGACAATATTTCTCCAGGCCTTCCTGTCCTCTACCATTCCTACCTGTCTGAACTACTGTAGCTTAAAAGTTAGTAAAGGTACAAATACAGCGTAAGGAGAGAAGAAGAGCCAACAATTGATTTGGGGAGTTGATGGCAAGATGAATTGATGTAAACGTTTAATAATACAATATGATGTTGGCTATGTAATAGTATACATGTGATTATATGTTATGAAAATGGAAAAATAAAAATAAACTTTTTCTTAAAAAAATTAAAAGTTAGTAAACCCGGGGGGACCTTTGCCCAGGTTCGCCTGGTGCACCAATTGCGACCCTACCTGGATCAGGAGGCTCTTCAGACAGTCACTCACGCCCTTGTGACCTCAAGACTGGATTATTGTAACGTGCTCTACATGGGGCTGCCCTTGAAGAGTGTTCGAAGACTTCAATTAGTCCAGAATGCAGCCGCGCGAGCGATTGTAGGTGCACCTAGGTACACCCACGTCACACCTATCCTCCGCGAGCTGCACTGGCTACCCATTAGTCTCCGAATCTGCTTCAAGGTGCTGGTCGCTACCTATAAAGCCCTACATGGCATCGGACCTGGGTACCTGAGACACCGCCTCCTGCCGATTACCTCCCTCAGACCGATAAGATCTCACAGGTTAGGTCTCCTCCGGATTCCATCTGCCAGCCAATGTCGGCTGGCGACTCCCCGGGGGAGAGCCTTCTCTGTTGCAGCTCCGGCCCTCTGGAACGAGCTCCCTGTTGAGATCCGGACCCTTACTACCCTCCTGGCCTTCCGCAAAGCCACCAAGTCCTGGCTGCTCCAGCAGGCCGGGGGGCTTGTGAAACACCCAGCCCCATGGAAATTGTGAATGTTGCACCTTTTTTTTAAAGTGTTGTCTTGTCTATTTATCCCCTTTCCCTTGTCTGTTGTGAGCCGCCCGGAGTCCTCCGGGAGTGGGCGGCATACAAGACAAATAAAATGAAAAAATGAAATGAAACCAAGTTCAGGAAGAGGACAAACAGGTTGTCTTGACCCTAACCTGCAATTTTCTCCACCACTCCCTTCTAATTCTGCCTATTGTACTGTCTAAATGGCTATATTGCCTTTCAAAACGGTATCTTGAGGACAAACCTTAGAGTATTTGTCAAAACTAACTGCACTGAAAAAGTCTTAGCAGGAATAGAAGGGCAAGCAGGAGGGGAGGGGAAAAAAGGTTGGAACAGATAATAATTGTTCTATCTAATATTTCAGCTTGTGTGGTTTCCTGCAGTCCTCCTCTTAATGGTGCTTCTAAGCTTTCATTGCGGGAGCCAAAGGCAGCTGATTATAGCTCTGCCTTCTTGATGCCCCTTTCCCCCAATATAAATCAAAGAAAGGGGATGCTTTAAAATAAAAGCGGACACAGGAGACCCATCAGAAATGAAATCCATTTCATTCATTAAACTGTCTCGCCAAAATTAATTGCAGACATCACCACATTGAACCAAGCCTGCATAACAATAGGGATAATGTAATCAAATGTTTCACCAATGCGCGCAGCTCCCTTTCACTGTCCTAAGTCAGCATTTGTCAGGAATATGGAATTAAAAGGGATTGCAGAGTAATATACACCTATGCACTACATGTGCATTATACACCTGACTCAAGAATGATTTTGTCCTCACTAGGAGGAAGTTCACGCTATAAATTATGAATTGAAATGCTACAAATTATAAATTAAAACTTGAAATTTTGGGCTTAGACAACTTAGAATTACACCGCCTTCGGTCAGACCTAAGCGTAGTACATAAAATTATCTGCTGCAATGTCCTACCTGTCAATGACTCCTTCAGCTTCAACTATAACAACACACAAGCACACAATTAGATACAAACTTACAGTAAACCACTCCAAACTCGATTACAGAAAATACGGCTTCAGTA
Organism: Thamnophis sirtalis; assembly: GCF_051295495.1. NCBI lineage: Eukaryota > Metazoa > Chordata > Lepidosauria > Squamata > Natricidae > Thamnophis > Thamnophis sirtalis. The sequence goes on from NW_028261391.1 coordinate 15,353,360, forward strand.
ACAGAGTGGTCAATGCTGAAATGCACTACCCGACTTCTTCCCCAAACCCCCAAAACTTTCACCTTAGACTGTCTAGTGTTGATCTCACCCCATTCCTAAGAGGTCTGTAAGGGGCGTGCATAAACCCAGCAGCGTGCCTACCGTATCTGTCCTAATATTCCCTTGTATTCATATCCATTTCATGTATTCATAATCTTGTATGTACTTATATCTATTATCTTATACAAGCTTGACAAAACAAAAGAAAAAACCCTGCCTTCCCTGGGAAAACCGTAGCTGCTTAGCATGAAATAGAATCAGTCACCAGTTCTAATCTATATTTTGACTGTTAATTTCAGATCAATAAGTGGCATCCATAGGAAGCATTCCCTTTCCTGACATGACAAAAGATCAAGAGAAGCTAAAAATGATTCGGTTATAATTATGGGAAGGTCTTATTCCAGGAGGTCAGAGGTGGTATTCAGGAGGTTTTGACCAGTTCTGGGGAACTGGTAGCAGAAATTTGGAGTAGTTCAGCGAAACAGTAAATGCCACCTCTGACTGGCCCTCCCCATCTATTCTCTGCCTCCTGACTTCCAGCTGATTGGGAGGAAATGGGGATTTTGCGGTATCCTTCCTCTGCCACGCCCACCAAACCATGCCATGCCACGCCCACCAAGCCACACCCACAGAACTGGTAGTAAAAAAAATTGAATCCCACCACTGCAGCAGGTGTCCTTCCATCTACCTGGGCATCCATACTGAGGAAGGTGAGCAAATGATCACATGGACTTGATGTCATCATTCACTCCAATGTTGCAAATATTTGTGTTTGATATCAGGACACAAGTATCTCATGATGTTCTCATCTGTCAGGGCAGTCTCTCTCAACCATGGCAACTTTAAAATGGACGGACTTCATCTCCCAGAATTCCCCAGAAGCTGGCTGGAGAATTCTGGAAGTTGACTTCTGCTAATTGTTGAGAAACACTGCTTTAGAGTTAAGATGGTTTGCTATGGATACCATTTTCTTTGGACATATTAAAACTAGGGTCCTTTCAAGTTAAAGTGATCTCCCTGCATACTTGGCATGAATTTGTTCTCTGTTTCTTGGTTCTTAGTCTTTTGATTTTCTTCCAAGATAAAGGGGGGAAAACTCATCAGTTCTACACACTCTACACTACTCTTGAATGGTGAGTCAGAATAATGTAGTGGAGTGCAGTATCGATGCGACTAATGAAAAGATTATCTTACACATGGGTAGGAGACAAGATTTGGATGGTGGGGTGAACCAGTGGTGGGTTTCAAAAATTGTTCGAACCTACTCTGTGGGTGTGGCCTCCTTTGTGGGAGTGGCTTGCCGCCCATGTGACCGGATATGAAGATGCTGACGACATTTGTCAGAACCACCTTAAATTACCTCACACACAGCACTGGCATGCATAAGAATATGATGTAAACTTGTTTTTTAAAAGGCATCTTTGGTTTGCATTAAAACAACTTCAACACACGCAATGTTCTGATTGCACCACAAATGCGGTAGTCATCCTTACCTTTCACAGAAGCACTGAGTTTTATAAATATGAGCATGATAGTGTAGAATAATCATATCCACGGACCAGTGGTGGGTTTCAAAAAATTTTGGAACCTCTTCTGTAGGTGTGGCCTGCTTTCCGGGTCCACTGGTGGAACCTCTTCTAACCGGTTCGGTAGATTTGATGAACCGTTCTACCGACTAGGTGCGAACTAGTAGGAACCCACCTCTTGGGTGAACATAACCACTGCCAAGATAGGATGTGCCATGGTTAGTACCAAATGGGTCTATAATACTGAAAAGCATGTTTGAAAACTGGGGAGTCTGATAGAAGTAATCTTAGCACATCCAGCGAACTTCAAGTGGTAAAATACAAATCTTCCTATTTTCCTGAACGTTTTAGAATATGAGGTTCAGGTTTTCCCTGTTTCCTACCACTTAGAAGTAAGGCAATGTTAAGGCAAATAAGTCAGAATAGAGTTGGAAGGGACCATGGAGATATTCTAGACCCCTTGCTCAAGCAGGAGATCCTAGACCACTTCAGACAAGCGGCTGTCCAGTCTTTTCTTTAAAATCTCCAGTGATGAAGCACCTACAATTTCTGAAGGCAATCTGTTCCACTGGTCAATTGTCCTTAATTCCAGGTTGCTTCTCTCCTTGATTAGTTTCCAGCCATTGTTTATACAGATGGGATATTTAAATAAATAAATAAATCCATTGTTTAAATCAGTGTTTTTCAACCACTGTGCCGTGGCACACTAGTGTGCCGTGACATAGTGTAAGGTGTGCCGTGGGAGAATTACTTTATGTATAGTCAATATAGGCACAGAGTTAAAAATTTTTAACATTTTCTAATGGTGGTGTGCCTCGTGATTTTTTTTCATGAAAAAAGTGTGCCTTTGCACAAAAAAGGTTGAAAAACACTGGTTTAAATAGATGGGAAAGAAGGTCTCCACCTCATCATCAGAACAGGCAAAGGCAGAAGTTTCAACCAACAGAATTAAATTTCTTATGGAAACACCAGAAAGAATCTGTCTGTCTGTCTCTGTGCATATATATGAAGTGGCAACCATAATGTCAGGAAAAAGAAAGTAAACATACCTTTACTCTAAGCCAAAGGTTGGGAATAAAATTACAGAACCAGGCTGCACTAGCTGTTTTAACAACTTGTTCCATGGACTTCTTTTTGCAAGCAGAACTGTAGCTGTAAAATGTATACTACTCAACTGGTTTTTTTTTTCATCCTAACTATTTCTCGGTATAATAAAGTCATTACTCAGAACTTTAAGCAGAAAGTTCAGTGCGGCCCTATCTGGACCGGGAGGCCCTTCGGATGGTCACTCATGCCCTCGTCACCTCAAGACTGGATTACTGTAACACGCTCTACATGGGGCTGCCCCTGAAGAGTGTTCGAAGACTGCAGTTGGTCCAGAATCAAGCCGCGCGAGCGATATTGGGTGTACCTAGATACACCCATGTTACACCTATCCTCCGCGAGCTGCACTGGCTCCCCATTGGTCTCCGGACGCGCTTCAAGGTGCTAGTCATTACTTTTAAAGCCCTACATGGTTTAGGACCTGGCTACCTGAGAGACCGCCTTCTGCCATTTACCTCCCAACGACCAATTAGATCACACAGATTGGGCCCTCTCCGGGTGCCGTCGGCCGGTCAATGTCGGTTGGCAGCTCCCCGGGGGAGGGCCTTCTCTGTAGCTGCTCCGGCCCTATGGAACGATCTACCCGTACAGATCCGGACCCTTACTACTCTTCCGGCCTTCCCTAAAGCCACTAAGACCTGGCTGTTCCTGGGGCTGTTAATTAGTATCCAGCCCCACTCTAACAGTATGCATGGTGTGAAATTTTAATACTTGTATCCTTATTTTAAATTTTTTAATATGTTTCTTTTTGTCTTGTCTGTAAGCCGCCCAGAGTCCCAAGGGAGTGGGCGGCATACAAATGTTAATAAATCTAAATCTAAATCTAACATTATTTCTTGCTTCGGGGGCAAGGCTTGGGGAATGTGTGAATTAGTAACCTGAGAGTTGTTTACCGAGCAATACAAAAGAGTAATGGAGAAACAGTGTGGTATAGTGGTTAAAGCACATAATTAGGGCCAGGGAGATCCAGGGTCAAACCTACATTCATTCACTGCAGTTTACTAGATGACTTCAGGGCAGATGTGACAGAGCTCACCCATGGTATCATGGAGCTTGAACATGTGTCTGCACAGGGTATATTGAAATCTGAAAAATGGCAGGCATGGGTTAGGTAACCCTCAACTTATGAAAACATTTGGGACCATAATTTCCATTGCTAGGCAATGTGGTTGGTAAGCAAGTCACACCCACTTTTATGGCCTTTTTAGCCCCGGTTAAGCGAATCCATCTCCTCCCATTGCCTGTGTCAGGCTTGCAGTTATATCCCTTTTGGGATCTTTGGCCTGCCACACTTTCTATTATTTCATTATGCTGTTTCATTAGTGTAGTAGTTTGGGGGGGGGGATAGAAAGGAGTAGAATTGTGGAATGTGTTGTTGTCATTCTTTTCTAGAAGCCCAAGGTCATCTTTTGTCTCCACACCTCTACACCTGACCGGAACCAGCTGGGTGGAGATGCCAGCGTGGAAGAAGAAGATTGGACCATGTGATGGATTTGTGGGTGTGGGGACAAGATCATGAACTTTCAACTGCGTGGGAATCCTAGGTAACTTCCAGAATTGGGATTCCACAGATGTGCCAAGATGTCTGACTTATTAAATTGGAACTTTAAGGATCGTTTTGCCTTGGACTCTGATTTAATTCTGCATGATACTTGGAACGCTGACAGCCTGCTTGTCAGAAGCCAGCTGGGAAGTTCACAAATGGCAACCAGGTGATCTGGGATGCTACAATTCTCATGTCCCAAAGGTGCTTTTTCAAGAGGCAGCTGGACTTTCTGGTTTTTGTTTGAAGACGTTTCGCTTCTCATCCAGGAAACTTCTTCGGCTCTGAGTTCTTCAGAAACTTCCTGGATGAGAAGCGAAATATCTTCAAACAAAAACCAGAAAGTCCAGTTGCCTTTTGAAAATGCATCTTTGGGACAACCACGACCTGGATGACTGAGAATCTCCATAGACAAAGAGACATTAGTAAAAAAAAAAAATTCAACCAAAGAATCCCTAAGACCGCTCCCACCCACACAGACAGGCAAGGCACCAGAATATAAACTGACAGCAAACAGCACTCCTCACTAGCACTGATGATGTTACCTAGTTAGGGTAATGAAACGTCTGCAAGAAAACAAGCAATCTCAGAGAGCACCAAGGAACTATTTAGTAATAGTTTAGTATTTAGTAATATTAAAAAATATTTAGTAATATCTATTAATACAATGAGGGACACGGTCTTAGCTGCTGAGCTTGTCGATCAGAAAGGTCAGTAATTCAGCAGTTCGAATCCCTAGCGCCACGTAACGGAGTGAGCTCCCGTAACTTGTCCCAGCTTCTGCCAACCTAGCAGTTTGAAAGCATGTAAAAATGGATCTAGAAAAATAGGAACCACCCTTGGTGGGAAGGTAACAGCGTTCTGTGCGCCTTCGGCGTTGAGTCATGCTGGCCACATGACCACGGAGACGTCTTCGGACACACTGGCTTTTCTGCTTTGAAATGGAGATGAGCACCGCCCCCTAGAGTGGGAACGATTAACAAATACTGTATGTGCGAGGGGAACCTTTACATTTACCTTTATTAATACAATATTTAGTAAGATTTGTTAGTACAAGTTAACGGCCCAAGAAGAGGAATCGAATTAGCAATCCCCAAGTATGTCCACCCATAGCAATCCCACTTTGCTGCTGAAAGGAGCCACCAACAATTTCTTTTTTTAAAAAATCAAAGGGAGGGGGGAACAAGAAAGAAGAAAGTGGTCTGCAAGAAAAATGTTAGGAATATAATCTAATGGTTGGGTTGGCAATATATAAATCATGTAACAATGTTGTACCTGTTTCTTTAAATCATACTGTAAAATGTGATTGGTTGCTGTTTTCCTCAATCGGCCATAAGAGGGAGCCAGAATGACTGTTAGCTCTCTGTTTGTTAGATGCTGGGCTGATCTGATCTGAGTGTTTTGGAAGCTGGCTGTTAGAAAGTGCCGTGAGCTATTGTAAGTTTTGCAACTGCTAGCAAACTTTGAGTATCGCACTGATTATATGATACTGGACTATGTTATTTGGATTATCCCTTAACTGAAAGACATTGATGACTGTCTGTCTTATCCGTGTATGACTTGGACTGTTTGATACCTCTATTTCCATGAAAGTAAAGGCCTACTTAAACTGCAGTGTCTCTGTATGCTGGTTTGTGTGTTCTCCAACACAACTCTCACAATGCTTCGCTGAACGTACTCACTCTCCCAACGGGGAGCTTACTCAACAAAAACAATCAAGCGCAGAGAGCTTCAAGGACCCCACAGTTCAATCCTGAGTAATAAATATTATCTTCCCTCATTACCAATCATCTTGGTCTACACTTCCCAATAAAGCAGACAGCATAGTCCGTGGTAATGAGTTTTGTAAACTGTTATGCCTGGATGGCATCAGGTTGGCCCTGGCTGCTGTGATCATTTTGTTTCATGTCCTTAGAGTTCCCACTTGAGACACCTTCATCCGTCCGTCTCAATAGTGTTCTGTCTGAAAGAGCAGCAATAATAAAAGACACCCAACTATCAATAAGTGAAGATATACTATACTATTTTGAAGCCCCGGGTGATGTCTGGAGCCCTTTATTTTTTGGCTTTCAGTGCACATAAAGATAAAAGCATCCATTTCATAAAAGTCAGACTTAATTTAACTTTGGCAGTTCAAGCCAAGCCATATCCTGTTCAGAGTGTTAATGGCAATTGGGAGAACAGGAAATAAAACATCCTGGAATTCAATTGTATTTGAACTTATGGCTTTATTTTATATGTGATGAAGTCTGGCTGTGTTTTGGAGGAGAGGTGCCTTCAAGTCAGTCTTGACTCTTGGAGACTTCCTGATGTTTTCTTGGCAAGTTTTTTTCCCCAAAAGTGGTTTACCATTGCCTTCTTCTTCCTCTGGCTGACAGCCTAAGTAAACAGTAACAGAGTTGGAAGGTACATTGGAGGTCATCTAGTCCAACTCCCTGCTCATGCAGGAGCCCTGTATTAAGGATTCGAACCGCCGAACTGCTGATCTTTCTGATCAACAAGCTCAGTATCTTAGCCACTGAGCCACCAAGTAATGACTAGAACTTTGGGTCTCTGGAACTACCTACCTACCTACCTACCTACCTACCTACCTTATCTATCTATCTATCTATCTATCTATCTATCATCTATCTATCTATCTATCTATCTATCTATCTATCTATCTATCTATCTATCTATCTATCTATCATCTTCTACCTATCTACTTTACCTACCTTACCACCTAATCAACTGTCCTACCTATCTATCCATCCACCTATCCACCTTACCTACCCACCTACCTACCTAACTCTATCTATCTATCATCTATCTATCTACCTACCTACTTACCTACCCACATACTCTCCTATCTAACCTACCTACCTAACCTACCTTCCTACCTATCTATCCTACCTCATCTATCTATCTATCTATCTATCTATCTATCTATCTATCAATCAATCAATCAATCAATCATCTATCTATCTTGAAATTTATTTGCCGCTCATCTTGTCCAATGCCTCTGGGTGACTTACGACATAAACACATTAAAAAACATTAAAATTATCAATTATAAAATAACACAGGAGATAAAATCATTAAGATGGCAAAGAAGGGAACTAGACATATTGGAGTGGGGAGGGGGAGACTAAGCTTTAATTAGTCTTTAATTAGACCATGGGGATATTACAACAGTTATGTGAAATATGGTCATGTCAATTTTTTCAGTACCTCGAACAATCAATAAATGAACTGTTGTAAGTTGAGACTACCGTACTTGTAATAAGGAGAGAGAAAAAGAAACTTGCAAATCTGAATGTGCTTCCTCCTCCTCTGTTTATCTTTCTAAAAACTAGGGAGAGTCAAGTCTGAGATGTTTACTTAAATTATGTTTCTGGCCTGACTCAAATTACTGTTATCTAACCTCTGTTTTGGTTGCAGCTTTTCCTCCCTTCTTTAAGAGTATTCCTCCTCCTCCTCCTTACACGGGCAGTTTATGCACGCATCCTTGAGATTCTTAGACTTCAGGGCTCCCCAGCCCGAAAGGCCACGGACTGTTCAAAACTGGGTCGCGAGAGAAACAGGCAAGCGTGCATGCACAAAGCTCCACTCACGCGAGTAGAGGGCACTCACTCTTGCACGCAAAGCTCCACACGTGAGCACAAGTCCCTGCCGCTCGCGTGAGTGAAGGTTCACTGGCAAACGTAAGCACCCTCTGCTTGTGTGCAAAGCTCCATTCGCATGACGGAAGGGTGAGTGCGCTCGCTGCTTGCACAAATGGAGCACCTGCTACTCACATGTGCACCCCAGTGGTGGGATTCAAAATGTTTTACTACTGGCTTGGTGGGCGTGGCGTGGCGTGGCTTGGTGGGCACGGCAGGGGAAGGATACTGCAACATCCCCATTCGCTCCCCACTCCTGGGGGAAGGTTACTGCAACATCCCCATTCGCTCCCCACTCCTGGGGGAAGGTTACTGCAACATCCCCATTCGCTCCCCACTCCTGGGGGAAGGATACTGCAACATCCCCATTCGCTCCCCACTCCTGGGGGAAGGTTACTGCAACATCCCCATTCGCTCCCCACTCCTGGGGGAAGGTTACTGCAACATCCCCATTCACACCACATTCCAACTTGCCTCCAACTTGCTTTCCAGCCCCATTCTCCTGTTCAGGGCAATCAAAGAAGATCAGCTGGGAGGCTGGGAGGCTGCAGGGACAGCCTATTTGCCGGTTCTCTGAACTACTCAACATTTCCGCTACCGGTTCTCCAGAACTGGCTGAATACCACCTCTGGGGCAACCCCCTCCAAGGCCGGGCCACCAAGCTGAAAAGGTTGGGGACTGCTGACTTGAGTCATTAAAGGAAGATGCTTTCAGTGTAGGCTGACTTACTAATGTAGGCTCAAACCTATAACAGATCCAGCATAGACAAATAAGTAGCAACCAAAAGCAATTCAAGCACCACCACTTGAAGGGCATATTGGAAAACTTTGTTTCTCTGCTGAACCTGAACTATCATAACCCCCATCTTGTTTATTTTGTTTTTCTTGTTCTCTCTTTACAGTAATTAAGCTTTATTACTACCCAGGACAAGTAAAGTAAAGTAAATGTAATAGATTTAAGTGTCCCAAAGTGTCAGCATGCCACAGTTACAGCACATTAATCTTCAGTGTGTTCGAAACAGATTTCCTTATTCAAGGAAGGGGTGGGGTTTTTTTATCAGCTAGGACATGAAAATATAACTCCCTCCTGCCAAAAGCTGCAAACAGAATTATCATGAGGCAAGGCAAAAACATTTACTATGAGGTCTATCTCAAGAACCTCCTTCTATACACACTGAACTGGCAGGGGAAAAAAATCATGTTTCTAGACAAATGCAAGGGTCATTTTGATAACTCATGCTAATGTTATACTTGCCAACAACTATTAACTTACACTTGGTAGTTTATGGATTAAAAATAAGGGCGCCTGGATATTTTTGCATTCTCAGAAATTGGATACAAACAAGGCCTTTGAACTCCAAGTATACTTTTGCTCACCTTTTATTGAATGGTAGGACTTGGAAGGACTTTTCAGTTGACTTTCTAACTTTCCTTAGCTGAAGGACAATTTCGTTTTGAAGATAAATTCTATTTCTGCAAGATCAGATGTTAACACCTGAAGTTATGATGAGTAGTAAGAGAAGGGTAGCCCCTGGCAATTTTAAAGTGGTACACATTAGATCAAAATGTACATACAGCTGGGAGGTCGGTGGGTCTGTCTGTCTGTCTGTCTGTCTGTCTGTCTGTCTGTCTATCTATCTATCTATCTATCTATCATCTATCTATCTATCTATCTATCTATCTATCTATCTATCTATCTATCTATCATCTATCTATCTATCTATCTATCTATTATCTGTCTGTCTGTCTGTCTATATGTGTATATATGGCTGTCTCTGTGTATGTTCCAGCATAGAGCCAAGGTGGCGCAGTGGTTAAATGCAGCACTGCAGGCTACTGCTAGATCAGCAGTTCAGCGGTTCAAATCTCACCGGCTCAGGGTTGACTCAGCCTTCCATCCTTCCGAGGTGGGTAAAATGAGGACCCAGATTGTTGGGGGCAATATGCTGACTCTCTGTAAACCGCTTAGAGAGGGCTGAAAGCCCTATGAAGCGGTATATAAGTCTACTGCTATAACTCTGGAACGCCTTGAACAATTTCAACCAAACTTGGTACACAGATGACTTACTCTCTGGAAACAAATACTGTTACCTTAACACGCCTTGGGGACGTGTTCTGTTAAGATACAGCCTCTTGTGCCTTAAAATGGCGTCTACTGTACAGCGCAGTGGAGTTGCTATGGTAACGGCTTCACAGTACTCCACAATGGGGCTCCCTCTGGTAAGGGTGAAAATCCAACATTAGAAATTATGTTTGGTCCAGGATGATTTTTGAGGATAAACGTATGGATTAGGATAAATAAATACCCGGGCAATGCCGGGTTATCAGCTAGTCTTCTAAAAAGAAGAGAGATCTCTACAGGCTGTAAGAGATCGCAATGGTGATCCCAGAGAAGGAAAGGTAAATATTTTAGGCTATTGAATTATTAGGGCGTTGACCCAGGCAAACAGAAGCAGAGTTGAATGGCCAATCATTAGTGATTTGAAACTAATGTCAGTAGCATGACTTTTTGGAGTTCTAAAAACTGAAAATTAGGATTGGGGGAGTTCCACAAGGAGTTAAAGTTGCTTTTCCCCACAGGGTTTTGGTAGAAAACCAAGTCAGTTTCACATGTCTTCCTTTTCTGTGTGCAATTCTAACACAGAAAAAACTGCTGGCTGTGCAGAAGAGACTCTGACTTTGTTTAGTCAGCTGGTGAAGACCACAGGAAACTGCAGTCCTTTTCAGGAATCGTGGAATCATTGAAAAGTGCTATTTAGGCTATTAGTTTTGCTAATGCCAGAAAATAATTATTCTGTTGAAAAGTGCCAGGCTAGGGAAGGTGGGCTGCTAACTCCTTGGATCATCCTCTCCCCAGCAGATTGTCCACTGGATGTTCACAAACAGCCTTTCTTGGATCTCAAAAAGACATTGCCTGAGGATACAAAAACTGATTGTTGAGGATCCTGAAATGAAACCCTCAAGATTTTGATTTTTTTTTTAAAAAAAATCTGTTGTTAAAGCCCAACATAAGATATGTCAAGAGACATTAAATCCAACAGTCCAAACCAACTCCCTCTTTACCAAAGAATCTGCTTTTAGTTTTATGACCGCTTAACTATACCTCTGGTTTCAGGATGTGCCTCAGAGGATAAGTGACGACTGGGTTAAAAGATTTGCTGCCTAAATTTCATTGTTATGCAACTTTTAAAAAAAAGAAATAAACAGCGAGAGCACAGTTCTCCTCATATCCTGACAATGGAGCCATATATTAATTACTAATTATACTGCTTCCAAAGAAAATTACACAAAAGATTTTTAGCACCTAAGCTTTTGCTGAATAGCAATTTTGCCCTTAGAGGGCTGTCAAGTAATCTTATAGTGTCAACACAGATACCCCACCAAGTTTGAATTTCATGCTTGAATCTCCAGATGTCCATCTTAGCCTAGATAATGGTTTACTTCCCCCCCCCAACAGCCCCACGTACATCATCAAAAGATACCCAGATCTTCCCTACAGCTAGCAGCTGGCTGTAAACTACATACTAGCCTGCCCCTACAAGGCATTTCCAGTCATCCAATATGGCCATAATTCACCGCAAGGAATCTAATCTACCCTCTTTGATAATCCCACAAGATACACAGGCTATTTCATTGGTCAGTAGAAAACAGGAGGTTTGATGTTACAAACAATATCTTTATCTGAAAGATATTGTGGGTATTCTGCAACCCACAATGGCCTTCGCTTCAATACATGTGATCTTCTTAATATTTGATCCAGCAGGCTTCCTCCAAAGCTTCTGGATTAAGGTATTTCTGCCTTCAGAGATGTTAATCATCTAAATGGTCAGATCTTTACAATGAGGAGTAGAAACAGCTTGGCCATTTCTATAAACGCCAAGTGCCCATTAGCCTGAAGAATAGTGGGCTTCCTTTTCGTTTTGTTTCCTACAAAAAAACTTTGTGGGGACTGCAAACAACAAAACTACAGCTGTGTCTGTATTCACATGAACCTATTAATCATTTGCACAAGACTAGGGACTGACCGATTCCCAGCAAGATTTCAAAATCCAATCACCCACTCAGCTCTCCCTTCCTCCCACCCATTTGTTGAATGCACAATCAGATCAATCAATTATTAACTGGGCTTTTTGCAATGTGGGCATTGGCACTGGGTTCTTTCTTTTTCCCTTCACCTTTTGCCATGTACCGCTTTTACGAATCTTTGTAAATGACTAAATAAGCCAAAGTTTTACTTTAACTCCATATCAGATGACCTTTGTGGACTTTGTCAGTTAATAAACGAGGAAGACAGACAGGAGAGGATTGTGATTTGGTGATAATTGATTCCTGAAGTGATAACCTGAATTGAGTCACCCTATGTGCTATTTAGGGCAGAAACCCAACATTGTTTCTGCTCCTCTAAAGAATTGTCTATATTGTTGGAAGAAATGTCCCTCTGGATTCAGTTCCAAGTGAGGAGAAAGACACTGGAAACATGGAGGCTGTTTGGAAAGATGGTTTAAAGGTGCATAGGCCACATGGGGTTTGAGGGGTTCTGGGCAAAATGAGCACATGGAAGAGAGATATATATTTATACCCTCTCTTAGAGCTCCCTGTTCCTGTGTAAAGGCAGGTATCCTGATTGGTTGTCAGACTCCCATGGGGCCATTCAGGGGTAACTTTATAGTGTCTTGAGTCCCAAGTTTGGTTGAATCTTGTTGGGTGATGTAATCTCCCCAGGTGCCATGTGGTGAGTTCTGTTGCTAGAGGGGTAGAGGGCTAATCCTACCTTTGTTGGATCTTGGGTGAGGGCATTTGCCTATGGATAGACCTAGCTATCTCTTTATCTCTTCAATGCTGACACCTGCTGTGGGCTATTGAGGACGGTGGGGGCTATTAAGAGTCTGCTTCCTGCCTTAAAAAACATGTTTCTCCATTTCTCATCCAGGGAAATATAATATTCTGCCTTTTTAATATTTCCTAGAATATTTCATTCTTCTAGGAGAGGGATGGATGCTAACTTCCTACACTAGTCACCAGAATGGGTCACTCCTCTCTCATGCAAACATAGGACTTTGCTTTCTACCTACAGCTAGAATTCAGTATGGGTTCAACCACCTTTGAAACACAAGCAACATGAGCCTGGGCTTGATAGCAGCAGCTCTTGCAGCCCGAATAGCTCAAAGCATCTTAGCTTTGAATTCAGGGAAGGTCCTAGTTAAGAGATCTTGCTGAGGTTTTGAAATCTCTGGATATCAGGGGGGAAGATACAATTGCAGTTGGATTAGGAAAACCCACGAATTTGAAAAACAAGCGTGGTAAGATAATGAGGCAACTGAATGCGTGTGAAAGATTCTTAGGGGACCAAAACTGGCAAATGTTTGTCCTTGTGGAGTTTGTTTTCAAGGCGATGAACACGTACGACATTTATACTTGGCTGTTGATGTTTTGTCACTACTTGGAATGATTCTCTCAACAGAGGAAAAAGAGGCACATCTCCCTTAACTCTTATTAGATCTAGGTTGCACAAGGTGGCTTTAAAGACCTAGCAAATTTATCTATTTGTGAAGCAGGCTCGGCTTCCATTAATTATGATTTAACACGTTGGAGAAATCCATGGTCTTTACACCACTCTACTCTGTAAATCTGGAAAATGATTGATTTGGTAATCAGTTTTACTAGACTGTGTCAGTGTACCTTCTGAGCGTTGGAAATGGAATAGGAAGAAAAAGAAGAAATATCTGGATGACAAACATTAATTAGGGAATAATCATACTTTAAACAAGCATGTACACAAAGGCTGGATTTGCGCAAATACACAAAACCATAATTTGGTTTTAAACTATGGGAATATGTATCAGTGTCAAAAATAACTAAATATAAAACAAGGCTGATGTTACAGTAAATTCAATTCAGCCTGCACTTATGCATTATAATTTTGTACATGGCTCGCTGCTATATCCAAGATTGGGGTTCCCCTATATATACAGACTGTCAATATTGTATGGGAAGAAAAGTTACAGCATTCTAGACTTTTGGGAATAAATTGTTCCAGTTCAAATAATTCACAAATACTCCGAGATTGGTTGTTTTCTTGCAGATATGTCATTACCCAACTAAGGAAAACCATCCATGCTAGAAGCAATGGGGTTTGCTCTCTTTTTAAATACTATTTGCTTGCCCTTTCAGTGTCGGTGGGAATGATCTTAGTTAGTTCCTTGATCAAAATGTTTTTTTAACCATTAGCTTGTTTCTCTGAGTTGGTAGTTCCTTGACTGGGGTGAGCAGTGTCTCTTAACCCTAGCAGCTTTACGATGAGTGGACTTCAACTCCCAGAATTCCTCAGCCAGCAAGGTTGACTGGGGAATTCTGGAAGTTGAAGTCCACTTTTCTTAAAGTTGCCAAGGTTGAGAAACACTGGGGTACTGTATACTACTTGATTGTCTGAAACCTGTGTAAGAAAACAACGAAGCTCAGAGAGCACATGCACCCCATAGTTCAACTCAGACCTTCAAATACTCTCTTCTATTGGTATCACATACACATAACTCTTACATGAATGCAAGCTCCTATATAGCCTTGCTCCAGGTTGATAGGGGAACACCAAACAAATCAGTTTTACTTGGCCTAGTGGCCAGATCTAATATAATTTCTTCTAACCAAGAGCCATCATCATTTAGAAGCAAGAAATATTCCATTTAACTGATAACTCTCCAGGAGTTATCTGTCTATCTGTCTGTCTGTCTGTCTGTCTGCCTGCCTGCCTGCCTATCATTATTGCTATTGGTCATTCTATCTTGTTGAATTGAATACCCAATTGTGCTTAAATGAAGATCTTTATTCCATTTCTACATCCCTAGCCAACACACTGGGGAACTTTGGAAGTTGATGTCCACACATCTTAAAAGCTCCCAAATTTGGGGAAAAAAATTACTGGATTAAATAGACTTTCAAACAATTAATGCATTCAAACACATATGGTGATCGCGAGGAGCGATAGGGCTGGGGCAGGTGTTCGGGAAGTTACTTCTGGGTCCACCAATCGAACCTCCTCTCACTGGATTGGTAAATTTCACCATCCGGTTCTCCCGATCCGGTGCGAACCGGCAGAAACCCACCACTGGAGTAGATGCCATAGAAATCTAAATTAATAAACAGGGACAAAATGGCAATGAAAGTTGGCAAGAGGCATTAGGGGGTATCATTTGTCTTCCCCAAACTTTAATCCAAGGTTCCACCACAAAACCGCAGTAGACAAAAGCGCGCTCGACGAAAGCACGTACGTGACGTCATCACAGCGTGACGAAAACATCGCGCTGTGAGCGGTAAATTTAAAATTAAAGCGAAAACCTTACCCTAACCCCCCCAAACCTAACCCTAAACCTAACCCTTAACCTAACCCTAAACCTAACCCTTAACCTAACGCTAAACCTAACGCTAACCCTTAACCTAACGCTAAACCTAACCCTAACGCTTAACGTAACCCTAAACCTAACCCTAACGCTTAACCTAACCCTAACCCTAACCCTAACCCTAACCCTAACCCTTACCTTTATGTGAATCGGCTTGCTTTAATTTTATTTTAATTTTAATTTAATTTATTTTTAATTTTTTTTCGTCGCGCTGCTGATGACGTCAGGTACGCGCTTTCGTCGACCGCGCTTTTGTCGACCGCGGTTTTGACGGGTCACGTAATCCAATCCTCCCTAACACTGGGAAAGTGAGGCTTTATTGCATAAAAATATTTATTTCACATTCCAAGATATTTACATAGGATTGTTCAGCTGTGTTCTCCGTTCAGAATAAAGTAACAGAATTGAGTTTAAAAAAAACTTTTTAGAAAAATAAATAAAATATAATACAAATAATAAAAATGCATTCTTGTGTAGATCAGGTTAAGGAACAAGGAAATGAAAAAAAAGAAAAAAAAAGCTGTTTCAAAAAGTAGGCCATTTAAATCTGTGGTATACACTCTGCTCTATTCAGCAGATAGTTTTAAGCAGCAGTGAAAGGATTGCAGGCTTAAGAAAAAATAACAGAGATTTATTCTAACAAAACATGCCAATGTAGTTAGCCCTCCTTTTCATCACTGTAACGTGCAGGCAAAAAACATGTCCAGAGCTGCACACAGGCAGAGAACTTTCAACTGTTTTCAAGACAAACTATAAATAAGGAAAAGTAGTTAATTTGTTCAACTTCAACATGATTAACCATTCACATTTATATTCATTTATACACTATATATCACTTTTGTTGCTGAATGAATAAATCAGGGTGGCAAACATATCAACCCACCTTTCTCCACAACAACACTGTGAGGTAATGTCACCCACGGCTGGTTTTCATGGCTAAGATAGGACTCGAACTCACAGTCTCTTGCTTTCTAGCCTGGTGCCTTAACCACTAGACCAAATTGGCTCCCTAGTTATACATATCCCCAATTATAATGTTAAAACAAATCAACAGTATGGGTAGTCCTCTCACATCCTGACCAGAGGTGGTATTCAGCAGGTTCTCACCAGTTCTGGAGAACCGATAGAGGAAATCTTGAGTAGTTCAGAGAATTGGTAAATACCAACTCTGATTGGCCCCGCCCCCATCTATTCTCTGCCTCCCGAGTCCCAGCTGATCGGGAGGGAATAGGGATTTTGCAGTATCCCTTCCCTGCCACGCCCACCAAGCCAAGCCACACCCACCAAGCCACACCCACAGAACTGGTAGTGAAAAATGTTGAATCCCACCACTGGTCCTGACTGTAATGGAACCTGTCCGTGAGGGTCATAACTCATGGCAGTCATAAAATGGGTGGTTTTGTGGTGGTGGTTAAGCCAATCACCCTGGTCATTAAGGAAATCTGCAGTTGTTAAACAAACATTGCAGTCATAAAGCAAACCAATGATTTGCTATGGGTGCTATTTTGACTGAAAACCAGAGGATAATGCCAGGTTTTGGCAAAACTGTGGTAAAAGACAGTTACTTGACTACAGACCTCTGCAGATGGCCTAAATGAGGCTTGGTTGTCAAGCAGTCAGAGTGTGGTCAAGTTAACTGCAGGGAGGGAACTTCAAATCCAGATCTTGAGTATCCCTTGAGTAGGTCGGTTGGAAGTTCAAATGATTACTAAGCAACCTGTGGTAAATCAAGGACTGCCTATATGACTTTACAGTAAGTGGAGTCCAAATTCAAATAAAATGCTGAAGCGATGATGTAATCCTACAACCATAAACAACCAACCTCATTTTAGCATAGTCTGCTATGGGATATAATCTCGGACCACATCCCTCCCTTGAAGAAATACCCAACTCAAAAGACATAGCAGAGAAATGCTTTTTATAAGGAAAAAAAAACCCTAGAAGATCACAAACAACTTTAGTTTCTCCAGAAGACGAAACAAGAGGTGCGATGACAAAAAGTAGTGAAGGACCAGAAGCCTAGAAAGGATGATCATTTTTAGATGGAGGCCTGCAGATATGGGAGAGAACTATTTAGAATTGACTTTGATGGATGAGGAACAGATTTTGGTTTCCACTTCAATCTGAAGAATTATCCCTGGACTATGCCAGCCCAGTTTAAAACTCAAGGACATTAACCCCAAACGGCAGAGTGCACAGCTGGATAAAGTGTAGAAGTTGCTATTTAGATCAAAGGCTTTGTGTACCTCCTGAGTTCTGTGATGTAATGTCCTGAGCAGATGGCTGTGATGTAACATCCCAGGATTTGGTTTGACTCCAGGTTTGAGGTCTGGCCATGTGTTCATGGCGTGTGTCAGTTTGCTTTGTGTGAGGGTTGGAGGGGGGGTGCAGCAGTTGGTGATGCCGCCATGGTTTGGTTTCTGGATGGTGGTTGCATTTCATCTATGGGATGGGTTTGGGTTTGAGTCTGGTGAGGGTGATTGGTGGTGGCGTCCTGTTTTGTTATGGGTCCGGTATCTGTTACAATGCAAAGGCTCAGGATGTTACAACGCATCCAACCTCCCAGGATGTTGCAGCACAGGACTCAGATATCACTATACTAGAGCTCAGGATGTCATCACACAGCCCAATACCCAGGTCGTTACAACACAAAAGACTAATGGGCACACAGCTAGTACCTCAGCCACACAGGATGTTACGAAACAGCCGACTAATCTGCATACATCAACTCCATCAACTAATCAAAATGTAACAACACAGCCAACCAACCCGCTTACAGCAACAAAGCCAGCACTCCACACACACGCATCAATATTTATAGAAAGACAGCAGCTCCAATCACGCTTTGCTCGCACAAGTACAAAGCTCTGTGTGTGTGTGTGTGTACATATGTGTGTGTGTGTGTATATGTATGTATATATACATACACACACACACCCCGTTACAACACAAAACAACAACGGACACACAGCCAGCACCAATCAGCACCAATCTACCAATCATGATACAACCACACAGCCAATCAATCCACTTACAGAAACAAAGCCAAACATATGTGTGTGTGTGTGTGTGCGTGCGTGTGTGTCTGTGTATATGTATGTATGTGTGTGTATGTGTGTGTATGTGTGTGTATATATATATATATATGTTTGTGTGTGTGTGTGTGTGTGTTTGTGTTTGTGTGTATGTATGTACATACACACACACATACATATACATACACCAGATGCAGCATTGACTCAGAGGAAATGATGTTGTGTCTAATTAAATAGTTGAACAGCTGATGTTTCAATTAGTCACCCATTTCTATAATATTCTCCACTAAATGTCTGATACTTGAGCATCAAAATCAAGATATGTACCAATCATAGAAACAGGTTAGGGAAACACAACTACTCAGGTTCAAGTCTATCAGGAACAAAATAGAAAATCATCAATTTTCACAGAGACTTGAGAGAAGGGTTTAATCCTACCACAACTTCCGGAAAAACCTGCTATGCTTTCTCAAGGACTTACCTTTTTTTTAGTGTAATGAATAAGTATTCTCGGTAGTTGTTTCTGAAACAGAATACTTTTAAGTTGGGAAATATGTACACATATCATCCACAATTTTACCATTATCCATAATTTCAGTTCACATATTTTAAAGAGACAAAATAGAATACCGAAATAGTAGTGAGATTCTCACTACTAAGTCTTCTGCATGGCTAGAAATTTTCTAGGGGAAACATTTTAAGAATATAATAGTGAGATTATTATAGATCAACACAAAGAGGAGGTAGCAACATCTTAGGAAAACTTCTACACTAGGTATTTATTATGAAATGGTTAACTTTTACTCATTATCTAATTATTGTTCTGAGTTTACACTTCATTTTAGTTTAACTTGGGCGCTCACAAAATCAGAGTCACAGCTCAATTCTTCCAAGTATAAATCTTTCAACCTTTCTGAACTTGTATTGACTTTTTCTTAAGAGGGGCATTCCAGGTCATACCAACTCTTCATTCCAAACATGTTGGGTAAGTTTATAAATCTAAGCAACAATAAGTTTTGGTTTCTTGTGGCCCTGTGTATTGTCAAGGCAGCCAACTATGACTTAATTCAAGGAACTCTGGTTGTAAAGAACTTATCACAATACAATAATTATTCACTGTCAAGATTCCAGTAGTTGAGCTTCTCAATTTGATTCTGTTCACATATGTTGGACTACAACTTCCCTCATCCCTAGCAGAGAATTATAGGACATACTACTGTCCCCATCTGAATAGATCAGAATGAATAAGCTTGGTCTAGTTTTTCCCAGTTAGACATAAGGAAAAGGAGAGTGGGTTTAATGCTACCTCCTTAATTCTTCTTAGAATTTGCACATTTGCCTAGAATGTTTTACTTGCATAACATACTACTTTTCTTCATTTTGTTTACTGAGGTTTCTAGAAAGAATGGACTTGAAACTTTAGAATTAACGAAAAGAAAATTGAGATATAGGTAGACCACAATTGAGCCCAAAGGTTTTGTTGCGAAGTGAGTTTTTCCATGACCTTTCCTGCCACAGTTGTTAAGTGTGTTTAAGTGTCACTGCAGTTGTTAAATTAATAACATAGTAAGTGAATCTGACTTGCCCATTGAATTTGCATGTCAGAAGTCGCAAAACAGATCACATGACTCTGGAACACTGCAACCATCATAAATGTGAGTCACCTGTCAAATATCCGAATTTTGGTCATGTGACTATGGGGATGCTGCAACGGTTGTAAGTGTGAAAAACGGTCATAAGTCACTTTTTTCGGTGCCATTGTAACTTTGAGAGGTCACTAAATGAACTGTTGTAAGTTGAGGATTATCTATTGTGGGAATTCCCAACTATTGCAGAGAAATCTGGTTTACACTTGTGCCATGAAATGCTGGATTATGTAGCTGTTAGAAACAACCCAAAATGTGATTTGTGAGGACAAGTTTCAGAAAGTGAGACTAAATGTGTAAGCAGCACCTGCTCCTCCTCTGATGTATATATTAATAAGTAATATAGTAATAAGGATGTTGGTTGGTTGGTTGGTTGGTTTATTTCATTTGTATGCCGCCCTTTTCCCCCGAGGGGGACTCAGGGCGGCTCACAACTCAAACAAGGGAAGGGGGATACAGACAATTTGACAACGACACAAAAGAATACATAATTAAAAAAGCGCAACAATCATACCATTCGAGATAGGGGCAACGGTTCTTTAGCCCCAGGCCTGTCGGAACAGCCAGGTTTTAAGGGCTGTGCGGAAGGCCTGGAGGGTGGTGAGGGTGTGAATCTCCACGGGGAGTTCGTTCCAGAGGGTCGGAGCAGCCACAGAGAAGGCCCTCCTCCGGGTAGTCGCCAGTCGACACTGGCCGGCGGATGGAATTCGGAGGAGGCCTAGTCTGTGGGATCTAATCGGTCTGGTGGAGGTAATTGGCAGCAGGCGGTCTCTCAAGTACCCAGGTCCAATACCATGAAGGGCTTTATAAGTGACGACTAGCGCCTTGAAGCGTATCCAGAGACCGATAGGCAGCCAGTTTGATGTTTCAGCGGAACCACGCAGGGGAAATTTGAAGGACACAATTTGAAGGACACAATTGATGGAGAAAAACCATGTACCTGGTAGCTATGAGTTCGTGACAACTTTATGGCATGTAGTCATCATCATTATCAAACAGCCCAGCATGCCAACTTTCAAATTCCCCAGAACTCTTCATATGAGGAAGCAGAAGATGAAAATAAAGCAGGAAAGTCCAAAGATGAGGCCAAATGTTTCAGATCTAAGATCACATCAGTCACTGATTGAAATGCAGCGTTCCTTTCATTCAGGGACAAATAGTTATTATTTGCATGAACACTACAAAGCCTTCGATTACTATCAAGGAAGTCAAACTATTTACTGTATACTGGGAGATCAGATACCAAATACAGATACAGAATTATCTGGCAGTGCAGTAGTCGGAATGCAGTATTGCAGGCTAACTCTGCCCACCGTCTGGAGTTTGATTCTGACCGGATCAAGGCTGACTCAGCCTTCCATTCTTCCGAGGTCAGTAAAATGAGGACCCTGATTATTGGGGGCAATAGGCTGACAGTTGTAAACGGCATAGAGAGGGCTGGAAAGCACTGTGAAGTGGTATATAAGTCTAAGTGATATTCCTATTATTTTGGGCATCACACCTGGACCTCAAATGTCCAGATTGCAACTGTTTCATAAGCAATTTGTTTTTAGTACAGGTAGGTTTACTTTGGCTACTGCCCCCTTTAGCTGTAAATGAAAACGTACGTTTATGACCAATCCTTGTATTTACATCATTGCAAGCCCGTAAAGGAAAAGAAAGCTAACATAAGGTAATCACATCACAATTTCACATAGTAACTGCTTCACTGAACAATCAAATGGTCCCAATTTTGGTCACTAAACTAGGACAACTGTATCTCTTTGTTGCCTTTTGGTGGTGGCTGTCCAAAATTGTTGCCAGAATATAATCTGAATATCCTCTATTCTCTATTCTCACAAATGCTGCTAATTTGGGAGATTACAAAAAGGTCAACTTTTTCTACCTGACTTTCCTCTGATCCAAGGATCTCCTAACTCCGCAACGTTAAGACTTGTGGACTTCAACTCCCAGAATTCCTCAGCCTGCCTGGCTGAGGAATTCTGGGAGTTGAAGTCCACAAGTCTTAAAGTTGCCAAGTTTGGAGGTCCCTGCTCTAAACCATGGGCGTCCAAGCTTTTGCCTAGGAAAAATTCTTCACTGAGTGAAGAATTGTTTGGGGCCATATATAAAATAATAAATACAATAAGATTGTATCAATAACTTAGTGGCAGCCATCCGGACCTCAATCAAAAGCCCACATAGAACCTTAGTTAGGATAAATAACCAGGCCATAGAAATGCTAATGTATATTTTGGTGATTGTTAAGTAGAAATGTTAATATCTCTTAGATTGTCTTAGATGTCTAATGTTTATTTTCTTAGCATGTAATTAACTAATTTGGGATTGAGGGAAACGTCCTATAAATCTTATTAATAAATCATTGTCTAAAGATGGCTATAAAGCTATAATATTGTGTGGGCCTGGAGAGGAGAAGTGAGATAAACAGTTAATAACTTTTAGTTAACGACAATAATAACAATGAAATGTTAATGGACAATATTTAATGATACATACAGGTGTGTTACCAAGGGGGGGATGCTTAGATATCTTACTTAATTTTAGAATCTGTTATAAAGGTGCAATGTTATTGGAGATCTATTGAAATTGCAAATGAATGCCAGTAGGCAGTTGTGTCTTTTAATATAAATGATTCTAGATAAAAACATGTTTAAACAATGGTAACTAAATGAGAATTACGGTATAGGGATAGTAAAATACATAACTTTTCTTTCTTGACTTAAAATGTACAACCTGATTTGAATGAAGCATATGTAAGGATTGTGGAAGAAACGCACGGAATATATTTGTAACCAATCGATACCCTTTCAACAAGATGTAACGAAAGAAGGTTTTTTTTGTCTTTTTGTTTAACTAAAACAATAAAAAAAAATCTCAAAAAAAAGAAAAAAAAGAACTGGGCACCACATAAATTCCACTCAGAATAGCCCGAAGCACACATTCTGGTAGAGAGAGGTTACCTCAGGATGATGTCCAGTATGAGTTCGAAAGCTTCGAAGACTAAAACTCTGGTCTTAATGACCAACCCAAATTGGATAATATAAAATCACACAATATGTTTACAATCTTGTGGAACCATATTACTAGCTGTCTTGGGGAGGTGGTGGCCTGTGGATCACTGACTGGGCATGCCTGCTCTAATCCTTGCAGATAGTATTTACTTGCCAGATGATATTTTTAGAGAACAGCACGGGAAGAAAGAGACAAAATTATGGCAAATTTTAGTTTGAAGATGCCATCCTCAGCTACAATGCCACTGCAGCAGCGTTTCCATACATCAGCAGAAAGTTTCCCCATGAGACAAGGATCCCTTTATGACTCAAACATGCCAGTGGTTACTAAGGGAAGGTCTTTTATACTCTACAATTGGTACTCAGAAAAGTCTACCTACACAGCTTTGATTTACACTTGAACAGCGCTCAAAATAGTGTTTCCTGTCCAGAAATATCTCAGAAATATTTTCAATATTTCCGTGATACTCTGAATAGGAGGAAATCCCCACAAGATTGTTTGCACAAAGTCCAGAAGTGGGAAAGAAGTAAACATTCAGCCCTGTTTCGTTAAACATTGCATGATTTAGAAAGTTAACTGGCTAGAGGTGGTTAATATTTAGATGAGGGATTATCTAGAGCAGCATTTCTCAGCAGCTTCAAGATGTGTGGACTTCAACCCCTAGTATTCTCCAGACAGCATGTCATGGCTGGCTGGGAAATGCTGGGGGTGTTGAAGTCCACACAACTTAAAGCTACTGAGATTGAAAAAAACTTGGTGTAGGATGGGAAGCTGAAAAACATACTAGATGAAGACAGTTGTAAACCACTTCAATGTCATGCGAAGAAACACAACAAATATTTGTTTTACTTTTTTTTTATACCATTGTTGGTGTTAAGCAACATTAATCTGACTCTCCTTTGTAAGGTAACTTTTCTTGTATGGACTACTGGTAGTCCTTGGCTTACAACCATAACTGAGCCCAAACTTTCTGTTGTTAAGCAAGACATTTGTTAAGTGAGTTTTGCCCCCATTTTACAATCCTTCTTGCCATAGTACTTAAGTTAAGTTAGTAACCTGGTTGTTAAATGAATCTGGCTTCTCTACTGAGTTTGGTTGTCAGAAGGTCGCAAAAGGGGACCACATGAACTCGGGACACTGCAACCATCATAAATACAGGACAAATAATTACACAACAATTTTACAGATGGGTTAAAATCAGCCTGAATAGAAAAAGTCATTAAAGTCATTAAAGAGGACCCAGACTCAATTAAATATATTTCAGAAAATGCAAGATAAATGCAAGACTTGAAAGAAACTAAGATGATAGATCTTTAGATCGATAATTTACAAACTAATGTAAATTACTTTTTTACATCAGTGTGTAAAATATTTCCATGATACTCTGGATAGTGGTTGCCCTGAAAATCAAACAAATTACTGGCCTAACTCAATCACCTATAGATACCGACTTTGCAGGAACCAATTACATGGGGCGCAAAATTTGAGTCTTGAAACCTCCAAGAGATACTTGTGATGACAGGGAAAAAATATATATTCTGGTGACAAATAACCCATTCTTTTCTTTCCAATTTTTCAGAACACATGATTTTTTTTCTTTTTTAGCCACTCATGAATTTTCAGCTTGTTTCTAGGAAAAGGAAACCAGGAGATCAATGATACTCAAAAGAGCCACAAGGAAATTATAATGAGTAAGAAAAACTGAAACCTAAAATCTTGCTAGTATTACTCATCGTCACAATATCAGTCTTGTTCAGGATCGTGCAATCCTGTAGTTTCCCAAAGTAAACTCTTTGCTGAACATTTCTTTCATTTCAGGATTTCTATTTTACGCTCAAATACCTGGTAACGGTGGGTTTTACGAGCAATCAACTCTGTTTACTGATTTGCGTAGCATAAATGCTAAATAGTTTAAAAATTGTAAGCTCTATTACCCAAACAACCAAGGATTTCAGGCAAAAGGGTCTGTTGTACACGCTATGAAAAATGAAATCCTAATTACTGCAGACATGAATGAGGTCGCCTGATTCTGAGCAAGTCTTTCCTAATTCCTAATTGTGATGAATTGTCACTTTTAACAAAAGTGGCAAAGGCAAAAGAAGCAACATACTACTACACAGAATGAACTCAAGCACCCCACTCTAATCCATAACCTATTCTGTGGGGTGGGGTGTTGCATCTTCCTGACTTCTAAGAATGCTTTCTTGGCTAAATGTTCAAAAGTCGCTTCCTCTCGGCCTTCCTTTTTTTTTTTTTTTTAGGACTGAGATTGGCCCAAAGTCATCCAGTTGACTTCCATGCCTAAGACAGAACTAGAAGTCACCATCTCCTGATTTCTATCCCAGCACACCACTACCCCAATCTGTTTTTCTTGGGATTGGTACCCAATGATTTTCGCAATACCCTGGTGCATTTTGCATTGTCCACAGGAGTTCATGTCATTTCATTTGCAAATTTCTTTTCCTTACTGTCAATTCCACTCCTCCATCTCTATCAATTATCCTGAAGTCTATCTGCAATTATCATCATTTCTGCGAGTGGCAAAATTCTGGGACTACCAGTGAAGGTGCTTGCAAAACCCCACCACTGGCACCATTTCTGAGCTGCTGTCAGTCATGGAGTGTTAAGAAATACCTCAATTCTGTCCTAGACAAAAAGTGTGTTATGTGTTGGGAGGGAATTTTGCTTTGTGTTTCTAGCGATGTTCTTTTGCTTGTTAAAGGACTTGTTTCTACGGGTGGGGGAATTGCTAGTCTGTCCTATTGGATGCTTACTGGAAATAACCCATCTGATAAAATGTCAGTGGGACAGTGTAGAGCAGGGATGTCAAATTGGCGGCCCACAGGACAGATGCGTCACACACTGGCCACACCCACCCCAGCTCCACGAAGGGGAAAACCATCTCAAAATGCCACGTGACAGCAATGTGACATGGCGAGTTTGACACCTGTGATGTAGAGGAATGGATGAAGACATTTGGATGCTTCTTGAAGTTGCTTTTTAATGTATGTTGCGGCCCACCAGCAGAGCTGGCAGCAGACTCGAACGATGTGGAGGTTGGGGAAGAACTTGGGCCATTTCTGGGGAAGGCTCTGGTGGATGCTCGGCGTCGGACACTGAGATAGAGTCAAGTCCGTCAGACATTTCCCAGGCACTGAAGAGGCAGCTGAAAAACAGCTGGGGCCTGTTCCAGATGCACATACTGTATATGCAGAGATGTTAGGAGAGGAGAACAATGGGGAACATGGAGTCGACTTGGGAAGCAAGGCACATGTGGACGCTGAATGGCCTCTCCCTGGCTGGGGAATAAATAGAAGGAAAGGGGAGTGGTTGTTGTAGGAGACAAGTTTGGATTTCTGGCGATTTTCTCATTGCGTTTTCTGACACATAGACTGCTTGCCAGAACTTAATTTGTAGCCTTTCCGCTGGGAGTTCACGGTCTGGCAATTATTGCAAGGAACTGATAAGGTCTGTTACTGCAATTAATTCTTTGAAGGACTATTACCTGGACTTTTGGTGTGTTAATGCCATTAATTCACAGGAGATAAATAAAGGGGGTTTTTTCATGACAAGGAGTCTGTTTCTTGTTTCTGCTAAGGCTGGGTCAGAACGATGTACAAGTAATCCTCAACTTATAACCATTTGCATAGTGACTGCTCAGGTACTGAAAAAAGGACTGAAAAAAGTGACTTATGGCCGTTTTCCCACACCTGACTGTTGCCGTATCCCCATGACATGATCAAAATTCAAATAGTTGGCAGCTGGATCATATTTATCACAATTGTAGTGCCCTGGGGTCATGTGATCAACATTTTGCAATCTTCTGAAAGTTAATGGGAAGCCAGAGTTATTTCATAACCATGTTACTAATTGAACAACTGTAGTGATTCACATAACAACTGTGGCAAGAAGGTCATAAAAAGGGGCAAAACCCCTTAAACTAGCTCGCTTAGCAGCAGAAATTTTGCACTCAATTGTGGTTGTAGGCCTGAATCTTTGCTAGAAAAAACAACTTAAGTGACGAATCAGGTAGTGAATCAGAACTTTGGATGGTGTTCCCTACACCCATACACCATGGAATAATATATATTTTAGTAGATAACATTTTCTTCAATTAAGCCTTGAGATCTTCTTGACAAAAATATCAGAACACTGCCTGTTCTGACAGAGGCTTCCCAAGAGCATGAAGCAATTCCTTGTCCCGACAAAAAACCCTTTTATTAATTTACTGTGAATTCTGCTCATTCACATCCAACAAGGTCTTTCAAGGGAGGATTTACCGTCACGGATCGTATCTGGCTTGGAAAGCTGCCAGGCCAATATCTGCAAAACTTGGCAAGGAGTCTCGGAGAGTCACAAACCCATTAAGCGAACGAACTGTCTCCTGCAAACTCCACTCCCCTTTCGCTCCTCTTTTATTTTCTCTGGGAGGGGCCAGTCATCATCCACCTGTGGCCTTATTTCCAAGTCAACCCGTTCTTTAGCTGTTCCCTTCATCTGGCAACTGTGCATGTACACACTGGGAATAAGCTCCAGCTGTTTGCTTGCCTCACTGATGTCTGACTCTGAAGGCAGTTGATAACTGCTATACGGCTCTGGCCCTGTCTCTGCCTCCGACACACAGCCCTCATCAGAACCTTCCCCAGACTCCAGGATTGGCCCATGTTCCTCCCCAACCTCCTCACTGTCCGAATCTGCTGCCAGCTTTGCTGGCCATGCTGACAGGCCACAACACTGCCTTCTTCCAGATTTATAGCTGATTTATCAGACAGGCTTGGATTTCCTAGTGGGTGTCAAACTTGGGTTTCACTGAGGGCTGCATCAAGGTTGTGTTTGACCTTGGGGGGAGAGGTGGGTGTGGCCAAGGTGGATGTGGCCAGCTTGATGTCACTCATATCAGGGGCGCCTGTGGTGGCCCAAGCGCTCTGCTAGCGAAAACGGAGCTCGGGGCCCTCCCAAGCTCCGTTTTTGCTGGCAGAGGCGTGTGGGCCAGTTCGTTGCTATTTCCAGAGCAGCCCTACAGCCCAGATCTAAGCACTGCATGGGCCGGATATGGCCCTTGAGTTTGACACTCCTTTCCTAGTGTATTTCATCCAACCATACTTAGTTTTTCAAGCTCAGATAAATACTGCAACTTTCCTGGCCATTATGATTATTAATATAATACATTTTTGCCTTTTAAATGCACAAACCCAATAGTTCAATTTTCTCCTCCAAATGAAGGATTAACACAATACATTAGCAGAGTTGGAAGGGACCTTGGAGGTCTTCTAGTCCAACCCCCTGCCTAGGCAGGAAACCCTGTACCATTTCAGACAAATGGCTATCCAACATCTTCTTAAAGACTTCCAGGGTTGGGACATTCACAACTTCTGGAGGCAAGTTGTTCCACTGATTAAGTGTTCTAACTGTCAGGGAATTTCTCCTCAGTTCTAAGTTGCTTCTCTCTTTGATTAGTTACACAGTGTAACTGCATTCACACAACACATTTAAACAGGTTACTAAATGAACATGTTTTCTAGATGTAGACGCTGCTACAAATGAAAGTATGAAATAATTCAACGGGATCGCTTCTCACAGTACCCTTTATCTGATTCCTACAGTTGATTTAACTTGGAATGCAGCAGCAGTGATATAAACTGCCAAATTTGCTTAGCGCTGATCTCCATTTTTTTTGGCGGTCCTGCCCTGTGTTTACCTGTGATGGTTCAAGGTCTCTTGCAAATTCTAGGAAACGGGTTCCTTTGGGGTTTAACATGTTGTGCGAAGTCCAAAAGGTGCTTTTTCAAGAGGCAACTGGGCTTTCTGGTTTTTCTTGGATTCGTTTCGCTTCTCATCCAAGAAGCTTCTTCAGCTCTGAAGAAGAGAGCTGAGAAAGCTTCTTGAATGAGAAGATTAGATAAAGGTACAGGTTAACAGAGTTGGAAGGGACCTTGTAGGTCATCTACATGGCTTAGGACCTGGATATCTGAGAGACCGCCTCCTGCCACATACCTCCCAACGGCCGATAAGATCTCACAGGGTAGGCCTCCTCCGGGTGCCGTTGACCGGACAATGCCGGCTGGCGGCCCCTCGGGGGAGGGCCTTCGCTGTAGCTGCTCCGGCCCTGTGGAACGATCTACCTGTAGAGATCCGGACCCTTCCCACTCTTTCGGCCTTCCGAAAAGCCACTAAAACCTGGCTATTCCGGCAGGCCTGGGGCTGTTGAATTCACGAACAAGGTCCAGCCCCACCTAGACGGAATGTATGGTGTGTTGTTTTTAAATTTGTTTCTCTTTTTATTTTTAACTTTTATCTTGTTTCTTTAAGCCACCTGGAGTCCTACGGGATTGGGCGGCATATTAATTTATTAAATTACTAATAAATTTATTAAATTAATCTAGTCCATCCCCCCCAGCACACCCTGCCTACACCCTTTTTGACAGATGGCAGTCCAGTCTCTTCTTGAAAGCTTCCAGTGTTGAAGCTTCCATAACTTCTGAAGGCAACTTCTGTTCCATGGGTTGATTGTTCTCAGTGTCAGAAAATTCTTCCCTATTTCCAGGTTGAATCTCTCCTTGTTCAGTTTCCATCCATTAGTTTAGTTGCCTCTTGAAAAAGCACCTTTGGGACAACCATGAGCTGGATGACTGAGAATCTCTAGACATGTTCTGTGTGAAGGTGCCACGTAAGCTTGAATTCACCTAAACGCCACAATGTGAGCCATTCATCTGTTCCAAAGGTACTGCCTCCACACCCACCCACCCACCCACCCCAAAAACTGGACTTGGGTTGTTGTTGTTTTTTTTTTTAAGTTTCGCTTCTCATCCAAGAAGCTTTTTCAGTTCCCTTTTGGAAAAAGTATCTTTGGTACAAACCTGACCCTGGATGATTTGAGAATTTTCTTCTTTCCTCCCTTCCTTTCTTTTTTTCTCTCTCCCGCTCCTCATGCCCTCCCTGCTTGCTTTTCCTTCCTTCCCTCCTCTCTGCTTGCCCACCATTCTTTTTTTTCTTTCTTTTTCGTTTCTTTTTCTTTCTTTCCTTTCTTTTTTCTATCTCTCTCCCTCCCTCCCTACTTGCTCTTTCTTCCTTTCCTCCTCTCTGCTTGCCCGCCTTTGTTTTTTGTCTTTCTTTCTTTTTTCCCTTCCTTTCCTCCCTCCCTCTCTCCCTTTCTTCCTTCCTGCTTGCTCTTCCTTCTTTCCCTCCAACCTGCTTGCCCACCATAATTTTTTTCTCTTTCTTTCTTCCCTTCTTTTTCTTTCTTTCCTCTTTTTTTCTCTCTCTCCCTCCCTCCGTTTGCTCTTCCTTCTTTCCCTCCACTCTGCTTGCCCAGCATTCTTTTTTCTCTTTCTTTCTTCTCTTCTTTTTCTTTCTTTCTTTTTTCTCTCTCTCCCTTCTTCCCTCCCTCCCTGCTTGCTCTTCCTTCCCTCCCTCCTCCCTGCTTGCCCGCCTTTGTTTTTTGTCTTTCTTTCTTTTTTCCTTCCTTTCCTTCCTTTCCTTTCTCTCTCTCTCTCCCCATTCCTCCCCTCCTCCCTACTTGCCGGCCCTTTTTTCTTTCTCTTTCTTTCTTTCCTTTTTTCCCTTCCTTCTCTTTCTCTTTCTCTGCATCCCGGGATCTTTTTCCAACTTCCCAGAAACTTCTCAAAACTGCCAAGGCGACTCTTGAACAAGAGGAAAAGGAGGAGGAGCAAAGCGGGCTTTGAAAGAGGCCGGACGTGGCTCCACCTTAACCACCCCAATCCGAGTCCGGCAGGCCTCTCTCCAGACAAGGACAGAATCTCCCACCGCTCGTCCGCTTGTGCGAAACCCTCCATTTTTTGTGTGTGTGCATCCGCCAGCGACCACCATGGTGGCATCAGGCGGGCCCAGCACGGGCCAGACCTGCGGGCTCATCCTGATTTTCGCCGTGCTCTTGCAATCCATCTGCGTGGCGATCACTTTCCTTTATTTCACCAACGAGCTGCAACAGGTCGGTGCGACGTTCGTGGGTTTCGTCTGGCGGGGCGAGGTGGGAGAGAGAAGGGGAGGTTTTACTTCTTGCAAAAAAAAGGGGGGGGATTCTTCAATCCCCGTCCCCCCCTTCCCATTTTACGTTTGCAACTCCATCGGATTTGCAACACGTCCTTTGCAACTCCCATCGGATTTGCTGTAAAACGCACGGCCCCGATCTCTTCACCCACCCACCCACCCATCTGTCCCTTTGCAATTTAGGCCCCTTGGCCAACCTGGCCCGGATCGGCTACTCAAACAAAGCCCGCGTTGCTAAGGATCACTCGCTGAAATGCATCGCGAATACTTTTTTTAAAAAAAATTTCTTGGCTACTTTTTCTTATCCCGAGTTTTCCAACTTTCTGGCTCTTCTCTCCAATGAGGCCTATTTGCCCCACCGATTAGCCGTACCCCCCCCCAATCCCCCCCGATGCTTTTGTTTTAGCCAAATACAAAAATTGCTTCGGGGCCCACCGAATCCGCCAATCGCCCCTTTCATTCCTTATCCAAAATGATCAAGCTTGCTTACCCTACAGTAAGCCCCATAAAAACCCAGGGGGATTAAATTGGCAAGAAACGTTCATGGCTGCGGTGCAAGCAGGCGGAAATCCTTTGTAGGTTGCTTTTTTTTTGCAGAGGAAGGGGGAGACAAGTTAATGGCGGGAGATGGTCTTGGTTTTAGCGGGACTGAGCTAACCAAGAAAGGTTTGCTGTCTGGGGTTTACTGTACTTACTTGCAAAGAGACGTGCAGCGCCTGCAAGTCCTATACTCCAAATAAATATACCGCGCCTGCTGTCTCCTAGCCTGTGTTTAAATTAATCGTGCATTAAAGAACGGCTTAAAAATGTAATTCAGAACTATTTAAAACAAGAACAGGGAGCTATTTCTTCCCCCCCCAACCCGTGAGAGGGTGAAAAACTTCACCAAAGGTTGCAAAACGATCGGCCTTTGTTTACCTCCGTTTTAAAAGCGGGCTCCCTTTGTCTGAGAGCCTTCCGGGGTTTTCTGCCATACATTATTAGCCTCTGTTGTGAGATTTGAACCCTTTACCAGAACCATTTGAGTTTGTGTTGGGCTGGGTTGCGTTCCCTACACTTGGCTACCCCAACTCCCAGAATTCCCCAGCAAGCGTGTTGGGAAAGTTTTGAGAAACAAGTTTGAAAAATGCTGGTATGGTGCCTAGTCAGCAATCTCTGTGGCTTTGGTTTGTTTTCTTAGTGGGTTTTCTTTTCAAAAACAAGAAACAAAAGCTGGGAGAATGATATCTACCCATTGGGCATTCCAACGAGATAAGATTTCTATTTCTGCAGTAGGCAGAATACAGTTAATTTCTTCGTACCAACCGGTCCTAACTGAATTTCCCTGAAGCAGTTCCAGTCTCGTCTTGCAACATTCACTCAACCTGTGCTTTCAAAAATGTGTTGTATTGCACATGTCTTATTGCTGGACTAAATTATCTTGCATAATTCTGGGTTTCTATGGGGGAATGTTGAGTGTTTCACTTCTCCACTTTGAAAAAAAAAATCACTAACCTAAGCAGAAAGTGAGCTTTTATATACATACATACATACATACATACATACATACATACACACACACACACACATATACATACATACATACATATATATATATATTACTGCATGGAAAAGTTTAAAAGGAAAAAAAAATGGTTTAAAAATTTGCTATTTAACTCTTGTGGGACTATTTCCAGAAGAACAATACAGATGAATAACAGCCTTGCATGCAAGCCAATTCTGTTGTTTAGGCAAGGGGAAGAGGGCTAAGGTTGCATTTGACTTTTTCCTTTCACACATTCCCACAATTCAAACACATTTCCTGCAACCAGCTGAGCAGGAAGAGCAAGGGAGTTGCCCATCCTGCCTACTTCCATGCTTTTCTCAGTGGTTTTGTAAACCATAGGCTGGATTCACACATTGCTTTTGTTTTTCTGGATCCTGGCTTGTGGAAGAAGGCAGGAGAACGTGGTACTCTGGATGCTCAAGTATAAAGGGCGTTTTGCCCACACCCAGTGGGTAGAATCACCTATCAGTGCTGAGATAAAAAAAAAATAGAGGGATCTCTTATTTCAGCCCACTGAGGAGCAAATGGGGAGGGGGGATGCAGCTTGAAGCCTCAGCCCCCCTTTTTTTCTTCTTGGCATTCAGGGGCCATTGCAGTCACAAATGCTGAAGAATTGGGAGCAGGAAATGGCACTTTTATCCTGCTAAAAACCAGTTTTACATAATGCCTTTTAAAAAGAAGAAAGCTGACTCTTTCAAACCCAGGTAAAACTAGCACATTAATCACCCAATGTTGCCAAATTATCCCATCTGTCTCGACCACAAACTTCTAGTAGATCACAACTACCTATCTACCTACTTACCTGAGTCACTGAGCAAATTAAATAAAACTGCAATATATATTTGGCTCCAAGACACTGGGAAGAAATTCAAGGTATTGTGTGATGCTTGTTACCTTGGTGGCCAACACAAGAATGATGCATTTCTTGTTTGGAGAGAAGTAGTACCCTTATGAACAAAAGGTACATACATCTTATTCCTCCAGGGATCAAAACAGGTATTCCTTGTTTTTGCCTTACGTACACTTTTCAACACTGGACAACCTGCCTAACCTTTGGTCAGCAAACATGTCTTTCTTTAGCCTTTGCTTTCTAAACACTGCAGGATTATTACTCTGCTGAAGCCAAATGCTCTGAAGTGGACTGCTCCCTGTCCAAATTCCTGTTATGATTTGAAAGATTGTTTTGAGACTTTGCCAGTGGCAGAGAGGTTGGGTGCAAACGCAGCACTTTTATTCCTGCTTAACTGAACCAGAGGTTACTGAAATAACCCAAGATCCAGGATTTTCACTAGTTCAGAGGCTAACCAATGTAGCCTGCGCTTGCCCAACGCTGGAGGCTAAAATGTGGTAAATTACGTTTTTGCTTGCAGTTTAACTTCAGTCGAATCTGAAAGACCGGCTGCAACATGCAGTGTCTTGCAGCACAAATACTGTCGATGCAGCCTTTGTGCTTGGTAATAGAAATTGATCTGGTGAATTCCAGGATGTGTTTGACAACTTAGATGTGTGGTTAACAATATAGGCTCAAGTTACTTGTTGTTCGTTTGCATGAATTGATGTAGAGAGTAATGAAAACCTTGTTATGCGGGAGAGCTGTAAAACTAGAGGAACAAGAAGATTGACTTTCAGAAGGGGAAAAAAAAAAGGATTATTACTTACTTCAATCAAGTTTGTGGTCTCTTTCCATAGTTCTCTCTATGAAATGAAATACAGGTAACACCTCCCTTTATTTGATTGATGTGGAATTAAAGAAAAACAAGACCCAAAGCAAATAACCCAGGCTCCCTTTGGTGTTTATTATTCAGTATATACTGTTAGGGTTTGCCTTCTCTCATAGTAACACACACAGACACACGCAGAAAACAAGCACTGATATTTATACCTTTTAAAAAAGGAGGAGAACATGACACAGGCATGCATTTGCATAATGGATGAGCCTTGATTATTTGCTTTGGTTCCTGCATTTTTTATCCCATATCAGCCAAATAAAGGGTTGTGCTCTCATTTAAGAGGCTGTATGAAAGTCCACTTCTGCTTATCTTCATACATTTTCCAGCGAAAACAAGTTTGTTGAATGAAAGCCATTATTGTCTGAACCTAATTGATCCATCTGTCACTGCACTGGAGGCAGCTGGGAATTATTGTAGCTTTGGTTGTAATTTTTCTTTAAAAGATACATTTTTCAGGATGTAATGTTTTGGAAAGAGAACAATTTTAAAGTGCATCCAGTAGTGAAATGGGACTTTCCTTCATAGTACTCTTGTTTCAAACAATCAGAAGATTCAATCGAACAGAACAGGAAGGGACCTTGGAGGTCTTCTAGACCAACCCTAGGTCAACCTCCCTGTTTCTTTTAGCACTTCTATACCACTTCATAGTGCTTTTACAGCCATCTCTAAGCGGTTTACAGAGTCAGCATATTGCACCCAACAATCTGGGTTCTCATTTTACCCACCTCCGAAGGATGGTAGGCTGAGTCAACCTTGAGCCTGATGGGATTTGAACTGCTGAACTGCAGCTAGCAGTCAGCAGACGTAGCCTGCAGTAATGCACTCTAACCACTGCGCCAGCACAGCTCTTGCAGCCTGGGAGGTTGGGATGGGAAGTTAAAACTTCCTGTGGTTGTTCTGTTTTTAACAATTTTCACTACCCACTTAGAAGGGATTAGAAAATAGGGTATTTTAAATTAAATATGAAATCAATAAGAAAAAAAATAGGAATAATCTTTACATTATTAAAATAATTGAGCAAGAACCAGGGAATCTATTGCGCTGTTTCTAAAAAATTCTTCAGACATGCCAGTTCTATTATTTGTGTTCCTCCAGATGTTAGACTGGGATTTTCATAACCTCTCCCCGTGGCCACAGTGGGAGGAGGAATTTAACTGAATCGTTGCCGTTCCGAGTGGTGGAAGTTAAAGTTAAGTTTGTCCTGAAGCCTACATATCCCTTCATCACACAGTTGACTCTCCTGATCTCCCTGTTTTCCTTTCTTGACAACTATTTCTCTAAATAACAATTGCTGAATTGTCTAGGCAGAAGCGAAAACTCAGCTAGATCACATTTGCAATGATTTAATTATGCTGTGTGACTAACTTCTACTACTTCCCAAAATGCAGTTTCTGGGGAACTTTGTGAGTGCCGTAGTACCCAATATTTCTTAAGAGAGAAGAAGAAAAATGTTCAAGGAGGAAGTATTAAATAATAGTATATATGTAACTACTATATAGGAGTTATATATAACTAGGAGCTATGGTGGCACAATGGTTAGAATGCAGTACTGCAGGCTACTTCTGTGGGTAGTTTAGCAGTTTGAGTCTCGCCGCTCAAGATTGACTAAGCCTTCCATCCTTCTTAAGTCGATAAAATGAGGACCCAGATTGTTGGGGGCAATATGCTGACTCTGTAAACCGTTCAGAGAGGGCTGTAAAGCACTGTGAAGCAGAATATAAGACTAAGCACTATTGCTGTTATTATTGCCCATCATACAATCAGCCAGATGTTCAGACTGGGTTTGGCATTTTTGTCTACCTACTCCTGGGAACTGGGATAAGCAGATCTGGATGTTTGATGGTGTTACGGATATTGTTGCAGGATGAAAGCTGTTCCAAGTAAAGGTGCCTTCTGCAGTTGACCGATGGCGAATTTGTCAATGCCAATGGTGTTCAAGTGGTGCTCCAGTTGCTTTGGGATTGCACCAAGGTGCCATTGCTATTAGTACTATCCTTGCTTGCCTTTGCCACAGTCGTTCTATTTCTATATGTATGTCTTTGTTTTTTGGTGTCTTCTCCAGTTCTTTCTCTTTTATTCTGCTGTCTCCGGCACTGACACTTCCACTATCCAGACTTTTTTTGTCTTTCTTAACGACAATTGTTAGGTCTGAGGTGTTATGTGGCCGGTGCCTGTCTTGTTGTTGTTGTTATTGTTAAATTCATTTGCTGCCTATTTTGCCATGGAACTACTCCAGACAAATATGCGTTGCCAGACATGACCGTTTCCTGAGTATTGTGAAAATTCCTGCATATTCTACTTTTTGAGAGGTGGAGCTTGACCGCTGAAAGGTTCCTCATTGGATGCTCACCTTTGAGCACTGGCCTATGACGATTCATTTTCAGATTTTGAATCTGACATTCTGCAAATGGGATGAGAGAACGTCACCTGCAATTCTAGACACAATTTTGTTTCAGGAACTCCTTCTAGTTTATTCTTAAGTCAGACACATGGAATTACTCTCTGTCACTTCTACCTGAATGCCATTTTTGATTTGAATCTTAAACTAAACCAGGGCACACATATATGTGTATGGATTAAAATAATTTTTGATCTGTGAGTTGTAGGAGAAAAGAAAACTGAGTTACTAGAAGGAGGGGTTAAATGTGTTATCAGTGTGGAGTCCTTGCATTGCCACAAGAAACGCAAATCTACCTCCCCACCTCCCCCAATTCCATTATCTAGAGCAGTGTTTCTCAACCTTGGCAACTTGAAGATGTCTGGACTTCAACTCCCAGAATTCCCCAGCCAGCGAATGCTGGCTGGGGAATTCTGGGAGTTGAAGTCCAGACATCTTCAAGTTGCCAAGGTTGAGAAACACTGATCTAGAGTCAATTTAACTTTGACTATTAGTTGACTGGATTGTAGTCCTCAACTTCAGATGCAAAGGATTGAGCCCAAAATTTCTGTAGTTGAGTGAAACCTTTGTTAAGTGAGTTTTTGCCCCATTTTACGACCTATCTTGCCACAGTTGTTAAGTGAATCACTGCAGTTAAGTTAGTAACTTGTTTGCTAGGTAAATCTGGCTTCCTTATTGACTTGGCTTCC
Source organism: Thamnophis sirtalis (assembly GCF_051295495.1). Taxonomy (NCBI): domain Eukaryota; kingdom Metazoa; phylum Chordata; class Lepidosauria; order Squamata; family Natricidae; genus Thamnophis; species Thamnophis sirtalis. Next base: position 15,390,669 of record NW_028261391.1, read on the forward strand.
CCATTGACTTTGCAAAAGGTGATCGCATGGCCTTGGGACACAGCAATGGTCATAAATATGAACCAAAGTTGCCAAAGCATATGAATTTTTATCGCATGATCATGGGGATGCTACAAAGATGGTAACTGAAAAATGATCATTTTTTTCATTCAGTTGTAACTTTGAACGGTCACTAAATGAACTGTTGTAAATTGAGGAGGACTACCTGTGTATAGATAGCAACAATAAATTTGGACTTGGAATAACTTCATTGTTACTTTAAATGTACACTAATTGGCATACATTAAAATGGAATTCTTCAACTCTTCTATGGTTTGCATTCAGCCAATGCTTCTGGTTATTTGCTCCCTACATGGCTATAGTTTATGGCTAGACAATACCTTACTTAAGCTCTCCTATGCTAGCTTGTTTTCGAAACAAGAAGCCTTGGTTATAAGTAAATAAAAAAAGACATTTCACCTTTATGGAGGATATATCTTTGGTAAGAGTAGTATTTGATCCTAGTTCCTAATGCTGCTTCTTGTGAACCCCTTCCTGTGACTCTCTTGCCCTGTGCTTTCTCCACCCCCCCTTTCCATCTACTTGTTAATTGCTAGAATTGTTGTCTATCTTCATTTATAGTGAAAACATTTCGATAATGCGACTTTATATAGATCTCCCCCAGATGTTTTTTTTCTATGTCTATGGCCAGTTCAGACAGTGAGACCACAGAAGATAAACAGAAAGGATGAGCTATCATAGGATCCTGCCTCCCACATAGAGCCTTTCGGCTAATGACAAGTTTTGTCTTTTGCAAAATGAAAATAGCCCTGGAAATACCCAGCAAAAAACAGCAGCCTAACTTTCAGTCTAGAAATGATACTTCAGTCCAGTTAATCTTTATGGGGGGAAAAAACCCACTGTAGGTGTCTTCCCTTACCTCTTATGACAGTGATGCCTAACCTTTTCGACACTCAGTGTCGAAACATCCCCATAATGCAATTCACACACAACACACACACCCATGCCCTTCGCATATGCATGTGTGACACACACACACCCACGTGCACCTCACCCCAGGTATGCAGATGACACCACCCCCATTTGCAACCCGGGCATGCCCCCCCTCCTGCATGCATGGCAGAGACACCAAAACCAGCTGGCTGCTGAGAGGCACGCGCGCATGCACAGTGGAGCTGGGGCAGCGGCTCGCATGCCCACAGATAGGGCTCTAGGTACCACAGCTTCACCATCACGGTCTTATGAGAATACTTTCCCTTTGAATTTCCAAGCTTACTGAGCCAATGGGGGAGATAGGTTCCCACAATTTCCACAAATTCATCTCTCAGTCACTTGAAACCGTGTCTTCCTGTGGTTGCCTGCTTCTCTGGACTAGCTGGAGAAGAAACTGCAGAATTCATGGGTGTCAGGAAAAAGTTCCTTAAACGCATTCTTTGCACCCCTAATTTCCACTGTTATTATTATTTTTTAAATTACAAACTGCCCCCATTCGTCTTGTGTTTGTATCTTGTTATTCCATCTGTTTCTAACGTTTGGGTTTTAGATTTCATTGCAAACGGCTGAACGTTTTGAGTAGCCAGCAGTATGTATGCCGAGTTAAATAGATAAGTGAATGGGGAAGAATCTACACCAGATGTGAAGAATTGCATTTCCTGGGCTGTCCGAGGGTGATGGTTCCTGCAGGCTGGCCTATCAATTTATTCTTCTGTTTGTTTACATTTGGGCCTTTTTCTGCTAGATAGGCTTTTTCCTATCTTCAGGGCTGATGGTTTCCAATAGAGGTAAAAAGAGTTTCTCACAAGGTTTTTTTTTCCTGCCTGATGTTAGAAAAAAAAACCAGGATGATGAAACAAATAGACATGCACACAATTGTCATCTTCAGTTTCTGATTCCAATGACAACTTCCTCCTTTTGCATAAGAGCTGTTCTGCCAACAGAAACGTAGGTAGTGTATATAACCTTGTATAATTTATTTCTCTTACACAGTTGTCTGAAGCAGCTGCCCATTCTTCACGGGATAAATAGGTCTGTGTATTTTCAAGGTGGCCCTATTACCGTGGGATCAAAACAAAGGCCTGAAAAACGGCAGCACTGCAACAGGGAAGTGATCAGGCCAAAAGAATATTAGGAAACCACCATATGTAAATTAGAAACATCTGCTAGATGTTTATGATTTACACTTTGCTAGATGAGGCTTGGATCCACTTCAGCTTTCTGCATCATATAGGGACAATGGGGATATATCTAAGAAGCTTAGAGATAGGAAGGCAGCAGTTCTCTTTCCTGGTTGGTTGGTTGGTTGGTTGGTTATTTATTTAATTTATACTTTGCTTTTCATTCAGGAGGACTGAATGGTACACATAATACTTTCTCCTCCTCTTTTTCCCTTCACACATCAACAATGTAGGTGGATTGGATTGAGTGGGACTGGTCCAAAATTACCCATAGTAAGATTTCATAGTTGAAGATGGAGCAGAACCTGAGTTTTGTTGTGGCCCGCCAGCAACCAGCAGAACTGGCAGCAGATTCAGACAGTGAGGAGGTTGGGGTGGAACATGGGCCAGTCCTGGAGTCTGGGGAAGGCTCTGATGAGGGCTCTATGTCGGAGGCAGAGCGGGGGCCTGAGCCATATGCCAGCTATCAGCTGCCTTCAGAGTCAGACATCAGTGAGGCAGAGGAACAGCTGGAGCCTGTTCCCAGGGTGCACATGCACAGAGCGGGAACAACTAAAAAACAGGGGTCGACTTGGGAGTAAGGTCAGATGATGAATGGCCCCTCTCAGAGGAAATAAAAGAGGAGCGAAAGAGAAGTGGAGTTTGCAGGAGACAATTAGTTTGTTCGTGACTCTCGGAGACTCCTTGCCAAATTCTGCAGATTCTGTCAGCTCTCCCAGCCAGATAAGGTCTGTGACTGTAAATCCTCCTTTGAAAGACTTTGCTGACTGTGAATGAGCAGAATTCACAGCAAATTATTAAAAGCGGGTTTTGCCGGGACAAGGAGTTTGTTTCATGCTCTTGGGAAGACTCAGTCTGAACAGGTTTACTCACGCCTACTCCAGCTCCTTAATGACTAGTTATTTGAGAGAAGTATGGTGACAGAGAGAGAGAACTTTTAATCTTCCTCTTTTACTTCATGCTTAATTTATACATTGCCATGGAGCCTCCCAGGTCTACTGGAGTCTCTCTGGTCTACTCTTTAAGTCTACTGGAAGACTAAGCTGCACAATCCACTTTCTATAGTCTTTCTTCTAAAGGGAAAGCTTCTCTAATTCATGAATTCTTTGGTTGCTCTTCATTCTGTGTTTTTTTAAGCCATCCGTATAAAGCATGATCATAAATGGTTTCTCCAATTGCCAAACTAGAGCCAGGAAAATATTCCCTTCTAATTTTTAGATCAAAGTCAGACCTAGCAAATATTTGGATCTGGCAGTAGTTATGACAAAAAGGCATGCATCCGATTCACCCAAGGTTGAATGGGAATTCTGGCAACTGACAGTGAGGGAAGATTGTACCTTAAATCAGGACAAGCCGAAACAGAAATCTGAAGCAGGCAAGTCAGCAGTGACTACCTCTGCTGTCAGCTTTTGAAGGCCCTCAAGCCGGATACATTCACGGGCCCAACCCTGTTGCTACCTGCTTGGCTGCCTTTTATCTTACTTCCCACCTTCTTGCTTCTCAGACAGAAAGTCATTCAACAAAGAGACTCACGCCGTCTGCTTCTCCTCCCTAGGGAGAAGGCCAGAGAGCCAATGATAAAGATCAAATATAAGTCCGTGGGCTGTTATGAATGTCCCCATCTAATATTATAAGTTTTGACAGGTCTCGGATAACTCCAACCTGGACATTAACCTTTTGGAGGTACCATATTTTTTGGAGTATAAGACACACTGGAGTATAAGATGCGCCAAGATTTTGAAGAGGCAATTTAAAAAAAGGTTTTTGCACTCTGCAGATCTCCCCAAAATGGCCTGTTTTCCCCGAAAACTGCCTTTTTTTTTTCCAAAAAAGAAAAAAAGGGCATGAATAGCCTTTAGGAGGCTTATAGAGTGCTCCTGAGAAATTGGGTGTGAGGGAAAATTGACCAAAAAAACGGCCCGTTTTTTGCTCATTTTTGCCTTCCCCAGCGCCGCAAGCACTCTGGAAGCCTCCTAAAGGCTATGCACGACCATTTTGGTGAAGGGGAGCGGGGTTTCAGGAGGCAAAAAATGCTGTATTCAGTGTATAAGACGCACCCAGATTTTCAGCCTCTTTTTTTGAGGGGGGGAAAAGGTGCGTCTTATACTATGAAAAATATGGTATTTGAGAAAAGCATAGCTGATTAGAATTGGGAGTCTTCCAAAATATACTTAAGATCTGGGGAGTGTGAGGATCATCAGGACCTGGAATTTCCTACTTCTGTCTCCATCTTCATCCTCCCCTCTCACTTCCTTTCCCTTCATCTGTCACTTCCATTTCCCAGTTGTGAAAAGGCAATGGAAGTTCTGGAAGCCCTGAAGGCAGTAATTTTAAGAGTCCGTAAAACTAAATTTAAAATATTTGATATCCAGTTACTGAGATCAAATATTGAGGAGGAAAGATTAGATACCTAAGATTACCGTGTAGACTTTTGTTATTGTTGAATTTGACTATAGCAATGATTTATTATTGAATTTGATTATAGCAATGATTTGGAGCTTGGAATTTATTTAACAGCCTAATGGGAGAAAATATGAAGAAAGATATTGAAGCAATGGTTTTGTTCTTTTGCTTTTCTTGTATTTTCTAGGGGCTCTTCACTTGAGTGGAGGGCATTCAAAATGTTGCACGAAGAAGTGCTTTCAGGACTAAAGTTGAAAGCAAACCAACATCTGTTCCTCTCATTTTGTAGAGTCATATTTTCTCCCTCAAGTTATTCTACTCAAAAGTAGAGTTTCCTTTTTCAGTCTGCCTTGAAGTGACAGTAAGGGATGAATTTAGGTGAGAAGTGGTTTTTGTCTGCTATTTGTGGCTCAGAAAGGAAGACTCAATCTTGGTCAACTTTGAGAGGAAATTTGATGGGTTTTTTTGATTTTATAGATTATCCTCTGAACACTTCGTACCTAATTATCTATCTTGAAGAGGCTTCATTACACATCCAAGAAACGTTTGACACTGTTCAGAAAAGCCATTTGTGCCATCTTGTTTCTTGGTGATTTCGTTGTACAGATAGTCCTTGACTTAAAACAATTCTTTTACTGACTTTTCGAAAGCATGAAAAAAAAATGACTTGGGCCCATTTTTCACACTTACGACCATTGCAGCATCCCCATGATCACGTGATCCAAATTCAGATGCTTGGCAATTAATTCATATTTATAATGGTTGCTGTCCTAGAGTCAACCTTCTGTTGTGGTTCACCAGCATCCAGCAGAGCTGGCAGCAGATTTGGACAGCGAGGAGGTTGAGAAAGAACAGGGGCCAGTCCTGGAGTCTGTGTCGGAGGCAGAGAGGGGGCCAGAGCTGTATGTCAGTTAGCTGCCTTCAGAGTCAGACATCAGTGAGGCAAGCAAACAGCTGGAGCCTGTTCCCAATCTGTGCATGTGCAGAGTTGCCAAATGAAGGGAACAGCTAAAGAACAGGGGTCGACTTGGGAATAAGGCCAGACGATGAATGACCCCTCCCAGAGGAAATCAAAGAGGAGCGAAAGGGGAGTGGAGTTTGCAGGAGACAACTAGTTCGCTTAATTGGTTTGTGACTCTCCGAGACTCCTTGCCAAGTTTTGCTGATATTGGCCTGTCAGCTCTCCAAGCCAGATATGGTTTGTGACTGTAAATCCTCCCTTGAAAGACTTTGTTGGATGCAAATGAGAAGAATTCACAGTAAATCAATAAAAGGGATTTTGGTCAGGACAAAGGAGGGTGCTTCATGCTCTTGGGCAGTCTAGGTCAGAACGCCTTCTGACAAGCAAAGTCAGTGGGCACACGAGAGTCACTTAAAAGCCTTGTAACTAATTTAACAACTGTAGTGATTCACTTAACAAATGCGGCAAGAAAGGCATTAAAATGGAACAAAATTCACTTAACAACTGTCTCTTAGCAACAGAAATTTCACTTTAATTGTGGTCTTACCTCGAGGACTACCCGTAAAGATTTTTTACCCTTGTGTTTGAAGCTTGATCATATGGCAGTGAGTGGAGCATCATGGAACATGTACACTTATCACTTTGTGAGTTATGAACGAGGAATTTTTTTCTGTCATCGATGGCCACTGTAACTCTGTTTCTGAATAACCTATAAAGCACAGATTTGGATTGCATTAAAATACTCCGAGCGATAAAATGAAAATAGAGATGGAACGATGGAAACAGCAGGAGAATGAAAGTTATGGATAATTATAGAATGTTACTGGGAAAGCATGGAAAAACCGTGAACCCTGTCGATGAAGCAAAGATGACACCTTTCATTGATTTATGCATAGGTATGTACATGTGTGAGGATGAATTACATGAGGTTGGTTGGGACAAGAAAAAAGCTAATTTAGGGTAAAGATGGAGGCAGAGTTTCCATGTGAAGAATTTACAAACGTTCTCCCTTTTAAGTAGCAAAAAAGGAAGAACGTGTAATCAATTACCTTTGTATTTTAGGGCATCAGTTTTGAGGAATGCTTTAGAATTGATCTTGGGAGGATAACAAGAGGGGAATTAGTAGAGTAGGCAAATAAATACCAAACTAAACATACTGTCAAATTTGTTTTATACAGATTAGTCACCAGATGAAAACAGAAGAGCAGATGGAAAGCCACCGTGAAGTTGAACTGAAGATCTACAAGCAACTTTAGCTTCCTTCAAAAGCTGGGCAAACTTCCATTATCCAGTATTTTCAAGGTTCTCTATGAATATCCATGATTTTCTTTACAGTTTTGGGTAAAGGACATAAATGGGTTGTTACAAATAGTTGTTGTTTTTTTCTCCTTGTAACTTTGATGAATAAAGTTTTCACTTATTTTTTTTATAATAACTTGGCTGTTTTGCTTATTTGAATTTCCTGAACAAAGTAATCTAACTTAGCAGTTTATAAATATTTTCTGCTGGTAACACCCCAAAACATTAATAGGTCATTATCATATTCCTCATAGTGCATCTGTAGAAAGGCTGTGCTCTAGAAGCCCATGCTAGGGTCCAGCTACACGCCCTCTCACTCTCTGTCAGCTTGTTGTTGTTAGTTGCGAAGTCATGTCCGACCCATTGCGACCCCATGGACAACGTTCCTCCAGGCCTTCCTGTTCTCTACCATCCTCTGGAGTCCATTTAAGTTCACCCCTACTGCTTCAGTGACTCCATCCAGCCACCTCATTCTCTGTCATCCCATTCTTCTTTTGCCCTCAATCTTTAGGCTCATCTCCAGTGAATCCTTCTTTCTCATTAGGTGGCCAAAGTATTTGAGTTTCATCTTCAGGATCTGGCCTTCTAAAGAGCAGTCAGGGTTGATTTCCTCTAGGACTGACCCTTTTGATTGCCTTGCAGTCCAAGGGACTCAGTGAGATATGAAATTCAAATAGTTTGCATTGAAGCAGGAACAATTTCTGTAAATAATAAGTTCCAGTGGAAGGTGAGTAGTGCATTTACAAATAAAGAATAACATTAGTGGGCTTTTAAAGCAGAGATGAAGTCCAGTTCTAGATAAACATTTTGGCTTCTTCCTGGATTGGTCTTGAAACAAAATAGTAGCTTATCAGGTTGAAATAGCTTTGGGACCTTTATTAGGCCCAATCAAAACATCACAATTGAAAAACATTTGTGTTGGATTTTTTTTTCTTCTGCGTGAATCTCAAACAGAACTCAGAAAATGGAATTTTGGGATATTCAAGTCTCAAAAGTCTGCATGTCATAAATTCTGTCTTTTGCTTAGTGCAGGAGGCCAAATCATATACGGTAGTATACTTGTCATGATTGCATGATTATCACAGTAGCCCTTAATGTATTTTTTTCCTTTGATTTCCCTTTTAGATTTAAACATACAACTAAGATCAAGAGCTAAAATTTAAATGGTCTGCCAGTTCTGCACTAAAAGAAAAAAAGTGTGCAAAACATTTTAAGTTTCAAACAGTTGTCTTGAGATGAAGACATACTGCTCTGAGCTTATTAGTAGTATTTCAATACTTCTGTTCTGCAAGGGGATCTATTTGGAATTTAGAATATTTTCCAAAATGGGCACAGTGCAACCAGTAATTTTGGGACAGCTGTTGCAAACTCAAAATGCCACTAAATAGTAGGCAGGATCAGGATGGAAAAAATAGGCAAGGGAGAAAAACAGATTTTTAGCCTACTCTCACCTTAAATTGTGCAGTTCTTAAAATAGCATTCTCCCAGTCAATTTCAGAAGAAAACCTACCATACCAAGTTCAACAAGAAACTGAACTAGATCTGCAGAAGGTTACTGCAAGAGCCACACACAGCTTACCAGCTGTCCTCCTTTGACCGAGAAGGTCTAAATTTCCTCATAAATTCAATAATTTGTCCATGAAGACAGTTTGATGGGTTTGAGGCTTGGACTTCGTGATCAAACTGCATATCAAGATATTTCAAAGGCTCATCTTGTAGAAATCCATGGGAGATTGATGTTGCTGTCTTGCAAGAGAGAATTTTGTGGTCCAGTAACTGTTTATAAAGATGGCTAATCTTCTGTGAAACTCATTTGTCATTCTGAGATGGTTGTGAGGGAGGAAAATGGCAGATGGAATGAAGACTTCCTTGTTTTGTTCAACTTGTTTTTGTTTTTCATTGGATTCCTTGTTTTGGACCACACTGTTTTTGTTCAGTTGCATTATAATGATTGTGTCCTACGAATAAATTTGCTTTTCATTTCTGAAGACCTTTTAGGAGGGAGGTTCCCATTCTGCTGTATCTTATAATACCCCATTTTCTTTCTTTCCTGATTTTCTTTTGCTTCTTTTGTATCTTAAGGTGGATTAATAAAGTTACGTAAATAAAAAAATGTATATATTTTGTCAATTATTTTTCAGATAGATTTGACACTATTATGGGAAAGCCCCTAAAAGCATCAATACACAAAGACTGCAATCTGAAGGAAGTCTCTTCCAGCGGGAATGGTTGTTAGTTGCGCAGTCGTGTTCGACCCATCGCGACCCTATGGACAACATTCCTACAGGCCTTCCTGTCCTCTACGCTCCTCTGGAGTCCATTTAAGCTCATGCTTACTGCTTTGGTGACTCCATCCAGCCACCTCATTCTCTGTCGTCCCCTTCTTCTTTTGCCCTCAATCTTTCCCAGCATTAGACTCTTTTCCAGTGAGTCCTTCCTTCTCATTAGGTGGCCAAAGTATTTGAGTTTCATCTGCAGGATCTGGCTTTCTAAAGAGCAGTCAAGGTTGATCTCCTCTAAGACTGACCAGATTGATTGCCTTGCAGTCCAAGGGATTCACAGGAGTCTTCTCCAGCACCATAGTTCAAAGGAACTATAGTTCAAAGGAATTACTAGGGCAGTTCTATAGTTTTGGACTTCCAATTCTCTGAATCTTTGCCACTGTGGCCGAAGCTTGAATTAATGGCAATTGACATTTTAAATCAAATGGAAACTCCTGGGTCACCTATTTAATTTAATCAGCTTTCTAGTTAGTTCTCACATACTTACCTATGATGACAAACCTTATGTAAAATCGTATGGTTTGCTTCTGACCAGACATGTGTCAGCCTGCCTGGAAAATCAAATAATGGCTGAGAGCTTTACAACCTGGGGATTTCAGCAAAATCAACGGTGAGGATCAATGATAAAACTGCTAAAATCCCCACCGAAAGGATTGTGAATGAATGCATCTCATAGTTGACGTTTGAAATTTGCAGAAGGGGAAACAAAGTCTCTGTGCTAGACTGAACAGATGGAACTGGGTTGATAGTAGCTTCCTGTTATCGGTATCAGTGGCCTGATAAAAAGAATAAGATCATGAAATATGTTTAAAATGTAAGCTGGGATTCCCCAACACCGAACACAAAAATGGAAGTTGGGGAGGGAGGTTGGTGTCTAAATGTATCCAAATAAACATTGCTGATGTTCAGTTACTGTACTATTCCTACTGTATGTGTTCCTGCCTCCACAGTTCAGTTCATTTAAATTAACACTTGGCTTCCCCCATTTTTCTAACAGCTCCGAGACACCTACGCAAAGAGTAGCTTTGCTTGCTTCAACAGAGAACATTTTTTCCTAGAAGATGTGGATCCAAATGAAAAAGAAGATGGCGATCCCTGCTGGGAGGTCAAATGGCAGCTGTCGAGGCTCATTAGAAAGGTAATCCTTTTTTAAAAATACCCATCAGCCTTGTGCCAAATGGAAATCAGGGGACATGGATTTTACTCCTTTCTAAGATTTACAGCAGGGGCCCCCTAACTTGGCAACTTTAAGACTTGTGGACTTCAATTCCCAGAATTCTGGGAGTTGAAATCCACAGGTCTTAAAGTTGCCAAATTTGAAGACCTCTGATTTGCAGTGTTTGCTTTTGTTCTGATCTAGGCTTAACATAATCACAAATAGTCTCCTTATCTCGTTTTTATTTGGCTAATGTGGATTCCTTGCATTCACAGCCAGCCTTTCAAGGTTTAATTGCAAAAACAGACCTTATCAGTCCTTGGATAGTTGCCAGGCCGAGCGCAACGCTGTACAAATGAAATACTTGGCAAGGAGTCTCTGTTAGGCACGAACCCAGATAAGCAAATCTTCACACTAATAAATTAATTGTCTCCTGCAAACACCACTCCCCTTTTGCTGCCCTTTCCCTATGGGAGTGGCCATTCATTGTCCACTTGCGCCTTTCCTCCCGAGTCGACCCATTTTCCTTAATTGTTCCCTTCTCCTGACAGCTCTGCATGCGCACATTGGGAGTAGGCTCCAGCTGTTCTTCTGCCCCACTTATCTCTGACTCCAAAGGCAGCTGATAACTCTCTCACAGCCCTGGCCCCCTCTCTGCCTCCGACGCAGAGCCTTCCCCAGACTCCAGGACTGGTCCATGTTCCTCCCCAACCTCCTCACTGTCTGAGTCTGCTGCCAGCTGTGCTGGCGGGCCACAACAGCTTTCATAGGATATGTCTGGACTTTCTGGGGTATGCACTCAAAATTCTAAAATGCCGATAGAAGGAGAAACGGATGCAATCAAAAATATTCCAGATTGTCAAACTTTGGTGCTCATGGGAGGTATTTTGAGAGGGAAAAGGGCATCTGAAAAAACTGTTCAAGGTGATGAGTTTTTTTTCTGTCGATGACTTGAGCTTCTCCAGAGAACAAGTTAAGGTTGTGTGCATGGTATCCCCCCCCCCTTTTTAAAAAAGTTTTCAACTTTAACTATCACATCTTTCTTTGCTAAGCAAGAAAGATGTTAAATGAGTTTTGCCCCATTTTTCTTGCAACGCTTGTTAAATAAATCCCCTCAGTTATTAAGGTAGTAACACACTTGTTAAGTGAATCTGGCTTCTCCATTGATTTTGCTTATTTCTGACCCAGCTCCCTAAACACGACAAAACCCTCTGAAGTTAACTCAAAATAGTCCTTTATTAGGAGTGCCAACAGCCCTGGCAAAAAGTTTATCTCTCACTGCAGGCTAACAAGTCTGCCCGGCAGGGAGATAAATAGTTGTCTGCCACATCTATTCATCTCCACCTCCTGCCTTTTATCTCCAGAGCTAGGGTGGGGCTTCTCTTAACACCAGTGGCTCTTCTGTACCAAGGATCGGCCCACGGATTTCCCCTGTTCTCCTCTCCTCTGCCTTCTGTGCATCCGCGTGTCAGGCACTGGACCCAGCTGTTCCTCCTCTTCCTCATCAGCCACCTCCAGACGTGGGGGCTGTTGATTCTCCATCTGAGGACTGACGGACAGCCAGGCTCCGCCTTTGTTTCTTTCTCTGCCAGTTCCATTTCCTCTTACCCCTCGGAGCTCTCGGGGTGCCTTGATGCTGACCCTGACTTTCCTCCTCCTCCTCCTCCTCCTCCTCCTCCTCCTCCTCCTCCTCCTCCTCCTCCTCCTCCTCCTCCTCCTCCTCCTCCTCCTCTGATTTGGCTGTTGGAGGGGCTGGTGGCCAACATACCACAACAGTTTATCAGAAGGTTACTGTCATAAATAAGAACCAGATATAGATAGATAGATAGATAGATAGATAGATAGATAGATAGATAGATAGATAGATAGATAGATAGATATGTAGATGTAGATGTAGATATAGATATAGATATAGATATAGATTCAGATTCAAATCCCAACAAGGGTGTGGCTAGCTGATGAGAGCTAAATAGCTTGAAATAGATCTATACTAGTCTCCCTTTATTTATTTATCAGCACAGTTGCAACACAAATGTAACAAAAAGGCAACAGTAAAAATAATGGCTTTCTGTCTGGATGGTCTCTTGAGATGAGCCGATAGACAGAGAAAGGAAAGCAGTATGCTTCCTCCCATATTTGGGCATACCAGGGTTGTGACACAAAATTACGTGTATATGTGTATATGTATATGTGTGTGTATGTATGTATAGGTAGGTACGTAGGTAGGTCTTTGGTTGTTTGGGTTTTCTCCCGCGTAAAATTGGAAGATGACGAATGAGACTTCGTCGAAACGTCGCCAAGACACTTCCAATTTTACGCGGGAGAAAACCCGAACAACCAAAGACCTACATACTAACACCCGCGAAAACCTCAGAAAAAAATATCTATCTATCATCTATCTATCTATCTATCTATCTATCTATCTATCTATCTATCTATCTATCTATCTATCTATCTATCTATCTATCTATCTATCTATCTGAATATATATGAAAGGATATAAATCCAGTGTTAGAATTTATGATCAGGAGGGGGGGGAAGATAATTAATTATATTTGTAATTGTAATTTGCAATTGCAGATGGTGGCCAAGAGTCGTGCAGAAGAAGGAACATCTGCTTCAACACAAGGTTGATAAAGTTTATGATTAATGATTCATGATTCATGAATGGCTGCTTTGTTGCACTTAGGAAATGAATGAGATATTCATTCAAAGACAGATTATGATGTAATTGAGATTATTCAAAGAAGCTGAATGTGGGGCACTCTGCTCTAGAAGGCACTTCTGTGTCTTAAGGAAATGATTACATTGAACTGGTCCTTCCTGCATTATCCGTAAGTGGATAAGGGGATAATACCATTTATGGAGGCCACAGTCAAGCGGCAGAGCACAGTTTAATTTGCAGAAGGTCCGAAGTTTAGTCTTCCTGTAAGTGACGGACAAAACTTTGGTCAGTGATCCCGAGGAGATGCTGAATAAATATGTGGACATTTTACCTCAGCTACAGTAGTGGGGGAAGATGGAAAGGAGGACCAAGCCGTCACCTCTGCTGAAAGAACAGTCCCATTGAGTTCTTCAATGGTTTCCATTTTAACTAGTTCCCTAAAGTGCTAGACATCCCTGAGAAATAGGACACGATCTGAGATGTGGGTGGCATGGATGTTTCTGGTACGATAAAGCGAAGGTTAACATAGATTTTAAAAGGAGTTCCTGATAGGAAATAAAATGTTGGCATTTCTTTCTCTCCAGACAATATTTCTTTAGATACCGTTGCAAGAGACGTACCAAGGAACCCCCGAGTCGCAGCTCATCTCACCTCAAGCAGAAATGCAAGGAGAACTTTATTTGTACAAAGTAAGACGTTGCCTTCTTCTGGGGAAAGTGGCTACTGTTTAGATGAATAGGTTTACTGTATTTTTCAGAGTATAAGACACTCCGACGTATAAGACGCACCTAGCTTTTGAGGAGGAAAACAAGAAAAAAAAAATCTGCTTCTGCCTCCCAGCAATTTTCCTCCTTGCAGTAAACAGCAAACAACCCGTTTCAGCTTCACCATAGCCTGATTAGCACAAGCAACTGATTTTCGGTTGGATGGGCCTCCCGATGATCACCTGTTTCAAGCTGCAGGAGTTACCATTGCCTATTGCTGCCTTCTCTGCATCCCGTTTTTGGCCTCCGCACACCCCATTTTCTACCCGTTCCGGGCAGCGGGGATTGGAATGGGCAGAAAATGGGGCCAAAGCGCAGAGGCCAAAAATGGGATGTGGAGGCCAAAAATGAGGTGCATGTTGACTGCAATAGGCAATAGCAATCCCTGCAGCTTGAAACAGCTGATGGTCGGGGGGTCAATCCAACTGACAAACAGCTGCTAATCAGCTGAAACGGAGGTTCCACCACAAAACCGCGGACGACAAAATCGTGGTCGACGAAAGCGCGCATTTGACGTCATCACAGCGCGACGAAAACATCATGCTGTGATCGAAAAATGTAAAAATAAAGCGAAAACCTTACCCTAACCCCCCCAAACCTAACCCTTAACCTAACCCTAAATCTAACCCTTAACCTAACCCTAAATCTAACCCTAAACCTAACCCTTAACCTAACGCTAAACCTAACGTTAACCCTTAACCTAATGCTAAACGTAACCCTAACGCTCTAAACCTAACCCTAACCCTTAACCTAACCCTAAACCTAACCCTAACCCTTACCTTTATGTGAATCGGCTTGCTTTAATTTTATTTTTATTTCAATTTTTAATTTTTTTCATCGCGCTGTGATGACGTCAAATGCGCGCTTTCGTCGATCGCACTTTTGTGGACCGTGGTTTTGACGGGTCACGGAAACGGAAACAGGCTGTTTGCTGCAAGGAGGCAAATGACTGGGAGGCAAAAGCCAAAGGATGGGGAGGGGCGGGGCTACATTCGGTGTATAAGACGCACCCAAAATTTCAACCTCTTTTAGGGGGGAAAAAGTGTGTCTTAGACTCCGAAAAATAGAGTATTTCTTTTATAGATAGATGGCAGCACTTGTCTGAGCTTGGAAACTAAACAGGGTAGGGCCTGGTTAATGGTTGAATGGGAGATTTCAGGTAAATACCTTTCCCATTGTTGTAGGCTGAAATCAAAATAGATTTCAAGCAAACGCAGCGGGAACCATTTCCTCATTTCCACAGACACAACAAAGCTGCTTTATTGTATCCATACAAATACCAGGAATCAAATTTGACAAGTACCTTTTTCCTTCTAAGAAAGAGCAGAAGCTGATAATTACATAGCAACCCTTAAATCCCTGTTTTCTTTTGTAAAAACGAATCCAGAAAATGAAAGCAAAACTATTATTAGGCAGGCCCATACTCCAAAAATAGTGGCCTTTTCCCAGGTAGGAACGTAAATCCTATCCATTGGACGTGATATTTTGTATTATGTCATAAAATACTTCGTGTTCTATTGTTTGTGATGAAATGTTTCATAAAATTTGCCAAATCTTAATTTCACTGAGATTTTGGACACTTTCTCCAAGTTAGCCCATTTAATTGTTAATTGTTACAGTACAACCCAAAGGTACTTTTTGTTAGGCTTCCCCAAAAAGCATGAGGCAGAGTCCTGGTCTCAACAAAAACCCCTTTATTAAACAATGTGAATTCAGCAAGGCCTGGCAAACAGTCTTTCAAAGGAATATTTATGACTACAGACCTTATCTAGCTTGGAAAGCTGCCATATAAATATTTTCCAAATGAGGTGCTGTGTAAGGAAAGACTGGGCACAGAGTCTCTGAGATTCACAGACAGATCTTCACACTCCTGAAACGAATCTAACAACTGAACGAATTGTTTTCTGCAAAAGCCCACTCCCCTTTTGCTACTCATTTATTTCCTATGGGAGGGGCCAATCACCTTCCACCTGTGACCTTACTACCAAGTCTACCTTGATTTCTGAGTTGTTCTTTTCTTCTGGCAGCTCTGCGCATGCGCACACTGGGAACAGGCTCCAGCTGTTCCTCTGCCTCACTGCTGTCTAGCTCCGTAGGCATCTGATCACTGCCAGACGACCTCAGCCCCATCTCTACCTCCGATGCAGAGCCCTCGTCGGAGCCTTCCCCAGCCTCCAGGACTGGCCCATGTTCCTTCCCAACCTCCTCACTGTCTGACTCTGTTGCCAGCTCCACTGGTGGGCCACGACACTTTTATTTCTAAAAAGTAACTGGACTTTCTTAGTCCCCCCCGACCCCTTTGAAACACATTTTACTTCTCATCCAAGAAGCTTCTTCAGTTTTAACAGAACTGTGGGGAATGGAAAGTTTATATTCTTTGAAGAACTCTGGTCATTAGCATTCAGAGAAGGTCCTTGAGGCTATTTGGGGGTTTATTTGTAACCTGAGGCTCACCAAAATCAGATTGTAAACAAGTATGGAAACTTCTTGGGACTGCTAGCCTCAACAACTCTCAGAGAGGGAGCTAATGACCAGATAATCAGCAGAAAACTGCAAAGAATATAAATCCTTCCGGTTCCCCACCAGTCAGTTAGAACTGATGAAGCTTCTTGGATGAGAAAACAAATGTTTTCAGGCGGGGTATGGGGGTGGGGTGACAAAGTCCAGTTGCTTTTTGAAAATAAAAGTACCTTTGGGATATTGGAAGAAATGTCCATCTGCGTTCATTTCCAAGTGGGGAAAAAGACACTGGATTCATGGGAGCTGCTTGGAAAGATGGTTTTTAATGGTGGACATGATCACATGCCTTGAAGATCTTCAAGAAAAAGAGACAGAGATGCTGAGAGTGTCCTGGGTTTTATGCCCTCTCTGGGCTTTTGAATTTGAGCTTGCATTCTGATTGGTTGTCAGATTCCAATGGGGCTGTGCAGGGGCAACTCTGTAGGCCAGGGTTTTTCAACCTTGTCAACTTGAAGTCCTGTGGACTTCAAGTTGACAAGGTTGAGAAACACTGCTGTAGGCTATCCTGAGTCCCAAGCTTAATTGACTCTTGCTGGGTGATGATGTAATGAAAGGGCTTTGGGATTCCTATTATGGCTGTGCCTGAAGGAGATAGATCTTTGTTATGTAGAATAGACTGGCTCAGGCCTTAATGTCCCATTGACAAAGGTTGAGTTTCTGCCCCCCTTTTAGGGGAAAATATTCTGCCTATTATCGCTGTGCCTGAAGGAGATAGATCTTTGTTATGTAGAATAGACTGGCTCAGGCCTTAATGTCCCATTGACAAAGGTTGAGTTTCTGCTCCCCTTTTAGGGGAAAATATTCTGCCCTTTTAATATTTCCTAAAATATTTCATTTTCTAGGAGAGGGGTGGGTTTTAACTTCCTACAGGGACAAGCGTGACCTGGATGATTGGGAGTATCCATAGACATCAAATTACAGTATACCTTTTTGCCCCATTGAAGTTTACAGACATGAAGAGTTTTAGGATAGTGGATGGCCTTGAAACACACATTGTGAGAGAGGGACAAACTTGTAAAGGGGATTTATCATAACAACCAGACTTTTGGTTTTTCCCATTTCCTCCCTGAGGAATGCCTTCACACGCTATGCAAATGTGATACATAAATCAAGACAAAGTTAATATGTTAAGAAGGAGCAGACCCAGAGGCCAATCCTAGCAGGCTTCCCAGAAAATTTAACAAACTCGGCTCAGAATCTACCATTCTGGGCTTTCCACCATAGTGAAAGTAAACATTTTCATGTCCTAAAACTCAATGAAAACAGAGTGGATGAGCGCAGTCTGCTTCCCTGTGATATTAGGCTTGTGAAACCTGGACTGGATGAACGTAATTATTTCAGTTAAATCAATTTGCATTAAAATCAGTGGAGTGGAAGTTAATTATCCCTGCTTTAAGTTGTAATGATTTCACTTGATCAAGTGGTAAATACGAAAGTTTAGGTCTTAGCCCATCATAATCTTTTGCTAGATACTTTTAATTATTTAATGTTCCCTCCCCAAATACACGTGTAGGCATTATTATACATGTTCTTGATGTATAATTAAGAGGCTACTTGCATTGCATTTTTAAGGAAAGCCAAATCTTCTATGTGGCCTATAAATACACTATTTTTCAAAAGCACTTGTATTCTCTGCATGTAACCTAACCCAAATTATGTATTTTTCAGGGTATTTTTCCCTCAAAAAAAAAAAAAGGTTGAAAATCGGTGCATCTTATACAATGAATATAGCATTTTTGGACTCCCGAAACCCTACCCTCTTTGCAAAAACGGCCATGCATAGCCTTTAGGTGGCTTTCAGAGTGCTCCTGGGGGCTGGGGAGGGCAGAAATGAGCAAAAAATTGGCCTTTTTTGCTTGTTTTTGCCCTTCCTCAGCCCCCAGGAGCACTTTATAAGCCTCCTAAAGGCTATGCATGTCCTTTTTTTTTTTGACAAAAAACGGGTCCGTTTTTGGGGAAAACTGGTTTTTTTTTTTTTTTTTTGCTCGTTTTTGCCTCCCCAACCCCCAGGAACATTCTACAAGCCGCCTAAAGGCTATGCACGGCCATTTTTGCAAAGGGGGTAGGGTTTCGGTAGTCCAAAACTGCTGTATTCATTGTATAAGATGCACCGATTTTCACCCTCTTTTTTTATTAAATTAGTAACTGAGGTTGTGAAGTGAATTTGGCTTCCCCATTGACTTTGCTTGTCAGAAGGTCGCAAAAGGGGATCATATGACCCCAGGACACTGCAACCGTCATAAATATGAACTGGTTGCCAGGCTTCTGGATTTTGATCAGGTGAGCAAACGGATGCTGCAACAATTCTAAGTGTGAAAAATTGTCATAAGTTACTTTTCTCAATGCCGTTGCAACTTTGAATGATCGCTGAGTGAGCTGTTACAAGTTGAGGACTTCTTGTAGAGTCTTGGAAGAGAGCTGGTCCAAAGCCTTGGTAAAACTTTCCATTTTGCAACTTGTATGACAAAGGTAACATGGGTCACTTCCCTTAATCCATATGAATGGTGATCATACATACCATATTTTTTGGAGTATAAGACGCATCTTTTTCCCTCAAAAGAGGCTGATAATCTGGGTGCATCTTATACAGCATTTTTTGCCTCCTGAAACTCTGCCCCCTTCACCAAAATGGCCATGCAGAGCCTGTATGAGGCTTTCAGAGAGCTCCTGGGGGAGGGCAGAAATGAGCAAAAAATGGACTGTTTTTTGCCCCCAGCAGCACTCTATAAGTTTCCGAAAGGCTATTCATACCCTTTTTTTAATTAAAAAAAACAACGGGCCTGTTTTCAGGCCATTTTTGGGAGGTTTGCAGAGTACAAAAGCTTTTTTTAAAAAAAATTTTCCTCTTCAAAACCTTGCTGCGTCATATATTCCGGTGCGTCTTATATTCCGAAAAATATGGTATGGGCATTGGGATTTAGGACTCACATATTGAAATAAAAGCTGAGTGGTGTGTTGTCCTAGAGGTGGAGCTCTTGCCTCACAATCAAGAAGCTGTGAGTTCAATCCTAGGTAAAGGAAGATATTTCTCTCTCTGGGCATAGTGAGAATATATCTGCTGAACAAAACTCCGCATTGGTGACAGGAAGGGCATCTGGCCAGTAAACACTCAGCTCCATTCTGTTGCTCAGACTCCATCCCTCAAAGGATTATGGGGTCACCGAGATGATGATGATGATATTGGAATAAAATCTGCTAAGAAAATGCAAAATTTGCATTATTTGCCTTTTTAAAAAGAAGTGGGATTCGTTTCGTGTTTTACATGCCTAAACTATTTTCTGCCTTTTTCAATCTCTCACAGGTACCCCTATCAGAAACAATTTGGGATTTAAAATAATCTCTTGGCAATCTTCGGTGTACCCTTCCTTTCTTCACAACGTATTGCTGAACAATGGAGAACTTATCATACAGCAACCTGGATTTTATTACATTTATGCACAGACTTATTTTCGTTTCCGGGAATCGGAAGGCGGTGAACCCAATGCAGATCCTGACTCGGAGAGCGTTAGGAATCCAAAGCAGATGGTTCAGTACATTTCCAAATTTACAGATTATTACCCAGAAGCCATTCTGCTAATGAAAAGTGCAAGAACCAGTTGTTGGTCTAGACAAGCAGAATATGGACTGTACTCCATATACCAGGGTGGAGTGTTTCAGTTAAGGAGGAATGATAGGATTTTTGTCTCCATCAGCTATGAGGAACTGGTGGACATGGATAAAGAAGCCAGTTTCTTTGGAGCCTTTCTGGTCTCTTAAACAAAAGAAGAGGATGGGAGAATCCTTAGACATCCATAAAAAGAACTTGTGGAAGACCCAGGAAATTCTGCTTTTGAAGTATAGTCAGAAGTAGTTGCACCATCCACAGAATTGGATGAAGTATTTAGTTCCTCTGTTAACCACCACCGAGACCAGTTCAAGGTCCCATTATCCAAATTCCACAATGGCACGTGCTACAGATAACAGGAATGCTAAGAAGCTGTTGTGGGTCCGTGAACAATCATCCAGGGATTTTGGGTTTGGGTTTGGAAATGGGAGAGTTGCATTTCATTTGTTTCGGCAAATTTCTGTTGGTCATACAGTGTATGCATGGAATCCATGCGCCTAAGAAGACATGTAACAAGTGATTCAACCTGTGCTGTCCTGTGGGTGTTGTCACTCTGGTGTGGGTTGCATTTGCTGAACCGACTCTGACAACAGAGTGTAAAGGAGAAAGCAAAATAGATTCCCTAAGTTAAGACTGTTTCCTTTTTTTCACATCAGCATGGTGACAGTTGAGTTGTACACTTAGCATAGCACCTGGAAGATCCATCCAAAAAAGTGCCATTTCTGATTGCTGGAGAAGAAAAATCCCATATTGGAAAGCTGCACCCTAAACCCGCTTCCATCGAGGGGAGCATTCATATACCTGCACCCCTTCGTGCAGCTTGAAACGGTACAGTCCTGAGTAGGCTGTACCACGCAGTAACTCCAAACAAGCTGTTCCTTTTGTGAGAATGAAAAACGGTGAATCCCATTTGGGAAAAACAGGATTTGTTTCATGTTCTAATTGGGCCGAACGGATAAAAGTCTGATTACTCTGAGGCCGGAAACAGGCTTCAGATTAGTTGAGTCCCTCCTTTTAATGCAGGAACAGTTTTTGTACGGAAAGATTTGTTTTTAAGGTTTGAGGTTTTTTTTTTTAATAAAAAAAAATAGCACGCTAACAAAAATCAGGACAATCAAAGCTTTTTTGCTTTTTTTGCAAAGGTCCGGATGCAGTAAGATACCAACTGAAGCGAGGGATGTAATTTAGAGGAGCCTGAGCGAATCAATAAATAATGCCTTTTGTTCATGTGAGAATTAATATTATCACCTGTAGACCAGTGCTGAAGACACTTTAAAAAAAAAAAAAAGTAAGTAACTTTTAACCGCAGTTTCTGTAAAAGCAGTTAAATGTTTCTTAGAGTTCAGTGTTTTATTCCAGAAAGGTAAGTGATGGTCAAAGACGCCCACACTTCATTTAGAATTGGAATCGCATAACTCTTTAATACTGGGTAAAAATCCATTTATTTCTGTAATGCCAAAGCGGTATTTAGTAGCATTTGTCCCGTGGCAATGTTGTTATTGAAATGCTATGAAAATCTTCACCTGCAGCATGGTTTTTGCATTGTGATTGACAAAAGAGTTGCCAGTTGCTTCTCCACCTTCTACAGCACACCCCCTTGATGTATGCAGCTTAGCAAATACCATTTTCCATGGCTCTGTTGTGAACTCCTGAAAATTTCTTTGCAGTTATTGGTCTGGTTTTGCATGTGATCCATTAGCACAAAGGGATTCCTGTCTCTTTCTAGTGTAGACTAAAAGGAAAATCCCTCCCTAACTACACTTTTACACAATGGGATCATTGTACTCTGTTGTCCACATATGTTTAAAAGAGAGAGAAATGTAGACCAACTGCTACTGTAGAAGAAAAATTCCGCCATAACTACAATTTTGGACAATGGGATTATTCTACCCTAATATTGTTGGCAGCATATGTTTAACAGAGATAGATAGAAACATAGACCAACTGCATCTTCAGAAGAAATTCTTTGTGAATTGCTTTTAAGTAAATGCAAAGAGATACTGAAGTTACATACTGTGTCAAATGTTGTGCAAATATGTAGCATTGACATTAATGTGATGTAGCATTGATATTAATGTGATTGACATTTTAGGATCATCATCCTTTGTTCACACCACTGTAAAGCATACAGTCCTTAATTCTGAGCGGAGTCAATCCAGTTTGATGGGTCTCCAATTTGGGAGAATAAGACCAAGGAGTTGTGTTGAAATAATAATGGGAGATTTTGGCTGGTTGCTAGCAAGTATGTAAAAACATGGCCGCCCTCATATCTCAACTGTCACACTCATGGTGATATTCCAGAAGAAAGAATTGAAAGGCCATGGAGATAAAGCCCCCGTGACCTATTCCTGTGAACTAAGCAAATCTGAAGGACAGAAATCTGAATGACCATTAATGGGTAGCGAAACACTGTTGGGATAGTTCAAATTTTGCAGCCCAAGTATGGTTGGTTATACTGTGAAGCAAAGCACCAATTAGCTAGATAGTTCCATCTTTATTAAAGTTGGTTTATCAAATGGATGCAGAGAATGTGATGGCAAGCTCTTCACCATCCTTTGGTTTTTTTTTTAAGCAGTAGTATGGATATCAAAAATACTCTCACATGTGGTATATTGTGGGGTTTTTTTGTTGTTAAAAAATGGGCTTAAACAATCAGAAGAAACAGGTAATACTTGAGCAGGAAAAAAGGAGAAGATAGCCAAACTCTTTTTGACTAGTCATTTTTAGGTTGAATTTACAGGCAGGCAAATCTAGACCACCAGTAGATGGCGACAAAACCTGCCACATTATTGTGTCTCCTTGCTGCCATCTTGTGGTTCTTTAGTTTTTGCAGTTTATCATACGTAATGGTGATTTATTGAGATAAATCACATACACACACACACACTTCGCAAATAAAAGAGAATTTAAAAAGCTAAGAATCTTAAAAACAAGCAATGAACCCTTTTTGCACGTGATACAAAATGCTTATGTAAAGTCTCTCTGTGATGGAGATCTTCAGCAAGCTTGACAATCCAACCAATGACAAAGTGATGCAATCCTTGTACTATATTTTCATTTTTAAGTGTAAAATTTTCTTATTGAATGATTCCTGATTTTTTTGTACTTTCGTTTTTAATAAAAAGTTCAGAATTAATTGTGGGCTCATTTTTTCTTGTCACACCTCCTTTCATCTGAATAAAAACTTTGGCAAGCTGTTTAGTAGCCTCCAGATGGGAATTCTTGGGAATTTTGCCAACAAGGCAGAACCATGGTCTCCAGAAAGAGGAGAAGCCGTAGCATGGCAAAAAAAACAGGAAGAATAACAGCAATAGGTGAAATTGCTGGTTTTGTGTCGGGCAAACAGGCTCAAACTACAACAAGGCATTGCTGCAAAAAGTTTTTTTTTAATGCATAGGACTAAAATACAGGCCGGCTGTTTTGAAGGCGACTCATTTTTTCCCTGTGTGTTTTCCTTCCATATTTCTATTGCAAGCATTAAAGCAAATGCACCAAAATCATTCAAAAGAAAAAGATGGAAAACAAAAGTAATGACCAACATAATAAAATTATTTGTTATGTTAATGGAACGAATAGGAGGAGGAAAACCACAAAAGAGAATAAGTGTATTGTACTTAAAGCTAAAACTTAATATAAACCTTTAAATCAACATATGTAAAATATGAAATTAAACATAATGTTCCATTTACAATAGTTTGCTTGGTGACCGAAGTTAAAACAGCACTGAAAAAATTGACTTCATGGCCATTTTTCACATTTATGACTTGGAACATCCCCATCGTCACATGATTTACATTAGGATGCTTGACAACTGACTCACATTTATGATGGTTGTAGAGTCATGTGATTATCTTTTCCACATTCTGACAAGCAAATTCAATGATGAAACCAGATTTCACTTAACAACAACGTTGTTAAATTAATTTAACAACTGCAGTGATTCACTTAAATGTGGCAAAAAAAAGTTGTAAAATGAGGCAAAGCTCACTTAACAAAGTTCTCTCTTAGCAACATTAATTTTGGGTTCAATTGCGGTTGTAGGTTGAGGACTTAGCAATAGCAGTTAGACTTATATACCGCTTCATAGGGCTTTCAGCCCTCTCTATTAGCGGTTTACAGAGTCAGCATATCGCCCCCACAGTCTGGGTCCTCATTTCACCCACCTCGGAAGGATGGAAGGCTGAGTCAACCTTGAGCCGGTGAGATTTGAACCGCTGAACTGCAGATAACAGCTGAAGTGGCCTGCAGTACTGCACCCTAACCACTGCACCACCTCGGCTCTTAACCTTTACCTCAAAATTGCCTGTTTCTGGGGAAATAGGAAATCTATGCCATAGGAAAACATTGTGCCTTGGGATTGTGTATTTGTGTGTGTGTGTGTGTCTGTGTATTAATAGGAAACATGGCCTTTTGAAATGGATAAATAGTACTTAAATCCAGTCCTTCATAATACATCAAGTAATAATCTTTTTTCCAGTATAGTTCTCTTAGCTATTCCCCTAAGCCTCTTCATATTAGTGTGTGTAACAGAAGGTCGGCCATTTTGCCTCCATCTTTAGTTGGTCGTCCTAGCGTGTCCTCCATCTGCAGCCAGTGTTTTTGAAGTGCCATCATGTTAGACAGGATGTCTTCCCAACACACAGACCAGCTGTTGAGAAATGCCTCAGGAATTAACAGAAAGCAATTTCAAGAGCTGTCAACTCTTTATCTTGCTCCGCTACGAAGTTTGCAGTCAAATGAGGTCTTCCTTCGATTTGCATTCTTCTTGCAGCATCACAGTTTTGTTTTCATCGCTCCATGCTGTGCAATACATTAAAAAAGGGTTGTGGTATAGTGCAGGGGTGAGCAAACGGCGGCTCTGGAGTGGCTCTTTCATCCCTCTGCTGCGGCTTCCTGTCGTTCAAAATATGTGTCACAACTGCCAATGTGCGACACCCGCCAGAACGTGATTTATTGAGCTCTTTGACCCCAGAAGGCTAACCATGGATAAATCCAAGAAAATAAAAGTTTCAGAAGAAAACAGAACGTTTAATTCAACTACATATGGTAGTTTTATGGCTGCCCGGGAAATAAGTCATGCATGGGAAGGGTTTTGTGGCTCCCTGAGTTTTTTCTGTGGGAAACAGGTCCAAATGGCTCTTTGAATGTTTAAGATGGCCAACCCCTGGTGGTGTGGAAGAGAGGGGAAAAACTTGAGGGACTTTTTTCAGGGGGCATTGAGAGAATTACATTCTCTACATACTCTATATGCAGTATGTAGAATAACATGTGGAAAGGACCTTGGAGGTCCTCTAGTCCAACTCCATATTCAAGCAGGAAACCCTATACCATTTCAGACAAATAGCTCTCCAATCTCTTAAAAATTTCCAGTGTTGGAGCATCCACAATTTCTGAAGGAAAGCCATTCCACTGATTAATTGTTCTAAGTGTCAGGAAATTTCTCCTGAGTTCTAGGCTGGTTTTCTCCTTGATTTAGTTTCCAACTATTTATTCTTTCCCTGCCTTCAGGTGTTTTGGAGAATAGGTTGACTCCCTCTTCTTTGTAGCAGCCCTTCAAATATTAGAACAATGCTATCATGTCACTCCATAATCCTTTTCATTGAATTTGATTCCTGCAACCGTTCTCCATATGTTTCAAGCTCTAGTCCCCTAATCATCTTCATTGCTCTCTGCACTCTTTCTAGAGTCTCAACATCTTTCTATCACGGCAAGCAAAACTGGATGCAAATTTAAATAGATTTAAAAAAAAACAAATTCTCACTAGTTTGGTAATTTATTTCATTTCCCATTGTGTGGTTCTGAACTTTTTTTTAAGAAGTGATGTTAATATTGCACATTATAAAGGAACTTGTATTCATTTCTCATCATGGATATGGGGAAAGAAATTGGCTATTATCTGCCAAGCCATCAACCTAGGATTTGCCTAGTGGACATTACAATATCATTTCGCTCCAGCCTCTTAAAATCATCACAGGTCTGAGATGGAGTGGAACATCGGAGAATGCTCTTAACAGTGGATTAATAACAGCTGTGATGCAGGTATTCTGTATGAACATTACATCAATGAATAGAGTCCAGTCAGAAAGTAAGAACTAAGCAACACATTTCTTCCCTTAGCCAGCTGATTTGCTTGAGTGTAAGCTTGGTTGCCCCTTGGCCATTTTCTAGATTTTAGCCAACCCAAAAGAAGCTGGGAGGAACCTTTCCAACTTCCATCGTTTAATGTTTTCCCCCTCTAGTGGATTAAAAAAAAGTTAGTGATGTGATCAACATTGGTGCCACCATACACAGAAAGTCTATTGTGCTCTTCCACTTGTTTCTTTTTCATTATCTCCTGTAGGGTAAAGACCAAAACAGCTGTATGGAGCTTCCTTTTTTTTTTTTTTTTTTTTTTGCAGAACCTCAACTCACAGGAACCTTTCAGACTATAGATAATAGGGATTAGTTTAGTCCTAAATAAATGTGACACTGTTAGGGACTAAAACCAACCTCTTGAGAGCTAAGCAGTTGGGGTAATTGATCCATTTTTCTTCTTTCAATTACGTGCTTTCCCTTTACATGTTGTGAGCTTGTCAAAAGTTGTTTATAGTTTATATTTAATATTCATACAATCTCTTTGTCTCCAGTAACTAGTAGACCTAAAAAGTGCTGAAATGTGGAGTTGGTTCAATCAACTTGTTAGGTGGAAACAACCAACCAAGTAATACAAGGACGTGTGTTAAATTCTTAAACTTCTGACAGGATAATAGAAGGGGATAATAAAACTTTCCCCTATCGTGGCGCCCTCTAAATATATTGAATAAATTTCAAATGTCCTAGTCAAATTGATAGACTTTTTAAAGAAAGACAATTTAATCCACATTCACAATCTGCTGTCTCAATGCCAGTATTTCACCAGCACCTTCTCCATCTCTGTAGCCTTACAGAAATTTGGGAATGCAAAATTCCAAATCCTTCCTCCACAAAGAATGCGTAGATTACACAACACTACATTTCAGGACTGCTAAAAAAATCAGTTGGGATACTCAATCAATTTCCTTCCATTGTCCTAATAATGGGAGAGAAGGGGACCAACGAGGCTCACTTGGAGCTGTCCATGGTCCTGCTGTCTCTTTCTCATGAACCAGATTTGATTTTCCTTATAGTGCAGTACAGTGTCTTAATTTGGCACTATTAACTTCTGCACAGTTCAAATCACTATTGAATGGACGCCTGCCAGCAGTTAAAATCTCCTGCTGATGACAGACTTTGATGTAGGTATTATCCCAGCAAGTAAGAGGTATATAGTGAAATTGTAATGGTGAACGGGTAAAAAAAGCAAGCTATTATTTGTAACTCTTGGAGTATAATTCTAACTTTGAGAGATCTTGGCTGCAATTACCACACCATTCCACCCAACTGGAGGATGAGCCATGGTGGCACAGTGGTTAGAGTGCAGTACTGCAGGCTACTTCTGCTGACTGCTGGACGCCTGCAATTTGGCAGTTCAAATCTCACCAGGCTCAAGGTTGACTCATCCTTCCATCCTTCTGAGGTGGGTAAAATGAGGACCCAGATTGTTGGGGAAAATATGCTGACCCTGTAAACTGCTTAGAGAGGCCTGTAAAGCACTGTAAAGTGGTATCTAAGTCTAAGTGCTATTGCTATCAAAGCTTTAAACACAGAGGGTGTGACTCAGTATTAGCACATTTCCTTCCCCCAAGGAGAAATTAGGTGAAGTGAAACTAGGATGCTGATTTGAAGCTCTAATAATGATGGCAAAGCTCAGATAATTGGACACATATGGCAAAAAAAAGTCATTGGAAAGATTCTAAATTTTTGGGAAATTTAAGGCAATTGAAGAGGAGAACAAGAGGCGACAAAATGTTGGCAATGGCAGAAATACAAGGCTATAAGAGCAGTTTCTCACAATTAATTCTGGTGGAATTGTGGCCCACTGACAAAGACTAAATCATTGAACAACAAAACTCACACACTCAGTGTGCTGAAAATTCTAATTTCTCCCGTTTATAAAGAATATTGGTAGCAGAGAAAGCTCTCTACCTGAAACGGTGCCATTTTTTATGAAGCAGAGGAACGGTCATAGGCTAGACCAGGGGTCAGCAACCTGCGGCTCTGGAGCCACATGTGGCTCTTTCATCCCTCTGCTGCGGCTCCCTGTCACTGGTCGGCTCCACAATTGATAGGGCTTTTGGTTAGGACAGGTAGAGGCAAAAGGACGTCGCGCTAGGAGGAGACTCTATGGTGGGGGAATTGGGCTTCCTGTCAGCTCCAGAATTGAAGGGAGTGGGGCTTCCAGTTAGGACCTTTGAGGCTCTTTGAATGTTTATACAATACAATACAATAGCAGAGTTGGAAGGGACTTTGGAGGTCTTCTAGTCCAACCCCCTGCTTGATTCTACCCCTCTGTTTATGTAGCCTAGAACTGTGTTGGCTTTTTTGGCAGCTGCTGCACACTGCTGGCTCATATTTAAATGGTTGTCCACTGGGACTCCAAAATCCCTTTCACAGTTACTACTGTTGAGCAAGGTACCACCTATACTGTACCTATGCATTTCGTTTTTCTTGCATAAATGTAGAACCTTACTTTTTTCAACATTGAATTTCATTTTGTTAGATAGTGCCCAATGTTCAAGTTTGTCAAGATCCTTCTGTATCTTGAGCCTATCTTCTGGAGCGTTGGCTATTCCTGCCAGCTTGGTGTCATCTTCAAATTTGATGAGTCCCCCATTTATCCCCTCATCCAAATCATTGATGAAGAAGTTGAAGA
Organism: Thamnophis sirtalis; assembly: GCF_051295495.1. Taxonomy (NCBI): domain Eukaryota; kingdom Metazoa; phylum Chordata; class Lepidosauria; order Squamata; family Natricidae; genus Thamnophis; species Thamnophis sirtalis. Next base: position 15,419,267 of record NW_028261391.1, read on the forward strand.
GCACTGGGCATAAAACAGAGCCTTAGGGTACTCCCTTGCATACGTCCCTCCATGTAGATGCAGCTCCATTGAGGACTACACCTCAATGGCTCAATGTGTAGTTGAGTGTGGTTGGTCAGCCTCAGAGTGTGGTTGGTCAGCCAGTTACGTAGGAATCCATCTGGTGGTGATGTTGTCTAACCCACATTTTTCTACTTTATCTAGTTTAAGGTTGCCAACCCCTGGGCTACACAGACCCATTGCTTGGTACAAAAAGCAACTTTAATAAATCATGGTTTGCAGTTGAAAACTTCCAGGTCCACTGAATCCATTAAAACCAACCCAACTGAGACAGATCGGGACTTAATGACAATGGAACTCAGCTAGTGGCAGAGGTCACCTAACGCACTCAACCAAGTCTTTGCAGCTGCGTTCTCACTTAAACTTGGTTTGGTTTAACGACGGCTCTGTGGTTTAAGCTTTTTCTTCGAACCTGACCCGCTCAGTTAATTCATGTCTCGGTAGATTATGGAGAAATGCGTTGATTGGGGGGGGGGTGTCATCGGGTCGATCCGGCCGCTGAGAGCGGAACCGTGTCGCGGGGATGCGTCCGCTCGAGCCCCCCCCCCCGATCCCTCTTCTTCCCCATCACGCTTCCATTCATTTATCTCTCGCCGTCCTCTCGCCTCCCGATCCAGCCCTTGGGATCCATCCTTTTGCCCGACAGGAGCAAAGGACACGGGTGGCCTTTGGATGTGCGCGTTGGCCAGCCTCGCTTTCCCCTCCGGGGCGCTCTCCGCCGGCACGGGCTCTTTGCTGGGGACTGCTGTGTCCGTCGGGGGGCGGAGGGAGGCGGAGAGCGGAGCCGAGGCGCTGATGCAGATGCTCCCGAAGGTCGATCTTTCCTGGGGACGGTCGATTCCACGCTCGGATGAGATGCGGTGCGTGCGTGGAAACAACCGTCCCGAATAACAATACTAATTACGCTGCGCTCTGCCCTGCTCAGAGCCGCTCGCCGGCGCGCTCTCTGCAGCCGGGGAGCCGAGGGGTGTCTTCGGCTTCCTCTCCGGGTGGGCGCGTAACCGGCTGGGCGTGCCGACCCTGCCTCTCCCCCTCGCCCGTCGCTGCTGTTCCTCCTCGCCCCGCGCGAGCAGAAGGAGAAAAGTTGGCCGTGGAAGCGGGCCAGGTAAGCCGGCGGCGGGTGGGTCGTGGTGGTGGGGCTGTTCCAGGAGAGGGGGTCTTTTTTCTTCAGGGGACTCTCACCTCTCATAATGGACCCCTTTGAAACGCAGGAGGCGCCCTCTTGATCTTTTAGGTGCCTCCTGCAGACCACCTACCTGAAATTCAGGGGGAAGGGGGGTTTCTTGCCCAATAATAATATAGGAATACTATTAATAGTATTGTTAATCATGCTGCCTAAAAATAGTAATAGATGACAGGTTGGCACTTTCCCCCTGGAATTCTATAGCCATTGGAAGAGTTCTCCTACCAAAGGGTAGTAAGTATTTAAGTCTACTTTAACTCTGTTCGGCTCTCCTGCACGGTGCGCAATTTAAAAAAAAAGAAGAGAGAGAGAGAGAGAGAGGAAGGGAGGGGGAGAGAGGGAGGGAGGGAGGGAGGGAGGGAGGGAGAGAGAGAGAGAGAGAGAGAGAGAGAGAGAGAGAGAGAGAGAGAGAGAAGAGAGAGAGAGAGAGAATATAATTCATCAAATGGGATTGGATCCAAACGTTCCGCAATAAAAAGGAAATAAAACAATGAGGTTGAGACACATACAAGCAGAATCCAGTGGAGTGTGTCAGGATCTTGTCATTACTCCAGATTGAGAGTGATTGGTGATTTGCATCTGACTAGGGTAGCACGATGGATGGATGGATGGATGGATGGATGGATGGATGAACGGATAGAAGGACAGACAAACTGTAAGATATCCCCCTCTCCTTTCAGCACTTTTGAAAAGTGCAAGCTTCACAGTGAGTTTATAGTTTGTTATATTTCATCAGTTGTATTTATTTATTCAGTTTTGTTGTATTTATTTGGCACAATAAAGACTATACTATTACATTATATTTTATTAATTTTCATCAGTTATTTGGAAAAAAAACATTTATGTGGACTGAAAGCACGATAAACTAAATATCTAGGTATTTACTTTGGATTCTACTCTTGCTGACCAACAAACCATTTTTTCACAGAGCTTCATTTGCCTTAGGTAAAATTTATCCCTGTAAAAATGCTGCCGGTTAGGCTAGGTTAAGAGAATAAAGCTGAATTCACACAACTAAGTCCATGAAATATTTAGAAATTGGTCTTGTTACATTTGTCCATTGTTATTCTCGGATTATTTTATCGTGGACTTGTTTAGGAGTTTAATGCTTAACGTAATAGATTAGAAAATGGGTTTCTTGTGTGAATGCAGCTTAGAAGTCCCGAAATACACCGATTGAGTTTGATAGGTCAACTAGTTCTTGAATGCTGATTTCACTGCATAATAATTGATCCTTCCCTGAACTGATGCCTTCCAGGTGTCTTGGTACTATCAAATTCACAGGTTGAGCTTCTCATTATACCACAGTGACCTTTGATAATCCAGGTAAATAATGCAAAAGAATGCCTGTTGGTGGAAAAGGTTTCACAAACACTTTGGTGTCAGAAGTGGAAGTGACATTGACACAAAGGGTCATAATTGGTTAAAGGGGGTGGAAGGGGGTGGAAGCAGCAGCTTGGTTTCTTTCAGAGTGTTGCTTCTATATTCTGGTTCCTCCGTGCTTGCTTTTTAGCCAGTGACTGCAGCCTCCATCCAAAAATGGATGTGAGTAGGTCCCTCTGGAGAAAAGAACCACACATTTTCAAGGTAGACACTCCCATTTTCAGCAGCCTTCCTCCTACTGAGAGAACTCCAATGACGAGATAGACATGTGAATCAGCTCATGATTAATGCAGAAGCAAAACAACGAATATGGCAGATGAAGTTACTTTGTTAGAGGGAGCTGAATCTCATGAAGGGACTGGACAGTTTTCAAGTTAGATTGCATTTCCTCTTTCTCCTCCCCTTCCAATCCATGTCGTGCTTACCTGGCTTGTTTGCTTTCATTTAGCTTCTCTCAACTGTCTATTTTTTTTTTGCCATCATCAGAGCCCATTGCCTCGTTCTTCTCAGATATGAGGAAGCAGCTGAGATAGTCCCTTCAGCTCAACAAACACTGACTGAATGCATAGCAAGCACAATTTGCTGCTCATCATGGATGATGACAACAACACACAGACTGAAGATTCCTACCTGTTCCCTGTACCTCTCCTCACAGGTGTCACTGTCATTTGTTTGCTGTTCTTCACGACTGGGATTCTTGGAAACATGATGACAATGCTGGTGGTCTTTAAGTTCCAGGATATGAGGACAACCACCAACTTGTACCTCTCCAGCATGGCTTTCTCGGATCTCTTGATCTTCCTTTGCATGCCCCTAGACCTCTTCCGCCTCTGGCAGTATCGGCCCTGGAATTTGGGGGATCTTCTCTGCAAGCTCTTCCAATTTGTCAGTGAGTGTTGCACATACTCAACCATACTCAACATCACAGCTCTGAGTGCCGAGAGATATTTTGCGGTCTGCTTTCCACTCAGGGCCAAGGCGATGATCACCAAGACCAAAGTCAAACTCCTTATCCTCGTGCTCTGGGTAATATCTTTTGTCAGTGCCGGGCCTATCTTTGTTCTGGTTGGAGTTGCGCATGAGAATGGGACAAATCCCTTGGATACCAATGAATGTCGAATCACAGAGTACGCCATTCATTCAGGTTTGCTGAACATTATGGTGTGGACCTCGAGTGTCTTCTTTTTTCTGCCTGTTTTTTGCTTGACCGTTCTCTACAGCCTCATTGTGAGAAAGCTTTGGCAGCGAAAGAAGAAAAATATTGGGCCAAAGACCTCCATCAGGGACAAGTACAACAGACAAACAATAAAAATGCTAGGTAAGGTACCAGATCTATTTTTTTTTTGAACAAGACAAGCCTGCTTATGCTGTCAATCCAAGATGTGAGATCTATAATATTGCCTATTGAATCAATTAAAAGTCATGTTGGAACATGCAACATTTTAAGTAACACGGAACATGTCCTTCAGATTAGATTTAAGAAGAGATTGGATAGCCATTTAGAATAGAATAACAGAGTTAGAAGGGACCTTGGAGGTCTTCTAGTCCAAACTCCTGCTCAGGCAGGAAAGCCTATACCATTTCAGACAAATGGTTGTCCAAATCTCTTCTTAAATACTTCCAATGTTGGAAAATTCACAATTTCTGGAGGCAAGTTGTTCCATTGGTTAATTGTTCTGTCAGAAAATTTCTTCTTAGTTGTAGGTTGCTTCTCTGCTTGATTAGTTTCCATCCATTGCTTCTTGTTCTACCCTCGGGTGCTTTGGAGAATAGCGTGACTCCCTCTTCTTTGGGGCAGCCCCTGAGATATTGGAACGCTGCTATCATGTCACCCCTAGGCCTTATTTTCATCAGACTAGACATACCCAATTCCAGCAACCATTCTTTTTGTCTGAAATGGTATAGGTTCTCCTGCTTGAGCAGGGGGTTGCACTAGAAGACCTCCAAGTCCCTTCCAGTTTTATTTTGATTGATTGATTGATTGATTGATTAAGAATGCTATGTAACTTAAAATAGCTTGCATAGTCTTACATTTTTTAGCAGGTTGCGTTATATACTAGTTGTACTCGCTGTGCATGTTTCATTGGTATATAATGAAAAGTTTGATTCTTCTTCAGTGATTCTCCAGACTGTCATTTGACCAAGAGGTCCTGATCTAGAACATATCCATCTGGATATGTGGATAGGAGGACTGATCATAAAGTTCCACTCAAGTTTAGCTTCCATGCCTCCAAGTGTAGTAGAGTTGTTAAGATGGATTTGAAGTGGACACCCAGCTTCAACTCCATCCTCAGCCATGGAAGTTGACTAGTTGACTGCGAGCCCGCCATTTACTCTCTGCCCAGCCTAACTCACAAGCTTGTTGCTGTGGTTGATGCAAAAAATGAAATGTGGTGGAGGTATGCTATTTTGAGCTACTGGAAGAAAAGCATCATATTCATATAATAAATAAATAACTTTAAAAAGTGTACCATTTTGAACTGAACTGGTATGTTCATAAAACGTAAATAAGAACCTGAGTACATGATCTGAAGACCCTGAAAAATGAAATAATGATTGCCTCTGGGCTCCTGCAGGCTGTACTTTTTCACTACCCTCAGTCAACAGGTCAGGTCAGGTCAGGTCAAATATCTGTTTGGTTCCTCATGCAGATAGTGAGATGCTTAAGGCTCTGATGATCACATCTCTTCCTGCTATGACTTTCCAACATCTTTGAAATAACTAGGAAAGGCTTACAGATTTGGAAAAGTCATAAAACACCGTCATACTACTTAAAGGTTCAGTTTGCAGAACACCTACTGTATTTTTCGGAGTATAAGACACACCTTTCCCCCCCCAAAAGAGGGTGACAATCTGGTGGGTCTTATACACTGAATAAAGCATTTTTGGCCTCCCAAAACCCTGCCCCTGCATTCCGTTTTTTGCAAAAATGGATGTTCAGAGGGATTGGGAGGCCTGCAAAGTGCTGGGGAAGGCAAAAATGAGCAAAAAATGAGCTGTTTTTTGCTTGTTTTTGCTCCCCCCATCCCCCATGAGCAATCTACAAACCTATCCATGCCCCTTTTTTGCAAACTATGGACCAGTTTTTGTGAAAAACAGGTTGTTTTTTGCTCGTTTTTGCCCCCTCCCAGTCCCCAGGAGCACCCTACAAGTTTCCCAAAGCCTATGCATGTCCTGTTTTTTTGCAAGAAATGGGGCGTGCAGAGGGTTTGGGAGGCCTGCAGAGCACAAAACCTTTTAAAAAAAATTACGTCTTCAAAATCCTGGTGCATCTTATACTCTGGTGCGTCTTATAGTCAGGAAAATACGGTAACTTGGTTAACCGACTTTCTAGCATTCTGCAATATATGGAGTCATAACTTTACCAAATTGTGACTGAGCCATAGCCTAACTCAGGTTAAAGATATCAAGTTTAACATCTCTGGTATGAATATCCACTGGATCCTTAATGATCAGATTGAACATTTTGTTGGATAGATTTTTAAGACATTGCTGATCAGACATGATGGTCAGAATCTACAGATTTATTTTCCCTTAGAGAAACTGATAAAAGATAGCTGATTGGGTCACAATCCTGCACTTTGAAGCCTGAGCGAGGAAATCAATCAAGTCTGAAGGGTACAGTTTTTTGCTTGGGAATATGTGACAAAGGGTAATAGTTACAAACTTGCCTTCAGATACACCCTGGACTGGAATAGGAGATTCATGTTTAATAAACATTACAAAGAGTTAAACATATAACACTGCTAGAAATAACAGTGATCACTCTTCATGTATTTAATAGCTTTTTTCCTTTAGTTACATTAAAAATATTTATGTTTTAGTAGCATCTTTTGCAAAGACTTGTGGAGTGCAAACTTTGCACTTCTGCTTCTTACTATTGGAGGAAAATGAACGCATCATAGCCAGAAAGTTAACACCGTTGTCATAATCCTGTACACTACTAAGAATAAGCTTTATAGAATGCAGGGAGAATCACTTGCGTAGTTGCAATTATGAACACACTCATTCAGGGATGAACTCAATTGGGGCATCTGCATAGTCGTATCCAAAGGTCAATCCATGATTGTATGGTCAAAACTTCACCCCTTTTCATGTTCAACCCATGTAAAAGGGGGGGCAGTGCTTTGATTGTATGACCATCCCATAGACCTCTTGGACCTCCTCCCCCAACAGATGTCCTGTGAATTGGGAAGGCTCAGTAGGTAGGATTTGAGGATTGTTGACAAGTGTTTTTGTTGGGAAGACCAAAAGAGAAGTTGACCAAGCACCAGTAAGACTCTTTAATAGGACTTACCTTGTGATAAGGGCAGTGATGCATACTTTGCCTCCATTGTGTTGGCTGATAGCAACCCAGTGGCCCAGTTTCAGAACTGGGGGAGCTTGGAAGCAGCCCCTACCCTATAGATTACTGAAGATCTGACCGTCAGTATCATTTTAATTTTCTACATTCAGGCCATAGCCCTGCCATAACATACTGGAGTAGATAGAGTTATGTCAAAGATATACGTAAATGAAATAGGTTGCATCAGTGTAATATGATGGCAGCACCAGATTTTAGTTTTTATTGGGTTTTTTTGTTTGTTTTTATAGTTATATGTATATTATTATTGCTAAGTAACAATATACATATAACTATATGTTATAAATATTGTTATTGCTAAGTTATGGGACGCGATGGCTCAGTGGCTAAGACCCTGAGCTTGTCAATCAGAAAGGTCAGCAGTTCGGCAGTTTGAATCCCTAGCGCAGGGTAACGGAGTGAGCTCCCATTACTTGTCCCAGCTTCTGGCAACCTAGCAGTTCGAAAGCATGTAAAAATTCAAGTAGAAACAATAGGAACCGCCTTTGGTGGGAAGGGAACAGCGTTCCGTGCACCTTTGGCATTTAGTCATGCCGGCCACATGACCACGGAGACGTCTTCAGACAGTGCTGGCTCTTCGGCTTTGAAACGGAGATGAGCACCGCCCCCTAGAGCCAGGAATGACTAGCACATATATGCAAGGGGAACTTTTATCTTATATATTGTTATTGCTAGGTTGTCAGCTCCCCATAGTTTGGTTTTAAGGTGGGTAGCTATACAAAGGTTTTAAGTAAATAAATGTTTAACAAATTATGCAAGGACTTTACTTAACCTGATCAAAACACATTGTGTTTTATTAGATTAATTAGATTAAGAAAGGAAAAAAATTGTTTTGCAAAATTGTTGTGGAAAAGAAAAAGGAATGGTCCTTCTGTATTGCTATAGAAAGTCATTGGTTTTACAAACCACAATAAAAAGGTTTGGGCTTTTTCACTTTACTACTTAAAAAAATATAAAGCCACTTAACTCCAGAGATAGTTATTGACTCCGTAGTCTCCCAGACTCTTTCAATGTGATCCAAAGAGGAAGGTAATAGCTACAAAAAGTGTCAATTTGCAATCATTTAGGCTTTCAGTCATTCTTGTTTCTTTTGGTGGACTTACTGTAGAATTTTATTTCTGAGTTAAGTGGAACAGAATCCCTAGAGCAGTGTTTCTCAACCTTGGCAACTTGAAGATGTCCGGACTTCAACTCCCAGAATTCCCCAGCCAGCATTCGCTGGCTGGGGAATTCTGGGAGTTGAAGTCCGGACATCTTCAAGTTGCCAAGGTTGAGAAACACTGCCCTAGAGTATTTTGTGGTTATAGTCCTGACTGCAGATGGATCTGCTGCCTTTCAATTGACATGGTTTGCCCTCCGTTGCCATCCACCCCCCACCCAGTTCTCCCAGCCCTGATGTCTTTTCTGAAGAACATTCAACATAGACATGGCGATTTGGTTCTTTCCCCCCAATAAATCACAATGAGAGTTACAATAAATTCTCCGTGGCATTTTATTGGAAGGTCGTTATTTTAAGATGTTACAAGATTCTCACCTGTGAAAATGGAGAATAGGTCCACACCTCTTTTGGAGAACAGCTCTTCAGATCTTAAAGACTGACTTCATGTTTCCCTTCAATAATCTCTTAGTAGGCTAAACGTAACCCAACTTTTAGCCATCTTTCATCAGGCTCATTTTGCATGCTTGAGATCTTAATAGATTTAACAGAGTTGGAAAGGATCTAGTTCAACCTCCATTTCCCGCCCCCAAGACTGACTCCAAACATTTTGGACCAACAGGCACATGATGCTTCCTCTGATCTGCTTTGGGGACTCTAAAGTGGCCCAATTATTTTGACATTCCAGTAGAAAATCTCAGGACATCTTCATTGTTGAAAATGAGACTGTAGCAGAGGTGGGTTCCTACCGGTTCGGACTGGTAGGTAGTAACTTGGCCAGCCACACTCCCGAACTGTTTCTATTGGTGACGCCACAGGTGCTGCCATCTTGTTTTTTGCTTCTGCAGATGCACAGAAGCATTTTTAACCTACTGCGCAGGTGCGCGCCCTGAGCAAACCAGCAGTAGAAGAAGCCGGAACCCACCCGTGGACTGTCGTAATAAATTAAGGAACATTGTTGCTCTTCCTCAAAACTCCAAATCTGAAACATGAGAGCCCAATCAATTAGACCTCCGATAGTATTTTTTTCCTTTCCATGGCAGATGAAGACTTGTTTATCCTCCCAAACATTCATTGAGTGATGAACATTTGCTGCTTTTCTGTAAAAAGGTTCCCTTGGGTAGAGATATCCAAGTTGGGTAGAGATATTACAGTGAAGAAAATGGCAGGTTTATTTGTTGATTGTTTATTCCCATTATCACAAGGACAGGTAAAGTTTTGAGACCACTGATATGCCCTCCAAAGTTAAATCAGTGGAAGAACTGTATGGCTATATCCAGAAAGTCACCAGGAACCAGGCTTAATTTGAAGGTGACTTTAATGTACTTTATATGGCTTTAGGGAACAAAAGGGTCAAGGATATATCATATGTATTTACCAGATTTACTTTTCTTTCAATGGCTCATGGCAGCTAAAATCAGGATATTATTCCCATGAGTAGCGTGGGCAGAGATAAAGAGTGACTGGTTCAATCATTCAATGAAATGTCTATCTAGAGCACTGATGGCAAATCTTTTCGACACCATGTATCTAAACTGGAATGAGCCACAGCCCCGGAAACTCAAAGACCAGCTGCCCGGTGCGCATGTGCATGCTGGCCACCTAGTCTTCTGGTTTCTAACATGCGAACGTGTATGCGCATCAGCCAGCTGGTCTTTGCATGCGCCCGAGCCCCAGAAACCCAAAAACCAGCTGGCCAGTGTGCATGCATGTGCTGGCCAGCTGATCTTCAGTTTTCCAGTATGCGCCTGCATGCCAGCCAACTGATCTTTGCGTGTGTCAGAGCGCTGGAAACCTAAATGCCAGGTGTCCAGTGCGCGCATGCACAGCAGCCAAGTGGTTTGGGTTTCCAGGGCTCAGCCACACGCGAAGATCAGCTGGCCGGCATGCATGCACACACCAAAACCCGAAGAGCAGCTGGCAATGTTGTTCATGGCCACAGAGAGAGCTCTGCATACGCACAGAGAGGGTTCGCCATCACGGATCTAGAGGATGGGTTTAAATCTGGGTCTTCCTAATGGAACCACTGCACTACATTTATTCCTGTGACCAATGAATCCTATGGGTCCATGGCAACTCTTAACAGGTTGATCATCACCTTATTCTTTGCCCTGATTTACAACCCACCCTTTTCATTTTCAACAACTGAAAACACAGTTGTACCCCAAATGAGAAAATCTCCTTTTCTCAGTTGGAATTGTTATGAGATCATCGATCTATCAAGCCCATTAACACCGACATAGAAACTTCTACCGCAGGCAAGATATCATTTGAAAACTTCCATGGTCTTCCTAAGAAATAATTTCATCTGTGTTTACCTATATTCTGTGGCAGGACTCCAAGGGGAAATTATTTTCTTAGAAGAATATAGGATCAACTTTCTAGCTCAGACCCAAGTCTGTATCCTACTTTCCACCAGACTTCTGCAAGAAGCCTATTTAATAAGAGCTGTGTGAGGGTTCCAAGTAACACCCCCAACGAAAGAAGACTCTGAGGCTTGAAGTTCCTCAAAGTTCCGTTTTATTAGAGATGTCATATTGGCACATCTAGGAAAACCCAAATCTGAAAGTTTTCCCCACCCAAATGAAAGTCCAAGTCTCTGCCTAGCACCTACATGTCCATCACACGGTCCAATCAGGCACCACCCCACCTGGAGATGCCTCCCAGTCATACCAAAAGGGTGCAGAGGTGCAGAGCTAGATGTCCCTCCAGGTGCAGAGCTAGATGTCCCTTGACTCTCTGAGAAAGGAATGTTATTTTGACTATATATCTCCCATACTCCACATAATCCCCCCCTCCCAATTTCCCACAGCATTAAATCTGGCAGGCCAGAAGGCCAATGCAAAAGATGGCTTCCAGGCCTGACAAGCTGGCGTTGAACAACATCTTGCCTGTGACTCTTGAAATAATATATTGGTGCTTTAGCTTGTAGCTATGTATCTTTCGCCTTATTTTCCACCAGTAAGTGGCAACCACCTGTGATCTCACTTATGATGAATTACAAAAGTGACTTGGTGGATAATAATACTTTTTGCTTGTCAAGATCCTTGACTTCCAGCATTCTGTGTCTCAGCTCTTGAAGATAACTTAAGTTCCCCTTTCTCATTTTATCCGTTCTGTGCATAATTTTATGTACTTCCACATTATTTTTCTTTACTAAATCTCCTTTCTAAGTCTGATTCTAAATAATCCCAAATCCAGTTGAAACCAATGAAATAAGTTAGTGCAGTGTTTCTCAACCTAGGCAACTTGAAGATGTCCGGACTTCAACTCCCAGAATTCCCCAGCCAGCATTCGCTGGCTGGGGAATTCTGGGAGTTGAAGTCCAGACATCTTCAAGTTGCCTAGGTTGAGAATGCTGGCTGGGGAATTCTGGGAGTTGAAGTCCGGACATCTTCAAGTTGCCAAGGTTGAGAAACACTGAGTTAGTGTGTGTCAGTTCATAAACAAGACTTAGTTGTAACTGAGATTTTTTAAAAAAAAAATAAGGTTGAATACCATGGACCATAGAAGCTTGCATGTTACCTGGTTTATGTGGCGTGGTGGCACAGTGGTTAGAATGCAGTACTACAGGCTGCTTCCACTGATCACTGGCTGCCAGCAGTTTGGCAGTTCGAATCTCACCAGTCTCAAGGTTGACTCAGCCTTCCATCCTTCCGAGGTGGGTAAAATGAGGACCCAAATTGTTGGGGACCATAGGCTGACTCTGTATACCACTTAGAGAGGGCTGTAAAAGCACTATGAAGCAGTATATAGGTGTAAGTGCTATTGCTACTTGCAGCCGGGCATGGAATTCCCTATCTGTTTTGGATGTAGAGAGGTTTTTTGAGAGGACAAATTCTGTGAAAGTGCCTGGAGAGACTAATCAGATAAGTTATAGAACCAACTTTGAGATCAGGGTGTGTCCTAGCATAGCATTTTGGACATCCAACTCCCATATAAGTCTAAATACTATTGCTATTATGTGCAAAGGATTGTGTGAACTTCTCCTTTCTATTGTAGCTCTTTGGATACCTGGGGAAGTTGTTGTAAAGAATGAGGGGGAGTTGCTTGGTACATGAGATGATGGTAGAGGAAAGATTAGATCATAAGGCTTTGTCCTGCAAATGAGCCACCAACATGGTATCTGATCTTTTGGGGCCTTGAGTAGAAATATTGTTGGGGAATGAAATGAAAAAATGATTTTGATAACACATCGGCAACAAGATTTGCAACAGGGTTGCAAATTGGGGAACCTGCAAAGCACACCATGCTTCTTTTGTGCCCCATTTGTCTCATCCGTTCAAGGAGGTTTTGTGTATTTTGTTTAACATTTTGGAGAAACAATGTAAGTAAAAAATGATACCACCTTCTTTTGTATAAGGCTGATGACAAGTTGACCGATTATCAGCTGCCCAAGGCCAGAAACTTTCCCATAAAACCAAATAAATAGTAAGTTCTGTACAAGGCTTATGGATGAGAGATGAAGAAAGGGAGGGGGCAACATTGGTTTCTCTTTGCATCTTTCTCCAATGGCCTCTTGTTCTGACTGTTCTAGTCACTGTTCTCTAGAGCAGTGGTTCTCAAACTTGGCAACTTTAAGACTTGTGGACTTCAACTCCCAGAATTCTCCAGCCAGCTCTGCTGGCTGGAGAATTCTGGGAGTTGAAGTCCACAAGTTTTAAAGTTGCCAAGTTTGGGAATCACTGCTCTAGAGGTGTTGTTTGATGAACAACAAGGAACAGCTGGAGGAGAGAAGCAACCTAGAACTAAGGAGAAATTTCCTGACAGCTACAACAATTAATCAGTGGAACAATTTGCCTCCAGATGTTGTGGGGGTGCTCCAACACTGGAAGTTTTTTGTCTGAAGCGGTGTAGGGTTTCTTGCCTATGCAGGGGGTTGAACTAGAAGACCTCCAAGGTACCTTCCAACTCTGTTATTATCCTAAGACATTTGTTACAGGGAGAATAGTTGAAGCATTCCTTTTCTCCTGCTTCTTCTTCCAAAATGGGTAAGTCCAGATTCCCATCTCGAAATCCAATTGAGTTTTTCTTTCTTCTGTGCCTTGAAACTTGAATTTAATAGAGAAACCTGAGCAAATATTTTAATTCACCTTCATATGCACTTGCCCTTTCTCTCTCTCTCTCTCTTTTAACTAGCGGTGGTGGTCTTGGCTTTTGTCCTCTGCTGGCTGCCCTTCTATCTAGGACGTTATCTTTTTTCCAAATCCTTCGAGGGGGAATCCCTGGATATCGCCGTTATCAGCCAGTACTGCAACGTGGTCTCCTTCGTTCTCTTCTACCTAAGCGCTGCCATCAACCCAATCCTGTACAACATCATGTCAAAGAAATACCGGGAAGCCGTTTACAGGCTCTTCGGAATGAAGCCGCCGAGGAAGAAAAAGCTGTTGACGATGACGGAGAGAAGATGCCACACTTGGACAGAGTCCAGTACCACAGCGACGTGACGGCAGAGGTTGGACCGAGGTTTCCCTAAAAGCCACTAGAGAAGGGGGAAAAGATATCCAGGCTGGCTAAAAGATGGCACACTTCTTTCTTTCCATGATTGGGAGGGTTTGCAATTTGAAAACTCAGGTATGGAAACGAAAAAGGGGGGTTAAAAAAAAAAAACCACGCAGAGCTGCGAGGAATATTACGACAGGTGTTTGGTGTAAATATATTCATCAGCAGTGGGTGAAACAGCTGCCCTTTTGAATCGTTTCCAGTGCCTATGATTCTATGCATAACGATGGGAACTGAGGTGTCTTGGGTTTATAAAGCACAAATGTGGACTGAGAGTACCTGCCTTTGTGCTGTGCAGCCCAGCACAAAGGGGAGGAACCAGCTGTGATGCAGACGCTCTTTGAAAAGGTTTCCCCATAGGGTGGGATCTGTGTGCGTTTTGTACAGGAATGTCATCGAAAGGAAGGAGGCTTCCCTCTCCTATGTAGGCAGGAAGGCCTTAGACAGAGATAAGAAAGGATGGTTTCCTTCGTCCCTGGAGAACAGTATGCACCAGCCTGCTATGGGTTGTTTGCCACCTCATCAGTGTGATAGTCAAGCTGCAGTGGATCAAGACTCTTTCTACACAAGGGACCCAAAGAGACGATTGCGGTGGTCCGGGGGATAGAAACCCAGTAGAACAAGGGTGTCAAACTTGATTTCATTGAGGCCCGCTTCGGTGTTGTGCTTGACTTTGGGAAGGGGAGGGCGTGGCCAGGGTGGGCACAGCCAGCTCAACAGCACTCATATCGGGGGTGCCCATGGTGGCCTGAGTGCTCTCCCAGCAAAAATGGGCTCCTGTTTTTGGCTGGGATGGCTTCCTACAACCATCTGCAAGTGAAAATGGAGCTGTGCGGTGGGAGTCCGAGTGCCACCTTCGCAGGGTTTGTTTTTGGCTGCAACAGCCTCCTGCAACCCTCCGCCAGTGAAAATGGAGCTCGGAGGGGCCGTATGTAGCCCGCCCGACCTCCGTTTTCTCTGGCAGAAATATTATGGTCCAGCCCTTCACTGTTTCCCTGCAGGCCAGGTCTAAGCACTCTGCAAGCCGGCTCCGGCTCCTGGGCCTTGATTTTGACACCCCTGCAGTAGAAGGTATCCGTTTCTGACCAATGGCATTGAGAAGATCATGGCATACAGAGAAGGTTGTGCCCTAGGGAGCAGCTGTGCCAACTGATAGGTGAATGAGGTCTGGCCAAATAATGGGAACCTAAGTTGTCCCGAATGGAAGTGGTAGGAGACTTTGAGAAACACACACACACACATACACACAAACCCTTCCTACCTTGTTTTGAAAATGCCAAAACCCAGCTTTGCACATATCAATGATCAGGAGACAATGAGAGACTCAAATGATGGTTGACATTCGATTTTAATTTCGTAGCAAGCATACATATCTCTTTTGGGTACAGCCGCACAGATGCTCTTCTTTAGAGAGCTCCTGCCTTCAAGTCTAACACACAGAGCGAATGCTAAAATCTTTTTTTTTAAAGTAGTACCAGGGAGAATGCTAGCTCACTTGTATTCTTTCAACAACAACAACAACAAAAAGTGAATGGTAGCTGGTACATTTAATTATGAATGAAGGTGAATATATGTGTCCCAGGATAATATTGCAGGATGCAATTTGGGTCAACCCCACCAGAGGTTTTGCCTTCCGAGCTTTCAGACTCATGCTGGGAGCACATCCTCAGGGAACTTCCTTCTAGTGGAGTGTGGGAGGGTATCTAGCGGAGTGTGTGTGTCTAGCACAGGAGTGGGACTCAGGCGGTTCGCACCAGTTCAGGCGAACCTGATATTAATTTTGCATCCGGTTCACCGAATCAGTTGTTGCAAGGACTGTCTGGCCCCGCCCACCCACACCGCCCCTCCCAGGAGTCTCCACACGGGCCATTCATCATGCCAGGTAAGTGCAAGGTCTGCGCGAGACTCAGAGGGGGGGGCTCCCGGGTGTCCAGAAATGGGCCCATTTTCACCCTCCTCGAGGAAAGCCTCTAGAGCCTGGGGAGGGTGCAAACACCCTTTGTTCTCAAAATCTAAGCTTCAAGAGAATGTCTGAGGTAAGATATGGATCAGAATGATACTATTATGATCATCAATGCTATACAGAAGCATAAGAGAATGATTCTCCTCAAACTCACTACATCAAGGCTTAATTAATGGGAGCATAGAATATGGTATTTGTTGCCAGTTGGGTCTACCATCTGAGGTAAAGTTTGAGTTCCTAGAATTAGATGCAGATTTCTGTCCAAAGGATTGTCTTCACTAAATTACCTTGAAAATATCTTTAACTCTGAGTAGGCATTTACTCTGATGTTCAAATTATGTTTAATCAGAGGGCCATTAGATGATAACATGGTTTGGGGAGTTGTATGTCTTTGCTGCTATCTAATGGTTGTCTAGATCTAGGGTGTCAAGCTCAATTTCATTGAGGGCAGCATCGGGGTTGTGTTTGACCTCAGGGGGCTGGGGTGGGTGTGGCCAGCAGGTCACTTGTGTCAGGGTGTGTGAGTGCCTTTGGTGGCCCGAGTGCCCTGCCAGCAAAAACTGTCTCCTGAGCTCTGTTTTCAGCTTCAATGACCTCCTGCAACCCTCTGCCAATGAAAATGGCGCTCGGGGAGGGCTACATGCACTTGCAAGCTCCGTTTTTGGCTGGGATGGCCTCTGCAAACCTCCGCTAGAGAAAACGGAGCTCAGGAGGGCCACGCATGGCCCTCTTGAGTTCCGTTTACATTAGCAGAGCTCCTTTGCTGTTTCCAGAGTGGCCCCACAGGCCAGATCTAAGCACCCCATGGGCCGGATCCAGCTTCCAGACCTTGAGTTTGACACCCCTGGTCTACATTTTGCAGCCCCAATGTGAGAGTCCTAATTTATGTCCAGATGTCCTGGTTGGGTATTTGAAATGGAACCTTAGGAAAAGGTTAAGCAGTAAATCCTTGACTTCAACCTATCTTTAATGGGGTATACAAATAGTCCTGGACTTATGGCTGTTTGTTCGGTGATTGAACATCACAGTGTCAATGAACAAAATGACTTGACCCATGTCCAAAGTTATAACCATTGCTGTGTCCCCAGAGGTACTTCAACTCGCTTCCATCTAGGGCCTATTGGTCCCAAATGACCTTCAGTCCCTTCTTGCTTCAATTGACCAAGCAAATGTGGTCTGACCCATTGTATCAAGAAGCCCCTTTGGGCTGCATTGCTGGACTGAACTTGGACTGGACTTCTTGGTACACCATGGATCTGTGGATGCTCTTCCTAATAGGCTATAGAGTTGGAGTTACTTCTGGCTTGCTTGCTTCTGATTCTTATGGTGCTTTGAGCTGGAGCTGGACATCCATGTGTGAGGGCTAGGCTGTGGGCATGTCTCATCAGCAATGAGAGCAAGAAGACAAGGATGATCTGCAGAGCACAGGTTGGCAGAGGCCAAAAGAACATAGATGGAAGAAAAAGGTGGGTGGAGTGAGTTACTAAAGCTTGGAGCTGGAATGGCTTGGATTGGTGTGGGCACTTTATTTTTATTCTTTATGTATCATATTCTAAAACCATTGTGTCCTTCACAGAAGTCATTACTTGCAAAATGACCTGTGATATCCAGTTAACGATAGCAATGGGGATATCCAGTTAACGATAGCAATGGGGATATCCAGTTAACGATAGCAATGGGGATATCCAGTTAACAACAGCAAAGTGCCAGAAAGGCTGTCACTAAGTGATGTGAAATCTCTCCTTATCATTGCATTGCTTAGCGGTGGAAATTCTGCTTTGAACTGTGGTTGCAAGTCAAGAATCATCTTACTGTTTACGTTTGTACAGGCACAGCAAGGTTCACAAAATTTAATCCTTTCAAGCACATGGAAATACAAGTATTTGGTTTTGTTTAAATTATTGACTCAACGTGACTTATATTTCCAGCTGTTATGCCATGATGTACATGATCTCAGGGCTTTAAAATATGAAATCAGTATTTGATGTATTTGTAAAATCTGGTACTTTCATACCGTTTTCCCCCCCTGTAAAATCCATGGGTCTACTCTCCAAATCGTATCATTATGATTTTTTTCTGCTCAACAGAATTGGTTGGGTCAAATTTGAGAAGACGAGACCCTTTCAAGACAAGTACTGTGCTCGATTTATTCTGGATACGATTTGTGGTTTGCTTTTGTTTGCTATGATCTGCTGCTCTTCAAAACATTAAACTTCTGGCTGCTTCTGCATTGTTGCATTGGAATTTATTCTCAATTTATTCTCAAGTCCCCATTGTGCGTTTGGTGAAGACTTTGTATAGACTTTAAATGGATGATCAGGAAGGGAAAGCATTACAATAGATCAGCTTTTCTTGCCCTAGAAATGGTTTTTTAAAAAATAATTGAACACAGTGTCTACACAAAGAAAGAAAGAAATCCAAGCAAACAATATAGGATTATTATACAAAAAGCAATACGCTTAAATACAAACATGGAGTTTCTTTGTGCTCCCTTATCATAGTTGCTTGCTTGCAGACATTTCATTATTCAGCCAGATAATATAGTGACCAAACACCAAGAATGCTACAGTTCAACCCTGAGCTATAGATATTTCCTTTTATTGGAAAAAGTAAATGGTCTAAAAGTTGTTTAGAATTTCCATCTTTCTTCTATCTATATATAATAAAAAGAATGTATGTATGTATGTATGTATGTATGTATGTGTGTGTGTGTTCCAGCATAACTCTGGAACGATTGGGCCGTTAAAGAGAGAGCGAGTGCGGCATCCTAGAGTGGAAATTGTTTGTGATGTCAGTTCCTTTGCAGCTTCTTCCCCTGGAAATCCAGGTGTAACGTTCACCCTCCAGTGGACCAATGGGGAAGCGCCTCATGGATTTGGGGCAAAGTGCCAGGATTGTAGACAGGAGGGGAAAGAGGAGCACATGGGAGGGGGAAGGGAGAGGGCAGGGATGATGATCACAGCGAGAAGAAAGGCCCCTCTCAATGGCTCCCTGTCAGACAAACCCTTTGACGTCCCTTTGATAAATACCTGGGCAACGCCAGGTTATCAGCCAGTATAGTATAAAATACAGGTGGTTCTCAACTTATGACCACAAATGAGCCCAAACTTTCTGTGTCTAAGCAAGACAGTTAAGAGAGTTTTGCCTTTTTGCCTGAAGACCTTTCCTGCCAAAGTTGTTAAGTGAATCACTTGCAGTTGTTAAGTTACTAACATGGTCGTTAAGTGAATCTGGATTCTTTATTGGCTTTGCTTGCCAGAAGGTCACAAAAATTATCTCACAAACCCCAGGACACTGCAATTGTCATACCTATGACTTAATTGCCAAGGGTTTGAATTGTAATCACATGACCATGGGGATACTGCAATGGTCATAGGTGTGAAAAATGGCCATGTCACTTTTTCCAGTGCCATTGTAACTTTAAACAGTTACTAAATGAACAAGACTACCTGTATTTATCAACACACCTAATTACACCTATTGTTACTAACATAATGAATATAATCTACTCAAAAGTGATGAAAAGTCTTATTCGTGCCTCTGAAATTTCATTGTTCCAGGCTTCTTGCTAAAAAAATGTTCTAATATGGCACTCAAATAAACTATTTTAATCCACAAATCATTATGTTTTCAAGTAATTTTCAAGATTATGAAGTAGTCAGTTTCGCTGCCAAAGTAACTAGACAAGTGGTTCCTTATTTTTAATAGAAGCTTGGATCACATACATAAAAGTAACAAACCTAACTCTGAAGTACATTCAACTCCTTATTTTGTGAGGGTACCAATTTCCTAAACAAACAAACAAATAAATAACACCCCCCCCCAAGATACTGCCTATCCCCATATCTTTTGTGCAAAGCTTCTCCAATATCTTGAAGAATGTTGACTTCAAATCAGAGATGGTATTCAGCAGGTTCTGACCAGTTCTGGAAAACCGGCAGCAGAAATTTCGAGTAGTTTGGAGAACCAGTAAATGCCACCTCTGACTGGCCCCACCCATATCTATTTCTGCCTCCCGAGTCCCAGTTGATCAGGAGGAAATGGGGATTTTGCAATATTCTTCCCCTGGAGTGGGGAGAGAATGGAGATTTTACAATATCCTTCCCCTGCCACGTCTACCAAGCCACGCCCACCAAGCCATGCCACACCCATAAAGCCATGCTCAGAGAACCAGTAGTAAAAAAATTTGAATCCCATCATTGCTTCAAATGGTGGGGTGAAATGCCACCAGTATAACACCTTCAGTTGCAACTCTTGGGTAGGGAAAGAAGCAAAACTTCTTGATTTGGTGCCAACAGCACTAAAACTCCTCTCAGAAGTTGGACATAGATGGAGAGACGGATGAATGTGACACAAAGACCCAAGTCTATCAAGAAATTCAGACCTAGAAAAGTAGACTCCAAGTCCTCTCCACAGATGTTCATGGACGAAAACATCTGTCATAAACCTCACAGATTAAAAAAAATGGGACTGTGGAGTCTTTATAAAGGGAAATATGCCTGCATCTGCCTCACATTTGAAGAAAGAAAAGAAAAGCCATAAGTAATTTTGACCCACAAGAGAAGCTAAAAGCAATACGAATACAAGTATTCATATACAACCATCTCTTTAACAACTGTTTAAAATTAAAAAAACTTATGATTGATCCTCTCACTTAACATCTGTTGCAGCATCCCCACAATGCATGGCATCCAAATAGTTGCATTGTAATAGCTGTGGCATCTTAGGGTCCCACATCTGCCATTTGCAACCTTCCCAACAAGCAACCTTCTTAACAGTTGAAGTGATTCACTTAACAATGAAAGAAAAGAGGTCATAAAATTGGGTGGCACTCACTTAACAACCGCTTTGCTTAGCAATGGAAATTCTGGTCCTAGTTGTGGTTATGATAAAACTGTGAGTGGGTTTTGGCATAACCATTACACATAGAAAATAATTACCTATAACCTTGCCTAATATTGCTATCCTGTTAGCTAGGAATTTTGATATTTGCAATTCTTACACATCTTCCAGTTGAGCCTCTATAGGGGCAAAGATTTTCATGGAGGAACCTTCGTATAAAGAACTTTGGCCATCAAGAAAGAATTAAAACATTTATTGGGCATAAATATATTACATATACACTACAGATAACAGTTTACATACATAGCGTAATATCTGCAAAAATCTATACATTAAAATTGATATGGCAGTTTTAATACAATGCATATGAAATAGTTAAAATTTACAAGAAAACTTGTGATTATTTATTTCAAAGTTGAAAAGCTTGGAATGTATGTCCTACAAGTGAGGTAAAAAAACAAAACAAAAAGAAAAAAAACAACTTTTAATTTTCTTTTTCAATTTAACTTGTGCAAGAATAATGTTCAGAAACATTCAATTTTAGGGCACTTTTCGATGATTGACAGAGAGTACTCATCTATTGTTGCTGACAAAACATGATTAGAAAACTACAACATTTCAAGTTCATAAAGGACAAAGGCAGATAATATAAAAATGTTTCTTTTTCTTCTTAAATAACTTCTTAAAATACTTTCCCCATATTGTATTTTTTATTTTTTTTACAATTTCTTTACACAAAACTGGGGATAAGGGAAGTTGATTTCACACAGCCGATACTGACTGGGGCTGGGCCAGGAAAGACATACAAGGAAATAGAAAGCATTTTTCTTTCTTTCCATACATTGACAGTTATGGAAATCGAAACAGGAATGGGTGGAATTATCTCTTTTACAGAATGGTTGCATTAGAAATTGTCCTGTATGGAAAGGAGCTACAAGATAAACAATGATATCTGAGTCAATCTAACTTGGCAATTAAAATGCATTGGCATGCGTACGGGTAAGTATGCACAAATGGGGGAGATGTGGAAACTACAATAAAAATACGAAACGCATCTGACCTTTCTTCAGGTCACTTTTCTTCAATCTTGCACAAAAATGACATTCTTTGTCTACAACACACAAATGGTTGGCTCTGGATTAAAGAAGCTATCCTATGTTCTCCTCACAATTGTTCACAACAGCATTAGAAACTGGGTGAACTTTCTTATTGCTGGGGAGACTGATGTCCTTTAAGAGAAATTTACTCTGGGCAGGATCAAAATGATCCCACCAGGATTGGGGACTGCCAACCGTGAGACCACAATGAGGACATCTCCATGTTCCTAGCCGCCTCCTTCCTTATTTATCGGCTGAAGATGATACACTCCTATCTTGGATGGTTGTCCTGTTCCACCCAGCACAGCTTCAGGAAAGAGAGGCATGGAAAGATTAGGAAGGAAGGGGACACTCACCTAGCCAGACAGATCAGCCAAATGAAACCTGCTAATCAATGGGGTGACAGATGTCACACCTGATCACCCTCACATTTATTTATCCATTGGATTTATATAGCTATCCATCTATCTGAGGAACTCTGGGCAGTGGGGAAAAAATTACATTAAAACAAAGTCAACTTAAACTACGCTGAGAACCAACAAAAACACAACCTGTTAGACACATGCATCCATGGTGAAGCTCCCAACAAATACCCACTCTCCCTATGCCTTCATCACCCAGTGAGAGGCCAACAGGACTGCACTTTACCTCAAAAGAGGAAATTATTCTAATCCATCAGCTGCAGAGGTGGGTTGCTCCTGATTCGGACCGGTTCGGGAGAATGGCTAGTGGTGATTAGGCATGGGTCGCCGTACCGGTAGTGATAACTGGCTGGCCACGCCCCCTGAACCAGCTTGCCTAACACTCGCCCTGCCTCGTCTTTACCACGTGTGTCCACACAACAACCTCCTAGTGCCTACACACAGGTAGCACACATGGGCTGCTCAGGGAGCCCTGAGGCTTTGCAACCACTACCTCCTACGTGGGAGCGAGCCTCCCTGCCTCCTCGATGCATGGAAGCAGGAGGTGGCAGTTTCGTTTGCTGCCTGCGAGCTGGAGGGAGGGAGCAAAAAGGCAAGTAAGCATGCCAGGATCTGCCGGCTGCCTATAATCTGCAGTTTACTCATGAGGATGGTGCTTAGCAGCCGGCAGATTGCTGGTTTCCTCACTCGGCTGCTCCCCTCCCGGAGTTCACACGCAGCAAACAAAACCATGCACTCTTCGGACCCTCCCGCTCTCCTGCGTTCAGCTCGGTGCGGCTCATGTTGCTGGTTTCTTTGGCCTTTTTAAAAGAAACGTTTTACAGCATATTTTATTTCCCATCTCCAATCTGAAACATAAATTTCCCAAGCCACGCCCATTAAAATAAGCCATGCCCACAGAACCGCTAGTAAAAACAAATTTGAACACCCCCCCCGTGATCAGCTGGTGTAATTAACTCCCTCCCTTAAAAATAAGGGAGAGAAAATATTGATCTTGAAACCAAAGGGTTGAGGGCACCGATTTGCTCTGATGGGGATCTCCCTCCATTTCCTGCAGGTAGACTTATGTTCAACTCTTCCGCTGAAATTCCGCATTAGCCCCACTGAAATCAGTGGGAAAACTTCCAACTAACGAGCCCAACAACCAGTGATTGACTTTGCCTGCAAACTTTGAGAGCATATGCAATAAGTACCGTATTTTTCGGAGTATAAGATGCACCAAGATTTTGAAGAGGCAAATTGAAAAAAAGTTTTTGCACTCTGCAGACCTCCCAAAAATAGTCTTTTTTTGTGTGTGTGCAAAAAAAGGGCATGAAGGCTTGAAGAGAGTTCCTCGGGGCTGGGGGACAAAAATGAACAAAAAGCAACCTGTTTTTTGCTCATTTCTGCTCTCTCCAGGTCAGGAGCACTCTGGAAGTCTCCTAAAGGCTATTCACAGCCATTTTGGTGAAGGGGGCGGGGAGGCAAAAATGCTGTATTCAGTGTATAAGACGCACCCAGATTTTCACCCTCTTTTTTGAGGGAAAAAGGTGCGTCTTATACTCCGAAAAATATGGTAAGTTTCTGCTCAAGTCAAAAATGGTAAGAATTGTTATGACAGTGGGCTGATAATCACAAGGCACAGTGAAAGTGACAACAACTGTTTCACAAAGGTGTGGCTTTCTAAATGGATTGCCCCCAATCCAGAAAAATGAAAAGGATTTCAGAGCCACCACGACTAACAGGTTTCCAATGACTCCTAATTAATTGTTCCCAATGATTGAAATGAGATCAAAGCCCAGCTAATTCTATCTACATTCTTTAAAAAATTTTAAAAATAATTTTATATTTGAAGACAACCGAGTATTATATAAAAAGGAATAAAGTTGAATTAAACAATGACAACAATACCACATTTGTCAAGGCCAAAACTGGAGCCAAAACAGGAAGAGGAGATTTTTTTTAAAAAAAGAAAGAAAATAGCTCAATATCATTTGTTTGCTAGGCAAATATGCATACTAACATTAGGAAAGAAAAAAAAATAAGAGAACCTTTGTACTAGTTTGCTACATCAAGAGAGGCACACAGAATAATCAGTTTCAAACTATTATTTCAAAAGATGCTTATGATTTTTTTTTTTTTTTTTTGGCTACATGTAAACTTTGAAGATGATTGTTTTTAATGTACCGCAGATGGAATGGATGTGGTCCCCGCAAAGGTTGTTTATTTGTGCACAGGAAATAATGGGTACATTTATTTCGTCTTCTTTTTTGGCAATTCATAAAACACTCCCATTTTAAAACATACAATATACTATAAGAAGGTTAATACTAGGAATGGTGCTGGGGAATGAAAATATTTTACCTAAATTATACTTACATAAAACAAAATAGGAAAAAAAAATAGTATGCTGCTAGGGGGGTCAGAGGTGGGATAAGGGGAGAGATTTAGTACATAAGTACATTTTTTATTTTCATTTTTACAATAAATAATGAGATTGCACTTTAATTGGCATTTTAAAGTACTGAATGCAGTATATAGTATAAATAATCCTAAAACAAAAATAATATTGGTTTCCCCATTACTTTGGTTATGGGAATGAATGAATAATACAGGACACTGTATCATAGCAAAGGAAGGAAGGAAAGCAGTCCCTGCAGATTTTAACTCTGCTAGCCGTTGTCAACTATAGGGGGCGGCGCTCATCCCCTTTTCAAAGCTGTTGAGCCAGTGCTGTCCGAAGACATTTCCATGGTTAGCATGACGTCGCAGAGCACAGTTTCCTCCCCACCGAAGTGGTACCTATTTATCTACTTGCATTTGCATGCTTTCGAACTGCTAGGTGGGCAGGAGCTAGGCAAAGATGGGTACTCATCCCGTTGCGGGATGCTCGGGTTTCAAACCCGGAATGTTGGCTTTCCAGCCAACACACCCGGCATCTTAACCACTGAGCCATCGCGCTGCCTTGTGTCATCGCAAAAGAGAAGACCAAAAAAGAAGTACAATGCAAGCCAAACCCAAAGAAGATTAAAAAAAATATGCAGAACTATTTGTTTGTTTGAATGCAAGAGGATGCAAAGCTTGGGACACAATTCACGAGAACTCTTTCAATTCATGCAGGGCTAGAATAGGAACCGAATGGATTCGCTTTTTTGTTTTTTCCTGCACAGGCTTTTAAGGAAAGGGTGCACGTGTTATTTCAATTGACTTAAAGATTAAATAGAGCTGATATGATGGCTCCCCAGTCTCTCCCCATTCTGGTACTTTAAAAAATAACATTGAAAATATCTGCCAGGGTGGGGGGCTTTTATGAAGCTTTGTGGGGAGGGAACATATCTTGTGCACCTCTGTTTGATTGAGGTGAACAGAGTTATGTAGCAATGCTTCACAATTTGCAACAACACTATTTGGGAGAGATTCCTAAGGGTTACAACTCTGTGCATTTCCACATATAATTTACTTTACACCTCCTGCTCAACATCCCTGAGGCACTTAGACGTCATAAAAATAACCCAATGATTCAAAGGTTTTTTTCCCCCCTTAAATCAACAAGGACCACCAAGGGTTTTGATGGACTGAATGAACATGCCTTGGCAATAAATGTAAAAGCACATGCAACGTCCCATTCAGGAAGGACACTAAGTTTGCAATGGACCACACCCTACCCTTATGATCTGAAGACTAGTTGAATCTAGAGCTGGGTGTCAAGACTGCAGCTGCTGCTGAAACCAGCTGCTCCACATCTCCTCCTTGTCTTTTCCCCTTTGGCCATGGCCACTACAGGAATCTCCAAAATCTGAGGGCTAGTGAGCATTTCTGGAATTTTGAGTGTGTAATAAAAGGCATTCACACACTGTTAGTGGCCAATTGCCAGAAGATAACCCAGCACTGGTATGTAGCCACCAGCCAGTCAATGGAGTTCTGGAGAACTTCTCAGAGGCATTCTGGAAATATCAATAATGCTTGAGGTCGATGCTTTGCAACACAGCACTGTTATGCTTCTTTTGATTTATTAGGACAGTACACGCAGTGTGTTGTCATGTGAACTATGATCTCCCTCCCACCGTCACTTCTGAAGGCAGCAGCTAATGGATTTGAAGAGGGAAATGAATGGATATTACATGACATGGTTTGTAATAGGAGATGCCATTAAGAAGAAAGGAGGAGGAGGAGGAGGAGGAGGAGGAGGAGGAGGAGGAGGAGGAGGAGGAGGAGGAGATGGAAGAAATGTCACCTTTTCATATCAGCTCTAATTACAGTATTTAGCATCTGAGATGCCTGTATGAGTTTACTATGTTTTTTCCAAAACTGAAATGCAGGTGGACCTTTTTCTTAACAAGACTGATTGAGTGTTTGCTTATGGTAAAAGGTAATACTCTAATTTAAATAGCAAAGGCAGCAAGCTTTTGCCAGTTATAAACACATAAGATCACGATGAATATAACAAATCTAGTGATTGGATTAAAAAGTAAGTTTATATACAAAGGCAAACAAACTAGTTAAAAGCAGCTTTTCTTTAAACAAAATAAAAACAGCTGGACATGGGGAATAACTATTGCACAATGCCCTCTTAAAATTACTGCTATAAAATAAAGAAAATGGTAGAAACGGTAATGCTTTTCCATCGATAAAGCTATCTGGCTATCAGATTCGATATACAGGAATTTATAGTGCGCAAACAGCTTGAGTAAAACGTTTACAATTCAAAGAAGACTTTAGGTTGCAAGATAAATTATCGGGATTGAAATGTGCTAAAAATATAGTTGATTACATAATTGAGATTAATTTTTTCCCCTCCCCGTATGGGAATAACGCAAAAACAATGCAAAACTGGCGATATGGGGGTTGAGGAGAAAATAAATGTAGTGAATATCGTATGTGATATTTATAATTAATGACTTGTGCAACAAATGCATTGAGGAATGCTTAGCTGCAATGCTACTACATAAGGGTGGTTAAATCTTGCAGATTCAGAGGAGCTTAAAGCGGTTACTCTAATGTAATAAACTTGCAACTTAAAGACTGCAACAAGTTTAGCACTAAGGCAAAAACGTGAAGGCAAACTGGTTACATTTCTACATTCTGAAAATTAAAAATAAAAACGAGCAAGTGAATAAAATCATAGGAGCAGGGGACAGAACATCCAAATGTTAAAATATTTGTTTTGGTCTCTGGCTTAGATATATTGAACCATTTCCTAACCTTGAATGTCCAAAAGGTGCACCTGAACGTCGATTTTTATTCTCTAAATAGGACTGTCATTCCCTCCCCCCGTCACCCTTTAAAAAACAACAACGATAAACCAGGAACAAATGCACTGAAAAAATAAAGAGGACTATCTGAATAAAACATATTGATTATAGTATGAATCATTAATTAAAACGATACCTCAGATACTTGTGTTGAACTCTCTACTTCATAAACAAATACTGTAGTATAAAAGCAAATAAGATGGAGACGCTTGCAAAGCCAAGGACTAAGAGGGCTGCAAACTGTTCATCAGAAGGCATCATACATTTAGTCTTGGGGTCATCGGTTCTTCCCAGTTCCCCAGTAAGCATGAGCTCACTCCGCTGGAGAATAAAGGCAACAGAAGTGCTGAAAGGTCCATTGAGTTCTTGTGAGGTATCCAAGCATCGGCGGCAAACGCACACGCGGAATCTATAATCTGTATTCACCTGAAGGCCTGAGATTTGGTACGTTGTCTCGTCTCCCTTGTACACCTTGAAGGAACAAGAAGCGAGGAAAGAAAACTTAGGTTGCACAAGAAATTGTTATGAAGCTTTAAGTCAAACTCTTCAAAAAGGGAAGGAGCTTTGCCTAAAATTGCAGCACACATTGTCTCAACGTTTGCCAAGTGACCTGGAGAGAGAGTTTGAGTTTGAGTTTATTTTCATTTGTATGCCGCCCTTTTCCCTGAAGGGACTCAGGGCGGCTCACAACTCAAGGGAGGGGGATACAGACAGTTAACAACAACACAAAAACAATACATAGTTAAAACGCAACAATCATACCATTCGAGATAGGGGCAACGATTCTTTAGCCCCAGGCCTGTCGGAACAGCCAGGTTTTAAGGGCTATGCGGAAGGCCTGGAGGGTGGTGAGGGTGCGAATCTCCACGGGGAGTTTGTTCCAGAGGGTTGGAGCAGCCACAGAGAAGGCTCTCCTCTGGGTAGTTGCCAGTCAACACTGGCCGGTGGATGGAATTCGGAGGAGGCCTGCTCTGTGCGATCTAATCAGTCTGGGGGAGGTAATTGGCAGCAGGCGAACATCTAGAGAGAAAATCCCAAGGGTGCTTTTTCCAAAAGGCCAAATGGACTTTCTTGGTTTTTTTCTTGATAAGATTTCGCTTCTCATCCAAGAAGCTTCTTCAGCTCCGAATCTCTTGAAGGAGAAGAAAAACGTTTTCAAGGAAGAACCAAGGAAGTCCAGTTGCCTTTTGGAAAAGCATCTTTGGGACAACCATGACCTGGATGACTGAGAAGCTCCATAGACATCTGTAGAGAAAAGTTAACATTTCAGGGAAATGAATTTGATAACTGGTCAGAGTAGTCCTAGTCATGAGAAGTGCTTTATTACCAATAAAATAAAATAATTATCATTATTTTTATGATCTTCCTAAAAACCAATAGGGTAGGAGCTATTGAGATTCTTGGGACATGGGAGGCAGCTACTGAGATGACCTACTTCCCTCGTCCTGTGATGACATTTCCTAAGAGAAGGAATACAGAGTAGTCTGCACTATTTGAACTTGTTGGAAAGGTATCAACAAATGGGAATAAAAGGTCATGTCGTGGTTAAGTATATATAGCTTCCAAATGACCTCTTCAAGGTCAGCCCCATTGCAATATTCCAAACAAGAGGGCATGAATGACTTTCAGAAGAGCCTCCTGTTCCAGAAGAAGTTGTAGGTGGCACTCTTTGCACACATTGCTATACAACCACGCGATAAGAAAAATACACACAGTACATATTTCAACATTTCTCCAGCTACACCAGCTACACCTGCAGCCTTGCCATTTTTCAACATTTATTCTTTTCTTCTCATTCTTTTTTTTCTTTGACACCAAGATATATAGAATTTAATTCAACATACCATGATCACTGCCATTTAAGTGTTATCATTTTCACAAAGCTTATCCTTCTAGCATTTGCATCCTAAATCTTGTCATTACTTCTATTTTTAACTTCTCTGCTGCTGGCCCCTTGTTTAGCTTCACGACAAAATGAAGATGTGGGTACTCCAACACTGGAGATGTTAAAGAAGAGATTAGGCAGCCATTTGTCTGAAAATGGTTTTCTGCTTGGACTAGAAGACCCCCAAGGTCCCTTCCAATTCTGTTATTCTGATTGTCATCTCCATCATCTTCATTTTTGAACTGGGGTGCAAAACCTGGATGACCACCAGGTGGCAGGAGAGATACATAGAAAAACCTAACTCTTAACTGCCATCAAGTGGTCTTCTGAATTTTGGCATCCAAAATATGGATGCTGCACTCAATTATTTATTTTAACCAAGACTACCACCCAGGAGTGATCTTTTAAGTTTGAAGTAAAAAATGTGATAGTGGAAATGAAATGAAGAAAGAATAACACTTCAAAAGGTGAGTCAATTATTTTGTGCCAGATGGAAAGATTATTGTCCTTCAATAATGGTGATCAAACTCTGGCACAGAATGGAACAAAATATCTTTTTCCATTAGTCTGCTGTGATTAAACAATTGCCAGCTCTAAGCTACGCAACACAACATCACAAATAGGGACTCTAAAGCAAAACTATTAGATCTTTTCCTCTCATATCCTATTATAATAGTTTTATGCTTCAAATAAGATAAGCACCCTGCAGTCAAATAACTAGAAATTTGCATATGTAATCCATAAATTGCCATAATTACAAAGATGAATACCCTAAATGCGTATTTAATATGCCTCAAATTTGAAAATCGTGTATTAATGTAATGGATAAATTGCTCCTTTTATTCAAAAATTACTGAGAACAGATGGCTTGTTATGTACATAGCCAGTTAAGGAAATAATGATGAGAAAATTTCATGATGCATTTCTTTATTTTATTTTTATTTATGTATATTCAATATTTCTAAATCATCCATCTCCTGTGATGGCAAGCCTATGGCACGCGTGCCGGAAGTGGTACGCAGAGCCATCTCTCTGGACACACCGGCCGTTGCCCATTGCTCTTCCAGATTCCAATGGGCGCATGCGCACGGGCCAACTCGTCTTTGCACCCACAGGAGCACCGGAAACTAGAAGAGCAGCACCCCAGCGTGCACGTGCATGCTGGGAAACTGAGTTGCTGGTTTCTGGTGTGTGCATGCGCGCCAGGGAGCTGCTCTTCCGCTTTCCGGAGCACCCATATGCGCACACGCACTCCTGTTTTGGCACTCGTGCCGAAAAGGTTAGTCGTCACTGATCTATACCATCATTTTTTTAAAAATCCTCATATTAGTTGTGGCTGAGATTACACCAGTTCAGACTAAACAAACGGGAAATTATGATTCAGTGGCATGTGAGTCACTAACTGAGAGAAAAACTGAATTTGCATAAGGGGTGTTCAGAGCTGAATGGTGGAGAAAGCCAAAAAAGTGGCTTTGTTGACAATCAGGTTTTTAAAAGGAAATGTCTTTCAAATAGACATTATTTTTGATCTCAATAGTGAACCCCTAAAAAGTTGGCTTTTCCAGCAAGCCAGCCTGGCCTGAACAAAACAAAATAAATTATTGATCATTGTTAATTTTAATTCGAATTTTTTAAAAAATGTTATTGTTAATTCTAATTGGGTTTGTTTGGGATATTCTATTTAATTTTTTTAAAACTTTTGTATTATGTGTTTTTTTTTAATGTTGTATGCCGCCATGTGTCCTTGGGAGAAGGGTGGCATATAAATCCTGGGGGGAAAAAAAACCCAATTTGTCCATTAAACCCCAAAGGATATAAACAAACAGTGTCTACCTTTGTATGCCTTGAGGTTCCTGTCAGCGTTATAGTTAGTCCTCCACTTGCATTCAATGAGGGACTGTTCAAAGTTACGACAGCATTGAAAAAAGTGACTTATGACCATTTTTCATACTCATGACTATTGCATAATCCCATGGTTATCATCATCATCATTATGTCCTGTCCAAAGCACATTGAGCAACAACTGTTTTCCAGCGGTTTTGATCTTTTGCAGTATCTTCGGCATTATCCCAAGAGACCTTAATAATCTTAAGATCCAAATGTAACTTGGCTTTAGGATCTTTTCATCATATGTGACGGTTATGTACAAAAGCCAAGGATTTTTGGCGTCAGATAAAGACATGGTTGGAAGAGATGTTAGATCAAAAGATTTAAAACCAGAACTATTCCCATTAGGAATAATAAAAGAAAAATATAGTAAAGGAGTGACATATTTAATGCTGCATATACCGTAGCAAGATTGATATATGTGCAAAATTGGAAAAAAACAGAGATGCCCCCCTCGAAGAAGAGGTAATAAAGAAAATTTTGATCTGCGCAGAAATGGACAGACTGACACTAGAAATCCAAAATAGAGATGAGACAGAATATTATGAAATTTGGAACAAAATGTGTCAATGGTTGGAAATGAGGAAAAGGAGTCGGAATAGAATATTTTGAGGACTGTAAAATTGAAAATGGATAATACACAGATAAATATACAAAGGAGGATAAGGGATATGTCAATACGATGAATGTAGCTATGTACGATAAGTAGAAACTGTGTTTGTTGTTACATTAAAATAGGTATGGAAATGACAAAGCCAGAAAGGTCGCTCTATGTCAGTGATGGGTTTCAAAAATTTTTCGAACCTACTCTATGGGTGTGGCCTCCTTTGTGGGAGTGTCTTGCCGGCCATGTGACCTGGTGGGAGCAGCTTGCTGGCCATGTGTTTTCTTTCTTTCTTTCTTTCTTTCTTTCTTTCTTTCTTTCTTTCTTTCTTTCTTTCTTTCTTTCTTTCTCTCTTTTCTTTCTTTTGTCTCTCTGTCTCTTTCTCCTTTTTTTCTTTCATCTCTCTCTCACTTTTTATTTCGTTATTTCTTTATTTCTTTATTTCTTCCTTCCTTTCTCTTTCCCTCTCTGTGTGAGTCTGTGTGTGTGTGTGTGTGTGTGTGTGTGTGTATGTGCGTGTGTGTGTGTGTCAGTGGTGGGTTTCAAAAAAGTTTGGAACCTCTTCTGTAGGTGTGGCCTGCTTTCCGGGTCCACTGGTGGAACCTCTTCTAACCGGTTCAGTAGATTTGACGAACCGGTTCTACCGAACAGGTGCGAACTGGTAGGAACCCACCTCTGCTCTATGTCCAATGTTTTTAATGTTTATTCAATTTAAAAAATGTAAAAAAAAATTCTTAAGATCTTCCTCAAGTATTTGATGCCAAGTTTTCCAAGGCTGGCCTTGTTTTCTCTTTCCTTCAGGATAGGGGTGTCAAACTCAATTTCATTGACGCCTGCATCTCAGTGTTGTGTTTGACCTCAGAGGGCATGGCCAGAACTCCCATCTCTTTTACATTATCCCCATACTGACGATCATCTAGTCTTTGTGATTTAAGCCAAGAATCAATTGTACTTAGGAAATGAATTAAAGCAAAACCACCCTTTATATTCCTTATACTGGTGGTTTTTAAAAACTTTTTTTCTCTCACAACCCCTTCCCACTTTCAACTGGTGGGAGCCAATTTGTGTGAGTCACTCCAATGAATATTTTACTAGTCCCTTCAGCTAGCAGAATAACAAAATAATAAAAAAACAGGCACAAAGCTCAGGAAAAGTCACCCCTAATGCATGTTACAAGGTCTCAATTTTTTAAAATTTAATGTGGTTGATTATATTTGAAAGCCCAACTGCTTATTACATATGCCCTCTCTGATAGCTAAAAGCATGATCATCAAGCAATTATCATCCTAACAAATCAGTGCATCTGTAGATAAATTCATGCCAAAATCTGGTTTTTTGGCTACACAAATATGCCAGCAAACTATCTTTCTGTTTCCTGCAGGGAAGAATCCTTAAGAAATTTCTTTTCAAGCTTGTACTCTAATTTGGTTCTCAAAATAAATTTGTCTATTGCGTTGCTTTAGGACATTGCTTGGGACAATGGCTAAAAGGGTTTTGAAAATCATCCACTATATTTGGAAAAGTAAAACAGGAACAATTTTATTTGAATTATCTCTCCAGGATTTATAACCCGCTATTAGCTATGCAGGAGGCAAATTTTGTCTGGCCCCAGTGAAAATAAGACATAAATGGTTGAACAAGTAATTTTAGAAAAGAATAGAATAACAAAGTTGGAATGGAGCTTGGAGGTCTTCTAGTCCAACCACCTGCTCAGGCAGGAAACCCTATAAATGGTTGTCCAATCTCTTCTTAAAAACTTCCAGTGTTGGAGCATTCACAACTTCTGGAGGTAATAGGTTTAAACAATTCTCATTTTTATCCCCTATATTCGTTTTCGGCACTGAGTGCTTAAATTGGAATGTGGGTGCATTCACATATACACACACACACACGCTAGAGTGCTGGAAACCCAAAAATCATCTGGCCAGTGTACATGTGTGTGCTGACCACCAGTTCTTCGGGTTTCTGGCAGGTCTTCGCGTACACCGGAGTGCCAGAAACCCAAAGACCATCCATGCACCGGACACCAGAAGGGCAGCTGGAGATCATGCACGTGCCCATAGAGAAGGATCTGCATGCCACCTCTGGCACATGTGCCATAGGTTTGCCATCATGGATATAAGGTCTCCTGCTTGAGCAGAGGGTTGGATTAGAAGATCTCCAAGGTGTCCTTCAGCTCTATTCTGTTTGATTGATTGATTGTTCCACTAAGCCCTAAACCTATTGAGAGAACCTGTTTCAGTTTGGGGGAAGTTGTGATACAGTGGTTAGAGCCACAGAATCTACCAGTTTCTGGATTTGTACAATAGACATTATCTGATAAGGAAATAAATCCATCTTCTGCATTTGCCCCAGAGGTGGTTTCAGCTGGTCCTGTCCGGTACATGTGTACTGGTTGAAAGAATTCAGTGTGTCTTCCCATACTGGGGCTTCCGGGGGCCCAGTACCAGAATGGTCCCTCCCCTGGCCTGCCCCCCCCGCTCACCCGCCAGAAGCCTTCCAGGAGGTTTCGGCTGGAGCGCGCGCAGAGGGAGGGTGGAGAATTGCAGAGGGAGGAAATTGCATGGATTCCCCACCCCCTTCATTGGAAATGAGGCGGCTGTCAGAGGAGAGAGCAGCGCGCCACCGTGGGCTTGTCGAACGAATCCTCCCCTCCTGTCCCTTCTTCTGCTGTTTGAAGAAGCCATGCGGGCCACGCTCCCTTGTCTTTGACAGTTGCTAAAACATATGAAGAACAGTTGCTAGAGTTGACTATGTCTAGTTTAATGAAAAGAAGGACTAGGGGAGACATGATAGCAGTGTTCCGATATCTCAGGGTTGCCACAAGGAAGAGGGAGTCAAGCTATTCTCCAAAGCACCTGAAGGCAGGGCAAGAAGCAATGGGTGGAAACTAATCAAGGAGAGAAGCAACGTAGAACTAAGGAGACATTTCCTGACAGTTAGGACAATTAATCAGCGGAACAATTTGTCTCCAGAAGTTCTGAATGTTCCAACACTGGAAGTTTTAAATAAGATGTTGGATAACCATTTGTCTGAAGTGGTGTAGGGTTTCCTGCCTAAGCAGGGGGTTGGATTAGAAGACCTCCAAGGTCCCTTCCAGCTCTGTTATTCTATTGTATTCTATTCTATCAAAGTTTCTGCTATGTCTTAACCTAACCTGTAAACACTTCTATAACACGTTATCAGTATTGTGCTGATACAATCAGTATTATATCAGTTAGAGCAAGATTATTGATTGCTCCCATCCTGGAGGATTTTTTTGATGCACATTTCATAGCCCTGAAAAACCTGTAAATGTCTCCAGATTTGTTGTAAACTGGCCTTAGTTACCACCAAACACAACAGTTGCCCAAGGACGCAGCCCAGGTCATTGGGAAAAGGTTTTTCATTGATTACTTTTATTTCTCATCTTTCTATGCCAGCACAAATTCAAACCTAGCGTCCTCCCTTGAAAGCAAGGGTTTAAATTCATGACAAATGCACAAACATGGAAGCAAGAGTCAGCCAGTAGCAGATACAGCTACATTCCCCTTGTTTGTAACCTATCCGGTAGCATTTTCGGTCAATTACAAAGAGGACATTGCTTGTAAACAAGGCAGCGTATTGAATTTGTTTCTCCACGTCACTAGGAAAAAAAAAGAACATCATGTAATGTGGGGTTGTTAGCCACATGGCTGCATGTTGCTAAATGCTTTCCCTTTTCATTGCAGTGAAGATATAATATAAGTCCAAGTATCAAAGAGCACTATCATTTTGTAATGCTTTCTCTTAATATGGGGCACATTCACTGCTGTTATGATCTGATTTAACAGCATGAATGTCTTAATTAAGAGTGTAGAAAAATTATACTACTGTGCATACACAGATGTTTGTTCAGTTGTGACTGAGAAACAACTCCCACACTACTGTGCATGAAATCCAGCTTAGAATGATCATCTAATAGCAATTTTGAAAAATGCTGACTGATTATTATTGTCCATTTGCTGTGCTATTTAAAACTTGTAGTTGTCCCCCCCCCCTTCTCTTACATGTTTTCCCCACTTTCAGATACCCAATTGAATTTATTTTTATTTTTTCAAAACCTCTGATATCAGAAGTTAAGACTGTTTTCATTCTTTAGATGGTGATACTAGTAAACTATTCAGGAGCAAAACCAAAAGGGGCCATGAAAAGCTTTGGAAAGATCTCTTTCAACAGTGTGGTGAAACATTGGTAAATAAGTATATCACACTGGGATGGCAGTGAGTAGCTCAGTTGAGTTAAGCAAGTAGCAGTTGGGAATGCTATACTAGGGATCATTAGGAACTGGAGTAATAATAACAACAGATTAACAGAGTTCGAAGGGACCTTACAGGTCATCTAGTCCAACCCCCCACTCAAGCAGGAGACCTTACACCATTTCTGACAAATGGCAGTCCAATCTCTTTTTGAAAGCCTCCAGTTATGAAGTTCCCACAACTTCCGAAGGCAACTTCTGTTCCATTGGTTGATTGTTTTTACTGTCAGAAAGTTCCTCTTTATTTCTAGGTTGAATCTCTCCTTGGTCAGTTTCCATCCATTGTTCCTTGTCTGGCCTTTGGGTGCCTTGGAAAATAGCTTGATCTCCTCCTCTCTGTTGGCAGCCCCTCAATTATTGGAACACTGCTATCATGTCCCCCCTAGTCCTTCTCTCACAAGAGTAGCCATGCCCAGTTCCTGTAACAGTTCTTCATATGTTTTAGTCTCCAGTCCCCTAATCATCCTGGTTGCTCTTCTCTGAACTTTTTCTAGAGTCTCAATATCTTTTTTATAATGTGGTGACCAAAACTGGATGCAGTACGCTAAGTGTGGTCTTACTAGGTAGGGCTTTATAGAATGGTATTAGTACCTCATTGATGTTGATTGTATATACCATATTTTTCGGAGTATAAGATGCACTTCCCCCCCTTAAAAGAGCATGGAAATGTTGGTGCGTTTTATACATTGAATACAGCCATTTTTTGGCTTCCTAAAGCCCCACCCCAATCCCATTTTTGTGAAAAATGGCCCATTTTTTTACAAAAATGAAGACGTTTTTGCCTTCCCCCAGCCCCCAGGAGCACTCTGCAGGCTTCAGCTCGGCTGAGGGATGGCAAAAAACACCTGCATTTTTGCAAAAAATGGCCCATTTTTCGCAAAAAGGGGGGCATATTTTCCTTCCCCCAGCCCTGCAGAGTGCTCCTGGGGGCTGGGGGAAGGCAGAAACTTTTTTTCTTACTTACCTCTTTGAAATCTTGGTGAGTCTTATACACCAGTGCGTTTTAGAGTCCGAAAATACGGTAACTTGATTGTTAATGCAACTTAGGAATGCATTGGCTTTTTTGGCTGCTGCTGCACACTGCTGGCTCATATTTCGCTGGTTGTCCACTAAGACTCCAAGATCCCTCCCACAGTCACTGCTATTAAGGCTGGTTTCACCCAGTTTATATTCGTGCTTTTGGTTTTTCTTACCTAAGTGTAGGACTTTACTTTTCTCTATGTTGAATTTGAGTAAGTAAACCAATATTTTCATCAAATAAGATAATCAATATTATTAATGCCCTATGGGAAACTATGCAGAGTCCTGGCCACTGCATTTGGTAATGGGTAAAATAGAGCTAAAAAAAGTGCAGAAATTACCAAAAGGATCAGGGGGCTTGAAGACTGTTATGAGAAAATGATATAATGTTAGTCACTGTGGACCTAGCTGAGGGCTGACATACAGGCAGGCTTTTACTCATGATTGCAATGGAGCCTGTCCATTACAGTTACAAGTTGTGGCAGTGATATAGTGGGTCGCCCAAAAACACCCCTCTAATTGTTCTCCTTTTTAGCAGTGGTTGTTAAGTGAATGCCACAGTGGTTAAGTGAATCAAGTTGCGTTGTTCAGTAGGAATGGGTTTTGCTGAAAAAGAGAAGGATATGGCATTTTTTCAGCAAAAGTGCCATAAAATGTGGCCATGGCACCATGGAACACTGCCAATGACTGTAAATGTGGACTGACTGCCAAAGGTACAAGATTCAGTCATATGACCATGGGGGGGGGGGGTAGTAGTGGGTGCTGTGAAAATCAAAAGACTGGATATAAGCTTTAAATTTTGAGTTGGGGGAAAAAGGGTGGGGAGAATGCTTAGATATCTTATTAACTGATTTTGTTTCAGAATATATTATAAAGGTGTAATGCTATCGGAGGTTTATTGAAATTGCGAATGAATGCCAGTAGATGGTTGTGTCTTTACAAATGATTTCAGATAAAAGCACGTTTAAATAATGGTAATTAAATGAGAATTGTGGTACACTGATAGTAAAATACATAAAGATTTTTGATTTAAAATGTAGAATTCAATATGAATGAAGTATATGTAATGATTGTGGAAGAAAAGCACGAAATGTATTTGTAACCAATCGACACGCTTTCTACAAGATGTAACGAAGGATGATTCTTTTTTCGTGTTTTTGTTTAAATAAAACAATAAAACCTTTTTTTTTAAAAAAAAAAGGCTGGATTACTTTGTCCACTGCTTATCCCGATTCAACCAAGCTGCTCTTACATTAGGTAATATTACATAACTTTGCCCAAGTTTAGAGGGGGAAAAAACCCCCAAGGTTAGTAATAGCAGCGTTAAAAGCAGTAAAGAGGATCAAACCCAAATTGCAATAAAAAAAGTACCATCATCAAATCTGTTTGTGTCTGTATTTCTCGGTTTGATGGAAATCCATTTGCGGTTTAATAACACTAAATGGCATTCAAGCCAGACAACCTACATTTGATGGTTGTCTGCCATCCTACTGTTATTACAGAAACCAAAGTCTAAACACACCACTCGATAAACGAAGTGTGACGCAAACTACTAAGTCTCCTTTCCCTCTTTTCGTCCTCTTACATCCTGTTACTCAGTTGAGCAATTTGGGAAAGAGCATATCCATTTTTTACTTTCTGTATACTGCAAAATTTATTCCCGGCACTTCATAAGTGATATAATTTCAGGCTTTAAGGAGCATGAACAGACAGACAGACGAAGAAAATGTTTAGATTGGCCATTGACCAATAATAAGGACATTCAACACCATGAAAACTATTTCCTAACAATGAGGACTATTGGCACCCATTTGGAAACCTATGTGATATAGGTAGTCCTTGACTTATGACCACAGTTGGTGTCTAAAATTTCTGCTCTTAAACTATTACTGTATTTTTGGAGTATACGACGCACTGGAATATAAGACGCACCAAGATTTTGAAGAGGCAAATTTTAAAAAAAGTTTTAGAACTCTGCAGACCTCTGAAAACAGGCCCATTTTTTGCAAAAATGGGCCATGTTTTGGTAAAAAAAGGGCATGCATAGCCTTTAGGAGGCTTGTAGAGTGCTCCTAGGGGCATGTCCCCCCCAAACAAGCAAAAAACGGCCCATTTTTTGCAAAAGCGAGCTTGTTTTTTGTTAAAAAGAGGACATGAATAGCCTTTAGGAGGCTTATAGAGTGCTCCTGGGGGCTGGGGGTGGGCAAAAACAAGCAGAA
Organism: Thamnophis sirtalis; assembly: GCF_051295495.1. Taxonomy (NCBI): domain Eukaryota; kingdom Metazoa; phylum Chordata; class Lepidosauria; order Squamata; family Natricidae; genus Thamnophis; species Thamnophis sirtalis. The sequence continues at coordinate 15,458,360 of NW_028261391.1, forward strand.
GCAGCCCATTTGTCACTCATTTTAGCCCTCCCCAGCCCCCAAGAGCTCTCTGAAAGCCTTCTACAGGTTCTGCACAGCCATTTTGGTAAAGGAGGTGTGGGTTCGGGAGGCCAAAAATGCTGTATTCAGTGTATAAGACGCACCCAAATTTTCACCCTCTTTTTTGAAGGAAAAGGATGCATCTTATACTCCAAAAAGTGAGTTTTGCCCTATTTTACGACCTTTTTTGCCACTGTTGTTAAGTGAATCACTACAGTTGTTAAATTAGTGTTAAGGGATCACTACAGTTGTTAAATTAGTGTCACTGGCAGGATAGGAATAGTGAATCCGGCAAGAGCAAAGGGGGAGGTTTAAGCCTTTATGCGAACAAAATCTTGTACACTGAATATGGTATTTAATTTCATTGTATCATGTGCCATGACAATAAAGCAGTGACGTGCGGTGAAGCTTATGGCTGGTGAGGCAAAAAGAAAAAAAGCGGCTTGACAGTGGGTAAAAAGAGATTTAAAGGAGGAGAAGCTACCGGGAGGGGGAGGGCCGGTGCGGGGAGAAGGACCAGAAGACGATGTGGCGCTGCACAGGCTCCGGGATGAGCCTGAACCGCTCCTCCACCCGCTGGAAGGGCCACTTCTCTGCCACATGCCACGCCACAATGTCCAGCAGGGACTCTGGGCTCTGCGTCTTGCCCAAGGGCAGCACTCCGAATGGGGCATAAGCCGTGGCAAGGGCAGAGGGGAAAGTGGCGGCAGCGGAGGAAGCACCAGCAGCGGCCGATGAAGTTCCCATGACGCAAAGTGCCCCACCGCCGCCGATGCCACGGTGCTGGGCTGGCTGCAGGCCGGGGCAGCAGGCGGGCGGCGGCATCGGCGGCAGTGTGAATGTTGGCCTCAGCGGCGGTGGGGCACTTTGCATTGTGGGAGCCACCAAGCGCCTTTGCTACAGACCCGGGTATGGTGCTGGGCCGGGTCTGCAGCAAAGGCACTTGACGGCTCCTGTGATGCAAAGTGCCTCGCAGCCACCGAGGCCAACATTCACGCCGCCGCCGATGCCTTGGCGGTGGCAGGGCACTTTGCATCGCAGGAGCCGCCAAGCGCCTTTGCTGCAGACCCGGGTATGGTGCTGGGTGATGCAAAATGCCCTGCCGCTGCCAAGGCCGCCGCCCGCCCGCTGGCCCGGCCTGCAGCCAGCCCAGCAGTTAAGTCTGTGGGCTTTACTTCTCAGTAGCCCCATATTCGTTTACCATGTTTGTCGGCCATAAATTCCCAAGTGGCTTCCATATGCAGATTGCTTTAATTTCCCATGTCGGGGATGATAATAACAATAATGTCTCAATGCAGACTTAATCATTCTTAAGGGAGAGTTTTTGAAATAAGAGACCTCTAAGTCTTCTGACTATAGATGGTTTAGCTCTTGGTGGCTCCCGCGATGCAAAGTGGAGAATTGAACTTGCTCGGAGCATGAACGTTTCCAACACAGGCGCGTTTTACAAGCAAGGCTCCTGCTGCTAGATTGCACAGTCGCTCAACTGCAAGGCACGATTCGCTGCTCCCAGATCAGGAGGCGGGAGAATCACGTGCCTCCTTTGCATACAAAATTTTTCGCTTTTTAACCCTTGCTTAACTCTTAAAAGGCGAAAAATTCCTTATGCTACCCCCACCCCCACCCCCTCAGTTAACACTAAGCAGACTCAAAGTCACTGTGACTTGGAGTCTGGAAGCAACTACCTTGGCATTTTTAATTATTTTTAAAAAATTATTTAAAATTCTTTCCTTTTCCTCATGACTGGTGAGGCCACGCCTCTCCTGCCTCTAGTGACTGCACGTCCTTGCAATAAAGTAAACTATAGCAGTAGCAATAGCAGTAGACTTATATACCGCTTCATAGGCCTTTCAGGCCTCTCTAAGCGGTTTACAGAGAGTCAGCATATTGCCCCCAACAATCTGGGTCCTCATTTTACCCACCTCGGAAGGATGGAAGGCTGAGTCAACCCTGAGCCGGTGAGATTTGAACCGCTGACCTGCTGATCTAGCAGTAGCCTGCAGTGCTGCATTTAACCACTGCGCCACCTTGGCTCAACTATGCTGCAACAGTCATGTGAAAACCGGTTGTAAATCACATTTTTCAAGGCCGTAACTTTGAATGGCCATTAAATGAACTGCTGTAAGTCAAGGTCTACCTATATGTAAATTTGGAGGTCAGGAAGTGGATGTCCATTTAAAAAGCAACAGTATCGTGTGCTTTGACATTTATGAAAGATTAAAAACAGGGAAATTCTGTCCTACTCCTATGGCCTATTGCAGGCATCACTTCGCTGCATAGGAGAGGAGTGATCTTGGTACCAAAGGCAGATTAAACATATTTCAACAATACCAGATGCTAAATAAAGATTCTGCATGTAATAATAGCAATAGCACTTAGACTTATGATATATACCACCTTGTAGTGCTTTATGGCCCTCTCAAAGCAGTTTACAGAGTCAGCATGTTGCCCCCAACAATCTGGGTCCTCATTTTACCCACCTTGGAAGGATGGACAGCTGAGTCAACCTTAAGCCTGGTGGGATTTGAACTGCCAAATTTCAGGCAGCCGCAGTCAGCATAAGTAGCCTGCAGTACTGCACTCTAACCACTGCGCCACCATGGCTCATGTAGCTAAACATTATTGTTTTTCTAGAACTAGAAGTTGAATAGAAGTCCTTTCAGGCATCAAACAGGAATATGTCAATGTCTCCTGAAGAAAAGTTGGATGCAACCAATTAAGCATCTATAGTTCTTGACTTACAACAGTTCATTTAGTGACCATTCAAAGTTACAACAGCACTGAAAAATGTGATTTATGACCATTTTTCAGAGTTATGATCTTTGCAGTACCCCATGATCATGTGACCAAAATTCAGATGCTTGGCAACTGCTTCATATTATGACCGTTGTTGTATCCCAGGATCACGTGATCCCCTTTTGCAACCTTCTCACAAAGTCATCGAGGAAGCCAGACTCACTTAACAAACAGGTCACTAACTTATCAACTGAAGTGAATCACTTATCAAGGGTGGCAAGATAGGTCGTAAATTGGGACAAAGCATCAGGATGCACAGCTAAAATAAATAAATACATAAATCTTTTTTTTTTACCTCCAGAAATTTACTTAACAGAATGGAGACCTATGTTTAAAATCAATGGAGAGAGAAGCATAGGTAATTGTGGCTAGATAAACCCAGCTTCTCTCACTTTATCTCCAACTTTTTAAAATTTGCATAAAATTGATGTGAATCCAGGGCCGCTAAGAGATCATGCTGTGCTTCCGAGGAGATATTGGCATCATTTCCATGGTGATAATAGAAAAGAACCAGCTTGAAGATGATCCAGTCGGCTGAAATCTCAAAATGACTCAGAAAAAAAAAGTCAGATATGGCAATTTTCGCCATCAAGTGTACCATTTTCGTCATCTGGGTTAGTTTTTGTTATGAAATACTAACGTTAATGGTGGATAGAATTTATATATATGACAGTTTTCTCCTCTAGAAAAGCAAAATATTCCACAAGATAATAAAAGCCAGTACAGTTATGTGCAGGATAATTGTATAACTGAATTGGTAGAATTTTTAATGTACATATTTCTGTGTATGAGTGAATACAGTTTTCTCCTCTGGAACAGCAAAATATTCCACAAGATAACAAAATCTAGTAGTTATGGGCAGGATAAATTGCTGGAAGAGGATACCAACTGCTTTTTTTTACATAATTCATTACCATAAAAAGATTATTTATTTATTATACATATACCTTAGATATATGATTATATATCTAAGATTAGATTATATATATATATATATATCTTAGACATTCAGTCTGGTTACCTTCGGCATTTTTTTCATTATTTCATATACTACATCTCTCTCACTCTCTGTCTTTGTCTCTTTTGCATTTCCCCCTTTATTTCATTTTCTGTTTCTTTTATTCATCATCACAATCCTATTTTTCGCACTTTTACCTCAGGAGCATGTAACACTACCTCAGGCAAATCGAGTGTGTAACGTAAGGGATTCTCTTGGACTCACAATTCCTGCTCAAAGAACAGGTGGCAGCCATGGCTAGAAAGGCCTTTGTGCGACTCCATTTTGCACACCATGGCAATGCGCTCTCTATGGGGGCTACCCTTTTAAAAGTATCCAGAAGCTTCAGCTTATGCGAGAATGCAGCCAAACAAGCTATATTGAGGGCCCAAATAGGACACAGGTCACACTTCTGCTCTGCAAAGTACGTTAAGTGATAGTTTGCTTCCAGGCCCAATTCTAGACAATTCTGACCTATAAGGGCCTACGTGGCATGGGGCCAGTCAATCTACAGAATTGGCTTCGTCCCATTATATTGAACTTGGAACTAAGTCTGGCAGTTGCTACAGTTGAGTGTTGGAAATTAGACCAAAATAAATCCACTTTTTGCCTCCCATAGCCTATGAACACATTGTAAGACCATGAAAGGCTGTTGTATCTATTTGGAGTTAAACCAGAGGTGGTATTCAGACAGTTCTAAATTGGCCACGCCCACCCAGTCACACAACAACCTGGCCACGCCCACCCAGTCACATGACAACCTGGCCATGCCCACCCAGTCACACGACAACCTGGCCACGCCCACCCAGTCACATGGCCGCACCCACAGAAGCAGTAGTAAATTTTTTTGAATCCCACTGAGTTAAACTATCATTCCTTCTTACCTGTTTGTACTCAGACTCCCTTCCAACCAGGACCTGCAGAATGTAGTTCACAGGGTCTCCCTTCATTGGGGGTGCAGTTTCCCAAGCAATTTCACAGGTGTTTCCTTCTAACTGTCTCACTCGAGGTGCTATTAAAAACAAAAGATCACTACGTATCAGTTGGCATGTGCAGAAGGGAGACACACCTCTCATTTTTCTTCTTTCAAATGCTGACTTCTATTCCGGGAGCGCCGGAAACCAGAAGAGAAGCTCCCTGCCGTGCATGCGCACACCGGGAAGCTGAGCTTTCAGTTTCCGGCTGGTCTTCTGGTTTCTGGCGAACATGCACAGACATGGCTGGCGTGCATGCATGTGCCGGAAACCGGAAGCTCAGCTTCCCGGCGTGCGCATGCACGCCAGGGAGCTGCTCTTCCGATTTCCAGCGCTCCCGCACACGTGAAGACCAGCTGGCCAGCACGCATGTGCAAGCTGGAACCCGAACAGCAACGGGCGATGACTGGTGTGCCCAGAAAGATGGCTCTGTGGGCCACTTCCGGCATGTGTGCCATACATTCACCTTTGGTTCACGGGCATAGAAGATAAGGTAATGCATTATTCAATTTAACTATCAACTATCTTACCGTATTGCTACTTTCTTGTTAGAAAAGTGAAAAACAATAGACATACAAGTAGGCAAACAACAAAGAACCAAACTGCAAAAAAGAAAAACATGCTGACTGTTGAAGAATTTAGTTTTCCTTACTTTATCAACCAGATAAGAATTGGTTAAACATATGATATTCGGACAGTTTTATTGCTCCACCAGGTGGCAAAAAAAGTATTTTCATACAAGAGACAGACAAGGGTCAATTTTTTTTGAAGTGTATCTATTTGAGACAGTGGCTGTCTAACACCCTTGGGGAAAAAGTCATCTTCTATTAGTTAAAATCCATTGTATGTCATTTATTAGCTAAAAAGAATCTCATCTATCAAAAATATATAAAGCTTTCAGCAATAGTCAAGCATCAGTTCCCACAATCAATGTTAATTTAACTGTAGGGGGATTTCAAATGAGAAATGAGCAAAAAAGATCCAAATATTAGGATGGGATCCATAATCTAGAAAAATAGAATAGAATAGAAATAGAATAGGATAGAATTCTTTATTGGCCAAGTGTGATTGGACACACAAGGAATTTGTCTTTGGTGCATATGCTCTCAGTGCACACAAATAAAATAAAATAGAATACATTCATAAAGAATCATAAAATACAACACTTAGTGATAGTCATAGGTTACTAATAAGCAGTCAAATTATACTAGGAAACAAATAAAACAATATAAATTTTAAAGATACAAGCAGCATGGTTATAGTCATAAGTGGAAAGAGGTATGTACTAGGAAAGAGCTGGGTACCAGGAAGGAAGAGAAGAATAATAGTAATACAGTATTAGTAGATAATTTGACAGTATTGTGGGGGATTAGTTGTTTAGCAGAGTGATGGCATTCGGGAAAAAACTATCCTTGTGTCTAGTTGTTCTGGTGTGCAATGCCCTATAGCGTCATTTTGAGGGTAGAAGTTGAAAAAAAATTATAATATTAGTAGAATAGTATAAATTGTAATAGTACAATTCAAAACACACCAACTGAACCGAAGGTCCAACAGTCATTAAGTGTGAGGACCTGTCATAAGCCACTTTTTCAGTCTAATTATAACTTTGAACCATTGCTGAATGAATGATTATGGGACTGGAGGCTAAAACATATGAAGAACGGTTACAGGAACTAGGTATGTCTAGTCTGATGAAAAAAGGACTAGTGGTGACATGATAATAGTGTTCCAATATCTCAGGGGTTGCCACAAAAAAGAGGGAGTCAAGCAAGGAGAGAAGCAATCTAGAACTAAGAAGAAATTTCGGGACAGAACAATTAATCAACTTGCCTCCAGAAGCTGTGAATGCTCCAACATTGGATGTTTTTAAGAAGAGATTGGACAACAATTTGTTTGAAATTGTATAGGGTTTCCTGCCTGAGCAGGGGGTTGGACTAGAAGACCTCAAAGGTCCCTTCCAACTCTGTTATTCTAGTCTAAATGTACACCAGAATGGTTGTAATTTGAGGACTACCTGTATTTTGTGATGGGGGAAAGGGATGGCAAAAGGGGTTTTAGGTGTATTAAATGCTTCCTCCCCACCTTCGCCCATCCCACCAAAATCAGGAGACATATCTTACTTACCTTTAATGACAGGGGGGATAGATTTAGTTGTGCTGAAGCTAAAGACTTCTGAGAAAGGCCCTTCCCCAGCACCATTTACAGCCTGTATTCTAAAAATGTAGCTGGTATATTCCATCAGCCGTTGTACCTTGTAAGTATGACTAGGCCCCCTATAGATTGAAGTAAACCTAAAAAAAAGAGAGAGAAGTACAAATGTGTTGTTATTTGTTTACAAGGTTTTCATTGATGGGTTGTAGGTGACTCACCCCCAAAAGATTAATGTCATTTAATTTAATATCAATGTAATGATATCTCAATCTAGAAGCTCAGGTGCAAGTTCTCTAGACGGATTTATCACATGGTATTTGTTAGAATATTCATGACTGGGAGAGACATGGTAACAAGGTCAGCCAATGCATAGGCATAGCAACTAAGTCAATGGGAACTTAAACAGATCCGAGTCTGGGCTGAGAATTGAAACTGAAACTAGTCTGTAAGCTCTGAGCTCTGAGTCTGTGATCTGAAACTGAAGAACCACTTGTTGGTATTGTATATTTATTCATGTGTTATTATGTATAGAAAGACATCCAGCTGAATCAGTTATTTGTGTGTGCTTTCTGGATTTGATTTTTCTGCAACAAACTCTGACAGTATTTGTATCCTTGGTAAGAGCCAAGGTGGCGCAGTGGTTAAAATGCAGCACTGCAGGCTACTGCTAGATCAGCAGGTCAGCGGTTCAAATCTCACCGGCTCAGGGTTGACTCAGCCTTCCATCCTTCTGAGGTGGGTAAAATGAGGACCCAGATTGTTGGGGGCAATATGCTGACTCTCTGTAAACCGCTTAGAGAGGCCTGAAAGGCCTATGAAGCGGTATATAAGTCTACTGCTATTGCTATTGCTTTTGACCCCAAGACCCCAGACTCTCAGGGGTTTGCATATATATCAGCCCCCCAAAACTATAAAATCGATATTAGAATTTTACTCTAAACCTTAGCAAAATACAGGTAGCCCTTGACCACAACTGAGCTCAGTGTTTCCATTTTACAACGCAGTTGTTAAGGTAGCAACATGGTTGTTAAGTAAATCTGGATTTTCTATCGACTTTGCTTGTCAGGAGGTCAATAGCACTTAGTCTTATATACTGCTTCATAGTGCTTTTACAGCAGTTTACAGAATCAGCATATTGCCCCCAACAATCTGGGTCCTCATTTTACCCACTTCGGAAGGATGGAAGGCTGAGTCTACCTTGAGCCAGTGAGATTTGAACTGCTGAATTGCAGCTAGCAGTCAGCTGAAGTAACCTGCAGTATTGCACTCTAACCACCGCACCACCTCGGCTCTACATGACCCTGGGACACTGCAACCCTCCTAAATATACACCAATTGCCAAGCATTTGAATTTTGAACACCTGACCTTTGATCACATAGGATCATTTTTCACACTTATGAAAGTTTGCAATGGGATTTTTTTTGGGTGCTAAAACCCGTAAATGTCAACAATTGTGGCCACGTGACTCTGGGGCGCTGCAAACGGTCATAAATATAGGCCAATGGTCAAGCACTCAGATGCAGTCTCCTGACTATGGTAGGAGGCAGTGGTCAGAACTTCAGAACTGGACCATAAATGCCATTTTTTTGGGGGGGGGGTCATTCATTTTATCCACTTTATTTTAAAAATGATTTGAGACATGCTTAAAACAATTTTGCCCTTATTCTGTTGCATTTGATTTCATGTGGCATAGTTTCTATTCCAGAAGGCTTCCTTTTAATTTTATTAGATGTTGCCCTGATTACTATTTTGTTTTGCGTTAATGTTAAATTGGTTTGCATTTTGTGCAGATTTTTAGCTTTTGGCTCTGGAAACATGATTCAATTTTTTTTTATTGTGGCCATGGCTTGGTGGGCATGGCAGGGGAAGGATACTGTAAAATCTCTATTCCTTCCCCACTCCAGGGGAAGGATACTGTAAAATCTCCATTCCCTCCTGACTCCAGGGGAAGGATAGTGTAAAATCTCCATTCCCTCCCTACTCCAGGGGAAGGATAGTGTAAAATCTCCATTCCCACTGCACTCCAGGGGAAGGATACTGTAAAATCTCCATTCCCTCCTGACTCCAGGGGAAGGATACTGTAAAATCTCCATTCCCTCCCCACTCCAGGGGAAGGATTCTGTAAAATTTCCATTCCCACTGCACTCCAGGGGAAGGATACTGTAAAATCTCCATTCCCTCCCAATTCCAGGGGAAGGTTGCTGTAAAATCTCCATTCCCACTGCACTCCAGGGGAAGGATACTGTAAAATCTCCATTCCCTCCCCACTCCAGGGGAAGGATACTGTAAAATCTCCATTCCCTCCCCACTCCAGGGGAAGGATACTGTAAAATCTCCATTCCCTCCCCACTCCAGGGGAAGGATTCTGTAAAATCTCCATTCCCACTCCACTCCAGGGGAAGGTTAGTGCAAAATCCCCATTTCCTCCCAATCAGTTGGAACTCAGGAAGCAGAGAATAAATGGGGATGGGGCCAGTCAGAAGTGGTATTTACTGGTTCTCCAAACTACTCAAAATTTCCACTACCGGTTCTCCAGAACTGGTCTGAACCAGCTGAATACCACCTCTGCTCTGGAAGATCAATCAATCAATAAATGGATAAATGGTCCATTTATGTGAGATACACACTGCCATGAACCAGGAGAGTATGAGGATCAACATGTATTGGAATTGAATGATTTCCCCCCCTTTCTAACCAGATCATTTCCCTCCATTTTTGGAATGCTAGTCAGTGTTTGGACTTGGCAATCAGATGTCTTTGCTGCAAGGGGAGCCAGTGAATTGAATTTCCAGTACTTCTAATTAGCAACAGCAGGAGCATAACACCATGCAGTCAACAAATACTAACGTTTCTCAGAATAAATCTGGAATTATTATTTTATTTTAATCTGGCCCAAAGGAGGGCTTACATGGGGTAATGAAAGTTACCACTTTTTTGCAGCAAATGTTGACAAAACAGTGAAGTGGTAATGATATGGGATAGATATTATAAGGAATTCAGAAAGCTATAGTATTAGAGATTGATGTGCAGATATGATGTTTTTCAAATAACAACAACAACAATAATAATAATAGGCAAAGTCCTAGAAGATGATGGAATAGAATTTGAGAATGAAGAAATGATAAAGTCAGTAAAACCAGAAGAAGGCTACAAGTACTTGGGGATTTTAGAGGCCTCTGTCTTAATGCATAATAAAATCAAGGAATTCATCTCATTTGACGAATTAGCAAGATATTAAAGTCCAAACTGAGTGGAGGAAACATCATAAAAGCCATAAATACCTGGACTATACCTGTAATTCGATACTCTGCAGGAATAATTGACTGGACTCAGATAGAGTTGGACAATTTGGACAGAAAAACAAGGAATCTTATGACAATGAATCATGCTTTGCACCCTAAAAGTGATGTTGACCGATTGTATCTACCAAGAGCAGAGGGTGCTCGAGGACTCCTACAAGTAAAGCAGACTGTGGAAGAAGAAAGACACAGCTTGAATGATTACATCCAGAAAACTGAAGAGCCAATGATTAAGGAAGTAAATAAAGGAGGCCTTTTGAAGACAACAAATTAAAAGCTGAATATAAGAAAGAAGTAATTGAGAAGCGAGCTGAAAATTGGAAAAACAAAGCTATGCATAGACAATACTTGAAAAGTATTGAAGGCAAAGCTGACCAAAAGCTAATTTGGAACTGGTTAAGATCAGGAGCACTGAAAAAAGAAACAGAAGGCTTTATTTTGGCAGCTCAAGAACAAGCCTTAGCCACAAACTGCATGAAGGCAAAAATTCAACATGTTACCACCAACAGGAAATGTCGCCTCTGTAATGAGAAAGACGAGACAGTCGACCACTTGATCAGTGGGTGCAGCAAAACTTCACAACTGACTACCTACAATGCCGTGCCCGCGTTGCTAAGATCATTCACTGGAAATTGTGCCAAAAGTTTGGATTTGAGTACAGCAAAAACCACTGGGAACATCAGGTTCAGAAGAATGAGAAAGTCAAGACCTTGTAGGACTTCAAGTTTCATTTTATTATCTTATTCTACTGTACCAAAAGGAATGGTACAGTAGAATAAGAGCTGAAGAAGCTTCTTGGATGAGAAGCGAAATGTCTTCAAAGAAAAACCAGAAATCCCAATTACCTCTTGAGAAAAGCACCTTTGGGACAACCATGACCTGGATGAATGAGAATCTCCATGGATCTCAAAAGGAATCAGAAGTCAATGCTCCTTTTCTCTTTTCCCCCTTTCCTCCCCTATTCTACCTTCATCTTTTTTTCTATTTTGGTATTTTATGCTTTGTAAAAAGCAATAAAATGCTGAACCACGATGTGCACATGTGATAAGATGGTGGAGAGAAAGAAGAGAGGATCAAGCAGGGGTGAAAAACTACCGGTTCTGATTGCTAAGGTTCGCCCGAACCGGTAGTAAAAAAAAGCTTTAAAAAGTGAAAAAAGGGTTCTGTGACACTCAACTGTGATCATCAGACCCTCTTTATTTCACTTTTTAAAAGCATTTTTCCCTACCTATTCACCAGAACCGCTGGTGAATAGGTAGGGAGCAGAAATGCTTTAAAAAGTGGGGAAAAGTTGGCCACAGTCACCCAGTCACATGACCAAGCGACACCCACAGAACCGGTGGCAAAAAAAAAATTAGTTTTCACCACTGGGATTAAGACTTGTGTTTGCTGGGAAACCTTGTGGCAAGAAGCAGGAGAATGTAGTGTGGTGGCGTTGTGCAGAGAATGGTGATTGTGGTGGGTGTAAACCAGCACAATTTGATTTGGCGCAGAGTTTTCATGGACTTGAGTAAATTATCTGGAGTCCAGCTGGAGGAGACTTCAACCTCCTGCCACTGAGGCAGGGTTGGAAAGAAGTCACAGTGATTTCTTCCTTTAAAAAAAAACTTTATTAGACTTTTCAGATAAAGGGATAAAAACAAACAGAAACTAATCATTAACACCGAAGAAAGAAAAAAGATAAACAATGTAAAAGAAAGCAAAGCCAAAATTGCAGGAAGCCAAGAAATGACTTCCAATTTTCTTCTTGCAAACAGCAATGGGATTGTCATTTAAAAACAAAATAAATAGTTCTAATTGTTTGATTTCTTTTTCATTTTGCTTTGACCTTATCTATTCGTTTAAAATATTGGTGCTGTCTTATCCTTGATCTTAAATGGGAAATACTTCTGTCCTGGAACATACATTATTAGTATATATTTGTGGTGCTAGTAAACACTGCAAAGCACTAAGATATAATCCTATCTCACAAGCATTAATAAATAAAAATGAGTTTCTTTTATTCAACCATGTACACCAAAAAAAATAACATTATTATTATTTACAGAAAACTAGAAAATTGTGCAGTCTGGATTTGCTACTGATGTTCAAGATGGCAACTCTTCTATGCTATATTTTGGGATTTAAGCAAGGATGAAATCCAGCCGGTTCTGACCACTTCTGGAGAATCGGTAGTGGAAATTTTGAGTCGTTTGGAGAACCGGTAGTGGAAATTTTGAGTAGTTCAGAGAACTGGCAAATACCATTTCTGGCTGGCCCCAGAGTAGGGTGCGAATGGAGATTTTGCAGTATCCTTTCCCTGCCACGCCCACCAAGCCACACTACACCCACCAAGCCACACCCACAGAACTGGTGGTAAAAAAAATTGAATTTCACCATTGGATTTAAGGTATGTTTGCTGTTCTTCAAACAGTGGACAATTTGCTTATTTTTTATGGTGACATATTAATTTTAATTGTTTTAAATTGTTGGACTCTATTGTTGAATCTCTGTTTTGGGAGTCTTTAATGTAAAAAAGATTAGAAATTATATATAGATGCACAAATGCTCCTGATACTGTAATAGATTCTCTCATCTTTGTCACACTTTATGATCTTGGCCAACAAATCGTGTTGTTGTCCATAAAGAGTAGTAAAATGAATAATTTTTTTTCACAAGTAGATGTTTCCCGCAGCAAGATTTCCATGTACAATAATGCAATTTGGGCTTCTCTTTATTGCATTCTAATTGTGTTTTCAATTTGTTTTTATTATTGCTTGCATTCATTCAAGGAGATTCATTTATCTTGCCAAGTATACAATACAACGCTTATCTCCGTTCTTAAGACTTGCTTGAAGCGTTCAAAAGCATCTGTTTGATCATTGTTGAAAATATTATGTTCGCCTGTGGCTTAGCAATCTGTTATAGCAAATCTGGCCCAGCATGTTAATACTTACAATTTTGGAAGCCAGGTTTAATATCTGGAGGCAACGTGAATCCATGATATTCACATTACCACTAGATAATGTGGCTATCTGTAGGTTTCATGACTCTGGAAACAATGTTGGTGGAAAACAAAACTCATGGTAGGCCTATCTTCTCAAGCCCATGAGGCAGACCAGATTAAGTGAATAGACTCTACAGGAAGACTGTATTTTACTGAGATAAACTATAGTAACATAATTTTGAAAGCTGATCGTGTTTATTCTCCTCCCTCTTTGGAAAACACTTCTGCATTTTTGCACAAAGATGTTAAGATCAATGTAAGGGAGAAGTTTAATATATTGAAACGGACGTAAACTTAAGAAGTTGCGGAAAGAGATGAGTCATTGTTAAAATTTTAAAAACGTTCCCCAAATTCAAAGAGGAAAAGATCCAGGTACAAGATGTATCTGGCAACAAGAAGGATGTATGACAGCTGGATACCAATATCAAACAAGAAAGCATAACACAAATTACATTGTGAGACAAGAAACAAATGGATGGAAACTAGTCAAGGAGAGAAGCAACTTAGAACTGAGGAGAAACTTCCTGACAGTTAGAACAATTAATCAGTGGAACAGCTTGCCTCCAGAAGTTATGAATGCTCCAACACTGGAAGTTTTTAAGAAGATGTTGGATAACCATTTGTCTGGAATGGTATAGGGTCTCCTGCTTGAACAGGGGGTTAGAAGACTTCCAAGGTCCCTTTCAACTCTGTTATTCTGTGGCATTCTGAATTCTTTTACTTTTCTTCTAATTTCCACTTTCAATGTGCAAAAGTGGTCTATTCTGTTGCTCGTATGACCTTCGGTAATACACTTACTATTTCCAGATAAAAAATGAACTCAATCCATGTTTTCAGATTTGTAATAATTTCTTCCCCATGTATACCTAGGTGTAGACAGCGTTATATATTCAAAATAAACATTCTTCTAAACAGATAATCACAGTTATAATCCTAATTTATTTTTAATGGCCCAATTACTTTTTCTGTACTTCTTCCTCTCATTCTTGTCTATGTTTTCATGTCACATGCAGAATAATTTTTTAAATTCAGAATGTCATACAATATATCTCAAAAACTCATATTTGCTTCTTCTATTCACTAGTCTCTGAACAATAAACCTATGGATATCTAAATTTGTTTGCACCCACCAAAATGTCCATTCACAGGACCAACATTTTGAAATAGGCATGCTTTGTCGAGACAAGGCAAAATCAGATTTAACTTGCCATTCAGGAGAAGATTTTATTGGGTCATTTGAGAGCCAGTCATTAAGTCTCAGGTCAAACAGCTATTTTATTCTTTTCAAGAGGATAAAAGCAGAAAACCGAGAGTGAACAGCTCTGAGCTCTCAGGTAAAACACAAATAATAATACAGTAGGAGCAAATGTCAAGTCATTACTGAATCTCATCCCAATTCATGTCAAAAAAATACTGGTCAGTGAAAGCAATAACAAAAACTAAAATAATAAAAATGCCAACTAGATACATTGATTTAAAGACCATGATACTCCGGTAATACCCATCATGCCCTTCTACTGTACAACTCAATGCTAAGGAAGATGAAGCTTCATTCATATAACATCAGCCAAACTTTTATTACTCATGAAGGAAATGAGGTGAATGTCATCCCAATAACACATTATAAATGAAAAATCTGGGTTGTTTTTTTTTAAATCTAAAAGCAAAGCCTGGGATGAAAATACCATTTCTTGCTGAATAAAGTTGCTGGATGTTCAGGAAAATAGAATAACAGATTAAGAGAGTTGGAAGGGATCTTGGAGGTCTTCTGGTCCAACCCCCTGCTCTGGCACATGCACTCCATACCCACCCCAGCTTCACACATGGGAAAAATCCTCCTGGACCCACAGCTGACTTTTGAACACCACTTGTCAGCTGTGACCAGGGGGGCATTTGCCCAGGTTCGCCTGGTGCACCAGTTGCGTCCCTACCTGAACCGGGAGGCCCTCACAACAGTCACTCGTGCCCTTGTGACCTCAAGACTGGACTACTGCAACGTGCTCTACATGGGGCAGCCCTTGAAGAGCATTCGGAGACTTCAGCTTGTCCAGAATGCAGCCGTGTGAGCGATTGTGGGTGCACCTCGGTTCACCCACGTTACACCTATCCTCCGCGAGCTGCACTGGCTGCCTATTGGTCTTCGGATATGCTTCAAGGCGCTAGTCGTCACTTATAAAGACCTTCATGGTATTGGACCTGGGTACTTGAGAGACTGCCTGCTGCCGATCACCTCCAATAGACCGATTAGATCCCACAGATTAGGCCTCCTCCGTATTCCATCTGCTGGTCAATGCCGTCTGGCAACCACCCGGAGGAGGGCCTTCTCTGTGGCTTCTCTGGCCCTTTGGAATGAGCTCCCCGTGGAGATTCGAACCCTCACCACCCTCCAGGCCTTCCGCAAAGCCCTTAAAACCTGGCTATTCCGACAGGCCTGGGGCTAATGAGTCTTGTCCCCCCCTCAAATGGTATGGTTGTTGTGTGCTTTTAAACTATGGTATTGTTTTGTCTGTCTTTTTATTCCTTATTGTACCCTTCCCCTTTGACTTGGGTTGTGAGCCGCCCTGAGTCCTCTTCGGGGAAAAGGGCAGCATAGAAATTTAATAAATTCAATTCAATTCAATAACAACGCAAAATGTCATGTGATGCCACAAATTTGACACCCGTGCCCTATAGCATTTCAGACAAATGGTTGTCCAGTCTCTTCTTAGAATAAAATAGAGTTGGAAGGGACCTTGGAGGTCTTCTAGTCCAACCCCCTGCTTAGGCAGGAAACCCTCCACCACTTCAGACGAATGGTTATCCAACATCTTCTTAAAAACGTCCAGTGTTGGAGCATTCACAACTTCTGGAGGCAAGCTGTTATTTGTTCTAACTGTAAGGAAATTTCTTCTTAGTTCTAAGTTACTTCTCTCGGGAATAGAATCACGATTTCCTTTACCCGTGATGTACAAATTTTCATTCATTTATTTCCTTGGGAGGAAAGCTTCCTCCTCTACTACCCTGTTTCCCTGAAAATAAGTCCTCTCTGGAAAATAAGCCCAGTTGGGCTTCTGAGCGCATGTGTTAAAATAAACCCTCCCCTCCCAAATTGTAACACAGCAGCAGCCATGAGGTGACCACGCTCGCTGCCTCCTCCACCTCAAAAATAGTAAGACCTCCCCGAAAATAAGGCCAAGCCCTTATTTCAGGGGTCAAAACAAAATAAGACTGTGTCTTATTTTCGAGGAAACATGGTACCAATCTGGTTTTGCAGCAAATTCACTTAGATCTGAAGCGTTAAATAAATGAGAGCCAGTTAAAAACCATATGATACAAAGCCCAATCTGGCAGTGTCCAATGGTGTAAACAGGAATCAGAGCTTCGCTTTCCCTTCCTGGCTGCAAATGAAGCTATTTGTTTGTGGAAACAACCCAGGTGGGGAAATGAGAATGGGGCACATACCATTAATTTCCCTAGTGAGTTAAATTGATGACCTGGGGCTGTTTTCTCTGCAGCACAAACCATTGGAGCATTTTTAAATTGAGGTTAACCCATCTCAGCAAACAAAAGCTGCTAATATTTAAATGAAATTACCATTAGAGGAAAAGAGCTTCTTTTTAGATATTGGCCCAAGTTTCCTGTTCTTTTTAAAAAGGAACTTTAATAGCTTGGCCATTCTGCATATCAAACAGATTTATCAGTCTAGCCCTCCCTGTGTGTCAATCTAGAAATAAACAATGTAGTCCATAAATAAATAAGATATTCCAAGCAGTGCTGTAACAAAGAAAAAGGCATCTCATTCATCCGATGTTGTAGATGTGTGCACTTACCGATTGCCATAAATCTTTTATTGAAGGTTACACAAAGAGGGAAACTTGTTTACGCTAGAACAGTAAGATTTTTGCCAAGTGCTAATTATTTTCACAACATCATGAAGTCTATTCTCAGTCTGTACTATCTCAAAATAAGATTTACTGTGTAAATCTTATTTCCAAACATGCATCCATAATCAACATTTGACTGTCAGTAGGAAGCAATTTATTCCTGAGATTTTTAGAACTGAATGGTTATGCTCCAACGCACTCCTCTAAAAACTGTCCCAAAGGACCTTTTTCAAGAGGCAACTGGACTTTCTGGTTTTTTATTTCACTTCTCATCCAAAAAGCTTCTTCAGCTCCTATTGGAGGGTGGATTTGGGGAATGGAAGGATTTATACACCTTGCAGACAGCTGGTCATTTACATTCTTTTAGTGGGTCGTTAAGGTCACATGGAGGTTCATCTGTGTCATCACAGTTATTTGAGTGGTACAAGTGGGTGTGGAGCCTTCTTGGAACTGTTGAAAGGACTGTGTTGTAGACTGGAGATGGATGGTGTTGTATCCCTCCCCCTTTGTAGAGAGAGGGCTGTTCCGTTTTGACATAGATGGCCTCTTTAACCCCTCTTTCAAACCAGTGGTCCTCTCTGTCCACATTGTGGACTTTGTTGTCTTCAAAAGAATTGCCTTTGTCTTTTCAATGCAGCTGAACTGCTGAATGCCTCTTGATAAAAGCACCTTTGGGACAACCATGACCTGGATGTCTGAGAATCTCCATAGACACCTCTTAAAATGCTTCCAAGAGTCCACACCCACATCCAAGAACAATTTTACAGAATGACATATGCTTGGAAAAAACCTAGTGGTAGAAAACAGGATGACCTCTTGCATCCCTTACAGATAGCCAAAAAGAAAGCCTTTTACGACCAAGTAGTAAAGGGAATAAAGGTCGGGTTGTGTTCAACTCTAGAGCACCATGCTCATCTCCATTTCTTAGCTGAGGAAGCCAGCATTTTTTGAAGACAATTCCATGATCATATGGCCAGCATGACTATATGCCGAGTCGTACGGAATGCTGTTACCAGCCCAATGAAGTGGTACCTATTTGTCTACTTGCATTTGTATACTTTGAGCAGGGGCAAATCAAGTAATACCAATGGAAAAATCTAACCATGTGAAACACTTTCTTGGCAACTAACATACCACAGATTTCATAATTGGCAAGAGAAGCTTGCAACTAATGTGTAATTGTAGCAATGCTGGGAGTCCATGTGTTCCTCAATTTACAACCATTTGTTCAGCAACCCAGGATCTCTCCCACCCCTTGAGGTACCCCATGCTAGGTGCATAATGACTAGGGGGACAGTCAGGTGTGCATGGTTGCCTTGCTTAATGACAGCAACAATGGTTGTAATTCCGAGCTCATTTGTGATCCTAAGTCAACAACTACGTGTACTTTAATGCTAAATTTAATATTAACAAAATAAATCTTAGTTTTAGCTAGAAATGCAAGAAACTGCCTTGAATCAATTCAGGATCATCTGTTTTAGTCCTGTCCTGAACTGCCCTGATTCATTTCTCTAAACCAGCCCTTTTCTACTTGGATATCCCTCCAAAAAAATGACATTTCTTTCCCAGAATTCTCAGCAGTTCACACACTAGGGAGATTGGGAGTTGAACTTCATGTATCTTTAGGGATGTCAAACTTGCAGCATCACATTATCATCATGACTTTTTCCCCCTTCGCTAAATCAGGAGTGTGTGTGCTGTGGCACACAAGTGGCCAGCAAAGCTGGCAGCAGATTCCAGCAATGAGGAGATTGGGGAGGAACATGGGCCAGTCCTGGAGTCTGGGGAAGGCTCTGATGAGGGCTCTCTGTTGGAGGCAGAGAGGGGGCCAGTGCCGTATGCCAGTTATCAGATGCTTTCAGAGTCAGACATCAGTGGGGCAGAAGAAAAGCTGGAGCCTGTTCCCAGTGTACACATGAACAGAATTGCCAGACAAAGGGAACAGCTAAAGAACAGGGGTCGACTTGGGAGTAAGGCCACAGGTGGATGATGAATGGCCCCTCCCAGAGGAAATCAAAGAGGAGCGAAAGGGGAGTGGAGTTTGCAGGAGACAATTAGTTTGCTTAATTGGTTCATGACTCTCCGAGTATCCTTGCCAAGTTTTGCAGATAAGGACCTGGCAGCTCTCCAAGCCAGATAAGGACTATGACTGTAAATCCTCCCTTGAAAGACTTTGCTGGATGTGAATGAGCAGAATTAACAGTAAATTAATAAAAGGGGTTTTTGTCAGGACAAGGAGTTTGCTTCATGCTCTTGGGAAGCCTAGGTTAGAACAGGGTGGGCATGGCCAGTGCATGACACATCTGGCCTGGGGGCCGTGATTTTGACACCCCTGATGTATCTGGAGAGTTGGAGAAGGTTGATTTCAGACTGTACATATTAACGACTGAAGCTGTGGGAGGCTAATCTGTGCGGAATACATTTTCTAATAAACTAAAATATATGTAAAATGTATTTTAAAAATAAAATGTGCTTTTCTAACCCTTTGCGAAGCTTACCCTTTTATTAGTCAGTAAACTAGAGACAATTTCACAGGCAAATTCTAAAGGAAACTTTGACAGCAGTTAGCAGACAAACATGTAATTAGCACACCAGTTAATTGGATTACTATAGCACTGGTTCTTGGAAACACCTACAAGCTTCCTAGAAAAGCTATGATTGTTGAAGAGTTTAAACTAATTATCACCATCAGAAATTAAAGTGTTGATGCAACTATGTTAATTTGTTTGACTTGCTTTTTTTAAAAAGACGACCTTACACTCTGGATTTATTTTTACTTTGTGTTAACATAAATGCGGGTACAATCACCTGGTAATCACCCACACTCATTTTCTTTAAAAAAAAAAAAAAATCACCAGCATTCCAATTTCCACAGAAACCAACACAAGCTTGAAAATACTCTAAATTGGTCTTCTTGGTGGGAATTTTGGCAGCATACCAAGAACGGTTATGTGTAGCTGTTCAGTTCCAAAGAGGGAAAAGTTGTTTTCCAGGTGTGATGAAGTACACCTGTTGGCACCTCTTTGGAGAAGCTACATTTTCTAGAGTTTGTGTGGTAGCTGTGGAATTCCCAGAATAATACCATATTTTTTGGAGTATAAGACGCACCGGAGTATAGGCGCACCAATATTTTAAAGAGGCAAATTAAAAAATTTTTTTTTGCACTCTGCAGACCTCCCCAAAATGGCCCATTTTTTGCAAAAACAGCTCTGTTTTTTTTTTTTTTTAAAAAAGGGCCTGAATAGCTTTTAGGAGGCTTGTAGAGTGCTCTGGGGGGGGGGGGGTGTGAACAAAAAAGGGGCCATTTTTGCAAAAATGGGGGCATTTTTTTTTCAAAAAACCAGCATGAATAGCCTTTAGACTGCTCCTGGGGGCTGAGGGGGGCAAAATTGAGCAAAAAATGGCCCGTTTTTTGCTCATTTCTGCCCTCCCCAGCCCCTAGGAACACTCTGAAAGCCTTCTAAAAGCTATGCACCGCCATTTTGGTGAAGGAGGCGGGGTTTTGGGAGGCAAAAAAATGCTGTCTTCAGTATATAAGACACACCCAGATTTTCAGCCTCTTTTTTGAGGAAAAAAAGGTGCGTCTTATACTCTGGAAAATACGGTAGATATTTTGGGATTATAATATCTCTTGTGGGGATGTGGTGATTGGATATGGTTCCTCATATACCCTGGACCCATGATGTAAAGAAATAAGCAATACCCTGAATTGGGCCCAAAGGTCCAATTCAGCTTTTGCTTTTGCCTTTTTTCAAGAAGCAAATGGAACTTCTGTTTTTTCTCTCACTGGCTCTGAAGAAGCTTCTTGGATGAGAAGCAAAACATCTTCAAAGAAAAACCAGAAAGTCCAGTTGTCTCTTGAAAAAGCACCTTTGGTCTTGGTGACTGAGAATCTCCATAGACACTTGAATTGGATCCAGAAGCAAACGTAACAACCAGTGCAGTTCACTTAACAGCAAATACATGTGTCACTTGAGGGGCCACCACAACTTGTAGCACGACAAAACTGCGCTCGACTAAAGCACGCCCGATTAAACCGCGTCGCTGACTTCATCAGCAGGGCGACAACAGCGAGCATGGAGAAAGAAGGGCGCTTTAAATAGCGCTTTGAAAGCAAGCCGATTCAAGTTAAGGTAAGGGTTAGGTTTAGGGTTAGGTTTAGGGTTAGGTTTAGGGTTAGGTTTAGGGTTAGGTTAAGGGTTAGGGTTAGGTTTAGGGTTAGGTTGAGGGTTAGGTTTAGGGGGGTTAGGGTTAGGTTTAGGGGTTAATTTTAGGTTTAGCGTTTACAGCATGCTTTTTTCTCCGCGCTGTTGTCGCGCTGTGATGACGTCAGCTACGCGGTTTTGTCGAGCGCGCTTTAGTCGAACGTGGTTTTGTGGTGGAACCACCACAACTATCTATATCACTGTGTTTTGTATTTGCTTCCAAATACTCTTCAAGGATAGCCCCATGCACAGTGTGTTGCAGTAATCCAAGGAAGAGATGACCGGTGCATCATTGACACAAAAAACTATAGCCCCCTTGCTTGCTAATAAACTTCCTTTAAATGTCTTTGGGAAGATGTAATATAACAGGTTTATTGTGGTTTTTTTCAATAGCATTTCTATTTTCATGGCTGGAGGTGCTGATCTTGAGAAATATATCTTGGATAAATAATTATATTTGTATTTATTAAATTAGTTTTCCACACATCTCATCTTCCCAGGGTGAAAAGGTGTACCTAATGTTTTTGCTCATGAACCAGGCAGATAATTTTGAAAGTCATTCCTTCTCAGCTCACTTTCCTGTTGAGAATTTAACATGATTTTAATATGCAGCGTATTGAGGAAGCATTTCAGTATATCAGAAAGGAATGAGATTCACAGCAAGATTCAGAAGATTGTTTAAGAATGTAGTTAATGGTTTAAACCAAATCTGGAGGCAAGTTTTAGTCCTGTGGCAGAGATTTCTCTGAAATTAAATTAAAAAGTTTGTTCCAGCTAGGCTAAAAATTTCCAGAAGATGCGATCAACCAGAACAGAAAAGTACAGGCATCAATCCAGACTATAAAAATACAGAATGTATGACTAGCTGATGGCCCGGAATTGCCCAGGAATTTATTTATAGGGGGAAATGCCAGGACCAAATGCAATTTCTAATGTTGGATTTTCCCCCTTACCAGAGGGAGCCCCCTTGTGGAGTACTGTGAAGCTGTTACCATGGCAACTCCACTGCACTGTACAGTAGAAGCCATGTAAAGGCACAACAGGCTACATCTTAACAGAACACACATCCTGAGGGGTGTTAGGGGTGTCTTACCCCCACATTATCTGTGTATCAAGCTTGATTGAAATTGCTCCAGGCGTTCCAGAGTTATGCTGGAACACACACACACATACACACAGCAAGAGAGCCATGTGTGTGTGTCTGTGTGCGTGATGTCAAAGCACCTGGTATGCCCAAATATGGGAAGGAGCATACTGTTTCCCTTTTGCTTTTCAGCTCCACCCTAGGAGCCTTCCAGGCAGGAAACCATTTTTGTGTTGCATTATATATATATTAATAGAAGGCAGCTAGAAGAGAGAGGAAAATCTAACTGATGCCATCAATCGATGATCAGCTGGACTGTTTGCAACCCAGATATAATAGCCCAAAGGGAAATTGAGGTTTAATGGGCCAAAGGACCACTTAGCATAAGGCTGACTCATATGCTCATTGTAATTTGAAAGCAATATTTCAATCTTTATCATGTATATCTAGCACGCAAGCCACTTGTTTTATTACAAATACTGAAGAACTGTGAGTGATAAGAGTGTCTAACAAATAAAAGGATATTGAATAAATTTCTTCCTCAAATGGAACTCCAGTCTCTGTTATGCAAAATGATTAATTGCCAATCACAATGCAACAGAGACAACTACTTTGGCTGCTAATACCGATATTAAAATTAGTACAGCAAGAGACCTACTGATCATTGGATTATTGTATTTGCTAAGAATTACAATTATATTTACTAGCAGTTTAGCATACAGCAAGTAAAGCCAGCTAACCAGAGAGAGAAGATCATTTCATTTCAGTTATTCAGTTATTATTAATGCTACGACCACATATCTTCCAGACATGGCCCTGCATTAAGGAGGTGTTTTATTTGTCTCTATTTTCCAACAGTTTTTAAAATTGACTGGGTATCTCTTGGGAGTTCTTGAAAAGGAAAACAAAAACAGTTTACTGCTGCTGAATTTGGATGGGCTGTTGTGGCGTAACAGGCAACTGTATTAATTTAATTTCAAAACAAATTTGCTTTCTTACATTTAGCATTTCCCTTCAATTTAATTCTGTCTCATTCAGTTCTACTCCTTTGATATTGTGGTCCTCAACCTTCTGGCCGCCAGGGACTGGTTCAGTGGAAGGTAGTTTTTCCACGGACCAGGGGAGTGTAGTTTTGGGTGCCAGGGTGCTACGTGTGTACAGATGGGGCTTCACTCACTTGAACAGACCAGTTTCCTGATGGATAATGGACCAGTGCTGATCTGTGGACCGGGTCTGCTAAATTCTTCCTGGATAAATCCATTACTACTTTCTTCAAGTTGATCATCATCATCATCATCGTCTTTTAATGACCCCACAATCCCTTGTGGGGTGGAGTCCGGGCAACTGAATGGAGCTGAGTGTTTACTGGCCAGATGCCCTTCCTGTTGCCAATGCGGAGTGATATTCAGCAGGCATGAGCTCAACGTGTCCAGAGAGAAATATTTGCCTGTCAGGGGTGGGCTTCAAAATTTTTAGCAAGGGGTTCTCTGCCCGGTTGCTGGGTGGGCATGGTCATGGTGGACATGGTCTGGTCGGCCTTCTGCACCACGGGAGGGGGGGGGGCAAGAGGCTTTCCTTGAGCCTCCAGGAGAGCGGAAACGGCCTCCCCAGGTTCTGGAGGCCCTCTGGAGTTCCTCCCGAATTTCTGTTAGGCCATTTTTCGCGATCTCTGAGCCTCTGTGTACGCCCTGCACTTACTTGCATCCAAAATGGGCCGCATGGAGACTGCGATGAGGTGCAAGGTGGTCGGGGCCAGCCAGGAGTGGGATTTGTGGGTTCTCTGAACTGCATAGAATCTTAGCTAGAGGTTCTCCCGAACCCCTGTGAACCTCCAGCACAGCCCATCCCTGCTGCCTTTACCTAGGATTGAACTCATAGTCTCCTGATTGTGAGGCGACAGCTCCACCTCTAAGCCACCATATCACTCACTTTCTTCAAGTTGATGCTCTCCAAATATTCTTACTTCAACTTCCATTGTACCAAACAGTGTGCCCATACCTGTTGAGAATTTGGGAATTGGTTTCCCAATTGGCTTAGTGGATCTTGGTCCCATCAATTTATTCAAATTATGAAATTAATTGTTCCCTATCTTTCCAGAATGATTTTCCATAAAGCTAGTGAAGAGAACAAATGAACACTACAGGAACAATTGAGATACACAGCTTCTTAATCCCTCGGAGAACATTTAGAAGATGAACCATGACCCACAACCTGGTCTTAGAATATAGAGAGAACATCAAGAGCCATTCAAACACTGTCTTTGTCAGAGTTTGTTGCAGAAATCACACCCAGAAAGCCCACCCAGATACTGTCACTGATTCGTCAGGATTCATTAACTTCTTTATATACATAACAACACAAGAGTAAATGTGCAATACCAATAGTGGATTCTCCAATGCGGTAGTAGTTACAGGCAAAACACAGGCAGAGTAAAGATTGGTTTCAGTTCAGAGCTTAATACAGCTAAGCCACACCCAGACATCTTACTTAAGTTTCTGTTTCCAAACAGCCCTCATTGGCTGACTTAGTTGCTATGCCTATTCATTGGCTGACCTTGTTAGCATGTCCTATTCCAGCCAGTCCCCAATGGCTGACCTGTTGCTATGTCCTATTCCAGTTCATGAATATTATGACAGTCTTCTGTCAGATAGGGCAAGAAACCCACCATCTATTATGTGCTGATTCCCTGATCAATCAACTAGAAAGATCCCCTAACTCTCACTACCTAAAATAAATACATTTCACACACACTGTATTTACCCCCCTCCCCAGTATATGTTGTGTGCATTCAGTGTGCATTGCTTTTTTTTTTAAAAAAAATGAGCAATTGCTGTAAGCACAGCTTTCTGACCACCTGTTGCTTTTAAAAACTTAGGCAGGTTGTGATGGCGTTCAGCCAAGTTTGCAACCTGGTGCTTTCCCAATAGTTGTAACCATGGTTACCTGTACATTATGTGTGAGTATTGGGGGGGGGGGGAGGAAAACCGAATTCTGAATAAGGGATGCAGACAAGGCCTAGAAAGAGAATGTTTAACTTCTATTGGGTAGGAGGGCTACTTTCAACCAGGAAGCAAGAGAACATCAGTCTTCCTGTTGTCCCAAAGGAGCTTTTTTCAGGAGGCAACTGGACTTTCTGGTTTTTTTCTTTTCTTTGAAGACATTTCGCTTCCCAACCAAGAAGCTTCTTCAGCTCTGACTGGATGGTGGGGAACGAAAGGATTTATATTCCTTGCAGACAGCTGGTCCTTTGCATTGTTTTAGAGAGTCACCGAGGCCACCTGGAGGTTTACCTGTGTCATCAGAGTCACTTGAGTGATGCAAATGGGTGTGGAGCCTTCTTGGAACTGTTGAAAGGATTGTGTTGTAGACTGGAGATAGATGATATCTCTCCCCACCATCTGCAGTTATGTTACTAACTTAACACCTGCAGGGCTTCACTTAACAACCGTCGTGAGTAATGGGGCAAAAATTCACTCGGCAACTGTCTCGCTTAGCAACTACATTTTTGGACTCAATTATGGTCGTACGTTGAGGACTACCTGCATTAACAACACTGGGTGTCCTCATCTCCAACTTATTCTCTCACTGCCAAGTGTCAGCGGAAAGAATTTAATGACACAAGACCAACCAGCTTACTCATGAAGATACTCATAGCCTTTCCTACAACCAGAACTAAGCCAAGCCCGTTTGGGCTGATTCTCGTTTATAGATGGACTGTGCTATCTGAGCTACATGCTTTCTTACCTCTTGTTCTTGTCCTCTATTTGTAAGAGATAGACCATGTCGTCAGTCGTGTGCTGTCTGGAGCTGCTCTCCCCCCATTTCAATTTCAGGCTTTGGGGACCCGCTGCAGTACATTCTAGCCGAGGGGGTAAAGGTGGCAACGACCGGGTCTTTGCTGCAATGAAGTGGCTAAAAGGCCCAGCTCCAACCTCATTGACGGCCTGAATCCGGATCCTGTCATTGAAAGAGACACAGAAAGAACAGAAGGTTAAAATGGACAGAATAGAAGTTATAGATACATTTCAGGCTTCCATATCACTGCTACTCTACAGTTATTTTGGTGACACCATGGCATGTTAAGGAAGCTGCTACAGATAGGCTCTCAGCTTCTCTTAGATGGCAGACCAACACAGCTCCCTGTTCTGACCTAGGCTTCCTGATAAAGCATAAATCACATGCTTAGTCCCCCAAATCCTCTTTTATTTAAATGGCTGTGAATTATGGACATTCACAGCCCGTAATGATTCACAAACAGTCTGTGAGGAGTCCGACAGATGTATGCCAGTCTTTCAGGGTAATCTGATAAGCACCCATCTTTATCTCCCTTGAAACACTGCCAGAGACCTAATTGCCAATTAGTTTTGCAAGGCCAAGTGGAGCACAGAGTCAAACGGAGCTTCTCAGATTTTTAACCAACCAGAATGAACAAAATTGCTTCCTGCAAAGGCTCATGTCCATTTGCTCCTCTTTTATGTCTTATGGGAGGGGGCCAATCATCTCCAAGCCTTACTCCCAAGTCGCCCCTTTTGTCTTAACTGTTCTTGCCTTCTGGCAGCTCTGCCCATGTGCACACTGGGAACAGGCTCACACTGTCTGCCTTGCTGATGTCAGACTCCAGAGGTTCTGGAGGCAGCACATCACTACCAGATGGCCTTGGCCCCCTCTCTGCCTCTGACACAGAGCCCTCATCAGAGCCTTCCCCAGACTCCAGAATTGGCCCATGTTCCTCCCCAACCTCCTCACTGTCCGACTCTGCTGCCAACTCCGCAGGCCAGTAGTGGACTACAACAGTGGTGGGTTCTGGATCCCGTTGCAATCGGTACGGTTTCAACGTGGCCCGGCGTCCTCCACATGAATGCGCTCAGCATGCGTGCTTGCCTCTTACCGTCCAGTGATGCCTCTGTGACACTCCAGCTGTTTGGCGGAGTGTTGCACAGGGGCTGTGCACATGTGCGTAAGCCCCAAAGAGTTTAAAGACAGGTACGGCGTGCGGGCGTGCGGGCCCTCCGGAGCACCGTACCGGAACGGTACCCGGTGCTCCAGGCAGGCTCCGGTATGCCTGTACTGGGATGTATGGCCTGCAACCCACCACTGGACTATAACACTCCTATTCTCCCAGATTTTACCTAAATTATGACTGCTATAGCAACAGCACTAGCACTTAGACTTATATACCACTTCACAGTGCTTTACAGACCTTTCTAAGTGCTTTTACAGAGTCAGTATATTTCCCCCAACAATCTGGGTCCTCATTTTACCGATCTCGGAAAGATGGAAGGCTGAGTCAACCTTGAGCCAGTGAGAACTGAACTCCTGGAGTGAGCAGTGAGTTAGCCATGCAGTACTGTATTCTAACCACTACCTCACCACGGCTCTTATAACTGGAAGAAACAAATGATAAAAAAATAAAGAACTGCAACTAGCTTTCAAGCAGATCTTACTAGCAAGTGACTATGGGATCATAAAAAATGCCTATTACAATGTTCCCTAACTCAAAAACAAAAAATCTGATATTATGCTTGGATATTCTGCAGTAACACCTCTCTCCCTCCCCCAACCTCCCCAACACTGGCAGACAGCCTAATATTTATACCCTTTTATACCCTAGGAGCCAAGGTGGCGCAGTGGTTAAATGCAGCACTGCAGGCTACTGCTAGATCAGCAGGTCAGCGGTTCAAATCTCACCGGCTCAGGGTTGACTCAGCCTTCCATCCTTCCGAGGTGGGTAAAATGAGGACCCAGATTGTTGGGGGCAATATGCTGACTCTCTGTAAACCGCTTAGAGAGGCCTGAAAGGCCTATGAAGCGGTATATAAGTCTACTGCTATTGCTATTGCTATTTTTGGTTATATAAAGTTTTCTGATTTGCAAGCAGCTATAAAGACAAAGCAGGCTATTGAATTATACCTATATGTATCTAAAAAGGATAACCCTGAATGCGTCATTCTGGTCTTTTCAACCTGGTCCCTGAAATCATATCTATTTCATTTTTATTATAATTAGTGAACATAAAACAACCGCCTTAAGTTACAGGTAACTATTTGGAATCAAACCAAAAAGAAAATCCTTCTTTCTTGGAGCAAATACTTTATGTCAAAAGCAGTGGTGGGATTCAATGTTTTCTCCTACTGGTTTTGTGGAAGTGGCTTGGTGAGCACGGCATGGCTTGGTGGGCGTGGCTTGATGGGCATGGCTGGGGAAGGATACTGCAAAATCCCCATTCCCTCCCAATCAGCTGGGACTCGGGAGGCACAGAATAGATGGGGGCGGGGCCTGTCAGTGGTGGTATTTATCAGTTCTCAGAACTACTCAAAATTTCCGCTACCGATTCTCCACAACTGATCAGAACATGCTGGTCAAAAGTATACTAGGAACACTCAGGCCACTGCTTAAAAACAGTTGGTGTGATTTGAAATTATTCTATTTTTAGGTGGAACTCCGTGGTCCAATTTTTCACATAGAAAATGTACCAGGACAATAGGACAAAAATAGCTAAGAGCCGCACTTGGATGGAAATTACTCTGCCAATTAATGTAACATTTCTGTAAAATTAGCCTGAAAATTATTCTTTAGATCCACAAAAAGCAGCATCAGAAAAGTTGAAGTCTATTGCTATAAATCAGCCTGCTGGCTGATTTACATAATGTACAGATTGAACACCCCGATACCCTAAATAATACTTTGATATATTATTCTTATTTCTTGATTCTACTCTCATGCAAAACTTGCCTGCCTGCCTCTCTTTATTAACATTCATTAATATTCACTATGGTGTTTCTTTGACATTTGTGCAAGAAGATTCTTTGGTCATTAGATCTAACTCAGAATATGGATCGGGAAGAGACAAGAACACAAGAAATGAATCGACAAGGCTTACAGTTTACAGAAGGGAATTTCCTATTCCTTAAAAACTTTCCTTCTACCTTTTTATGTTGGATAAAAGCTCAGCAAGTGCAACTTTTTCGAAAACTACAGTAAACAACATTTTAAAATAATGGATCTGATGCTAGCTTTTAAAGACATTCAAAGTTATTTGAGCATACACTTCTATGTAGCCGACAAATGGCAGTGGAAATCAACAGGTGACTATTATCTGCTATAGTTTTAAATGCATGCATGTAAACAGCATCAATTCACCAGAGATCCTTCAAGAGACAGGATAGCTTTTCATTTTTACTAATGGATGGTAAGAAAAATTTAGACCAATGCCTTCTCCGTTGACATTTACATTCTGTGATGATAATCTTTCCAACTGTTCTGCTCAGATTCTAAGGAAGAATCCTGATGTTATCAATTCTCAATATCACTCTCACAAATGTGTGTACGCTCTATAGCAGGGATGTCAAACTGGTGGCCCACGGGACAGAGGGGTCACATGCAGGCCATGCCCAACCAAACTTCATAAAGGGGAACAATGTCGCGAAACATTACATAATGGCAAAGTGACAGGTGAGTTTGATACCCGGGCTTTATAGTATTGACACTGCCAGCAATTCATTGCATAAAGATACAGTTGCTAAAAACAAATATATACAAAGAGTATGTGTGTGTGTGTGTCTGTGTGTGTGTGTGTTTGTGTGTGTGTCTACATAAATGAAACAAACAAAACTGGGATCATGGGATCACCTTTTGTAACCTGACAAGCAAAGTTCAATGGGAAAGTCAGATTCACTTAAGAATTGTGTTACTAACTTAACAATTGGAGTGATTTGCTTAATAACTATGACAAGAAAGGTTGTAAAATGGGGGAGGAATTCACTTAATGTCTGTCTCACTTAGCAACAGAAATTTGGGGCTCAATTGTGGTCGTACGTTGAGGACTATTTGTATTCACATAAATATGCGAATGTGTGTGTGTGTGTATACACACACATACATGCACACACACACAGAAACACACTTGTGTGTCTGTAGGTGTGGGGGTACACACATACACGTACTACATATTACTGTATGGATGTCAATTTGGATAGTCTGTTGTGTGTTTTCCTGCTCTCAGTTAACAAGAATTTTCAGCTTTTCTGAAGTATAAAATTTAGAAAGATTCAGTCAGGAACACAGAATATTCTGCATATAGTTCTTTTAACCAGAAACTGATCTATTTTATAGGTATGACAGCAACTGCTACTTAAGAGTTGACTTTTCGCCCTTGTAAATAGTACGAGGAAATGACCTTCAGACAAGGAACAAAAGTCACAGACAGGACAACAGTCATATACAAGAAATTATAGAAGGAGACGGATATGTTTGTGTAGTTTTCTGGAGACTAAAATGAGAGGAAGGGAGAAATGCGTTCATGCAACCTTACAATAAAGGGTTGTTATTATTATTGATGGTTGTGCTTCTTGCCTGGATTATCTGAAAAGGGTATCAACCCAAACACATTTGCTCAGCCAAAAGCAGCTGAACAGTTCCTCCAACACATTGCATAGAAGGAAGTCTGAAAACTTAACTAGTTCTGATATCATGTATTGCTGTAAAGGTAAAGGTTCCCCTCGCACATATGTGCTAGTCGTTCCCAACTCTAGGGGGCGGTGCTCATCTCTGTTTCAAAGCCGAAGAGCCAGCACTATCCAAAGATGTCTCCGTGGTCATGGGGCCAACACGACTAAACGCCAAAGGCGCACAGAACGCTGTTACCTTCCCACCAAAAGTGGTTCCTATTTTTCTTACTTGCATTTTTTACGTGCTTTTGAACTGGTAGGTTGGCAGAAGCTGGGACAAGTAACCAGAGCTCACTCCATTGCATGGTGCTAAGGATTCGAACAGCTGAACTGCCAACCTTCTGATCGACAAGCTCAGTGTCTTAGCCACTGAGCCACCACTTCCCTCTTACATTGCATAGTAGGAAGTCTGAAAACCATACCAGCTCTGATGTATCGCTGATTAATAGCCTAATTAGATTTTCCATCCTTTTAGAAAACAAAGCATCACCTCCTAGGAAGCAGCAGCCAAAGCATTCTGTTCCATGCTCCTTGGTGCTGACAAGGTCACACAACTGTCCTTAGTCATTGTTTGTGAAACATTAATTGAACATCCTAATGGTTCTTCAGAAAGGCTGCCATAAATTCAGAGGACTTATCCATTCATAAGCTATGCAAAATTCCCTGACAGGTGTAATGGGAAAAGGTTGGTTGCGTTGAAAAGTCATCAGGACAAATTAAAAGTCAAAAGCAGCTTTGTACAAATGGGGCCAAATTTTTGAGATTTCACTTTCCAGAAATAAATAAGAACCTTTTTAAAAACAACACCACTTAAAGGGAAGTTTCATTTCTTTTACAGTGGCCGTGTTTTGCCTTTTAAATTTTCCTTGCAATGTTTGTTTTATAATAATTGCTGTGGTGGTTCTTATGTGTAAGAGAACTGGGGTGACAGAATGAGTGCATCATTAGTGCATCATTAGTGCATCATTTGTGCATCAGTGCAAAAACAGTAAATACCTATCAAGTTAAGTAAAAAATACAAGAGTGGCATAATTCATATAAGTTATCGCATTTATTTTATTTCTTCCTCCAAGCCTTGAGCATTAATGTTGCACTTCGAACATATTAGGGCTGATGAAGAGAACAGTTATCACTGATACCCTTTCAAACTATTCCCAGCAGATTATCTGATTATGTCAAATAATTTATTAAGTCAAAAGGGGAAGTTGCCTTTTCTTCTTCCCATTTCACAATAAAAACCAGCTTGTAGCTGAAGATTACATTCATTCCCCTTACAAAAGGGGTGTCAAACTCGATTTCATTGAGGACTGCATCAGGGTTGTGTTTGACAACTGGAGGGTCAGGATGGGTGTTGCCCGGGTGGGCATGGCCAGCATGATGTCATTCATGTTGGGGGTGGGGTTTCTTGTGGCAGCCCGAGTGCTCTGCCAGCGAAAACGGGCTCCTGAGCTCCATTTCTGGCTGCGACAGCCTCTTGTAATTCTCTGCCAGTGAAAACAGAAGTCGAGGAGAGGGGGGGAGAATGAGTGGCCTTTGCGAGCTCCGTTTTCAGCTGGAATGGCATCCTGCAATCATTTGCCAGCAAAAACTGAGCTTGCAAGGTCCTTTACTGTTTCCAAGGAGGCCCCGTGGCCCAGATCTAAGCACCCCATGGGCCGGATCAGGCCCATGGGCCTTGAGTTTGATACCCCTATCTTACAAGATAGATGCAACTGAATTACTTCCCCTAACAAGCAGGAATCAGAAAGTATAGAATGGTATATTTAAATTGAAACTAGGTTTAAGATTCAGTATGACATAAAATACGAATGGTCCTGTTCAACTCTAAACACCTGCTTTTCGTTGGATTTCTGGACCAGTGTTAGCCTCAGCAACTTTCAGATGTGTGCACTTTAACTCCCCAGCCAGAAATCTTAAGAGTTGAAATTTCACCCATCTTAAAAGTTTCTGAGTTTGAGAAACACTATTCTTAACAGTCTCTGGAAACACCAAAGAACAGAAAAAGTCATGTTTAGAGATAACAAGATGCCCAATCTTAAATAGAAGGCTAATGTTTATGTTTATTAAGATGATTTTATTTGGGTTGCAAAATCTTCAGAACCACTAAGTGGCAGTATAAAAAAAACCTTAACTCCTTGCTCCCATCTAGTGGTCATGTGGATTTATCAGAATAACAAGACTTGGAAGGGGCCTTCCAGGATTATTGTAAGCCAGATATAGTATCCTTTCTCATGTTATTGACATATCTTTCTAGGATTTAAGCAGATATCGTTAGATCAGTGGTGGGTTTCAAATTTTTTTAGAACCTCTTCTGTAGGTGCGGCCTGCTTTGTGGGAGTGGCTTGCCAGCCATGTGACCAGGTGGGAGTGGCTTGCCAGCCATGTGACTGGGTGGGCATGGCCAACTTGTAAAATGTGGTGAAATTCACTTAACAACGCTCTTGCTTAGCAACCAAAATGTTGGCTCAGAAACTCCGGCATTTGAAGCATGCAAGTCTTAAAGCTGTCAAGTTACAAGACCCTTGCACCGCTAACCCTTTAGAAAAAAAAAACCCCAGGGGTGTTCAAACTTGACAGCTTTAAGACTTGTGGACTTCAACTCCCAGAATTCCTCCTCTCGCTCTTCATCTTGATGATGTGCGGATGGGCGGGGGAAGGGAGCTGGAACTGGTTCTAAACAGCACTGTAGATTTGTGGAACCTCTTCTATAGAAGAGGTTAGAACTGGCAGGAACCCACCCCTGCTTTAGATGTATGAAAAATGTACAGTCTTACTGGGTTATGCTCTAGTTTTGATGATCTTGTGATCCCATCTGGAAAGCAATGGAATTGGATGAAAGAGAAAAATATTCATATCCCAGTGCACTTAAAATGTAATGTTGGGAAAATATTATTTCTCAATATTATTACTTCCAAGTTTCCAAGCTCATCTTATTGGACTTATATTTGATTCAACCTGATAAATTTCTTAGACTTTAATTAACAATACTTATAACAATAACTAACAACAGAATAACACATTTTTTGCTTTCTGCTGCTATTAGCAATAATTTGAATTGAGACCCTATTACAATGCTGTCTGAAAAGAAAATGACTTTGAGTTACTTTGGATGTTTAGAGTTATATTTGCTCGCTGAACCTCAATCTACATTAATTCTTAAATTAATTTCTCAGAAGTCAAAAGAAAAAAAGAATTATAAGTTCAGTTATTTATCTCCACAGGCCCATTAACAGAATTAATATGCACATTTAATAATTACTACCCAGGATCTAAAAAAAATGACTACATTATATTACTGATTATGCTCATCATTCTGGTTTAGAAACCTTTAATGGTTTTGTGTTATTTCTAACACATATTCTAATTAGTTTAATGTTTAGTAATGCATTAAATGCAAAGTAAAAATTGAGCATTGTTTGCAGATATCCTCAATCATCTTATGAGCTCAAAACACAGAGGAAAAAAAGTAACTATGGAGGTTTTGAATGAAAAGCACCAACAGCTTTATTCTATGGGATGAGATGGTTGTTTCTACTTAGCAGAATTATTATTATTTTCTGCAGCCTAAGCAAAAACGGCATCAGTCATATGCTAGAAGCAACAGAAGTCCACTGTTCCTCATGGCAGAAACTGAAGCTGTTGGAGTCAAGGGTGAAAAGATTAAAAGCATCTACAAGGAGGCAAACAACAGCATGTGATGAGGTCATCATGCAAATCCCATAATATACATTTACACCAGCTGTGAAAGCAACACCCCTGGAGATGATCTCACCGTGTGTGTGAAGTTCATTGAGATCACAGCAGTGTGCTGTTGGAGGTCTATCTTTCAAAGGTGAAAGAATAGGAAAAGAGAGAGTTTTCTCTCTCTGCTTAGTAATGCTAGGTATGAGAGCCAGTTTGGTCTAGTGGTTAAGGCACCAGTCTAGAAATCAGGGTACTATGATTCTAATCCTACCTTAGGTATGAAAGGCAGCTGGGTGACTTTGGGCCAATGACCAGTAATTATCCTGTTCCTCTGAAAATAAGATCTCCCTGGATAATAAGCCCAATCGTGCTTTTGAGCGCATGCGCTAAAGTAAACCGCCCCTGAAAATAAGCCCGCCCTGAAAATATTGCAACACAGGAGCAGCCATGAGGTGACCCTGCTCCTGCACCTCAAAAACAATTAGACCTCCCCGTAAATAAGACCAAGCACTTATTTTGGGGGTTAAAAGAAAATAAGACCCTGTCTTATTTTCGGGGAAACCCAGTGTGACTTCTAGTCCCACCTTAGGCATGAAAGCCAGCAGAGTGATTTTGGGCCAATCATCTGTAGACTATGAGTTCTAGCCCTGCTTTATGTATGAAAACCGGCTGGATTACTTTGTGCCAGTCATTCTCTGTCACCTCAACCCAGCTCACAGAGTTGTTGGATTACTTTGGGCCAATCATCTGTAGACTATGAGTTCTAGTCCCGCTTTAGGCATGAAAGCCCACTGGATGGGCCTATCATCAATAGACTATGAGTTCTAGTCCCGCCTTAGGCATGAAAGCCCACTGGATGGGCCTATCATCAATAGACTACGAGTTCTAGTCCTGCCTTAGGCATGAAAGCCCACTGGATGGGCCTATCATCAATGGACTATGAGTTCTAGTCCCGCCTTAGGCATGAAAGCCCACTGGATGGGCCTATCATCAATAGACTATGAGTTCTAGTCCTGCCTAAGGCATGAAAGCTGGCTGGATGACTTTGGGCCAGTCATTCTCTGGCAGCCCAACCTAGCTCACAGCGTAGGAGGAGGAAGCAGCATTGGCTATGTTTACTGCCTTCAGTGATTTATATAAATAATAAAAGTAGAATTAAAAAAATATAGAAATACCACAAGGTCTGGCACAAATGTTTTTTACCTATAAGTTAGAGGGGTTGCAAATTTAGCACCATATACTTTTAAAAAGCACATATGTACATCCAAAAAATTTAGTAGATTAGATTAGATTTATTTGGTTTGTATGCCGCCCTATTCCCGAGAGACTCAGGGCGGCTAACAATAAAAAGGGGAGGGGATACAAAAATAAAATAAAAAACAGCAATTTAAAATTCAACAACAGTCGTAACCTCGAATGGGGCTGGATAGTTCAACAGCCCCAGGCCTGCCGGAACAGCCAGGTCTTAGTTGCTTTGCGGAAGGCCGGAAGGGTAGTAAGGGTCCGGATCTCAACTGGGAGATTGTTCCCCTGGGCTGGAGCAGCCACAGAGAAGGCCCTCCCCCGAGGAGTCACCAGCCGACATTGGCCGGCAGATGGAACCCGGAGGAAGCCTAGACTGTGGGATCTGATAGGTCTTTGGGAGGTGACTGGCAGGAGGCGGTCTCTCAAGTACCCAGGTCCCATACCATGTAGGGCTTTAAAAGTAATGACTAGCACCTTGAAGCGTGTCCGGAGACCAATGGGCAGCCAGTGCAGCTCGCGGAGGATAGGTGTAACATGGGTGTACCGAGGTGCACCCACGATCGCTCGCGCGGCTGCGTTCTGGACAAGCAGAGATCCTTCCCTATGCCTGCTTTTCTTTCTTTGGCGGTCTTGAGTGAAAGAAGCGGGGCAGAAGCTTTGCTCCATCACGCATCCAAAATTAAAGGAAAAGCAGAAAGGGACAGAGTCAGTATCTACTAAGGTTTGGAGAGGAGAAGAGAAAGAAGAAACAGAAAAGGTTGAGGTGGATTAGAATAATTGAGAAAGGACTGTGGTGGAAGGTAGTCTGGATTTCCTGGGATGGACAGGCTCCATTCCAAAGGAGTAAGAGGCATCACACTTTGTGTGGGAGAAAGAGGGGGAAGACAGCTCCTCCTTAATAGTTCCCACATGTTTTATGGTGCAGTAGTAGAAGTAGTAGTCTACTTTGGTTTGGCAAGATTTCTGTCTATGTGCAAAGAACAATAAAGGAAACTGCTTAGAAGTACCATGTCTGTCTTGGTTTTTGTAACCTGACTGGACAGCATTTGAGATGAGATTATTTTAACTGTTATTGTCCAAGATATTTCTCATTGCAACTTTCTAAAACTTTTGCAGATTTCTGAATTTGGCTGTTATGGTCAAAGCAAGGATGGAGCTTTCAGAGGTTCAATGCTGAGGAAAAGCCATTGCTATGCATCAAGAGGGACGCGGTGGCTCATTGGCTCAAATTACAACCATTCTGGTGTACATTTAGGCTAGGATCACAGAGTTGGAAGGGACGCAGTGGCTCAGCGGCTAAGACGCTGAGCTTGTCAATCAGAAAGGTCGGCAGTTCGGCAGTTCAAATCCCTAGTGTAACGGAATGAACTCCCATTACTTGTCCCAGCTTCTGCCAACCTAGCAGTTCAAAAGCATGTAAAAATGCAAGTAGAAAAATAGGAACCACCTTTGGTGGGAAGGTAACAGCGTTCTGTGTTTAGTCATGCCGCCCACATGACCATGGAGACGTCTTTGAACAGCGCTGGCTCTTCAGCTTTGAAACGGAGATGAGCTCCGCCCCCTAGAGTCGGGAATGACTAGCACATATGTCCAAAGGGAACCTTTACCTTTACCTATACATCAAAACCGAGATGCAATCTTGTAGTATCTTGTGACAATGCAGACTCTGCTGTCTAGATTCTATCTGTGACAGATGTAACTTCCTCCTTATGACTCAGTGAAGAAGAGGACAATAAACTCTCTGCTCAGTGGCTGCAATTATTTCTATGATTTTACATATTACTTGATCACTAGGAGGCAGGAACTGCAAGACTATATACTGAAATATTTATGCATTTGGGTAGCTAAGTCATGAAACCTCTAGTAAAGAGAAGGACCAGGGGAGACATGATGCTAGTTTTCCAATATTTGAGGGGCTGTCACAGAGGTGAAGGGGGAAAGCTATTTTCCAAAGCACCTGAAGGCCAGACAAGGAATAATGGATAGAAACTGAACAAGGAGAGATTCAACCTGGAAATAAGGAGAAATATTCTGACAGTGAGAGCAATCAACCCATGGAATAGAAGTTGCCTTCAGAGGTTGTGGGAGCTTCATCACTGGAAGCTTTCAAGGAGAGACTGGACTGCCATCTGTCAGAAATGGTGTAGGGTTTACATGGGCAGAGGGTTGGAATAGATGACCTACAAGGGCCCTTCCAACTCTGCTAATCTGTATCTTTGCAGTAACACTTACCGGAATGTGGTTTCTGGAGGCAGATCCTCAATTACATAAGTTGTGACTTTGCCCACTGACAAAATACTATCTCCCAGTTCGATATTGTAAGATACAATCTCAGAGCCATTATTGCACGGTTCCTCCCAGTTCAATACGAGGCATACAACAGGCATTGGACAGGCATCCAGGTGCTCATCCTCTGATACGTAGAGGATGGTTACAGCCTCAGGAACAGACGCTGGGGCTCTGCAGGATACCAGGTCACTGTATGATCCTGCTCCTGCCTGGTTTATTGCCTGGAAAACAAATAGAGATTCAATTTCATTATTCTACAAACTAGCAACATAGTTGGAAGTCAGAGCTAAAGAGAGACAAAGATCTAGATCAGGGGTCAGCAACCTGCAGCTCTGGAGCCACATGTGGCTCTTTCATCCCTCTGCTGAGGCTCCCTGTTGCCGGACAGCTCCACAATTTGATAGGGCTTTCGGTTAGGATAGGTAGAGGAAAAGGGATGCTGTGCTAGGAGGAGACTCTATGGTGGGGGGAACTGGACTTCTGATTAGCTCCAGAATTGAATGGGGGGGCTTCTGGTTAGGGCCTTTGTGGCTCTTTGAGTCTTTAAGGTTGCTGACCCCTGATTTAGATCAAGGGTCCCCAACCTCTAAGGTGTGGCCCACTCCTGGGCCGTGGCTTACTCACAACCAGGCTGTGTGAACAGCGGTCCAATTATTCACTGGAATGAAAGCTCCTTGCAACTATTCCCTAACTCTGTTTTATTTCTCTAAAAATATTACCTTTTATAGTAAATCCCAAAGGTGCATTTTTTTTCAAGAGGCAACTGAACTTTCTGTTTTTTCTTTGAAGATATTTCACTTCTCATCCAAGAAACTTCTTCAGCTCTGACTGGATGGTGGGGAATGGAAGGATTTATACTTCCTGCAGGCAGCTGGGCATTTGCATCCTTTTTGAGGGTCATTGAGGCCACCTGTGTCCTCAGGGTCACTGGAGTGGTGTAAATAGTTGTGGAGCCTTCTTGGAACTGTTGAAAGGACTGTATTGTTGATTGGAGATAGATGATAGCATATCCTGCCCCCTCTGTTGACAGAAAGCTGTTCAATTTTTGACATAACTGGCCTCTTTAACCCCCTCTTTCAAACCAGTGGTCCTCTCTGTCCAAAATATGGACTCTGTTGTCTTCAAAAGAGTGGCCTGTGTCTTTTAAATGCCGGTGGACTGCTGAATCTAGTCCTGATGTGTTTGTTTTCCTACATTGTGCCATGCGTTTAGGAAATGGTTGTTTCATTTTCCCAATGTACGCATCTCCACATAGCTCACTGCTTTGTACTGCATATACGTTGCACAGTTTCTGTTTGGGTGCTTTATCCTTGGGGTGGACCCACTCACCCTCCAGTCAGAACTGAAGAAGCGTGTTGGATGAGAAGCGAAACATCTTCAAAGAAAAAAAACAAGAAAGTCTGGTTGCCTCTTGAAAAAAAACGAATCATTGGGACCACCACCATCTAGATGACTGAGAATCTTCATAGCCTTTTACAGTGAGGTGATGAGGACAGCAGAAATTTATATCCTCATCTTGATTTACATCTAATCCTATGTAAATTTTCTTGACTTACCTGCAGTCTACAGAAATAATGTGCTGCGGCTGAAAGTTGGTCAATTTCAAAGGAGTTGGCTGTGCCAGTATACACCAGTTCTAAATTCTCCTTGTCTTCTCCCCACTCCAGTCTATATTCTGAGATGTCAGCGCCAAAACTCTCAGGACTCTGCAAAAGAAACAGAAGTTTGCATCGTATTTGGGTCCCAAGAGACGCTCTTCTATCTTTTCTGCTTTACATAGAAAACTGGGCAATCCAGCGGTGAAATTCTACTGGTTTGGACTTGTTCACCCAAACTGTTAGTAAAAACTGCTACTGGTTTGCCTGAACTGGTAGTAAAAAAAAAATGCTACCACTTTGTGCAAACCAGTATTTCCGATGATCAACTGTGACACGTGATTTATGTTAGCTAGAATCATCAGATTTCCTGCTTATTAGCTAATCTAAACCGTGTGGCACAGTGGATTACTCCCCCCACCGCTGTTCTACTTACCTTTGCAGGTGTCCTCATCCCGTTTTTGATGCTCTGTGCATGTGCAGAAGTTCCTGCGCATGCGCGGAGGTGGTGCATACGAGCAAAGCAACCATCTCCGTGGTCATGTGGCTGGCATGACTAAATGCCAAAGTTGCAAGGAATGCTGTTACCTTCCCACCAAAGGTGGTGCCTACTTTTCTACTTGCATTTTTACATGCTTTGGAACGCCTAGGTTGGCAGAAGCTGGGACAAGCTCACTCCGTTACGCGGCACTAGGGATTCAAACCGCGAACTCCCGACCTTTCTGATCAACCAGTTCAGCATCTTAGCCACTGAGCCACCGTGTCCTGCCCCTCTCTCAGTTAATCTCTCTCCCTAATCTCTGTTAATTTGAATGGAGGATTGACAGAAGTAAACTATTTTCTCTTACCTCCCAGCTCACAAGTACACTTGAATCGGAAAGGAAGGTAAGGCAAGGTGCTTTACACTGCCCTGGAGGTCCAGCCACTGTGGTAATTTTGGCAGCTTCAGAGTAAGTCCCATACTAAAAGAAAAAACAGGGAAAACTCATGCACACATTGCATATAGTAGAAGGATTTAGGAGATTACAGTATAATAATATGTTCTTCTCCACCTTGACATTCTTCAGATGGACCGTGAATTGTGTTCCATCAATCAAGGAGTCTATAAGAATGTATGTCATTATAAATAAATATATATATTTGCTTCTTGATTAGGGAAAAAGCTCATTGTAGAAACCACCCCCAAAATTAATATAGAGCAGTGAATGTTGTCTGTTTCCAAACACTTCCCTAGTTAACAGTAGTGCAATTCTACAATTTCAGGCACAAAAATCTTCCCTCTTCTATTTCAACATTTCATCATTGGGCTAGATTTCCATTAAAATGGAAGATGCTCCATTCCTTTCACAGTGGATAAATTGAACTGTTTCTGGGTAATTCATTCCTCCACAGATAGGATAATTGCCAGCCTTTATGATGGCCCCATTTATTGTTGTTGTTAGTTGCAAAGTTATGTCCGACCCATCGCAACCCCATGGACAACGTTCCTCCAGGCCTGCCTGTCCTCTACCTGGAATCCATTTAAGCTCACGCCTACTGCTTCAGTGACTCCATCCAGCCACCTCATTCTCTGTCGTCCCCTTCTTCTTTTGCCCTCCATTGTTCCCAGCATTAGGCTCTTCTCCAGTGAGTCCTTCCTTCTCATTAGATGGCCAAAGTATTTGAGTTTCATCTTTAGGATCTGGCCTTCTAAAGAGCACTCAGGGTTGATCTCCTCTAGGAGTGACCGGGACTTGCAGGAGTCTTCTCCAGCACCATAGTTCAAAGGCCTCCATTCTTTGGCACCCACTGAAGAAGGAAATGGCAACCCACTCCAGTATCTGAAGTTTGCCATGAAAACCCCATGGACAGTACCAAAAGGTCCCATTTACAATTGCAGGCAAATTAACACTGGATGCCAATTACATAAGATTGGAAAAGCCAAACTTTATTGAGGAGAAGGGTTCACAAAGGACCCTCTTCAAATATGATTTAGCTTTTATAGGCAATATTTTGGAGTGGAACTTTCTTACCCCTCCATCATTCAAAGCCCTCACTCTGAACTGATACGTTGTTCCAGGCAGAAGATTGCTGACAGTACATTCAAGGTCTGGACCATGATAGACCTCCGAGACCACCTCTTCAGGTCCAGTCATTTCTATGCTGTATGCTGAGATATGACTGCTACTTTCTGATACAGGGGGAGCATCTGGAAAGAGATGTTGAGACAATTAATATCATTGCAAGGAAGCTGGTACTATTACACAGCCAAAATTACTTTATTTTAACTATCCATTTTCTAAATTGTGGGTGCTCCAACATTAGAGGCTTTTAAAGAAGAGATTGGACAAGGATTTATCTGAAATGGTATAGGATTTTCTGCTTGAGTAGGGGGTTGGACTAGAAGACCACCAATGTCCCTTCCAACTCTGTTATTTCTGTTACCTTTGGCATTGACAAAATTACTATCAGTCAACTGCAAAACGTAGATTTACCCAGAACAGCTTACATCCTTGATTTTCATACATAAATTTTGAAGAAATATTTATTTATGCAGCGTATGGCATAACATACCGTATTTTCCAGTGTATAAGATGACTTTTTAGCCTATTAAAATCATTCAAAAAATCGGGGGTTGTCTCATACGCCGGGTATACAGCGAGCTGAAACTTACCGGTTCCAATCTGGTCTGAATGCCATTAAATACCGCTGCCGTACTGCTGTACTGAGCTGCATTTTCCATGCTGGCAGCTCTGAGCTGCCTTTCAGCTCAGAATTTCCACATAGTGCATACTGCTATGAGCCAGTCTGCTCGGACTGTCTTGGAGTCAGGAAGGCGGACTGATGATGTCACACCCTCTGCCAATCCGAGCAGGCCTTGTATTCATTAATAGAAAAATGCATTGCTCGCCGTGATTGGCTGGGTGCTGTATACTGTAATGGCGATACCTGACCTGACAGTATTACTGCACCGTACCGCCTGAAAGGCCAACAGTATAATATACAACTGGCTAACAGTCAAGACCCTATCATGGGTCCACCAGCAAGAAGAAAGAAATATGAAGCCAGTTTCAAACCAAACCCTATATTTTAACAGGAAAAGTAGGGGGTCGTCTTATACACCCAGTCGTCTTTTACGCCGGAATATACAGTACATGGACTAGCAATATATATATTAACATTTCACCTCGGTTTGTAAAACGCAATAAAATATAAATATTAAAAAGATCTATATTCAAATGCCAATATCTAGGCCATCTAACCATTGAAGCGCAGCGCTGTTTATTTTTTTTTAAATCAGATACTGGACCGGTGATATGATCTCAGCTTGCAGCTGGTCACAATATGATCTGCAGTTTGACGTGGGATCCTGCAGTCCACACTGAGGGGAGGATACTACGCCCCATTGAAGAAGGAAATGAATTTCAAATC
The DNA here is from genome assembly GCF_051295495.1 of Thamnophis sirtalis. Lineage (NCBI taxonomy): Eukaryota > Metazoa > Chordata > Lepidosauria > Squamata > Natricidae > Thamnophis > Thamnophis sirtalis. The sequence continues at coordinate 15,501,426 of NW_028261391.1, forward strand.
CTAATAACTTACCCCACTGCAATTGTATTTCTTTATGCTTTGGTTTTCCAAGCACTCTGGGTGGTTGACACTGGTCTGGAGCAATGCTGAGCGTATGAACAAGTAAACTTTCAGAACACTAGAAAAATACAAAAATAATGCATAAGATATAAAACTATCTAGCTCTAGTCCAAATTCACTTATTCTAAATTCACAATCGTTATAGTCTTATTTTACTTCAGCTATAGGCACCTTATAGGCTTTAAAGGGTAAAGGTAAAGGTTCCCCTCGCACATATGTGTTAGTTGTTCCCAACAATAGGGGGCGGTGTTCATCTCCATTTCAAAGCTGAAGAGCCAGCACTGTCCAAAGATGTCTCCATGGTCATGTGGCTGGCATGACTAAATGCTGAAAGCGCATGGAACCATGTTACCTTCCCACCAAAGATGGTTCCTATTTTTCTACTTGCACTTTTACATGCTTTCGACCTGCTAGGTTGGCAGAAGCTGGGACAAGTAACGGGAGCTCACTTCAATATGTGGTGCTAGGGATTCGAACGGCTGAATTGCTGACCCTTCTGATTGACAAGCTCAGCGTCTTAGCCACTGAGCCACCGTGTGCTTTTTATAGGCTTTACCCATGGCTAATTTAACCTTGGTTCATCCAATTTTCCCTAAATTGTGAACGAGTCACAAAGGACAACTTCACACCATTCATGATGCCAAAATGGGTTGGATAACGTATAGTTCTGTATTTTTGTCTGAAAACAGCCTCTATGCAATTTTGCTTTCCCCATGGAGAAAGAAGCATTTGGATTTGACACTCCAGAAAGAATGGAAAAATGAAAATGCGCATCAGAAATAAAATATGCTTGAGGACATTCACAGTACTTCAGGAAGCTAAAGTGTCTGTTCACTCAACTTCACTAGCAAATGGGTACCATGCTTTTAAGAGATCAAACAATGCATATGGTTTGATAAAGGACAGTATTTGAGATAGGACATACTCAAGTCTGAAATCTGTTAGTCGACTTTTAAGGGATGAATTATAGCACAGCCTTGTGAAAATATAACAGTGTTTTAAGAGGAATCTTCTGTTATTAATACCTAATTACTACGAGGTTAGCCTTCCTCTCTTTATAAAAAACATAATTGTGGCTGGAACTGCTGTTGCTAAGCCACCCAGTGACATGAGATTGTCCTTTATGATCCTGTTGCTTAGCAAAGGAAATTCCAGTCCCAGTCATTGTCATTAAGCAAACGCAAGACAGCATAAAATAGCAGTTGAAAATATACACCTCACTGTCATTTGAGGTGTGACACTATGAAAGTACTGTATTTTTCGAACTATAAGATGCAACCGAGTATAAGACGCATCCAGATTTTGAAGAGGCAAATTAAAAAAAAAGTTTTTGCACTCTGCAGGCCCCATCTGCATGCCTTGCTTTTTGTGAAAAATGGGGCATGCAGAGAGTTTGAGAGGCTTGCAAAATGCTGCTGGGGGAGGGCAAAAGTGGGCCCTTTATTTTTGTAATAAAAAAAGGCGGGGGGGCATGAATATGCTTTGGGAGGCTTATAGATTGCTCCTGGGGGCTGGGGGCAAAAATGGCACATTTTTCACTTGCTTTTGCCCCCCCAGCCCCCAGGAGCCCTTTGCAGGCATCCCAAAGTCTATGTACATCCATTTTTGTAAGGGGGTGGGGTTTCAGGAGGCCAAAAATGCTGTGTATAAGATGCACCCAGATTTTCACCCTCTTTTTTGGGGGGGGGAGGAGGTGTATTTTATACTCCCCAAAATACGGTACTTCCAAAACTTTACAGAAAACAATACAAGGTGACAGAATCACGACCTAGAACACCTACTTAGCAAAATAAAAAAATAACATACCAGATCAGCTCTACAAAAGCTGGAAAAATGGACAGAACAATCAGAAAGAAAACGGTACCCATTGCTGTTCATTTAGTTCTTACCTGACTGTGTCCGCCAGTGCTAATACAGCATGCCCGGAGCTTGTACAAAGTGCCTGGCTTCAAGTATGCACACGTACATTCGGTGGCAGGTCCTCTATATGCAACTTCCCATTGATTTGCTGCAAGGATAATTGGACTCACTCAGGCAAGTGATAAACTGTGGCTTAGATCCTATCTAGATTTCATTTAAGTCCCTGCCTTTGCAGTGGTTTGCGGCAATAACTCCTTTATGGGAAGAAACTGGCCTAAGATCTTTTCAGTCAGGTCCTTCCCATTCAATCAGGCCCTTTCATTAGTTGAAAGCTGGATTAGAGAGATAAGGTTTTCCTTAATTGCTTATAAAAAAAGGGACCATTCTAGTTTTGGTGAGACCAATTTATATATATGATTTTCACGGGTACAGGTATGCAGGTCTTGGCGTATTTGAGTCTTTTCCCGTGTAAGATTGAGAGTATCTTGGCGACGTTTTGATGAGGTCCCACTCGTCATCTTCGGGCTGGTGCCTTCGGCTTCGTGCTTGGGCAAGCAAAGCGTGATCGGAGCTGCCGTCTTTCTATAAATATTCATGTGTGTGTATGGAGTGCTGGCTTTGTTGCTGTAAGTGATTTGGTTGACTGTGTTGTTACATCTTGATTAGTTGATGGAGTTGGTGCATGCGGATTAGTCGGCTGTTTCGTAACATCCTGTGTGGCTGAGGCAACAAAGCCAGCACTCCACACACACCCACCAATATTTATAGAAAGACGACAGCTCCGATCACGCTTTGCTCACACAAGCACGAAGCCGAAGGCACCAGCCTGAAGATGGCAAGTGAGACCTCGTCAAAACGTCGCCAAGATACTCTCAATCTTACATGGAAAAGACCCAAATACGCCAAGATCTGCATACCTGTAGCAGTGAAAATCTATGAAAACAAATATAATCTGTCTGTCTGTCTGTCTGTCTGTCTGTCTGTCTGTCTGTCTGTCTGTCTATCTATCTATCTATCTATCTATCTATCTATCTATCTATCTATCTATCTATCTATCTATCTATCTATCCTCGAGCAATTTAAACCAAACTTGGCACATGGATGATTTACTCTCTGGAAAAAAAATACTGTGGGGGTAAGACACTCCTAACACCCCTCGCGGTGTGTGTTTTGTTAAGATACAGCCTGTTGTGCCTTTAAATGGCTTTTACTGTACTGCCGTAAAATGGCTTCTACTGTATAGCACAGGAGTTTCCATGGTAATGGCTTCACAGTACTCCACAAGGGGGCTCCCTCTTGTAAGGGTGAAAATTAGAAATTACGTTTGATCTGGACATTTTCCTCCTATAAATAAATACCCAGGCAATGCCGGGTTATCAACTAGTTAATTATAAAAGTTGACCAAAAAAACTTAATCTAAATAAAAATGAATCCTAATTTGAAAATGACTCAACATTGCTAACAATAGTTTTCATTTTGCAAAGCGAAGTTAGATGCACACATTTGACTAAAAACATCTTTTTGCAATTGTATTTTGCAATTAAAAAATCAAACAAACTTACATTTATGGGAATCTTAACAATCCTATATAATCTTAATAGGCAACTATAATTCAATATCACAGCTCAGAAAGTAATATTAACTTTTAAAAAATTGGCTGCTACATCTGGTAGTCTTATTTCCATTTTGATTAATTTACCATTTTTATTGAATGATGCATTAATCAAACCCCTGAGGATGGTGAAGAATCACTGCAATCAAATAAATTCAACTGAGAAATCTCTAGCTACTTGATATGAGGATTTCGAGAGCAGTGATACTTTTCTTATCTGTAGTTACATTTTCTTATGAACATTATGAATAATTGAAGAAATCACACTATTTATGAATTGAATTTACCTTCACAGCTTCCTTCTGAAACTTCTAACAGATAATTAAGGATTTCCGAACCACCGTTGTCCTGAGGAGGCTCTGTTAAAAAAAAAAAAGGATTGGAGAGGAAAAGAAATAATAAGCAAGTTATGAGAATGGGAAAAATTATTTTCGGTGGTGATTAGATGCAGAATCTATCTTTTAGTCAGTTGGCGGAAGATTACCTCTAAGATGGTTGTTAGTCTGTGTCCTTGTGTGACAAGTGAGAACGGCTAAAAGTTTATAAGTCCCATGTTTCTCCGAAAATAAGACTTATCTCCAAAATAAGCCCTAGCTTGATTTTTTAACGTGTGCCTAATATAAGCCCTACCCCAAAAACAAGCCCTAGTTAAGACTCTGTCCCATTGTCTGGTTGCATGAGGTGGGGTGAGGCACATGCATAAAAATCAAGCTAGGGAAGGGGTGGAGCTGCCCCACACAGCCTGTACCTGCTTACTTTAGGACTGCAAAAGCCAGGCCTCCCACGCCTCGATACTTGCTGCACCACTGCCTGATTTCTTCTAGGGCTGCTTGCAGTCAAGCACCATGTGGTGCATTGCAACAGTTCTGTTGCTTGTGGCAGGACTGTGAGTAGCGACACTGGCATGATGCACCATGTGGCATCTGGCTGTAAGTGGGCGCAGAAGAAGTTGGGGACCAGCGCAACAGGCCTGGCTGCGGTGGTCCTAAGGTAAACGGGTAAGATATCCCCCCCAAAATAAGACCTGGTGCTTATTTTGGGGCCCAAAAGAAAGACCCAAAAGACCGGGACTTATTTTTTAGGGAAACGCGGTATAAAAGTTCCAACTCCATAGCTTTTTCAGCAGACCAGAAATATATATGTATAACAGTCCGTTCCTCTTTCCCCTGCATTTCTGAACTTATTTCCCCCTGATTTGCCAAATGAAATCCACAGGAAGTAGATGAGGTTTTTTAAAAAAAACATGAATACATCTGCATTTGCTTAAATGAAGTCTTTCTTACTGGCACACAGGTAGCAGAACCTTTTCATTTTAAATGTTCCTTGTCACTTGTTTGTTTTGTGGTGACTTGTTGTATTTAGCGTCTGGAGCAACACTCAGTTGTTATGTTGCTTCATCCTTGTTAATGGTACATTCAGACGTCTGGTCTAGGGATTAAGGCACCTGACTACCCTGCTTCCCTGAAAATAAGACCTCCCTGGATAATAAGCCCAATCGGGGTTTTAAGTGCATGTGCTAAAATAAGCCCTCCCCCCAAAATAAGCTGTGAGTTCTAGTCCTGCTTTAGGCTTGAAAGCCAGCTGAATGTCTTTGGGCCAATCATCAGTTGACTGTGAGTTCTAGTCCTGCCTTAGGCATGAAAGCCAGCTGAATGACTTTGGGCCAATCATCAGTTGACTGTGAGTTCTAGTCCTGCCTTAGGCATGAAAGCCAGCTGAATGACTTTGGGCCAATCATCAGGAGATTGTAAGTTTTAGTCATTCTCTCTCAACGCAACTCACCTAGCAGAGTTGTTGTCATGGGGAAAATAGGAGAAGGAAGGAGTATTAGATATTATTTTCACCATCAGTTATTTATAATAATAATAATAGACAGTACACAAAAACTGTCTAAATAAATAAGGCAACGTTTGTACAACATAAAAGAGCCATTTTCTTTGCAGGCATAGACTACATGTGTGGTTGGCAAGAGTGCAATATATTATAACAAAACAGCACCAGTCACCTCTACAGCAATGCCATGCACGTTAAATCAGTTCTTCTTGTGCTTTTAAAATACAGAGATGTATTCTTACCCCATTTCACACTGAAGCCATGAGATGTTACTGGCCCTTTAACAATGGGTCTGGAGGGAGGGCCTGGTCTGTCTGGGCTTGTGGTACAGACCATGACATCACTAGGACTACTTTTCCCTTCTACATTGGAGACAATCAGCTGGAATTTAAAAAAAAAAGATTTTTTGTGAGTCCATCTACATGCTGTGTTGCACAGTACATTTATCTGCCCAACGGCTCTGTAAAAATTTACCCAATCACATTTTAGTCGTTTTACCAAAATAAATAAACAGTCACCGCAATTAGACTTTTCATTTTGAATCCGAAATAGTTTCTTATGCATTATTCCCATGTTTATTTGATTGTGGATGCATGAGAATATGTTTCACAGTAATGTAAGTGGACAATTTTTGCAAGTACAGGTTCAGCAGTTGGGGGGGGGGGGGGGGGAAAGACAGCCGGCTGCCCCCTTGTGGCACCTTGTTAAAATTGCACATAGAATTAAAATTGAACATTGAAAACATGTGGCATGGGATTGTTATTTAAAAGCAAACAAGATACACAGATTTCTGCATGCACTTCCTTGCATGATAAAACAATGCTATTGTAACTTCGAACATTTACTACTAAATGAATGGTTGCAATTTGAGGATTATCTAACAACGTCTTTCCAATAATAAACATGCATGATATGAGAGCACAAACTCTTGTGCTGCACAGGACAATGAAAATGAAAATGAAAGAGAAAGAAATTTACCCTGAATTTGTATTGTGTGCTTCTTTTAAGATTCTTCACAGTACAGGTTCGGTCTTCTCCAGTGTACCTTGGATGAAATGCATTATCCTAAAGGACAAATTAAGTTACCAGTTAAAGAGTAACAGCAAGCAAAAATAAATTCAGAAATATCACCAAGCAATAATATACCACTCCAATTGGGGCATGAAATATTTGTCCGACTATTGTGGAATTTGCCATTATTTGCAAATTAATCCTATCTCTTTGAATTTTGCAGTGAATGCTGCTATGCTCTGGATTACTTGTCTTTGGCCCAGAACCTAATTTACATGACTATAATTATGAGCTGAGAAGGAACTTTAGTCATATTTTTAAACATTTTAGCTAACCTAGCAGGTGGTAAATGCCATCTATAAAACATCTATATACATTTTCTTTATATGATGTTGTCATTGTTAATGTATAGTTTCTTTCCCATAAGTTTTGCCACTTCTCTAATTGTATGTTATAGCCAAAGCTTTTTTCCCCATCGTACCATTGTTTCTTTTACTTACTCATCCTCCATTTTCCAATTTAGTAAGAATTTATAAATCTTAATTAGTTTTTAATCAGAGTTCAACAGTATCTGATCAAAGGGTGTTTGTTTTTTATAGAAGCCAGACTTTTTCATAACTTTATCATATCTAGATTATATTTGCAATTGAGGCCACCATGATAGTTTAATACCCTATTCTTCAAGCTCTTGCTTAAATTGTAATTTATCTTCAGTGTTCAAGATGTCTTTTATAAGTCAGATGAAATCTTAAGCAATTGAAATTTTTAGATTGGGAACCATAGATGAAAGCTTGACCTTCCCCAAATTTCTTACTTGAAATTTCTGAGCTGGTTTTATCCTAAAATCACCACTATTCAAAACAGAAAAATTGATTTTAAATCCCCATTGCATTCCTTATTGTAATAATAGTTTCAAGAGCCCTTAAATGTTTTTTTTTTAAAGTTTGTTAAAGTGGCTCCCTCTTGTGTCCAAAAAGTAAAAAACACAACACACTTAGTACCATGTTACTCATGTTGAGGAATGTTCTTCTTTTAGTAACATCCTATCTGTCCACCAGGTACGTGCTGATAAAAGCCTTTGGAGCTTTGCCAAAGCAATAAAACAAGGTAGAACATTTTAGGGAGGGGTCAAAGTAATAGCTATGCAGTATTGTTTATTTATGCATCAACTGTCTGAGCTGCTGTGCTTGCATGTATGGAAATGAGACTGAAGTATGGCACTGCTCCCCAATGCAGGATGAAACATTGGGGCAAGATGCCAATAATATATGTAAAACCAAGTTCTTGGATGGGTGTAGCAATTTCCCTTTGAGTGCAACTGGAAAAGTTGCCAAGAACAAATGTCTCATCGGAGCCACCTTGAGATGGACAGTTCAGGACCTTTTTATAAACACCGTCAGATATTTAAAATGCTTTTTTTTAGATATTTAAGAACTTCTATGACCCATTTATTGCAATAAGCTGTTAGGATAGGATTGAAGCCCAGGGGGAAAAAAAAATCAGAAGGAGCCCTTGAGTCTCCCACAGGAAATTGAGGAGATGACATTACATTCCCTTGGGTGCATTAGTGTTACAGAAGCAGGTTGTGCAAACTCAACAGAAACAAAAGGGCATCGGCTGCCCACATAAGAAAATGTCAGGAAATTTAAAATTTAAATGTTGGTACACTGCAAGGTCCAGTGGAAACTAAGGAGAGCTGAGAATGTTTAGAAACGGCTATTGGCTCAGCTGCATTCATGGGTTTAGAGCAGAGATGGGGGAACGATGGATACTTGTGGATTTCAAGTCCCAGAATTCTGGGAATTGAAATCCACGTGTCATAAAAGGGACATACTGTAGTTCCCCACTCCTGATTTAGAGCCTGGGATGGAATTATTATGACCACCCTGTAATGCTAACTTTCCATGAAGGCAAAGCAAAATGTGAGCCACTATAAAAGTGAGGGGTCGTTGGTGCTCTCTGAACTTGGCTGTTTTCTTGCAAATGTTTCATTATCCAAACTAGATAACATTATCAGTGCACTGACAGTGAGAACAACTGATCAGCGGAAGGGCTTGACTCCAGAAACTGTGGGTGCTCCATCACTGGAGCTTTTTCAAAGTTTCAAAGTTTAATAACATTTGTATGCCGCCCGATCCCGTAGGACTCCGGGCAGCTAACAATACAAATAAATCAAAAAGAAGGGAAGGAAAGAAAAGATACATTTAAAAAACACACCATGCAGTCCATTCCAAGTGGGACTGGACCATATTTTGGGGTCAACAGCCCCAGGCCTGCCGGAACAGCCAGATTTTAGTGGCTTTACAAAAGGCCGAGAGAGTGGGAAGGGTCCGGATCTCTGCGGGAAGATCGTTCCACAGGGCCAGAGCAGCTACAGAGAAAGACCTCCCCCAAGTAGTCGCCAACCGGCATTGCCCGGTCGACGGCACCCGAAGGAGGCCCAATCTGTGAGATCTTATAGGTCATTGGGAGGTATGTGGCAGGAGGTGGTCCCGTAGGACTGGACAACCATTTGTCTGAAATGGTGTAGGGCAGGGATGGCTAACTTTTTCCTAATTGAGTGCCCAAAGTGCACAAGCGTGCATGTGAATGCAATGCGTGCCCCCTTGTGCATGCATCCCACCCTGCCCCTGTGCATGCCCCCGCTCCTCATGCATGTGCAGCAGAGACCCGAAGATCAACTGACTGGAGGGATGCGCATGCATGGCGGAGCTGAACTCGGGTGACAGCTCTGTGTCCACAGAGAGGGCGCTGCGTGCCATCTCTGGCATGCATGCCATTGCTCCGCCATCATGGGTATAGGGTTTTCTATAGGGCTTCCTGCATCACCAGTGGGTTGGATGAGAAGATCCAAGATCCTTTCCAATTCTGTTAGTCTGTTCTGTTACTTTGGATTTCAAAACTTACAATATCTTCCTCTTGAATCTCCAAGGTGTAGGTAATCACTTCTTCTGGTGTGCAACCTTCTGCTTTATTCCATTGCAGTGTGATCCACGTTACCCCAGCACGGACCAGTCTTGGTGCTGAAGGGGTCTGAGGGATGTTTCCTGAAGTGTAGCATACAACTTCTTGGCTAAAGCCACTGTGGAATGGCGGGGCGGGGGGAGATGGGGAAGAGAGGAAGGATACTCTTTAGTAAAAGTTTGGAATTACACCCTGCGGAACAGCAGTGGGTCTATTATTTAAAGTGCCCCTTCCTTGTTTGCTAGACACGTGTCATCATCATCTTCATTTAACGATCGCACGATCACTTGCGGGGTGAAGTCTGGGCAACTGAATGGAGCTAGGGGAGTGTTTACTGGCCGGATGCCGTCCCTGATGCCAGCGCAGAGTTTTGTTCAGCAGATACATCCTCATGGTGCCCAGAGAGAGAAATATCTGCCTCCACCTAGGCTCGAACTCACAGCCTCCTGAGTGTGAGGTGAGAGCTCTACCTCTAGGCCACCGCACCACTCCTTGCTAGACCTGTATTATGCGCATGCTAAGCCCCATTCTCTCTCTGAAAAAGGAAGAACGTGGTTGCGATTCATAATAGAAGCGTCTCCGTCTTTTAGCCGAGATTACACTATTGATTCTCAGCTACGCTTAACGGATTAAAGAGAGTATGGACAACTCAGAAATCCTTCAATTCTGCATGGGGTGGTTTATCTTTGTATCCTGGTGATCAGGAACAGGCTTATACATCTCAGATCCAAAACATAGACATTACCCCATCTGTTGATCAATAGCTATTTCTAGACTCATATTCTAAATTATTAGATACAAGAGCTGGATATTTTTAATAGCCTTTTTTGTCTGACACTATTTCTGTCAAGATTTTGCTTTATACTATTTAAATACTTCCTGGAAGTTGGATTGGGTTGTGCTTCTCTGTTCCGACAGAGGCTTCCCAAGAGCATGAAACGAACTCCCTCTCCCGGCAAAACCCCCTCTTATTAATTTACAGCGAATTCTGCTCATTCACAGCAGGCAAAGTCTTTCAAAGGAGGATTTACAGTCACAGACCTTATCTGGCTTGGAAAGCTGACAGGCCGATATCTGCAGAACTTGGCAAGGAGTCTCGGAGAGTCATGAACCAATTAACTGAAGTAATTGTCTCCTGCAAACTCCCCTCCCCTTTCGCTCCTCTTCATTCCCTATGGGAGGGGCCATTCACTATACACCTGTGGCCTTACTCACAAATTGACCCCTGTTCTTTAGCTGTTCCCTTCGTCCCGCAACTCTGCACACGCACACACTGGGAACAGGCTCCAGCTGTTCATCTGCCTCACTGATGTCTGCCTCTGAAGCAGGGGTGGGTTCCGGTACTGCCGGTTGGCTTGTGGGCGCATTGTGTGCGCTTGATATGCATTGCACTTGCATGCACAGTGCAATAAAAATGTTATATGCATGTGCAGAAGCAAAAAACAAGATAGGGGAGTCTACAGCTTGGGGTTCAGGGGCGTGGCAGGCCTGGGTCACTATCGGTTTCAGCCACCCAGGCCACCAAACCACTAACAGTTCAGCTGAACCAGTCCGAACCAGTAGGAACCCACCATTGCTCTGAAGGCATCTGATAGCTGGCATACGGCCCTGGCCCCCTCTCCGCCTCCGACACAGAGCCCTCATCAGAGCCTTCCCCAGACTCCAGGACTGGCCCATGTTCCTCCCCAACCTCATCACTCTCCAAATCTGCTGCCAGCTCCTTTGGCTGCTGGCGGGCCACAACATTCTCTTTGTAATCCAGGTTTATGCCTATTCGATGCTCTTTCATACTAGGCTTCGATGTGTATCCATTTGCATTTCTGCTTAAGGCAAGCTATTTCAAACTCCCTCTGAAATAGAAAAAAAACTCTCCCCTGAGACAACACTGGACGGCATCTGATTGGTCTCTGTGAGAAACAAGATGCTGGGATAAATGGATCTTTTGTGTTTTCCAGCCACACTTTTCTTTCTCAACTGAGTTTGGCCTTTAGAAACAGCTTGACCGATGGCTGGAGCATGTTATCAACCAGGCACCAGGACTTACCTTATGCCGATCTCGTTCTGAGCTGCTAATCGGAATGTGTAACCCACAGCAGGACACAGCTTTGTCACCTTGTAATGTTTTTGGTTCCCAAAGTAACATTCTCTGAAAACATTGCTCCTTTTCCCCTGGAAGACAAAGGTGTGAAGTCTTATGAGCTCTTTCAATTTCTTCCCCCCCCCCCAAAGCAAAGAGCATTTTCTTCTGACTGGATATAAACAGTTCATCATTTACTCATTTCGCAGTAAGATGCAGCCTTTCTAGACATTTCCACTCAACTACTAATCTCGCCTTTCTATCCTTTACAATATTTTTTAACCCGAAGAATAGCTTCACGGCCATTCTTTGAGGGTGAGGCAGGTGAACAAGATGGAAAACGAAAATGATATCTAGATGCACAAAGGGGCCATGAAAAAATTATCCTAAGGGGAGAGAATCAATCACTGGGAGGTGGTGTGGCCAAATCATTCCTTCAATTATTTCTAAAGAATGAGGGTGGCGCAGTGGTTAGAGTGCAGTATTGCAGGCTACTTCAGCTGACTGCGAGTTGCAGTTCAGTAATTCAAATCTCACCGGTTCAAGGTTGACTCAGCCTTCCATCCTTGCGAAGTGGATAAAATGAGGAGCCAGATTGTTGGGGACAATATGCTGACTCTGTAAACTGCTTAGAGAGGGCTGCAAAAGCACTATGGAGCGGTATATAAGTCTAAGTGCTAGAGGAAAGGAAGAGTGGCAAGGGGTACCAGCATCTTGGCTTCAACAGGTAGGTGCCAGGCTCCAAAAACCAAGAAAGACACGTTGAGGTTCTTCTAAGCAATTTCCTTTATTGTTCCTCACCTATAGACAGAAATCTTGCCACGCTAAAACTCACCACTTGCTCCATCCAACACCTACTGAGAACTACTAGAAAGGAATTATCTTAACTCTCTTTCGATCACACAAACTATGTACACTTTGCTCCTCTGGAATACAATTCTCTCCCTCCATCCCAGTAGGTGAAAAAATTCCCAGGAACCAGGAACAGTGAGAAATCCCACCAATGGGAAACTGCACCTCAAGAGGAAATGCTGCAAAAATATATATCCTTTGAAATATCAGCAGATGCACTCAGCATTGCGTTGATGCAGCTTTGGCCAAATTTTGAGCTAAAGGGGCCGTTGGGTGACACATATCTTGATAGTCCAATATTGCAAAAGGCAAATGCAATGTTAGACGCCATTAGTATTACAGTGGTGAGATTCTATTCTCCAGGCACAAACTTATGCCATCTTACAGTTACCTCAATTGTTGAACATGCATGTGGGAACTGGGGTCACTGAGGGATAAAGGCTTAGACTCCAGGAAACTGGAGATGGTGTTCGTATCCCTTTACTCCATTTTTCCATTCTCTCTCGGTACTTTTGCAATTAATGCTTCCAAGAAACATTAAGAAATATTTGTGGCCAGATTTTATTTGCTTAATAGTCGTCCCGTTCCCCCCCCCCCCCCCGATTGCAACATTTTCCGCAACCACCGAAGAATAGGGTTTGAAAGGAAATGCTATTCCTCCAATAAATCCTCTTTTTGACCTCTTGCATTGGACAATTAGGACGATTGTCAAATTTAAGCGGCCAAGAACTTCTTCCAACAACAGGCTAACATTTTAGATGCAAAAGCATCGACAGAAAGATTCGGAATAACCCCTGGATGCTGCTGCTCAGATTATTCAGATTCTAAGATTATCCTTCACATATGCCCAGAAATTCGTTACCAAATTTGACATTTTCATGTTCCTGAGCTAAATTCAGATTGGAGCCATTTCAATGGTTTCACAAAGTGTCGTATTTCATACTCCAACTGCTGATTACACCAGAGGTTGGCTGACATTTCTAATTAACGTAGGCATTAATTGCTTGGAAATCTTCTCAAGCAAGCTGCAATTTTGGGCAAGAAGCAAAGGCAAATGATCCACTTGACTTACTGATTTCTTGGAATCCTAAGCTATTTCTCAACCCACCCCCCCTCCCAATTCATGTCCCACATAAACAGAAAGCTTTTACAAAGAGCTGTCCCCCTCTTTTCTACAGAGGAGAAGAAACATAATGCTAATTTACCAAAGGTCAGGCAAATCCTCTCTCCTACGTTCCTAAATTTCACAATACTTATGATTGTCTTAAGGTCAGCAGCCCAGGGACAAGCCTACTCACTCTATGAAAATATATCAATTGTGCTTTGACACTTCTGGAGAAAAACGGAGCAATTCTGCAGAGTTTATACAAACAAAAGTATCTGTTGAAGAAACAAACTACTGTACTAATTCCCTCTCACATTTAGACAAATGTTGCCTGGATATATTTCCTGGGCAAGATTTTCTATAACTAGCTGATAACCTGGTGCTGCCTGGGTATTTACTTATCTCCCCTTACTAGAGAGAGACCTCTTGTGGAGTACTGTGACTCCACAGTGCTGTACAGTAGAAGCCATTTTAAGGCACAACAGGCTGTATCTTAACTGACCCCCCCCCAGAGGGCCAGTTGTGGGATTCAATTTTTTTTACTACCAGTTCTGTGGGAGTGGCTTGGTGAGCATGGCGCAGTGTGGCATGGTGGGCATGGCGGGGGAAGGATACTGTAAAATCTCCATTCCCTCCCAATCAGCTGGGATTCAAGAGGCAGATAATAGATGGGGTCAGTCAGAGGTGGTATTTACTGGTTCTCAGAACTACTCAAAATTTCTGCTATCAGTTGTCCAAAACTGGTCAGAACCTGCTGAATACCAAGGTTTGTTAGGGGCATCTTGCCCCCAGATTATTTGTTTCCAGAGGCTAAGTAATCTGTGTGCCAAGTTTGGTTGAAATTCCTCGAGGCATTCCAGAGTTATGGTGGAACACACACAGACAGATTTTTATATACAGTATATATAGACTGTGTACACAAGATATATTTAGAAATATGGAATTAGTTGTAAATGTGACGGAAAAGATGGTGGGTTGTTAAAGAAAAAAGAAGAAACCAACCATTTAAGCACACCTATTGACTCATACTTACGACCATAATTGAGCCCAACATTTCTGTTGCTAAATGAAACATTTGTTAAGTGAATCTTATGATCTTTCTTGCCATCGTTGTTAAGTGAATCACTGCAATTGTCCAGGTAGTAACATAATTGTTAAGTGAATCTGATTTCTTGGTTCCACCACAAAAGCGCGTAGGACAAAATCGCGCTCGACAAAAGCGCGCTGTGACGTCATCACAGCGCGACGAAAAAGTTCGAAAAAATGTAAAAATAAAGCTAAAACCTTCCCCTAACCCCCCCAAACCTAACCCTAAACCTAACCCTAAACCTAACTCTTAACCTAACCCTAAACCTAACCCTAAACCTAACCGTTAAAGTAACGAAAAACCTAACGCTAACCCTTAACCTAACCCTAACGCTAACGCTAACGCTCTAAAGCTAACCCTAACCCTTAACCTAACCCTAACCCTAACCCTAAACCTAACCCTTACCTTTATGTGAATCGGCTTGCTTTAATTTAATTTTTATTAATTTTTATTTGAATTTTTCGATCTTTTTCGTCGCGCTGTGATGACGTCAAAGGCGCGATTTTGTCGATCGCGCTTTTGTCGTCCGCGCTTTTGACGGGTCACGGATTTCTTCACTGACTTTACAAGAGTCAAGAAGGCCACAAAAGGTGATCACATGACCTCAGGACACTGCAACTGTCATGAAGGTATGTCAGTCACTAGGCATCTGAATTTTGAGCCCTAAGTGTGAGAAACGGCAATAAGTCACTTTTTCAGTGCTGCTGTCACTCTGAATGGTCACTAAATGAATTGTTGTAAGTCGAGAACCATCTGTACATTTCTCTAGCTCAACTATCAGAGAAAGAGAGAAACTGAGGAAAGGGAATATGGGAGGGAAGGGATTTATAATCTGGATGCAGGATAAAATTACTGCAATTGTAATTAATAAATTAATTGTAACTAATAAGCTGAAAACTCTCCTTCTAAAACTATTCTGATATAATTGATTCTTTCTGTCATCAAAAGAATCACCGGAAATTTCTCATATCTATTTATATATAAATTGCTCTGTGTGTGTGTCTGTGTGTGTGTGTGTGTGTGTGTTTGTGTCTGTGTGTGTGTGTGTGTGTGTTTCAGCATAACTCTGGAACACTTCGAGCAATTTCAACCAAACTTGGTACACAGACGACTTACTCTCTGGAAACAATTACTGTGGGGGTAAGACACCCCAACCCCCCCTCCTTAGAGTGTGTGTTCTGTTAAGATACAGCCTTCAAATGGCTTCTACCGTACTGCCATAAATGGCTTCTACTGTACAGTGCAGTGGAGTTGCCATGGTAATGGCTTTACAGTACTCCACAAGGGGGCTCCCTCTGGTAAGGGGGGAAAATCCAACATTAGATTGGTCTGGACATTTTCAGCAAGGTTTTGATTATTTTTGAGGACAAATGTGTGGCCACGATCAATAAAACGTTACTGCAACTTGGTCTGCCTGCAGACGACCGACACGACGTACTTCACAAACATTACATACCAGAAAAGAACTACAACCTCAAACAGCTTAGTGCAAATATCGCGGACAAGAAGCTAGCAAAACAACAAGGTGGTATCGCTTTCCTTGATGCTTCTGGGGGCACAGGGAAAACATTTGCAACTAATTTAATTGTCGCCAAAATCAGGGCTTTTCCTGTCTAATACAGGATTAGGATAAATAAACATCCAGGCAACACTGGGTTATCAGCTAGTTTATCTATAAAATGTCAGTATATTCTTGTAGGTGATGGATCAAGCATTTGCTTTTTCTTGCTTGTCCTTTCCTTTTATTGTTATAACTGAGTGGAGAAAAGATATGTAAAACCATCCCTTGAAGTTACAATGGCTGCATCACTCCTGCAGCCACCTAACTGCATTTTCAACCAACTGCGCCATCCTGAAGCCAAGCGATCAGATTTTGTGACTTTTGTGAAAATTTCCAGCCCCAAATGGCAAGACATCACCATTGGATAAGTTAAATTTAGACTTACTACCATTGTCATTCACTTAACGAATGGGTGATTTGCTGAACAACCATGGTGGCTCGCTTAACAACCATCATGAAAATAGTCATAAAATTGAGTCCAGTCATGTGGTAACTTGACCTACGGCAGTAATGACTTATGATCAAAGTTCCGGGCTCAATAGAGGTTGTAAGTCAAGGACTATTTCGTATTAGGGAAATGTAAATTTTATACTTGAAATGTATTCCTTTACAAACCAGACTTTGTAGACAAACTTGTGATTTGGGGGCATTTGACTCCCACAGAAATGTGGTTATATGTCAGACTGTTTTTGAAAACCTGATTTTACAGTTGTCTGTTTTATAAAAAAGTGAAGGGAGTGAAAAAGTTTGGAATGTTTATTCAACTTGTATGCCGCCCTATTCCCGAGAGACTCAGGGCGGCTAACAAACCAAAGGGAAGGGGAATACAAACAGAACACAAGACAAGCAAGTTAAAAACAAAACAACAGACACAACAGTTTAAGTGGGGCTGGGAACTCATCAGCCCCAGGCCTGCTGGAACAGCCAGGTCTTAGTGGCTTTGTGGAAAGCCGGAAGGGTAGTGAGGGTCCAGATCTCCACGGGGAGATCGTTCCAGAGGGCCGAAAAGAAAGATTAATTCTACCCCCACACCAGTGGTGGGTTGCTGCTGGTGCAGGTGCCCATAAATAGATCTGCACATGCGCAGAACATTAAAAAATAGGGGGGGGGAACATGCCAACCACTGGTTTGGAGGCGTGGCAGGCCTGGGTCGCTGCCGGTTCTGGTGACCCAGGACAACAAAGCACTACCGGTTCGGCCAAACTGGTCCAAACCGGTAGGAACCCACCACTGTCCCACACCCATAATTGTGGATGTTAGGAGCCTTGAAAGAGACAAATTTGGGAGGACAGTATTCGTAAAAAAAAATTCAGAAATGCTCATTTATTTCTAAATAATCAATTAACAAACCAATGGAACAATTTTTCCATGTTCTCATTCCCCTGCATTTGGATAAAGCATGTAGAGACAAATTAAGATAAAGGACAAAGGTTTTTATTTTCTCCTTCTAAAATAATTGGCACTTACTTCATCCCACTCTAAAAGGTAGCTGGTGATTCTTGAACCATTGTCAATTGGGGCCTGTGTAAATAAACATAACAGAAGGTTGGAGAAGGTCATGGAATAAATGTTATTCAAACAAACAAACAAAAAGACACCAGAAAATTCCACAACAGGAAGCTTAGATCGATGGCAATGCCATGAAAAGAAAAACAGGATCATTATGAATCTCACTGATGCCTTAATTCTTTCAAAAAAGGGCATGCTTTCAGCCAGGAAGTGTAGGAATTCTTGCTCTTATTAGAATAGGATAGAATAGAATAGAATAGCAGAGTTGGAAGGGATCTTGGAGGTCTTCTAGTCCAACTCCCTGCTTAGGCAGGAGACCCTATGACATTTCAGACAAATGACTATCCAATATCTTCTTAAAGACCTCCAGTGTTAGGGCATCCACAACTTCTGGAGGCAAGCTATTCCACTGATTAATTGTTCTAACCTTCAGGAAATTTCTCCTCAGTTCTAAATTGCTTCTCTCCTTGATTACCCTTGCTTCTTGCTCTACCCTCAGGTGTTTTGGCGGTTACAACATCATTAAATGATGCAAGAGAGTAAAAGGTAAAGGTGAAGATTCCCCTTGTACATATGTGCTAGTCGTTCCTGACTCTAGGGGGCAGTGCTCATCTCTGTTTCAAAGCCGAAGAGCCAGCATTGTCCAAAGGCATCTCCATGGTCATGTGGCCAGTCATGACTAAACGTCGAAGGCACATCGAACGCTGTTACTTTCCCGCTAAAGGTGGTCCCTATTTTTCTACTTGCATTTTTACGTGCTTTCGAACTGCTAGGTTGGCAGAAGCTGGGACAAGTAACGGGAGCTCACTCTGTTACATGGCACTAGGGATTTGAACCGCCGAACTGCTGACCTTCCTGATTCACAAGCTCAGCGTCTTAGACACTGAGCCACCGCATCCCACTCATGCAAGAGAATAGTAACACATTTTAAAAGAGCTGGTGTGGTATGTTAATTAAGATGTTGGAGTTGGCCTGGGAGTATCAGGTTCAAGAGCACCTTCAGCCATGGAAGTTCATTTGAAAAAGGGACTTTAATCTACATCACCCTGAACACCTGTAGAAAAGTTGGGATATAAATTTTACACATAAAATTTGTAGGATGGAGATCTTGGTGCTTTCTGAGGTTGGTTGATTGCATGTGAATGTTTCAGAGACTAAACAACCATTTGTCTGAAATGGTATAGGATCTCTTGCCTGATCCGAGGGTTGGACTAGAAGACCTCCAAGGTCCCTTCCAACTCTGTTATTCCCTTATATTCTGTTCTGTTAGGTATCTCCAGTGCTAAAACATGGGATTTGCTTCCTGTTTACATAGAGTATCTTACAGTATTGATGGGCTGTGTGATTTTTTCCCTCCCTTTTGAAAATTTTTGTCCATATCAATCCCTTTATTAGAAGATGTACGTTGACATGGTTAATATTAGCCTAACTATGGGAAATAGCATATTGGGTATTTTTTAAATAGAAAAGGTTGTCTTTTATATATGGTAACAGTAGTAACATTCCTACTAATTTTTAAGATGAGAATCAGTGGTTAAGATCTAAGATCGCTCAGGGATAAGGCAGAAAACAGCCCTTTAAAAAAGATCCACAAAGTTGTATGAAATAATCCAGTTCCTAACTAAAAGAGGGTTAAAATTCCCTTAAATCTGAAAGCAATTTTTATAGCGTTGGAAACTAGGCATTTTCTCCAAGCTCGATTACTGACAATTTTCTTTGCCTTGAAAGGAAACCTGTAATTCGGTAGAAGAGAAACCATTTATTCCGAGTTTCCAACCTCTCTCTTGCCATCTTCCTCTGGCTATTAACATCCAGAAAAGTTAACAGAATACATTGAGGCCTTTGACAAGGGTAATTAAAGTCCTTCTTGGGTAGTATGGATTTTCATCTTGTTCTTACCGCCTCTACTTTTTGTCATCTTTTGTTTCTTAAAAAATTATTGCCTCGTTTTATTTTGGGCTCAATTGTGCTTGTAAATTGAGGATTGCCTGTATTGCAGAATCAATCAATCAATCAATCAATCAATCAATCAATCAATCAATCAATCAATCAATCAATCATTATATTTGTGTTTTTATTTGTGAATCAGCCCGGGAACTTTAACTTGAAAAGGTGTAAAAATGTAAGAAAAAATAATAATTAGCAAGTCTCAGTTTTCTTGTTAGCTAGATGGGAAAGATGCTGGCTTTCCCAGCTAAAAGAACTTTATCCTTTCAAAGTGCCTTGTTTGGATGCAATGAAAAACAGTTCATTAATATGTTTTTTAAATACACAGACACAATATATGTTCACATGCAGAGAAAAGCCAAACAGTGTTTCCTAGCTTCACACCTTCAAGGTATGGTGGAGTGATACACCTTCCAATCATCAATTTTATCTACCTGGGGGGTCAATGGTGGGTTCTGGATCCCATTGCAACTGTACTGGTTGCAATGGGGCCTGGCGTCCTCCACATGAATGCGTGCAGTGTGCGTGCGCACACACCCACAGCGCGCGCATGCGTCTTACCCTCCAGCAACACCTCCACGAGCCTCTGCGATGCTCCAGCTGCTCGGCGGAGCATTGCGCAGGCGCTGTATGCATCATGCGTGTGCGTGGAAGCGCAGAAGAGTTTAAAGACAGGTAAGAATGAAGGGCGGGTGGGTGAGCCCTCCAGAGCACCGTACCAGGTGTTCCGGCCAGGCACCGGTACGCCCCTACCAGGGCGTACCGCTTGCAACCCACCACTGCTGGGGGTTAAGGAGAAAAAAATGGAAACCTGAAGAATTTCAGAAGAGAGAAGACTGCCTACAGACAGACATTTTCCTCAGAAGATTTACCTTCCACTGT
The DNA here is from genome assembly GCF_051295495.1 of Thamnophis sirtalis. Lineage (NCBI taxonomy): Eukaryota > Metazoa > Chordata > Lepidosauria > Squamata > Natricidae > Thamnophis > Thamnophis sirtalis. The sequence continues at coordinate 15,521,786 of NW_028261391.1, forward strand.
AAAGTCAATGAGTTTTTGGTCCTGTGTGAAGGCCTAGGTGGAAAAGGACATTCTGGAGCACAGCTACGGGTGATGAAACTGATGGGTTCTGAGCAAGATCCTTTCACGGAATTGTACATAGCATGTATCCTGAAAAATGGAACAAAGTTTAAGAAACTGCACTTATTATTATTATTATTATTATTATTATTATTATTATTATTATTATTATTGATTAATAATTATTGGGTGAGTTTCACGACATTACTCAATCTTATCAAAAGAGCCGCTAGGTTGGCAGAAGCTGGGACAAGCAATGGGAGCTCACTCTATTATGCGGCGCTAGGGATTCGAACTGCCAAACTGCCAACCTTTCTGATTGACAAACTCAGCGACTTCGCCACTGAGCCAGTGCGTCCCTTCTAAGAGCCCAGTATAAACATAATTATGTGAACTTTTTAAAAGGATTGCTGCATGCAAAAACACTAGATTAGGCTCCTGCTATAGGAGCAGTGTTTTAATTACTACACAATGTCTGGAGGAGTTTTAGCCGAAATAGGCAACTTCAGGGCCCTCATTCACACCTGAAGCCCTTATTGTGACTCCGAATATGAGACACTGGTGAGAATTAGAACAAATTTATTCATTTACAAATTTCTCCCATCTGGAGGTTAGTTTAATCATACATATTCTGTACATGGCCCTAATCAAAAGCCCTAAATTATCCAGGGGCCAATTTTTTAATTAGACTGAATTTCATGAGAAGGGACTAGACAGAAAAAGAATTGGATAACCAGGTCATTTTAGCTGTAAGGAAGCAGGATAGACATGTTTTCAATAAATAAAATAAAGATGTCTGGTTAGGTCAGATTAAAAAAAGACCCCAGTATTATGGAATGGATTGAAGGGAAGAAGAATTACCGTGCTTCCCCGAAAATAAGACAGGGTCTTCTTTTCTTTTGACCCCCAGAATAAGTGTTTGGCCTTATTTTTGGGGAGGTCTTATTATTTTTGAGGTGCAGGAGGTGGCAAGCGTGGTCACCTCATGGCTGCTGCTGTGTTGCAATATTTTCAGGGAGGGCTTACTTTTGGGGGGGTGGGCTTAATTTCGCACATGTGCTCAAAAGCCTGATTGGGCTGATTATTTTTGGGAAAACAGGGTATATTATGCTGATATTAGTAGTAAAAGACCATGGCACCACTGGGGGTGGGGTGGGGAGATACCAGCTCCAATGCTTAAGGGTGATTATTCAGTTTCCAAAAAAGAACCTTCCAGAGTACATAAAATTAACTGCATTCAAGTCTAGACAAATGCCTTGCCAACTCTAAATTTAGTTTTATTTTTTCAAATGGCGATGCCGCTATCCCGATCTAACCCCACGGCTGAGCTGAAAATGTCTAAGGGTCTTTCTCTCTCCTTGTGCTTTTGAATGGTTTCCCTCCTCTCCGAATCTCTCTGATGAGAACTTGAACAACGAATCAGAATTTATCAGGAGAAGCAAGAATTGTGGCATTCTTTAACTGCAATTTATGCTAGCAACAGGACTCAAAATGCCCTGCAGTTTTCACACCACCCCGTGTATGCAATGCAATATAATTTCATTTGAATGTGTAAGTGAGTCTTAAGCGTAAGCATATGAGGGTTAATATTTCCAAAAAATAGCACTGAGCATTGAAAATGTAGAAGACTGTTCTTTGTGGGACACATTCAGGTGGGATTCAGCTAGTTCAGACCAGTTCAGGAAAACCAGTAGTTCCAGTGATTAGTTGGCCCCGCCCACCCACCCCTACCCTATCCTCCTCTCCTATATTTCCATGTTTTTCAGCTCCGCTGATTCACGTGGCACAGTGGATTGCTGTGCCTCAGTTGTTTTACTTACCGGTGCTGCAATAGAAGGTAAGTTTTAGAGCTTAAAATGGGAGGTTTTTTTAACGCTACGCATATGCGCAAAACATACACTCAACGAACTGGTTGTTATACCAGTTGCAACCCACCACTGGACACATTGGAATGTTATTACCACTCAAATGGTGATATTTACATGAGCCACAGTGGCACAGTGGTTAGAGGGCAGTACTGCAAGCTACTTCTTGTGACTGACAGCTGCCTGCAATTTGGCAGTTCAAATCTCACCAGGCTCAAGGTTGACTCAGCCATCCATCCTTCCAAGGTGGGTAAAATGAGGACCCAGATTGTTGAGGGCCATAGGCTGACTCTGTAAAACGCTTAGAGAGGGCTGTAAAGCACTGTAAAGCGGTATATAAATCTAAGTGCTTTTGTTATTGCTACTTGGGTCAAAATATAGTAAAAAGATCTTTCATTTCTGGTACTGATAGCAGCTAGATTTGGGGTTTGTAAATTAAGATTTTTATGATGAGCCTCTTACATATTTAACCTTATGGAAGAATTCTATCTTAAAAATAGATGACAAGATGTTATGGGTGGAATCCAGAATAATTACTTTAAACCAATTGCTCTGTAATTGTTATTTGAAGGCTGTCTCTTAATCTCACGTATAATGTTGTTTGCCTAATTAACAACAGTAGCAATAAAATCAACTCAAGTGTCCTGTCTTGATAACTCAATTTGGACCAGACACCTTAGCTGTTTTTAAAGTCCAGATATCCTTTTATTTCCAATTGAGTTCACACCCACATCCTATTTGTATCAAATGTTAAATGTTTTAAAAGTTGAAATCATTTCACACCTATGGGAGCAAATTTTAAAGATTGTCAAAGTTTTCATCAGATTTAAGACTGAAATCGTTTCATCAAAAGATTCTATTTCAAGTTCATAGACCCAAAACAAGATATTATTTGAAATAATGGATGTCAGATTTTTTTTCTGACGCTTATGTAAAAAAATTTGAGGGGTCTGATTTTTTTCTTCTGATTTATCTTGTGATATTGTTAAATACTTGACATATAGGCGAAATGTTTATATATAACTTGCCATTTTCTTCTCAATGCTTTTGCTTTTTATTCTTTGTCTTAAGTTTTAATTTGTAATTGGTTTTTTTTTTTGGTTGTTGTTAATTGGCGGTTTTGTACTTATGATAGATGTGAGCAGCCTGCTTAGTTGCATTGGAACAAAATATAAAGATGTATTTCACAGAACAGTTTATCCCTGTAAAACAACATCCAATTATTAATGACTGCAATCTAGACCTAAAATAACATCCAGATCTTTGTGTACTTTAATGGCTTGCCTTGATATAAACTCCATTTGCATAATCTAGGGTAATAATAAAATTATTTTATCTGCTGGATAACTTCATAAAAAAACAAAAAAAAACTTCAGCAGATGGCAGCATTTGGCTAGTCTCACAAGTTAAGCAGGACTGTCCTTGGTTAGTGTTTGGATGGGACCTCACTTTCTTTTATTATACCTGACAGCCACCTTTATTATTGATATGTGAATACAAAATGAAAGAAGATATGAAACAAAATAAAAATAAAGCAGCAAATTCTCTCAGAAGCAAGAACAGGAGTTCAAATAATCTTTGTTGCGGTGCCTGGCTAACGTAAATTTCTTTTTAAAATTCAGGAATATATTCATCCTGGGTTTGGATGACTATTTGTAGTCAGAAGCGGGTTTCTGATTATAAAGAGAAATTCAGAAATTTGTTCCTTAGTCTGGCACAATACTCAGGAGTCAGGGGTGTCAAACTCGATTTCATTGAGGGTCGCATCAAGGTTGTTTTTGGCCTAGGGGTGGGCGTGGCCCTGGTGGGAATAACCAGCTCAACGTCACTCGTGTTGGGGGCGCCTGTGGGACCCTGAGCGCTCTGCCGGCGAAAATGGGCTCCCGAGCTCCGTTTTAGGCTGTGACGGCCTTGCAACCCTCTGCCAGCGAAAACAGAGCCCGAGAGCCCATTTCCGCTGGCAGAGCACTCAGGGCACACAGGCGCCCCTCCTGCCTCGCAGGAGAGCTGCCTGTGAGGCACCACAGGCCGGTCCTTCACTGTTTCCAGGATGGCCCCATGGGCCAGTTCTAAGCACCCCTGCAGGCCTTCAGTTTGACATCCCTGCTCAGAGTGGTTCATTAAAAACCAATGGAGTTAAGATGCTTACAAATTTAGGGCCTCTTAATTTAACTGAATCTAAGTCTAGATCCATCCCACAATTCTCAGCTTCTGTGATTATTCACTCTGGCATGTTTATCTATAGCAAATGTTCCATAACAGATTTTCTATTTATTTCTTTCATCCTCCTGAAATGGCTGGCATAATTAAGCCACTATTCAAATGTGAAAAGCTGAATTATTTCCTGGTCGTAGATACAAAATGTCATTCTTGTTCAGCGTCTTACAGAGCGGAACTGAACGATTTCTTCTGTTTTTAGAACACCATCTAGTAACACTGATTCTAAAGACTTTATTCTTATTTCCCAGTAATACTGACAAACTCTTCCTGTTTGTGAGGAATTACGTCCAGCGTGATTAGATGCAAAAGCATTCAGGACAGAGGGAGAAAACTCCCCTTTTTTCAAGTCAGATAGAAAATCTTTAAAAATCTTGAAAAGTTTGAATCCAGTCTTTTAAAGCAATTCCTTTGAGATTGCAGAGTTGGGGATGATGGAAACTTAAGGGTTTTACAGCAATTAGAAAAACAATGATAAATTAATATGATATAAATCTAATAAATAAATCAATGGTCATGCTTGCTTCAGCTGGCCAGAATAAGGCTAATGACTGCATGGACGCTTCAGGTTGTCAAATGTTATTGTAATGCATCTGAGAATCATATAAAACCCATTCTAAAAATTTAACTTGAGATTTAGGAATCATCAGAAATTTTAAAAATGGACAGCTGGCAAAGAGAATCACCAGTCCTTGTCCAATGTAATTTTAAAAAACACAGCATTTTCACAGCCTTAATTTTATTTACTTGTCCTGACCTAGGCTTCCCAAGAGCATGAAGCAAACAAAAAACCCTTTTATTAAGTTACTGTGAATTCTGCTCATTCACATCCAACAAAGTCTTTCAAGGGAGGATTTACAGTCACAGACCTTATCTGGCTTGGAGAGCTACAAAACTTGGCAAGGAGTCTTGGGAGAGTCATGAACCAATTAAGCAAACTAATTGTCTCCTGCAAACTCCACTCCCTTTTCGCTCCTCTTTTATTTCCTCTGGGAGGGGCCATTCATCGTCCACTTGTGGCCTTATTCCCAAGTCAACCCCTGTTCTTTAGCTGTTCCCTTTGTCCGGGAACTCTTCGCATGCGCACACTGGGAACAGGCTCCAGCTGTTCATCTGCTTCACTGATGTCTGACTCTGAAGGCATCTGATAACTGGCATACGGCCCTGGCCTCCTCTCTGCTTCTGACACAGAGCCCTCATCAGAGCCTTCCTCAGACTCCAGGACTGGCCCATGTTCCTCCCCAACCTCCTCACTCTCCGAATCTGCTGCAAGCTCTGCTGGCAGGCCACAACACGACTTTACTACCATGTTCCAAAAAGTTCCATGCTCTGTTAAGCCTTGCGAATATTGACAAGGCTAGAAAATTTTGTGAACAGCTAAAAAAACCAACCCCTTCTATGATACATTACTGAAAGCTGATAGTCAGTTTGGGATATTTGTCAGCATTTACTTGGCTGAATCCCCAAAGTGAAAAACATGCTTATTTTAAAACATTCATGCATCGTTACTGTTGTCAACATTTGCCAGAACACATCAATTTTGGAATGTCTATTATGATATCTAGAATGAAATGTATTAAGTTGCGAAGTCTCACCTGACATGATATTCTGTTGCAGGCCTAAGATCTTTCAGTTTGTATTCCAATTCTTCTCCACTGGAAAAGAGACAGAGTTGTAACAAACAAACAAAATGAAAAGTGCAGTACTGAATTATTCAGCAAATATGCCCTATATCTTAAGATCCCATCCAATATATTCCAATTATATACATGACCTCAGCAATGAGAATAAATTTTGCCCAATACCAAAAGAAAAATATAATCCCAACAATATCTGATTGGAAACATGCAACTATGGGAAAATTAACAAATATTCACAACAGAAGTTTAACCCTAATCCAAACCAAATTGGAACAAGAATCTGCATGCATAGATCACATAGCATGGTAAACATAATCATTTTGGTTCCTAGTAGACCTAAACATTTATTAATATTGTAATAAACAGGTGCACAAATGGAGGGAGTTAGAAATCTAAAAGATTTTCCACTCTTTTTTCACCTATTCATATTCTAGGTAAAGGTAAAGGTTCCCCTCGCACATATGTGCTAGTTGTTCCCAACTCTAGGAGTCGCTGCTCATCTCCGTTTCAAAGCTGAAGAGCCAGCACTGTCCGAAGATGTCTCCGTGGTCATGTGGATGTTGCATGACCAAACGCCAAAGGCGCATTGAGAACGCTGTTACCTTCCCACCAAAGGGAATCCCTATTTTTCTACTTGCATTTTTACATGCTTTCGAACTGCTAGGTTGGCAGAAGCTGGGACAAATAATGGGAGCTCACTCCATTACGCAGTGCTAGGGATTTGAACCGCCAAACTGCCGCCCTTTCATTTTGATAATGAAATGGTACTCAACTCTACAAAAAAAAATGTGGATTTGCTTCCATGCCTTGCTGCTTCAAATAGAAACCATGACACCTAACGTCGTGCACATGCAGAATTTTACCTGTAGATTGTTTTGTATTTTCCATCCCTCCCTTTGTCTGATAAGGCAACTTCGTAAGTACAAGTATAAGGCAAACCATTGCTGAGTCTATCTTCACTTGAAAGACCATTTGGAGGAGACCAAGTGAGCGAAACTGTTCTAGCTTGAATGTTTGACACCTTGAGAGGTAAAAAAAACAGGATGAGGTTAGTTTTCACGCCAAGAGGCACATTGACATTTTGGAGTGCCTATATTTGGGGAGTCAGAAAAGTTATGAACTACCAATTGAATACAATACTTGTAGCTCAGGGTTAACTGTGGGTTCCTTGGTGCTCTAGGTAAGATTGTCAATACAGTACTAGCTAAATATCTATGGAGATTCTCAGTCATCCAGGTCATGGTTGTCCCAAAGGTGTTTTTTTCAAGAGGCAACTGGACTTTCTTGGTTTTCTTTGAAGACATTTCACTTCTCATCCAAGATGCTTCTTCAGCTTTGAAGAAGCTTCTTGGATGAGAAACGAAACTTCTTCCAAACCAGAAACCCAGTCGCCTCTTGAAAAAGCACCTTTGGGACAGTACTGATGTTGTTACCTAGCTCGGTAATGAAACGTCTGCAAGAAAAACCAAGTTCAGAGAGCACCAAGGACCACAAAGTTATGAATTATCATTATACTTCCATCCATAATGAACCAAAACACATATCACGCTAAACATTTGAAATTCTATTATGATCTTGCTCAGATTCTTTACTTTTGCAAAGAAACGCTTTCAAATTCAAAACAGCTATTTCAGTTTATCAGCCAGTGGAAGAGCTTGTGTAATTTTAACACTTCTTTTTTGGAACATATGTAACATTCTAACACGGATTGCTTTGAGCACTTGGACTGGTTAAGAGGGCCGTTAAATTAAGCCAAGCATCTGTAGAAATATCGTGTAATCTCAGATTAGATCAGATGATGCAATTAAACTGCCTCAGTTATACCAAAGGACTATAACGGTAGCCAAGAAGAAAGATATTTACAGTGAACATACCATATTTGACCTCAATTAAGGATTTTATGAACTAAAAAAAAGAGGGGGGGGAATATGAGGACAAAAGGACATCTGAATTGGATTTCTGGCATGAGGACATAAACCAGTACAGCTAAGGAGAAAGGGCCTTTTCCCAATTCTTTTATTATGGACATATGGTTGCATAACTGTTTTGCATAAATTCACACAGGGATTTGGAACTTAATGTACCATAGCTAGCCAATGCTAAATTGGAATGCTTTTTCTTTCTTTTATGAGCACCAGCTAGGACACACGTAGCTATGTAGAACATATGGCCAAACAAAATCTTTTTTTTTTAAAAAAAAAATCAAAACATTTTATCCTTTCGTGAACTTTAATAATTTGGAAAAATCCAAAGAGTAAAGTGAATAATCTTCTTATCTGTACAGTAGAAATAAATATGGAAAATGGAGAGAGAAGACCAGGCTAAAAATGCTAAACAGATTGCGTTACTCCTGTTACTAAGATTTGGTTTCCTGAAGATGCAATGCAGCAGGAAAAGGTTGATTGGCCAAGCTCTTAAAAACAGTGATCCATGGGCCTTCTGGCTCAAATCCATCTCGGCTTTTAGTCAGTCTAAGCCAGGGGAGTCAAACTCAATATTACTCGTGGACATCTCAACATTACTCGTGGACATCTCAACATTACTCGTGTCGGGGGTGCCTGTGGTGGCCAGAGCGCTCTGCCAGAGAAAACGGGCTCCCGAGTGCCGTTTTCACCTGCAACAACCTCCTGCAATCCTGTGCCAGTGAAAGGCTACCCACTGCCCTTGTGAGCTCTGTTTTTGCTGGCAGAGGCACCACAGGCTGTTTCCAGGGCGGTCCTCCGGGGCAGATCTAAGCACCCCATGGGGCAGATTCGGCCCCCGGGCCTTGAGTTTGACACCTCTGGTCTAAGCCCTCCACCAGGAAGGCTTTAGAGGAAATTGCACTGATGTCTAATTCCTAATTATAGTTTTCTCTGGAAAGAGCAATTGAATATGGGTAGATGTTCATTTTACAAAATTCCCCACAGATCTTCTGATTGTCCAACACAGTGACCCAAAGTCTTATAGACAGTGGTGAAATTCATATTTTTTTACTACTGGTTCTGTGGGTGTGGCTTGGCAGGTGTGGTGTGGCTTAGTGGCAATTGCAGGGGAAGGATACTGCAAAATCTCCAATCCCACCCTACTCTGAGGTCAGCCAGACGTGGCATTTGCCAGTTCTCCGAACTACTCAAAATTTCCCGTCAGAACCTGTTGGATTTCACCCAATATAGTGTTCAATATTTAGAACACTATGTGTAACTTGATGTGTCTACTTATATGGCTAGCTAAGGAATACCCCCATTCGTTGGAACTGGGGGGGGGGAACCACTAGTATGTATGAGATATGTTTCTGATGCACACAATCTATTCTCAAAGGTCATTTGTCTATTGTAAATATTCATTGAAAACATACAAGGAAAGGGCAGTTGAAATGAGAGATCTACATTTTTGTATAAAATGATAAGCTGCTTAATTTTGTTTTATAAGCTTGCTTTTAAGTTATGAGAAAGATTTCCTGCTACACAGAATCAAATGCCAGTAGAATGTCCAAAGGAACATTTTATTTATGTGGCTGTACGTGTTATTTAGTTCTGCACATTAATTATTACTAGTTAGTACACTACCCAGCAAAACAGTCTGTTTTCAATTATGCAAGCAGATGACAGTTCGTTCGGTGTGTATGTGCCTGTCAAAGAATAAAACATCTTTCAAGTTAAAACACTACTTTAAATCTTCCACGAAACACTTCCAAAATGCCTGTCAACTCAAGGCCTGGACTACATAGTGATTGACAGGTTCCCCCCCCTGCTTTCTGCATTCAAGTCAATGAGAAAGTAAAAGAAATGTTGCATTCAATTTTGACAGTAATTTGTTTAATCGGTTTCATCCTTTTAAAAACCCCTTACGAGGTTTAAGTCATATTGCAAAACAACTTTCTCCTATTTGGCATCCACTAGAAGTGTTGATCTTCCAAATTTCCCTATTCTCAACTCCCTGGTCCTATTCCCCAAACATTTCCATACTAGCACGTTGGCAGTGCTTTCAGAGCCAAAGGGAAGTGAGGCTGACCATGAACAATTTGTTTTAAATTTCCAGGATTATACTCTAGTGATTGATTTATTTTGGTACAGCTGCCCTATTTATATACATAGTGCCAGGCATCTTGCAACAATCGAAATCAAAATAGCAAGAAATCTGCAGGGAAAAGCAAATCAAATATTACCATATTAAAAATAAAAATTGCACTAGTATTGCGATCAGCGGGCAATACGGCTACTCCTCGACTTACGACCACACTGAGCCCAAAACCCTTTGTTAAGTGAGTTCCCCCTATTTTACGACCTTTCTTACCATGGTTGTTAAGCGGATTGCTGCCATTGATAATTTAGTAACACGGTTTTGAAGCGAATCTGGCTTCCCCATTGACTTTGCTTGTTGGAAGGTTGCAAAAGAAGATCCCATGACTGTGTGACATTGCCACCGTCATATATAAGAGTCATTTGCCAAGCACCTGAATTTTGATCGCACGATCATGGGGATGCTACAAGGGACATAATTGTGAAAAATGGTCATGAGTCCCTTTTTCCAGTGCTGTTGTAACTTTGAACGGTCCTTAGATCAGTTAGTGTGGGTCGAGGACTAGCATTTACAGCATTTGATATACTGTAACTATTGAACCCTAATCCTAACTCTAACTCATACGACCAATGGATCCCAGCCTCCAAAGCTAGACAGCAAAATTATAACTTCAGGGCCTTTTAAAAAAATCAGTAGACTCAGGTTCTATCTTATCTATAGCAATAGCAGTTAGACTTATATACCGCTTCATAGGGCTTTCAGCCCTCTCTAAGCGGTTTACAGAATCAGCATATTGCCCCCACGGTCTGGGTCCTCATTTCATCCACCTCGGAAGGATGGAAGGCTGAGTCAACCTTGAGCCGGTGAGATTTGAACCGCTGAACTGCAGCTTAGCAGTCAGCTGAAGTGGCCTGCAGTACTGCACCCTAACCACTGCGCCACCTCGGCTCTTAGGAGAATGTTCCAAAGGATGGGCGCCATGACTGAAAAGACTTTGTTGCTAGGCCCTGTCAGATGCTACAGGTAGTCCTTGACTTACAACCAGTGGTGGGTTGCTGCCGGTCCTAACCGGTACGGCCGTATTGGTAGTGGCCTGGAGCAGCTGAGTGGCAGTGGCTCGTTTGGCTCACCCACCCGCCCGCGCTCTATAGCTGTATTTATTCCAAAAGGCACACTGCACATGTGCACACAGCCTGCAGAGCCTACACGCGCCCTGACCAGCAGCAGGGTGTCATAGGGATGGTGGATTGCATCAGGCACATGTGCAGCACACGTCAGGCACGTACACGGACAGACGGCGGTCAGCGTACCAGTAGTGACAGTAAGAGTAATCCACCACTGCTTTCAACCAGTGGTGGGATCCTACCAGTTTAAAAACCAGTTCGGTGATCGTGTGCTTTGCTGCGTGCTCGTGCAGAGTGTGGAGAAAATTTACTTTCTGCATTACTGCTGCGGAGGAAAACAGCGGAGGTGCAGCAATCTATTCTGCTGCGCGAATCAGTTGGGACGATATAGGTCTGTATAACTCAGGGGCGGTCAGGCGGGCCCACTTGTTCATCAGAGAGAACCGGTTCGCTCCCAGCTGATCATCGGAGCTACCGGTTCATCCGAACTAGTTACAGCCCTTCGTTGGTCTGAAGTTAGAATGACATCGAAAAAAGTATCTTACGGTTGTTTTTTTCACACTAATGATCGTTGCAACATCCCTGTGGTCACATGATCATCATTATTATTTATTGATTAGCCTATAGGCCAGGGGTGTCCAAACTTGGGAACTTTAAGACTTGTGGACTTCAACTCCTAGAATTCGCCAGCCGGCTGGCTGGTGAATTCTGGGAGTTGAAGTCCACAAGTCTTAAAGTCCCCAGGTTTGGACACTCCTGCTATAGGCCATATCAACATACAAGGTTCAAACACATATTACCCACAAAATCCTATACAAACAATTTAAAATGAGAATAGGGTAAAATACAATAATTTAATTCATAAATATATAAAATGAAATAAAATGACATAAAATTGCATTTCTGTATCACTCCTGCAATTTACCCCAATCAGGCCAGCATATGCCGATCTCAGTTTTAGTCAGAAACTGTGCGGCATTAAATGTCGTTTTCAAATTCTGGCCACATGTGAGGTATGTTATTGATCAACGTTTGGATGTTTGACAAATGACATCTGTTGATGATGGCTTTGGTCTCCACAGGATCATGTCATCACCTTCTGTGATGATCTGACAATCAACGGAAAGCCAGATTCATTTAACAACCATGCTACTAACTTGACAAGTGCAGTGATCCACTTAACAACTGTGGCAAGAAAGGTCATAAAATGGGTTGAAGCTTGCTTAACAGGTGTCTGCCCATTAGTCTTCGGATCCGTTCAAGGCGCTGGTCATTACCCATAAAGCCCTTCATGGCATCGGACCTGGGTACCTGAGAGACCGCCTCCTGCCGATCACCTCCCATAGACCGATTCGATCACACAGGTTAGATCTCCTCCGGATTCCATCTGCCAGCCAATATCGGCTGGCGACTCCCCGGGGGAGAGCCTTCTCTGTTGCAGCGCCAGCCCTCTGGAACGATCTCCCCGTGGAGATCCGGACCCTTACTACCCTCCCGGCCTTCCGCAAAGCTGTTAAGTCCTGGCTGCTCCAGCAGGCCGGGGGGCTCTCGTAATATTCAGCCCCCCGGAGATTGTGACTGTTGTATATTTTAATGTTGTTTGTGTATTATTCCCCTCCCTTGTTTTATTGTAAGCCACCCAGAGTCCTTCGGGAGTGGGCGGCATACAAATCAATAAAACTATAACTATAACTAACTCTTGTTTAGCAGCATAAATTTTGGGCTCAATTGTGGTCATAAATTGAGGACTAAGTGTATTCCTTAATAGAAGGGGCCTGTAATGTATCTCTTCTGCCTGACCTATGTAATTGGGGAGAGGCAGCCCCTCAGATAATCTGGTCCCATGCAGGGGTGGGCTGCTCCTGGCATTACTGCTGGTTCGGCACTCAAAATTTAGGCATTTGTACCTAAAAAGCTCTGCGCATGCGCACGTTAGGAAAGGGAAAAAATTAAATTTCTGCAATGAAGACTATTCTACACATGCACAGAACCGAAAATCAAGATGGCGCCGCCGCTGATAGAACCAGTTCAGGGGCGTGGTAGGCAGAGTTACTACTTACTCAGCCGAACTGGGCTGAACCGGTAGGAATCCACCTCTGGTCTCATGCCATGCAGGCCTACCAATGTTCCCTTTGCCTGAATTGTATGACTAATAATAAAGTAAACCATCAATGAGACTTTCAGCCTATCCTGGTCATAGTTCTCAGTTAAGGTTTTGCACACTGGCAAAATGAAGTTATTATAGCTTGAAATACATGTGGACGTATCACTTACATGTGTGATGGACCCAGCTCCCCAAACACGACACAATTCCTTTATTAGGAGTACTAGCAGCCACGGCAAAAAGTTTGTCTCTCAATGCAGGCTAAAAAGTCTGTCCAGCAGGGAGATGAATAGATGTCTGCCACATCTATTCATCTCTGCCCCCTGCCTTTTATCTCCAGGTGGGGCTTCGCTAGTAGCAGTGGCTCTTCCTTCCCAAGGATCAGCCCACAGATTTCCACTGCTCTCCTCTCCTCTGCCTTTTGTGTATCCGCATGTCAGGCATTGGACCCTCCTCTTTCTCATCAGCCACCTCCAGACTTGGGGTCTGTTGACTCTCCATCTGAGGGCTGATGGATGTCCCAGACTCCACCTCTGTCTCTCTCTCTGCCACCTCCATCCCCCTTTCCCCTTGGAGCTCTCAGGTTGCCTTGACGCTGACCCTGACACCCATACCTCCCCCTCGTCTGATTCGGCTGCTGGAGGGGCCGGCGTCCGACAGGCCACAACAGTCACGTGTAAAGCATACAAATCATCACAAATGAATGCTAGTAAACACTTTTCATTAAGCTATTTTCCTACATCGGGAAACTTTTTTATACCTACCGCCCACTTTTGTATCTCTGTTAGTAGTAAAATTTTCTAACTGCCCACCGGTTCCACAGTAATAGTGATTTTATGAAAACCTAATGAAAATGTTTTTAAATAATGCTATGAATTTTTTTAAAAAAGTCAATTAAATTAAAAAAAAAGAAAGTGCTTCAGTATCGGACAAAACCCCTACCGCCCACCATGAAAGCTGGAACGCCCACTAGTAGGCGGTAGGGACCAGGTTGACTACCGCTGTCCTACATGATCTTTGAACACCCCACACGTGAAAAGAAAGCTAGAAGGAACGCTGGAGATAATGTTTTATTTATTTAAGGGATCTGTTTCTATACATCCGCTTGTTTTGAAAAGGCATATGACTCACAATCTGACTGTAGCAGTGGCTGTAGCAATAAACAGTTTCAGATAAGGAATCAGGGTGATGTCAGCTTAGCATTGTAATGGTTGTTAAGGCTGAGCGAAACTAGCAAAAATAATTCTAGGACTACCTTTTTGGTTGGTCTTTGCTGCTTTGAGTTGCAACCCACTGCAGGGTTTTAAATGGGTATTTTTTGAAAAACAACCAGAAGTCGTACATGATTCCAGAAGCAGATAAAACTATTCCGAAGTACCACTGGAGCTGGGCGGTGAGAGCCATTACACTCTCTCTACCTAATTCATTAATCACATGCTCTTCCATACTTCAGCAGGTTGTAGCAATGCTGGATCAGCCACCATGGACCAGAAATTTGAAAACAGGGCTGTTTGTTGGTTTAAAATTCTGTTTAATTATTAAAAGGCATTTGCTCTGAGTTCACATGTGCAAAATATGGGTAATGAGATGGAAGATACAGTCATGTTTAACAGCTAGGGTAGCTCTGAAGCTCTGAAGCAGCTTCTTGGATGAGAAGCAAAACATCTTCAAAGAAAAAATAGAAACCAGTTTCCTCCTGAAAAAGCACCTTTAGGGCAGTTCAGAGGTGGGTTCCTGTCGGTTTTATTACTGGTTCACAACCTGCGCGCACGCCAGACGTGCGCTGCATGGGCATGCGCTGTTCAATGTAAATTGTTCTTCGTGCATGTGCAGAACAATTTACAGTGAACGGCACACGTGCAGTCACTGAAAACCAAAATGGCAGCAGCCCAGCAATGGCAAGGGAACCGATTCGGGGCTGTGGCAGGCCTGGGCTGCTGCCGATTCTGCATCCCAGGTCTGAATTCCATTACAGGTTCGGCTGAACTGAGAGCAACCCACCTCTGGGGCAGTTTCTAAAGCTTGCAGGGAGCTAATGTGACATTAAAACCCTTAAAAGTAACTGTGTGATTCTTGGAAAAGACAAAGCTGCTTTAAAGAGTTGCAGAGAAGTCCCTGGGAATAAGATCTGAAGCACTTCATCAGCTAACTCAGTTCTTTTGATGTGCTAAACTAAAACAGGGTGAGGAAAGAAGAGATCGCTTAGCATATAGTAAATATATGTTATAATTCATAATATGGCATGTAATCCTCTTTGACTACCCTGTTTCCCCGAAAATAAGACCTCCCCAGATAATAAGCCCAATTGGGCTTTTGCGTGCATGCGCTAAAATAAGCCCTCCCAGAAAATATTGCAATGCAGCAGCAGCCATGAGGTGACCATCCTTGCAGCCTCCTGCACCTCAAAAATAATAAGATATCCCCGAAAATAAGACCAAGCGCTTATTTCGGGGGTGGGGGTCAAAAGAAAATAAGACCCTGTCTTAATTTTGGGGAAACATGGTAGTATACTAGAAACCTAGTATTTATAATGATAAGACCAATGAAATAAAATGCAAATAAAATGTACTGGTTCTTATAATAGTTTGCCATAATATAGAGCTAATTGTTAATGTTGCTTCTTTGGGTTAAGGTTGTCTGTCACATACCTGTGGTTTCTCAATCCCAGAGAGCACTTCTTGCACCTTCTTTGTTTCTGTGTCACATTCTATTGCAAGAGAGAAAGAAAAAGAGGGAGACAGGTGAGTTATACATTACCTTCAGGGGCAATGAGGTCTAACCAATTTCTACATAAGATTTGTGTATCTGAGACAGTGCATGCTAAATGTTCTCACCACCGGTAATCAGCGTTGGGCTATAAACAAATTAGCATGGGTTCAGCAACCATGTGCTTAGAGATGAAGAACCAGAAGTTGGTGAAACACAAGTCTTATCAAATGTGAGCTAAAGTAAGGGATCCTGGGAGCTGTAACTCAGGAATTTTTGGATAAATACAGGGGTGGGGTTCTACCGGTTTGGACCAATTTGGGCGAACCGATAGCTCTGACAATCAGCTGGGAGTGAACCGGTTCGCTCCCACAATCAAGTCCGCTTACCCCTGCGTTATATAGACCTATATTGTCACAGCTGAGTCACGCAGCAGAGAGGATTGCCACGCTTCCCCAGCACAGTGGTGGGTTGAAGGTGGTACCGGAGCCAGCCCAGAGCACCAGATACTGTTCTGGTACAGTGCTCCGGAGGGCCCACCTGCCCACCCGCCCTCGCTTCTTATCATCCTTTTACATCTTCAGTGCTTCCGCGCATACGCACAGCAGCTGGAGCATCGCGGAGGCTCACAGAAACGCCAAGACGCATGCGTGTGCTGCACGTGTCCACATGGATGCCGGCAAGCACGTTCCAACCATACCAGTTGGAACGCAATCTGCAACCCACCACTGCTCCAGCAGTAATGCGGAAGTCAAGTTTTTTCCAAACTCTGCATAAATAGATGCAGAATGCTCATTGTGCTGGGAGAGATATGCTGAGTTGGAAATGTGAACATATTTATATTTTTGTGTGCAGATGATATTGTTGGCTTGTCTGAGAACCCAAATAATTTGTACTGAATTAAAAAGCAAGGAGCATGGGTCTGAAAATTAATATATTAATGATGGAAGAAAAGGGTTTTTTCCCCAAATCATACATAATTATTAAACATAACTAGGAAGTATGCTGGTGTAATGTTTATTAAACATAGGAAAATGGATGGCAAACATTTTAAACATGGGTAAATCCTAGAAGGAAGCATTATGCGATCTGCCTTGAGGAATTAACGTTTGTTGAAATAAATGACGTTGTGTCTAAAAGCCATGCTTCTGCTCACACTATTATGTGAAAGTAAGAAATGGGTAATAAGGAAAGACGTACGTTAAAAGAGAAAAGTGGGAACGGGATACAGATAATTCTTGACTCAGGAGCGTTCATTTAATAAGGATACAAAGTAAGAAGAATACTTTATTGTCATTGTACGTATATACACGGTATACCCATACAATGAAATTCACATAACACCCAGAGACCAGGCCCAAAACACATGACAATCCACACACACACACACACACCAAAAATTCCCCGCCCTTAAACCACCCAAGCATCCACACAACAGACCAAGTAATGCTGTCCAACAGCTCACTGATGGTGGCCCTTTAGTTCATTGTTGAGTGCACTTATAGCTCTGGGATAAAAACTATTCAGAAGATGTGTGGTCTGAGTTTTAATTGTTCTATATCTTCTGCTAGAAGGCAACAGTCCAAAAAGATTGTAAGCAGGATGGGAGGAGTCTCTGAGAATGTTGTGCCACTTCCTCAAACAGCTGGATACGAAGATGTCATCCAGGGCTGGTAGCTGGAGCCCAGTGATATTCTGGGCAGTTTTAATGATTCTCTGTAGAGCTTTTTTGTCAGCTGCAGAGCTGCTCCCATACCATGCAAGAATGCCGTATGTCGGGACACTCTCAATGGTGCTGCGATAGTAGGACAGAAGTAGATGCTGAGATAGATTTATCTTCCTGAGCATTCTCAAAAAGTACAGCCTCTTCTGTGCCTTCTTTGCAAGCATGTTAACATTCATAGTCCATGAGACGTCCTCCGAGATATAAATGCCCAGAAACGTAAAACTACCAATCCTCTCCTTATAACGACCTTGCAAAACATCACTTACAACTTGTACTTATAACAACTTGTACCACCTCATGGACACATGATCACAATTTGGGCACTCAATGGCTACCTTGCTTTTAAGACCGGTTTCACCATTCTGCAATCTTGGTTTTGATTTGTGACCTCTTTTGCTGATTTCCAGCAAAAACGACCATCGGGAAAACGTGTTTGCTTAATTTTGCTAAATGGGAGCAAAATGGGGTCTGACTCAACTTATGACTGCAATGACTTACAACAGAAATCCCAAACCCAATTTTGGTCATAAATCAAGGACTGGCTCTCCTTGTTCATGTCATCAAACAAGATGGAAGTTCAGGAAAGAAGAAGTGGTGAAGGAATGTGGACTGAATACAAGAATGAGCAACCATTGTAAGTACTTCCAGTTGGTTTGGTCATGGAAAAAGAATGAACGAGGACTTAGTTACAAAACAAAGGTAAGAAGGAAGAGTCAATGGGTCAAGAAGAACAGGAAGACTGTGAAAATCATGGTTAAAGAGACCTGAGATCTTTAAGAACAAAAATGAAAAGCTTAAAGAATAAAAAGCAGGGTATGATGCTATGCATGGATTGGGTGAAAGGTAGGATAGTTTGCAAGCATTGAAAGATATGACGAGGTATAAGCGAATGGTATCGATATATCCTAAATCAATGATGGCTAACCTTTTTCCCATCAAGTGCCAAAAGCGAAGGGAGCGCAGGGGGGGGGTCATGCGCGGGCATGACCATACCCCTAATTTTATGTGGGCTTCCCTGAGGGTGAAAAATGGCTGAAAATGAAGGCTGAAGTCAGCTGGCCAGCATGCATATGTGCGCTGGAGCTGACAGGGCAACGCCTTGCGTGCCCTAACAAATGGCTCGGTGCGCCACCTGTGGCCCATGTGCCATAGGTTCGCCAACATGGGCCTAGATAATGTCTGGCTGTTGTTCATTTTTTTCTACCTTAATCATACTTTAATTTCTTCAGTTTATTCTGTCTTACTCCTGCCTCTGCACTTTGCATAAAGGTGCAAAAGTTATGTGTCATAAATAAGGTTAGATAAAAGAGAGATAAATATTGTATCATATGTATTTCTCTGTCTTCCCTGGAGGTTGCCTTAGACAGTGAGATGTCTCAATTTGATAGATAGATAGATAGATAGATAGATAGATAGATAGATAGATAGATAGATAGATAGATAGATAGATAAGCAGGCAGGCAGATGAGAGACATAAGAAACAGAGAGAGAGAGAGAGATAGGCAGGCAGGTAAGAGGAGTCACACACAGAAGATTGATAGATGAGAGATAAGAGATAGAAATAGAAATGAGAGATAGAGATACCAGTGATAGATAGATAGGCAGATAGGTAGGCAGGCAGGCACAGAGGACAAACTAGCAGAGACACATGTTTAAAAAGACAGTTTATGTTGCTGGAGGTCCATGTTTTCCTCCTTGCATGTCATTTGGACAGCAAGGCAGGGCATAAATTAAAAGAACATCTACGATTACTTTCTAACTTAAGTTGGAAAAGTCATGTGAACATTGCTTGGATTGGATTTTGCCAAGAGGCTAATTAAGATAAAGTCACTGTACTTTGTAGAGCAATCATTTCAGGCTTTCAGCTAAACTCTTCTCATTAAGTTCAGATTCTTGGAAAACGGGAAACCTATTAGAGGAACATTTTTAGCCTTCTACCAAGCCCAGCATTGTGATTCAGAGGTATAATGGGCAAATTCCTAGTCCTAGAAGCTCCTTGGCTTCAGGAACTGCTGGATGCGCCAAATGAATCTGATGTACCGAAATGGTAAAATAACCATTCCAATGAGCAGGCTGGAACAGACCCAAAGTCCTAGCTGTTTAGCATCTTTTTTCTCACAGCTGTTGCATCCTATACTAGCTGATAACCTGGCGTTGCCTGGATAGTTAAAGGAATTGAAGTGTTTGTCTGACGGGGAGGCATTGAGAAGGGCCTTTCTTCCCCCTATTCCCATGCCCACCATCCCTGCCCACTCCCTTCCCCCACCTATGCGCTCCTCTTTCCCGCCCTGGCTACGATCCTGGCACTTTGCCCCAAATCCATCAGGTGCTTCCCCATTGGTCTACTGGAGGGCGAAGGTCACGGCTGGCTTTCCAAAGGAAGCTGTGAAAGAACTGACATCACAAACAACTGCCGCTCTAGGATGCCGCACAGGCTCTCCTTAATGGCCCAGGTTCTCCCTTCCCCCTCTCATGACATCACAAATAATTGCCACTCTAGGACACTGCATTCGCTCTCCTTAACGGCCCAGGTGTTCCAGAGTTATGCTCGAACACATACACAAACGCACACACATACACACCAGGGGTGTCTTATCCCCCCCCACCCCCAGTATTTGTTTCCAGAGGGTAAGTCATCTATGTACCAAGTTTGGTTGGAATTGCCTTTTTTATATATAAAAAATAATAATAATAAATAATAATATAATAATATATAGAGAAGTGACAAAGAAGGAGGAGGAGGAAGAGGAGGAAGTCCCTTAGCAATTGATCTTCAGAACTTTCCTGTTGCAAATGTTTGGATGACAGGTATAGGTAGTCCTCGGTTTACAACAGTTCATTTAGTGATCGTTCAAAGTTACAAGAGTACTGAAAAGGTGACCAATGGCTGTTTTTCACACTTACGACCATTGCAGCAGCCCCATGGACACGTGATCAAAATTCAGACACTGGTATACACACACAAACACACACTCAAAACAATGGATGGAAACTAATCAAGGAGAGAAGCAACCTGGAATTAAGGAGAAATTTCCTGACAGTGATAACAATTAATTAATGGAAAGACTTGCCTTCAGAAATTGTAGGTGCTCCGTTTCTGGAGGTTTTTAAGAAAAGACGGGACAGCCACCCTATCTAAAATGATGTAGGGTCTCCTGCCTCAGCAGGGGGTTGGACTAGAAGACCTCCAAGGTCCCTTCCAGCTCTATTCTGATTGTTTGATTGATTGACTCACTCATATTTATGACAATTGCAGGGTCCCGCCAACATGTGAGCATTGTTTGTTACCTTTTGAGCTAAGCTAAGTCAATGGGGGAGCCAGATTCACTTAACAACTGCAATGATTCACTTAATAACGGTGGCAAGAAAGGTAGTGTTTTATTGTTCTTGCTTAACAACAGAAATTTTGGGCTTAATTGTGGTCATAAGTGGTGGACCACCCACCCAAGTACAGGAAGCTGGACCTTTCCCAAACAACACTGCACAACCACATTTCTGTATGTTGTCTTCCTTGTTTTCCATTCACCCACCCCCCCAGTCCTTTTTTACACACTCAATCATCTGCTCTGGAGGACCAGAGGACCATCTGTGGCAAATTCTAAAGGTCTGGCAGGAGGGTCTGAAGGAGAGGGTCAAAGTGCCTCTTCTGGATTCCAGAAATAAAAATATTTCCATTGCTAGAAAAAATTCCAGTGGAATTTAACCATAAATTTGTAATTCCTTTTCAAAGACATCAGAGTTGTTGGCAATCGCCACATCATGTGGCTACACTCTGAATGTTGGAAAGAATTGCTTTTCTTTTTCTCCTTTGGGTTTCATGTTATTAATGCCACAACTAAACAAGAACCAGACCCTGAATTTTAGAGAGAGAGAAAATCATCTATGCATTGATGAAGAAGAATATTTTGCATCGTCTGAAAAAACCAGAAGAACTGTTCATAGTGCCATAAATAAAATAGTTGATTTATTTTATGTCAGCAAAATTCTAAGTTCTGCAGAGCAAAAGACTCAGAGCAAAATGCTACTGGTTTGGACCTGTTTGCTGAACCGGTAGTAAAAAAATGTTACCAGTTCGGGTGAACCAGTAGCTCTGACAATCAGCTGTGTGACAATCAGAAATCGCACAGAACAGCTGATTGTCGCACAGCTGATCGTTGTAACTACTGGTTCGCCTGAACCGGTAGCATTTTTTACGTTCCGACGATCAGCTGTGCTACAATCAACTGTGCCACCCAATTCACACAGGCCAGCTGATTGTCACACAGCTGATCGTCAGAATGTAAAAAAAATGCTACCGGTTTGGGTGAACCAATAGTTCCGATGATCAGCTGGGCGACAATCAGCTGGGCCACGTGAATTGTGTGGCACAGCTGATTGTTGCACAGATGATCATGGGAACGTAAAAATTGCTACCGGTTCAGGTGAACCAGTAGTTCCGCTGATCAGCTATGTGAAAATCAGCTGTCCTGTGCAATTACTAATTGGCAAAGCTGATTGTTACACAGTTGATTGTCAGAGCTACTGGTTCACCTGAACCAGTACCATTTTTTTTACTACCGCTTCAGCAAACAGGTACAAAACAGTAGCATTTCACTCCTGAATCTTTGTCATACAGCTGATCGTCAGAACGTAAAAAAACAGTTTGGGCGAACCGGTAGTTCCAATGATCAGCTGTGCTGCAATCAGCGGTGCGCACCTGAAGCAAATCGGTAGCAGACTTCAGAGCATTTCACCCCTGCAAAGACATGTAATTTTTATGTATGAAATTTACTGAACAGCTAACTAGCAAAATTGTCTTGTCCTGTTGATAGGTGAATCCAGATCATTGCCCATTTACATTCCAACAATTCAGCAGCTAGTTTATCTTGGCTGCACAGGGACGTACTAAGAAAACACAGGATAATTACTCATTTGCTGATAGAGGCCCCATTATAGCACTAATATATTAGCAACTCATTTATTGGACACCACCTTTCTTGAAGTGAGCTATTTTATGACTGTCATGACTTACAATTTTTTATGTAATTTCCAGACTCAGTTACAGTTATAACTCGAGGACTACCAGGTACATGGGAAGTGTTTCTAAGCCTAACACAGCCCGCCCCTCATTTGAAAGTTTTTGATATGATGAATTAACAAGTACCAATCCACTTAGACTTATTTACCACTTTACAGTGCTTTACAACCCTCTCTAAGTGGTTTACAGAGTTGGCATATTGCCCCCAACAATCTTGGTCCTTGTTTTACCAACCTCACAAGGATGGAAGCAATAGTAGGCTGCTGCTGGTTTGGACTGGTTCGAACGAACCAGTAGTTCCCACCAGCGGGTGGGTGTAGGCCCGCCCCCACCCTGCCCAGGTGCTATTTCATCTTATATTGCCGTGTTTTTGGAGTCATGTGTATGTGCGGAAGGCCGTGCACATGAAATGTGCGTTCACATTTCCGGTGCTGGGCGAACCGGTTGTTACATTATGTGACGCCCACCTCTGCATGGAAGGCTGAGTCAACCTTGAGGCCTGGTGAGATTTATGCTGCCAAATTGCAGGCAGCCGGCAGTCAGCAGAAGTAGCCTGCAGTACTGCACTCTAACCACTGCACCACTGTGGCTCAGTATAGAGAAACTATAATGTAGGATTCAAATAAAATCGGGGTGTTTTTTTTTGCAGAAAGTCATTGCTTTTTAGAACATGGAACTTGTTTCACGTTTTTGTACACACTGAATTGAATCTCAAGGGTATGTATCATTCTAGTATAATTAAGATTGAGCCAAAGCATCTCATCTCACAATATTCACTTTGCAAATTTCTGAACAGATTTTCCCCCCCAGTCTGGCTCCTAAGAATCAACACAGTTTCCAGGGTTTTCCACTGCTTCTGCAAATACAGGGTGAGGGATTCCTGCTTTTTTCCCATAACAACATTCTTTGTTATTACATCACCTTAGCTACCAGAAGCAGGAATTGAGTCATTCTTGACCTTTAAACCTTAACACATAGACCACATTTTCTCTCTTTGGACTGCTTTAGAGCACGGGTGTCAAACTTGATTTCATTGGGGGCCACGTCAGAGTTGTGTTTGACCTTGGGGGTCAGGGTGGGCATGGCCAGCTTAACGTCACTCATGTTGGGATGCCTGGGGTGGCCTGTGGTGCCTCTGGCAGAAAAAATGGGATCCTGAAAATGGAGCTCGTAAGGGCTGCTTGCCTTATTTTCTTATTAGACACGTTTTATTATATTAGACACATTTTAATGGGCTATGTGGTAATATAAATTGTGTCTCATTATGGAATGATGGGGAAGAATAAATTTCACCATATACTTTTAAAAAGAAAGACAATAAACAGCACAGTTTGATCAACAGACCATATTGGTGAGCATACTATTAATTAATTCCACAGAGAACAATTTAGTACTCTGGACTAGAAAGAGGTTTGTAATCAAGGTAATTACAAAGTTTCCTAGAAAGTCATAAGAGTACTGTATATCCAGAATAAGTCAGCATTTATTAAAAGAACAAGAGGAAAAGACTACAATGAAGCAGTTACAATAATGCTTGAAGTTTTTTAGCCATAAAGGCTTAAATCGAGTCTATTAATTTGACTTTAACCGGGTAGGCACAGATCAGCATCCCATCTACAGCTGGCATTGCAGATAAAGACTTTAGCATCAAGGCTGCCTTGATCAAGATCAAGGCTTAGCATTCACACGTTCAGTCCAAATATATGGGAAGGTTCAAAGGGTAGATCAAATGTAGCACTGATGTGTAATTCTTCAAAGAAGACTCATCGTTTCTTATAATGAAACTGCGGTGGAGTTTCCTAACCCATCTTTGAAAATCTAACTTTCTCCAACTTGGTGCTATTCTAGCAGAGCTGGACTTCCAATTTTCATATTGGCCATGTCAAAGTCCAACCCATGAGAAGAAAAAGTTGGTTGCGGAAAAACATCGTAATCCAATTTTCATTTAATTAGGTTAGGTTTTGGGTTATTGTCCATTTTTTATAATTAACATGCCTTCAGAGAGAGGGTGATGATTTTGCTCTCTCAGGCCTGGCCCTCAGTGGGTTTTTTGAGAGTTAAGATACCAATTTTGAAAAGACAGATTCCCAAAAGCAATGAAAGGGAAGCTGAAAGTTCAGACTAATCTCCTGGCTTCCCCATTCACCTACTTCAAGAGCCACTTGACTTTTATGGGGAGAAAAAGGGAATTATTTCTGCAGCTTATTGGATGCAGACAAGGTGAACAGGAGACCTTAGCCAAGTCATGTTTCAATTAAAAAAGAAAGAAAGCAAAGTTGATTTAATAATTTTTCAAAATTAGTCTTTCAACTCCGAGCCACGTTAGAATGCAGCCAAAGCAATAAAAAGCTTGTTGCATAGCTAGATATTGTTTTAACCGAGTGAACTGAAAAAGTGAACTGAATTATGCAGCCAGGTAGCAGTCGCGTAACTTCTAATTAAAGGAGAAGCTAATAGATATTGTGGCATTGTGTAAATTTTGGTTTACGGCTGAATGCAGCTTTGAAATTGCACACATTCCATCTGCTCAGCAGCTGTGTACTCTAATCCCCTTTAATAACCCCGGCTCATCCCCTGTAAGAATCTAGGATTCTTCAAACTTTGACTTTGCATTTAAGGCCAGAAATCTATTCCCCCTTTCCTCTGCCTGTTTTCAAGCAGATATTTCGGTTCAGCAAATGCTATATATGCATAACAGTGCTCTAGAGGACTGTTCAAGGCATCCTGGTGCTTACTGCACCAAACATCTATCTTCGTGATGGCGAACCTATGGCACATGTGCCACAGGTGACACGCAGAGCCATATTTGCTGCACACAAGCCGTCAGCTCTGGTGTGCATGCGGGAGGGCCGGGGGAGGCTGTTTTCACCCTCCCCAGGCTTCAGGAAAGCCTCTGGAGCCCGGGAACGGCGAAAACTCCCCGTGTGGGGGATGTCATGCATGCATGCGTGTGTGTGTGTGGGGGGGGGGTTTGTGCTGCATATGCAGGCAGGCGGGGAGAATTGAATTGTGGGTGTGAATGTGTGCACAGGCGATACCACACGCACACACAATTATAGCATGCCTTAAGAAAAAGTTTCACCATCACTGATCTATCTTTTTACAGAAATATTGGAGCAGAACAGAGGTTAACGCTATACGAAGATGAAGACCTGGAACAAATGGAAAATTTCTGGTACAGGAACTGCAGAACCTCTAGAACAGGGGTGTCAAACTCAAGGCCTGCGGGCCAGATCCAGCCCATGGGGTGCCTAGATCTGGTCTGCGGAGCCGCCCTGGAAACAGCGAAGGACTGGCCCACAGTGCCTCTGCCAGTGAAAACAGAGCTAAGGGGAGCCACATGCAGCCCCCTGAGCTCTATTTTTGTTAGCTGCAGGAGGCCATTGCAGCCAAAAACAGACATCGTGCTGGCCATGCCCACCCTTGCAGGCCCCCCAGCTCACAGATCAAACACAACCCTGATGCGGCTTTTTAATGAAATTGAGTTTGATACCCCCATTCTGAATAAGCCTTAGCTGAGGTCCCTTTTATTAAACAATGTCATTTATTAGACCCTAGGAAGCACACCTTCTCTGTTGCAATGTCTAGACTTTGAATAATATCCCCCAGGGATCTGTATGGTTCCTACTATGATAAATCCCAAAATCTGGCTACTCAGCTCCTGTAGGTTGCTTTTCATTGTTTCCAGGTTTTCCCCACCCAAAAGAAAGTTCAAGTCCCTGCCCAGCACCCACATGTCCATCACATGATCCAATCAGGTACCATCCAAAACTGGAGATGCCTCCCAATCACACCATCACAGCTGCAGGGCAAGACGTCCTTGACTCTCTGAGAAAAGAATGTTATTTTGACTATATATCACACATACTCCATACAATCCCCCCCAGCTGTTTTCCCACAATAGAAAATGCGGCAGGCCTTGAAAACCCAATGTAAAAAATGGCTTCCATGTCTGACACTAGTTTCTTAATTTTGCTGAATAGGGAATTCTGGGAGCTAAAGTCCACATCTCTTCAAGTTATCAAGGTTGAGAACACTGGTGGGTTGCAGGCGGTACACCCCGGTACAGGCGTACCGGAGCCTGCCTGGAGCATAGGGGTGCTCCAGAAGGCCCACCCGCCCAAGCTCCTTACCTGTTCTTTAAGCCTTTGGCGCTTCCGTGCATGCACATGGCGCGTATGGCGCCTGCGTGATGCTCCACCGAGCAGCTGGAGCATCGCGGAGGCATGTGGGTGACACCGGGGCTGTTCCAACTGTACTGGTTGGAACGGAATCCAGAACCCACCACTGGTTGAGAAACAATGGCACCGAGTGATATGGAACAACTAATAATTGTAAAATATCAGAAGTATAAAGATACAGCATCATTAGGCCCTGCAGATTTATAAGAGGAATTAAAACTGTATTAAAGGAAGGCGAGCCAGAACAGACTCCCTTTTAAAAACAAAGCTGCGGATGCACATTGTAAGGACAAAGTACAGTTCTAGAAAAGTAGAATGCTAGACTTGTGGTGACATCATCAAGGCGTCCCTATCTTTTAATGAAAAAAGAGAAAGAGAAATGCTACTTATGCAGTTTTAAAAATTCACAACATATGGGGAAGGCTGACCTCGTAATTGAAAGTGTGGTAAAGCATATTTCTTTCTGGTTATTAGGTTTTTTCCATCCTGCCAACAAAAGTGTGCATTGTCAAGGCTATGGTTTTCCCAGTTGCAACGTATGGCTCTGAAAGTTGGACCATAAGAAAAGTTGAGTGCCAAAGAATAGGCCTTTGAACTATAGTGCTAGAGTAGGATTCCTGCAAGTCCCTTGGACTGCAAGGCGATCAAACCAGTCAGTCCTAGAGGAGATCCCCCCTGATGCTCTTTAGAAGGCCAGATCCTGAAGATGAAAACTCAAATACTTTGGCCACCTAATGAGAAGGAAGGACTCACTGGAGAAGAGCCCAATGCTGGGAATGATTGAGGGCAAAAGAAGAAGGGGACGACAGAGAATGAGGGGGCTGGATGGAGTCACCGAAGCAGTAGGCGTGAGCTTAAATGGACTCCAGAGGATGGTAGAGGACAGGAAGGCCTGGAGGAACGTTGTCCATCGGGTCACGATGGGTCGGACACAACTTCACAACTTCACAACAACTTGTTTCATTGCTTTTGCTATGAAGTGCCGAGGATTAGGGTATATAAAATGGGCATCTATATAGATTTTCAAACTAAGTAAATAAAATTATCAAGTAATCTTGTTTGTCAATTATTTTATTTCAAGCATTGTGACGGCTTGGAATTTTTTTGCCTCAGGCACCCAATACGAAGGTCCTCCCGATATGTAATTTCAGCTGTTTATCAAAGACAATACTTAAGAGAAAGATATGCAGGAATGCATCCTTGGCTGAGTGTCAACTAAAACTAGGATGCATCTTTGAAGTATATTAAATGCAAACCATCCTTTCATATGCAAAACTAGTGATTCATTTACATTACAGAGCCTTCCCCCAAACTTATCTGCTCCAGATTCTAAATTTCAACATGTTGTTCAGTCAATAAATATATTTTTTCCTCCTTTTTCATTTAGTCATGCATGACCATCTGTTTTCGTTTTCCCAAGCCTCTCATTAAGGTGACTTGGCTCTTTTGCTTCCTGCTTGGATACCGTTTGCTGATCAAGGCAAAATGCGATATTACATAATATTATACACATGTGACATGTGACAACTCCAGCAAAATGTTTTTGTAGGCAGAGTGTTTTGCTGGATGTTATCGCCACAGGATTTTCTGTCACATTTATTTGTTTTTACTCCCACTCTGCTCCCAAAGTAATTATGCAGTGCCCCACAACTATTAAGCAGAGATTTGGCAATTTGGGGGCAGATTAATTTCTTAACAGTGTTAAGAAATTAGAGAGAGATCTGCAAATCTCTAACATTAATCTCTAACAGAGTTTAATGATACTTTCGTTTTGTATGTGGATCAATACCAGTTTGGGTCCATAAGAAAAGGAGCTTTTGATTGCACTGTTTATAATGGATCAGAGCAATTAATAAATCACTGGTGGTTTAAGTAATCAATAAAGGGGAAAAAATGCCTCTTCTCCCAAAAAGAAAAAAAAACAACCAAGTCCTTTTTTTCAGGAGCTGCCTCCTTCTCCATCTCCTCCTCCTCCTTCCAGAAAACCAAATGGATGAGGTGGCTCAGTGGCTAAGACGCTGAGCTTATCAATCAGAAAGGTCGGCAGTTCGGCGGTTCGAATCCCTAGTGCCGCATAATGGAGTGAGCTCCCGTTACTTGTCCCAGCTTCTGCCAACCTAGAAGTTCGAAAGCACATAAAAATGCAAGTAGAAAAATAGGGACCACCTTTGGTGGGAAGGTAACAGCATTCCGTGCGCCTTCGGCGTTTAGTCATGCCGATCACATGACCACGGAGACATCTTCGGACAGCACTGGCTCTTCAACTTTGAAATGGAGATGAGCACCAGGAATGACTAACACATATGTGCGAGGGGAACCTTTACCTTTACCTTATGTTTAAAGATAGTGGTAAGGATATGATGGAAACCTATAATGTATAAACATTAAAGCATTCCACATGAATTAATTTACTTACTGTCACAACAGTAAGCCCAGGTTGTAGGTCAGAATTACTATCTCTATGTTGCAGTTTGAAACAAATTGCTAAGTGAACAGTAGTTTGTCCAGGTAATTAAATTCCTGGCAAACAACCAAGGGCATTCCATACTTTGATCCCTGAACCATTACATTGTACTAAATCAAGCCATAAGTGGGGAAATATTTATGAGAAAGTTAAACAAATGGAGGAAAGAATATTAAATTCGGACATTCTTTTTCCTGCACGGAATCTTGCCTTAATCTTCATTCAGAAACCATACCCTCCAGGATGAAGAGCTGTCTGGGAAGAATGAATAACAGGGTTGGAAAAGACCTTGGAGGTCTTCTAGTCCAGTGTTTTTCAACCTTGGCAACTTGAAGATGTCTGGACTTCAACTCCCAGAATTCCCCAGCCAGCGAATGCTGGCTGGGGAATTCTGGGAGTTGAAGTCCAGACATCTTCAAGTTGCCAAGGTTGAAAAACACTGTTCTAGTCCAACACTCTGCTCAAGGAGCAGACTGTATACCATTCTGGACCAATGACTGTCCACTTTTTTCTGAAAAAACTCCAGAAATTGTGAAGCACCCACAACTTCAGGAGGCAGGTCGTTCCACTGATTAATTGTTCTCCCTGACTGAACATTTACCCTTAGTTCTAGGTTGATCCTCTGCTTGATTAGTTTTCATCCATTACGTCTTCTCCTGCCTTCATGTGCTTTGGAAAATAGGTTCATCTCTTCTTTGTGGAAGCCCCTTAGATATTGGACACTGCTATTATATCACCCCTATGGAGTGGCTCAGTGTCTAAGATGCTGAGCTTGTCGATCAGAAAGGTTGGCAGTTAAGCAGTTCGAATCCCTAGTGCCACATAATGGCATGAGCTCCCGTGACTTGTCGCAGCTTCTGCCAACCTAGCAGTTCGAAAGCATGTAAAAATGCAAGTAGAAAAATAGGGGCCACATTTGGTGGGAAGGTAACAGAGTTCCGTGCTCCTTCGGCATTTAGTCATGCCAGCGTTGTCCAAAGACGTCTCTGTGGTCATGTAGCCAGCTGGACCCTCAGTAACATGAAAGGAAGGCGCAACTATCAATCTTGTTCCAATCTACCTTAGGTCAGTTGAAAATATGGAAGATTCTATACTGTCTCAATGAACTACAAATCCTGTATTTTAAGAATCCTTATTAGAGAATAAAGTGAGCCACAGAGTCATTCTTTATAAATGTGGTACAGATGGCCATGGCTAATGGAAATCTTATGGTGAACTTGGTTTGAACTCTGTTCAATTTAGTATGTTCTTCTTTTGTATAAAATGGGGCAATGCGAGCTATGAAAGTAGCCAACTCAATGGTGTGGTTTATTATCAGGATTAGCAATAAAACCTGAGCACTTGAACAGCTGCCTAATGTTGGTCCGGACGGCATAAGAGACGGTAGAAGTAATAGCAAAAGTGATTCTTAATACAGGTGGGCCTCGACTTAGAACCACAAAATGAGCTCAAAATTTCTGTTGCTAAGAGAGACATTTTTTAAGTGAGTTTTACCCTATTTTAAGATCTTTCTTTTCCACAGTTGTTAACTGAATTACTGCAGTTGTTAAGTCAGTAATACGGTTGTTAAGTGAATCTGGCTTCCCCATTTACTTTAGTTGTCAGAAGGTCACAAAAGAGGATCACATGTCCCCAGGACACTGTAACTGTTATAAATATGAGCCAGTTGCCAAGCATCCAAATTCTGACTACGTGATCATGGAGGTGCTGCAAGAGTGTGAAAAATGGCTATAAGACACTTTTATTCAGTGCCATTGTAACTTTGAATGAGCACTAAAAGATCAATGATTACTTGCATTGCATATAGAGTCTGCAAGTAACCTGACTTCAGAGTACAGCCACAAATTGGCACACTTCCTACCCAGTCAATTGAAAGATAAGGCATGTGCCAACAAAAGTGCGTATAGTCAAGGCTATGGTTTTTTTCAGTTGCAATGTATGGCTGTGAAAGTTGGACCTCGTCAGTGGTGGGAATCAAAAAAAATTATTACCGGTTCTGTGGGCATAGCTTGGTGGGCGTGGCATAGCTTGGTGGGCGTGGCAGGGGAAGGATACTGTAAAATCTCCATTCCCTCCCCACTCCAGGGGAAAGTTACTACAAAATCCCCATTTCCTCCTGATCAGCTGGGACTCAGGAGGCAGAGAATAGATGGGGACAGGGACAGTCAGAGGTGGTATTTACCGGTTCTCTGAACTCAAAATTTCCACTACTGGTTCTCCAAAACTGGTCAAAACCTGCTGAATACCACCTCTGACACCGGTGCGCTTATGCACACTCCCTTACAGACCTCTTAGGAATGGGATGAGGTCCACGGTAGACAGGTTAAAGTTATGGGGGGTTGAAGATGTAACAACAGAGCCAGGTAGTGCATTTTAGGCACTGACCTCTGTGTTACTCAAATCGTATTTTCTGCAGTTGAGTTTTGAGTGGTTTACTTTGAGTTTGTATCTATTTTTTGCCCGAGTATTATTGCGGCTGAAGCTGAAGTAGTCGTTGACAGGTAGGATGTTGTAGCAAACAATTTTGTGTACTACGCTAAAGTCAGACCCTAGGCGGCTCACAAATATATTCTTTCTCAAATATATATATTTCTTAAAGATATGTCCTTCAACCCTATATCAGCCTGAATAGCAAGCAAAGGAAGTAGGTCGTGCTGAGCTTTTGAGATAACTTTCATGAGACCAAAGACCCTGTTGTGGAATGCATTAAGTTGGACTACAGCAATATCTTTAAAACTTAGCAACAGATAGTAGCTGGGGAATTCTGGGAGTTGAAGTCCTCGCATTTTAAAATTGCCAAGTTTGAAAAAAAAACACTGGGCTAGCCTATTTGTATCCTGGCCAACCACAATAATATGCCTTCTTCCTAGATCCTAAAATTCACACATTTTAGCCTT
The DNA here is from genome assembly GCF_051295495.1 of Thamnophis sirtalis. NCBI lineage: Eukaryota > Metazoa > Chordata > Lepidosauria > Squamata > Natricidae > Thamnophis > Thamnophis sirtalis. Next base: position 15,553,768 of record NW_028261391.1, read on the forward strand.
TGATCCTTGATTTATATTTCCACAGCCCAATACAATACAGGTAATCCTCAACTTACAGATAGTTCATTTAGTAAGTGTTTGAAGTTACAACAGCACCCAAAAAGGTGACTTACGATCATTTTTCACACTTACGACCATTGCAGCATCCCTATTGTGTGATTTACATTCGGATGCTTGAAAATTGACTCACATTTATGACAGCTCCAGTGTTGTGGGGTCATGTCATGCCCTTTGGCGACCTTCGGACAAGCAAAGTCAATGGGCAAACCAGATTCACTTAACAACCATGTTGCTAATTTAAGAACTGCAGTGGTTCAGTTAACAAATGTGGCAAGAAAAGTCATAAAATGGAGCAAGGTTCACATAACAACATACAGTTTGGGATCAATTGTGCTCGTACTTTGAGGATTAATTAGGAGCAGCAGTGGCGCAGTGGTTAGAGTGCAGGACTGCAGGCTACTCCTGTTGATCACCGGCTGTGTGCAATTTGCCAGATCGAATCTCACCGTCTCAAGGTTGACTCAGCCTTCCATCCTTCCATGGGGGGTAAAGTGAGGACCCAGATTGTTGGGAGCAATATGCCGACTCTGTAAACCACTTAGGGAGGGCTGTAAAGCACCAGGAAGCAGTATATAAGTCTAAATGCTATTGCTATTAATTGTATTGGTGATTCACTTAGTCTCTAAAATAGGAAAAAATGATGTGCCTAAGATGTCTGTCTTATTAAATTGGAGAAAAAGAGAAAAAAGGATCGTTTGCCTTGGACTCTGATTTAATTCTGATTGATACTGGGAACGCTGACAGAATGATTGACATAAGGAGTACAAATGAAATTGATTTGGATAAATACAAATGTTCCATTTAAGCACCCATCACACTTTCAGAACTGATGCAACATTTACTAGTATAATAAGCATGCTATTTGGATCAAAATCCACATTGCTCTGTGACAAACATCTTGTGTAGGAAAACTGTTAAACCACCATTTTTTTGATAAAGGAGATGAGGAAATTGTGGGAAGAGGGGATCTTTTTTTTTTGGCAACAACCAGTTAATTTCCTTATTGTACAAATGAACAACAATCTGGAAAAGTCCATGAAATGATTGTCAAAAATTCTAAACTTTTATATGCAACCTGCCTCTTACGATTATAAGCCCCTCTGGTGCTCTTCTATCCAAATGCTTCCTTATTCTGCAAGCAGAATGCAATCCCGGAGCATTTCAGCACCAGCTATGTATAGGGATCCTGAAGCACCATTCCTCAGCTGCTTGTGTGGCAACAAGGCTGTTGTTGTTTGACAGTAATGTGCCTGCCAAAATCACATCGCAGAAGCTGGCTCTGCCGATAGCTTTGGAGATCCAGAAGGAGGCTGCCAGCTGCCATTTCATACAGATGTCAGCTAAACGGTGGACTTTCTTTTGCAAATACCATATACCGTTTGCTCAGGTTTTTTTTTTTTTTTTTTTTAGCAATCCACACAAGCTGCAATTGTCGAAATTTTGCATTAAGAATGCCCTGGCGCTTACAAACTGCCGCAGAAACTCCTCCTTGCATCCCAAACACGTCAAGGATTTATCGAATATTTGTTAAGTCCCAGCCAATCCAGCAGTCATAATTTTTTGTTGTTGTTCATTTTAAAATGTGATCCGTTTCTTTGGGGATTTTAGATTTGTTTTAGTTACTGTTGCAAACAAGGGAGCAGCTGCCACGCAAGATCCTTACTCTTCCCTGTTACTGGATTGGGACGCTCCTCTAAAATTTGGTTGTGAACCGTGAAACATTCTTAGCTGTGCTATTTCCTATTTACCTTTCAAGCAAAGTGACAGGGGGGAGTAAAACCTCCTTTTTGAGTCAAGCTTGACTCCTCGCATCTCCAAGTAGTTTTCTTGGTAACAGTATAGCAGTACTTCGCTATTTCCTTCTTCTAGGACAGGAGTATCAAACTCGATTTCATTGAGGGCCACATCAGGGTTGGGTTTCACCTCGGAGGGGCGTGGTTGGGGTAGGCGTGTGTAGGAATAGAGGAAAGGTTATATAAAGACATGCGCAGCACACTGCCATGATCTCAGTGGCTGGTTACCTCTCTACCTGAGAGACCGCCTCCTGCCAGTTACCTCCCTGAGACCTATTAGATCGCACAGACTAGGCCTCCTCTGGATTCCATCTGCTGGCCAATGTCGGCTGGTGAACCCCCGGGGGAGGGCCTTCTCTGTTGCTGCTCCGGCCCTATGGAACGATCTTCCCGTGGAGATCCGGACTCTCACTACCCTTCCGGCCTTCCGCAAAGTGACTAAGACCTGGCTGTTCCGGCAGGCCTGGGGCTGTTGAATTATCCAGCCCCATCTTGTGTTATGAATGCTGTTGAATTTTTTAACTGTTGTTTTTTATTTTTATATTCCCCTTTCCCTTTTTATTGTAAGCCGCCGAGTCTTCCGAGAGTGGGCGGCATACAAGTTAATAAAATAAAATAAATAATTAAATAATAAAATAAAATAACCTATGAGCTCACCTAATTAGCAGAACCAGGCACTACCAAGGTGAGCGCAGTGGTTAAATGCAGCACTGCAGGCTACTGCTAGATCAGCAGGTTAGCGGTTCAAATCTCACCGGCTCAGGGTTGACTCAGCCTTCCATCCTTCCGAGGTGGGTAAAATGAGGACCCAGATTGTTGGGGGCAATATGCTGACTCTCTGTAAACCGCTTAGAGAGGCCTGAAAGGCCTATGAAGCGGTATATAAGTCTACTGCTATTGCTATTGCTATTGCTACCAGGAACTATTGAGTTATGTGAGATTCTACCCTGGGTGGGATGTTCTTAGAGATTGACAAGGAGAATGTGCCAATTACAATGCTGTTGCTATATGCTCATTGCTTTGCTTGCAAAAACTGTATTAAAAAAATAAACCCTCCGAAGAGGGGGGAGGCATTTTGGAATGAACCCTGTGATGTCTGGCCTCTGAATCCATCGGGCGCGGCCTCCCCGAGCTCCGTTTTCCCTGGCAGAAGGCTGCAAGAGGCTGTCGCGTCTGAAAATGCGGCATGAGGAGGCTGCGTGTGGCCTCCCCGAGACCCATTTTCACTGGCAGAGGCACCTCAGGCCGGTCCTTCCCTGTTTCCAGGCCGGACCCACAGGCCAGATCTAAGCACCCGCGCGGGCCGTATCCTGCCCACGGGCCTTGGGTTTAACACCCCTGTTCTAGGATTTAAAAAAAAAATTTTTTTTTCTGGTGTAGCTTAATGCTTTGAGATTTATTGTGGATGTCTCATCAGGTTCAGTCTGGACTACTGTATCTGTCTTTTTCACCTCAGCCAAAGTTAGCTAGATATTGCCATCTAACTGGAAATGGTAAAGGCAGATCCTTTTTTATTTTTAAGAAAAAGCAAGAAAAGAAAAAAGGCTCAAGTAACCTGAATCAAAATGATGTTTTGTTCAAAGGGAAGCATTAAATCATTCAATCAATCAATCAATCAATCAAAATACTTTTGAAAGTATCCTTCCTGGCTTTTTTTGGAGGTATTCAAGGACTGGATAACCATCTGTTGGAGATGCCGCATTTCTGGATTTCCTGCATAATCTAGTCAGTTGCATTACTTAGCTGCCTATCCAGCTATAATTATCTACTATCAAAAATCTTAATTATTCCAGCAGTTAAAGGCTTTTAGTGTAATTCTCTGTAAAATGGTGCACTCAGTTTGGGTGACCTTTGATGATCATCTAACAAGCTCATTATATCTTGCTAATAAGTGGAAGTGATAAGACTTCCCAACAGAGGTGGTATTCAGCCGGTTCTGACTGTTTTGGAGAACCGGTAGCGGAAATTTTGAGTAGTTCGGAGAACCGTAAATACCACTTTTGACTGGCCCTGCTCCCATCTATTCTCTGCCTTATGCGTCCCAGCTGATCGGAAGGGAATGGGGATTTTGCAGTAACCTTCCCCTGGAGTAGGGAGGGAATGGAGAATTTACAGTCTCCTTCCCCTGCCACACCCACCAAGCCACGCCCACAGAACCAGTAGTAAAAATGTTTGAATCTCACCACTGCTTCCCAAATCCATTTAAGAGGAAGACAGCCAAGCATTAGGTTTTTTTTTCTTCCAAACCTTATTCTACATTTGGCTTCAGATTCCAAATGAAGGGCCTCCATGGTTCAGAACCTTCCAATAAGCTTTGGGAAAAAAACTTCCAAATAAGCTTTGGAGTCTTTGGTGGAAACATCTGCTTTAATGTTCTCCTTAAGGGTCTAGAGAGAATTTGAGCTGCAGAATTGAAGCCATTTACAAGTTTCCTTTTGTTGCAGTTTGAGTTGGGACCAAATTTGATATAACCTGAAAAGGGTGTTAACATTTGTCCAGAAATATAAATGCTCATACTACAGTCCCCACGCCCTCTTAGACACATTAATCTGATTAAAGTTGCTCGCAATCTTTGCCTTGTTTGTGTATTTAAAAAAAATAAATGAAAAAGCATTCTCTGGCTGGCCCAGTGGATATTCTAGAGACCTGACTTCACTCAATGTCTTGGCATTTTTCAGTTCATCTTCTGCAGCTGTAAAGTCTGTAGAATTTCCCAGAAAATGGAGCTTCAAAAGATCTTATAATCGGAGCCAGGAGAGAGAAAAATGCAGCCCCTTCCTTTAGTTGAAGAATTCTTGAACAAATAAAATAGTTCCATGAGGTTACCAAAGAACTCCTGACATACTCATTCGAAGTATAGGACTCACATATATGTTCACAGATAGGGGATCCTAATAATATATTTTATTTCCATGTAACACTTTGCTGAGAAGAACAGAAAAAACATTGCTTTTCCCCATAATGTACAGGTAATCCTCGACTTAGAATAGAATAGAATAACAGAATTGGAAGGGACCTTCAAGGTCTTCTAGTCCAACCCCATGCTAAGGCAGGAGACCCTACACCACTTTAGACAAATGGTTATCCAACATCTTCTTAACATCTTCCAGTGTTGGAGCATTCACAACTTCTGGAGGCAGGTTGTTCCAGTGATGAATTGTTCTGTCAGGAAATTTCTCCTTAGTTCTAAGTTGTTTCTCTCCTTGATTAGTTTCCACCCATTGCTTCTTGTTATAGCCTCAGGTGCTTTGGAGAATAGCTTGACTCCCTCTTCTTTGTGGCAGCCTCTGAATTATTGGAACACTGCTATCATGTCTCCCTTAGTCCTTCTTTTCATTAAACTAGACATACCCACTTCCTGCAACCGTTCTTCATATGTTAGAGCCAAGGTGGCGCAGTGGTTAAATGCAGCACTGCAGGCTACTGCTAGATCAGCAGTTCAGCGGTTCAAATCTCACCGGCTCAGGGTTGACTCAGCCTTCCATCCTTCCGAGGTGGGTAAAATGAGGACCCAGATTGTTGGGGGCAATATGCTGACTCTCTGTAAACCGCTTAGAGAGGGCTGAAAGCCCTATGAAGCGGTATATAAGTCTACTGCTATTGCTATTTTAGCCTCCAGTCCCTTAATCATCTTTGTTGCTTTTCCCTGCACTTTTTCTAGAATCTCAGCATTGTTTTTTACATCACGGTGACCAAATTTTTATGACCACAATTCAGCCTAATATGTCTGTTGTTAAGCGAGACAGTTAAGTGAATTTTCCCCAGATTGTATGACCTTTTTTGCTCCAGTTGTTAAGTGAATCACTATAGTTGTTAAGTTAGTAACACAGTTGTTAAGTGAATCAGGATTCCCCCATGGACTTTGCTTCTCAGAAGGTCACAAAAGGTGAGCATATGACCCTGCGACCCTGCAACCGTCATAAATATGAATCAGTTGCCAAGCATCTGAATTTTGATCAAATGACTATGGAGATGCGGAAATTGTTGTAAGTGTGAAAATGGTCATAAGACACTTTTTTCAGTGCTGTTGTAACTTTGACCGATCACTAAATGAATAGTTGTAAGTTAAGGACTACCTATATAACAGGATTACCAAAATGGAATAAAGAATTCTTAAAAGTTTTGGCTCAACTTCTCAACTGGCATCTCATTACCACTGAAATTTCCAGTCAGAATTATAACCTGCACTGTCAAATTTATATGATGATGCTTGGCGTAAGATTATTGCGATCTTAATCCGAGCCGAGGTGGCGCAGTGGTTAAATGCAGCACTGCAGGCTATTGCTAGATCAGCAGTTCAGCGGTTCAAATCTCACCGGCTCAGGGTTGACTCAGCCTTCCATCCTTCCGAGGTGGGTAAAATGAGGACCCGGATTGTTGGGGGCAATATGCTGACTCTCTGTAAACCACTTAGAGAGGGCTGAAAGCCCTATGAAGCGGTATATAAGTCTACTGCTATTAATTCAGTGTAGTGGCTTTCATGAATACTTACAGGATCCCCACAGGGGCTCAAAATAAACTCCCGAAGGAGCTAACTTTGTTTACCTCAAGCCCATTTAAATGTCTCCAATACATGAGTAGAACTTTCCCCACATAGTTGGCAAAATAGCAATAGCAATAGCAGTTAGACTTATATACCGCTTTATAGGGCTTTCAGCCCTCTCTAAGCGGTTTACAGAGTCAGCATATTGCCCCCAACAACAATCCGGGTCCACATTTTACCCACCTCGGAAGGATGGAAGGCTGAGTCAACCCTGAGCCGGTGAGATTTGAACAGCCGAACTGCAGTCAGCTGAAGTAGCCTTCAGTGCTGCATTTAACCACTGTGCCACCTTGGCTCTTTCTCACCAATACAGAATTGCTTTCTATATTCTGCAACAGGGGTATCAAACTCGATTTCTTTGAAGGCCACAATAGGGCTGGGTTTGATCTTGGGGGCTGGGGTGGGCGTGGCCAGGGTGGGCATGGCCAGATTGATGTCATTCATCACAGGGGGTACCTGTGGTGGCCCAAGCGCTCTGCCAGCAAAAACGGTCTCCCGAGCTGCGTTTTCAGTTGCAAAGGCCTCCTGCAACCCTCTGCCAGCGAAAATGGAGTTCAGAAGGGCAGTGTCTAGCCCTCCTGGGCTCCATTTTCGCTGGAGGAGGCTGCAGACTGGTCCTTCACTGTTTCTAAGGAGACCTCATGGGCCAGATCTAAGCATTCCATAGGCTGGATCTGGCCCCGGGACCTTGAGTTTGACACCCCTGTTCTACAAGATAGACATGCAGTATGTGCCAACTCATCAGCTCTATACTAAGTTATTTTTGTCCCAAAACATTCCTCTATTAAAAGTTTAACATGACTGCCCAGTTTGCATTTGCCACATAATGGACAAGTTCTTTTCATCTCCTGCCATCTTCCCCTGAACCCTATTAGCTTGATGTTCTTCCATATTCCCTATTCTATTATTGCATTAACGGTGACTGGTGTCCAATCTTTATCTAAGCCTCTGCTAATTTTAGTCTTTCAGATGCAATAGGGGGAAGGGATGGGCCCCAAGTAAAAGGTGCAATGATATGGTACTTCCAGAGGCTGCGAATAACTGTTGGATAATTTTACTACCCATTTTGACATTTAAAAAGGTGTTTCATGCATATCCTCCCACATTACAAAATCTGGGGGAATAACCAAAGTCAGACCTGCATCGTATAGCCAAGACACCTGAATGGACATCCTGAAGAATATCCACTTATCTGGAATTTGCAGAACTGATTCTTTGACTTTATTTTTTATTTTTTGATCTATGTAAATATCCAGCTATCCTAGAGGACAATTTTTCCTTTGGAATATTCCTAGGAAAGGAATTGCTATTTTGTGTGTGTATGAGCAATGCAGGTGCTAAACTTAGATTAGTTGACATTGATGTGAGATGTCAATCAGTAAGCTAAATACTAGCAATGGAATCCATTCAACATTTTTAAAGTTCATGGAGAAATATATGAAGACTGGAAAGCAAAAGATGTTTATTGTGCAGAGAAATTATTCCGAACTTAAGAAACCATCCAGATGCATAGATGATGCCCAGATTTCCTTCCTCAGCAAGCTGTGATTGCCAACTCTCATTAAACCTAATCCTTGCTAATAAATATGTTTGAGTAGCACACATGTATAAGTGTCAAAAGTCATATTTGAGAAAAGGGCAGAGCCAGAACAATCTTTTGTATTAATTGAACAAACTAATTAAAAATTAATTACCTCTGCAGTAAGAAAACTCATTTACAAAATCAAATGAACCCCATCTGTATGTGCCAACAACATCACTCTCACATACAAATGTACAAACACACACACACACACATTCTTTCTTTTAGGTGAAACAGCAAGGAATAAGGGGGAACAATACCGGGATTTATATAATTCCTGCATGCATTTATAGAAAGGTAAGTTCAATTCTCATGCAAAGAGCTTAGTATATTTCTGCAGATAGCTGCAAAATGAATCATTATGTCAAAGCAAAAGATATGGAATGGATAAACATTGCATGGAAAAAGGGTGGACAATTCTGTTTTCAGGCAGACTACCAAAACAAAACAAAAAACTAAGAATGAACAGAGAATTTCATCGCATTATGATTTTCGTTTTTAAAACGAAAGCGATTAAAAAAATTCAAAACAGTGCACCCCAACCCAACAATAGAAATCATTTCGAACAACCTCACTGGAGCAGTTGTTTCTTCAGAAATAGCTTATTTCTTATGCAGAAACAGAAAGAATTCAAGTCTATATAACGTTTTTTAAAATAAAAAGCAAAATGTTTTATTTTGTTGGATTAGCAGAGATATAGACAACCACTGGTTGTGTACCAGTGGTGGGTTGCAGGCAGTATGCTCCAGTACGGGCTACCGGAGCCTGCCCAGAGCACTGGATACAGTTCCGGTATGGTGCCCCGGAGGGCCCACTCGTTTACCCGAGCTCCTTACCTGTCTTTTAAGGCTTCTGCGCTTCTGCACATGCACATGGCGCATATAGCACCTGCGCGATGCTTCGCAGAGCAGCTAGATAATGACGGAGGCGCTAAGATGCATGTGGACGCTGCTGGACACGTTCCAACTGGACCGGTTGGAACAGGATCCGCAACCCACCACTGGTATGTACAGACATGGGTATTAAAGGGATGCATATGAACATTTAACAGTCTACATTTTATTTTTTTTTAAAAAGGATCTGGTGTCGTCTAATGGTTAAGGGACCATGCAAGAAAATGGGAAACTGAGTTCTAGTCCCAGTTAGCCATGAAAGCCAGCTGGGTGACTTTGGACCAGTCATTCTCTCTCAGCTCAATTCACCTGACAGGGCTGTTGTTGTTGTTGTTGTTGTTGGAGGAGGAGGAGGAAAGTGTGTTATATATGTCTATGGAGAATCTCAGTCATCTAAGTCATGGTTGTCCCAAAGATGTTTTTTCAAGAGGCAACTAGAAGGAAGTTTCTTCAGCTCTGACTGGAAGGTAGGGAATGGAAGGATTTAGACTCCTTGCAGACAGCTGGTCATTTGCATTCTTTTGGAGAATCGTTGAGGTCACTTGGAGTTTATATGTGTCATCAGGGTCACCTCAGTAGTGTAAATGGATGTGGAACTACTCAGATGATCTGATGGCACGATAAACCTCCAGGTGGCCTCAATGCAAATGGCCAGCTGTTTCCAAGGAGTATAAGTCCTTCCATTTCCCACATCCAGTCAGAGCTGAAGAAGCTCCTTGGATGAGAAGCAAAATGTCTTTAAAGGAAAAACCAGAAAGACAAGTTGCCTCTTGAAAAAGCACCCTTAGGTGTGTTATATGTTTGCCATCCTATGTTACTTGTAAAAATAATAAAGACAGGATACTAAATAAGTTAAATCCTTTGTTCTGAGAATCCAGAAACAAGCTCAGCTTAAACAACCAATGATTTGATACCCTAGTTGTTTTCTTTAAAGAAGGCGGAAGACCATCTCAACCCTGTCAAAGCAAAAGACGAAAAAGCTAACAATTGAAATGCTGCCCTTTTCCCAATTCAGCTCTTGAAGTTCCTTGCTGAAGTTAAAAGAGGTGGACACCTGATTGGAAGTTAGTTTTGTCATGCAGGGTATTCACCATGAGAAACAAAAATACTGAGGTTGGGCACAAGGTGTTTCAGTTGACAGTTGCAACTACACATCTGAAGAAAATGGGCCAGGACAACCATAGCATTGTAACTCTATTACTACAGTGTGGTCCAATTCTGTCTTCTGACATCTGAAGTCCTTATCTCAATTGCACATTCAGACTCAGGATACATTTGCCTACAGAAACACAAGAGTTACCAAACAAACTGCTGCATTTACCCCTTGATATAAATTACTTGAGTGATTGGAATCCAAGCCCCTTGGAAGGTGGCAGTATGACTATAAATGTATACTTTTTTGTTCTCTCTTTTAGGAAGATAATTAAATATGTATACTGAAAAGGAATTATAAATACCATCAACATAAGATGAAGCTCACTCAGAAGCTAAAATACACCAAGTAAATGAGATGAAGAGTGTGAAGTAGAGGAGAGAGGTAAGGGAAGAAGAGGGGGGAATAGGAGAGAGGGTGGGGGAGAAGAGGAGAGAAAGGAGGAGTGGAAAGGGAAGAGAGGAGAAGGATAGCAGTAGACTTATATAGCAATAGCAATAGCAGTAGACTTATATACCGCTTCATAGGCCTTTCAGGCCTCTCTAAGCGGTTTACAGAGAGTCAGCATATTGCCCCCAACAATCTGGGTCCTCATTTTAACCACCTCGGAAGGATGGAAGGCTGAGTCAACCCTGAGCCGGTGAGATTTGAACCGCTGACCTGCTGATCTAGCAGTAGCCTGCAGTGCTGCATTTAACCACTGCACCACCTTGGCTCTTACGAGGAGAGAGAGAGGAAGGGGAAGCCGAGAAGAGAAGGGTGACAGAGGGAAGAAAGGAGGTAGAGAGGGGGAGGAGAGAAGGAGAAGAAAGTGACAAATATGGTGTATGGAGAGCAGAAGAGCCAATAATTGTTTTTGGGAGTTGATGGTAAGATGAATTGATGTCAACATTTAATAATACAATACGATGTTGGCTATGTAATAGTATACATGTGGTTATATGTTATGAAAATGAAAAAAAAATCTTTATATATATAAAAAAGAAAAAGGCTGCAGTTCACCATTCCAATTGTTTTGTCTGGAAATGGGAAGTTACCTTGTGCGGGCAAGAAAGTCTCAAAGTAATTTTTCTTATCACACCTGAAGATGAAGTGGGTGTAGACCTAGGAGGTGATGAAAAGCACCTACACACAGGCAGATCTCAGATGAACTTTTCTCGCAAGCCTCGACTTGGTTTTGCTCAATTGTCTCTCACAAAGGAGTATATTTGTGGCTCAGGATTGAAATGAGGGCTCCTTGAGGCTCTCTGAGCTTGGTTGTTTTCTTGCAGATGACTCCTGCAGAGGTTTCATCACCAAAACTAGGTAACATCATTGTCTGGGCACTGAATGGTGTTACCTAGTTTTGGTAATGAAACTTCTGCAAGAAAGCAAACCAAGCTCAGTGTCAACCCTGAAGAGAACCTGGCTAGTCCATCTTTGAGGCTCCAGGGTGGCCACGAGATGGGAGGGGGAGGAAAATGGTTAACTGCAGTCAAAAGAACAGGTTCTTCCTGTGGGAACCAAGATAATTTCAACAGGTGGCTGGGAGTGGAGGAGCAAAGCAACTGTCCAGCACCTATATTGGACCATGTGACTGATGACTTGCGGAAAAGGGGAAAAACTTTCTCTTTTAATTCTCTTTCATTAATCATAGTCATTTTTCACCGGTTGTGCCAATATGATGTTTTGAATACATTTGTTCTTTGAGGAATCTACCTGCATTGGAGTTCTGCTTTCTATGGGTGTATTTACCTGGAACGCTGACATTCAGAGAGTACCAAGGACTCAACTCTCTCTCTCTCTCTCTCCTTCTCTCAAAGGATTCCATTCTGCAACTGAATTTCTCTGAATCAAGGAAGATTTGCACAGGCTATTGTGCAAACAGCCTGCAACTCTTGAGGGTTTGTCAATTTCAAAAGCAATCCCCAAAACTCCAATCCCCAAAAGAGAGTTCTACTGGCATTCAGAAACAGCAGCATCCATCTGATGGTAATTTGGAGGACAGAGAACTCACAAGGACTGATATGATCGTAAGTCATTCTTACTGAGTGTCTTCCAAAGTACATTAGTACTAATTTTAGCTGCCATACAACATGATCAGAATTTAAATTGCTGGTTTGAGGAAAAGTTGGTTATTATTTGATAGCCACTACCTGTGCTGGTTCATGAACGTGTTCAGACATCACCAAACTTTATTCAATCAGCTTACTCTAACAATTATTCAATCAGTTTATTCTAACAATTAAACTAAATTGGTTTTTTTCTTGCCTAGGTTCAAGTTCTTTATCCCCCCCACCGTCCAAAATGTTTCCCCAGTCAAAACAGTCATCACAATTCATTATTTTATAGTTTACAAGCATTATAAACACTTTGTCTATAAGGAAGGGACAAAAGGCAGTAGAATTTGATTCCAACATAGATGCAATGAAAGACAGGTATAAAGGAAACTCCTTATTCTGTTTATCCGACTAGCTACTAGCTACTGTTCCAGCCTTCCCTAATCATTATCTTCTTTTAATAACCCCATAATACCTTGCAGGGTGGAGTCTGAGCAACTGAATGGAGCTGACTGGTTACTGGCCGAATGCCCTTCCTGTCGCCAATGCAGAGTTTCATTCAGCAGATACATTCTCATTGTGGCCGGAGAGAGAATACCTGCCTCCACCTGGAATTGAACTCACAGCCTCCTGATGTGAGGTGAGAGCTCCACCTCTATGCCACCGCACCACCTCCCCCATCCCCAATGCTGCCCAAATATGCTGAGATGCTAGAATTCCCAGCTGAAAAATTCTGGGAAATTATAACCCCTGTACATCAGCAAGTCCCTAAATTGAGACAAGCAAGTTTGCTTTGCCTAGCAAAAGAATCTCCAGTATAACATATTTTTAAACAAAATTATTTGCTCCCTGACCTTTTTCTCTGAATAAGCCAGGGAACAAATACAAGACTTTCTGTATATAAAGAACTCTGTCATAGAAGTACAATACCCCCAATTAGCAGGATGATGACTGGTGACTTCCTATAACCAATTTTCTACAGCAGGCATTCACCCTGACAGCAAGCTTATTTCAGAATACTAATAGGAGCAGAACAACCAGAACAACAAGCCAGCCTTTGGGTAGTTTTTTTTCAAGATGTTTAGAAATACATGCCAGCATAGGCTGATCTCTTGCGTCTGATGTGGCACTAAAAATAAGGCCTGGCAACCAGGACCTTTATGTGGGATGAAGAATAATTGCAAGGGAGAAGAAGGAGCCAATCAAAGCAGCCAGTAAGAAGAGACGAGGAATAGAATCTGGAAGAAGGACGGAAAGCAGTCAAGGAAGAAGCCAGACCCTGCAAACTTCTTTTAAGTGAAACGTACAGGTAGTTCTCAATTCACAATCATTCATTTCTGATCATAGGAAGTTACAATGGCACTGAAAAAAGTGATTGGTGATAGTCTTTCACACGACCATTGTAGCATCCCATGGTCATGTGATCAAAATTCAGACGCTTAGCAACTGACATATTCAAGGGTGGGCTGCTACGGGTTTGCCCAGGTTCAGGAGAACCCGTAGCTAACTTTATGGCCAGTTTGGAGAACCTTCAAATCCCACCCCTGGATGGCCATGCCCATCCCTTCCCACCCCTCCCAGGAGTCTCCACGCAGATCATTTTGGATGTGAGATAAATGGAGGCTCGGGAAAGGGAAAAAATGGGCCTCCCGGAAGGCTTCCGGAGCCCAGGGTATGCAGAGGCTTGGGGAAAGCCTCCGGAGCCTGGGAAATGTAAAAACACCCCCCAGCCAGCCATGGTGCAGGAGGCCAAGTAGGCCATGCCCACCCAGCAACCGGGCAGTAAACCCGTTGCTGAAATTTTTGAAGCCCACCCCTGCTCATATTTATGACGGTTGCAGTGTCCCATATGATTTGTAACCTTCTGACAAGCAGAGTCAATGGGGAAGTCAGATTCACTTAACAACCCTACTATACTAACTTAACAACTCCACAATTGTGGCAAGGCAGGTAGTAAAATGGAGGAAAACTCACTTAACAACTGTCTTACCTAGCAATGGAAATTTTGGGCTGCATTGTGATTCTACGTCGAGGACTACTCTACTAATCAAATGAGCATCACCTAATATTTTAAAAAAACAACATGTATGTGTTCAATTAATTTCTTTTAGCACAAACTGGGAATTGACTGAAATATCATTTATATCTGCTTAAAAAGGTCCACCGAATGTGATAGGACTTAGAATAAGCACATCTGCTGACAAGCTAAATTATGAAGCAGGAATGATACACAGGAAAACCCCAGCAAACAATCGATATAAACTCAAGGTAAACTGCTTCAAACTCGATTGCAGAAAATACATCTTGGAATTGGAATTTGCTTTATTTGTATGCCGCCCTTTTCCCTGAGGGGACTCAGGGCGGCTCACAATTCAAGGGAGGGGGGTAAACAAACAAATTACAGAACAAAAAACATACACTATTAAAAACACAACAATCATACCATTCGGAGTGGGGCTGCAAGTCTTTAGCCCCAAGCCTACCGGAACAGCCAGGTTTTAAGGGCTGTGCGGAAGGCCTGGAGGGTGGTGAGGGTACGAATCTCCACGGGGAGTTCGTTCCACAGGGTCGGAGCAGCCACAGAGAAGGCTCTCCTCCGGGTAGTCGCCAGTGGGCACTGGGCGGCTGATGGAATTCGGAGGAGGCAACAGAGTGGTCAATGTCAGGAATGCTCTACCTGACTCTGTTGTTACATCCTCACATCGCCACAGATTCAATCTCAAACTGTCTACCGTGGACCTCAACCCATTCCTAAGAGGTCCGTAAAGGGGGCATGCAAAAGCGCACCAGTGTGGCTTCCGTCCCTGTCCCACTGTCCCCCATTTATCTGTATTTACTTCCTGTTTACGTTCATACCTATACTTGTTATCTTGTACATGTTTGATCAACAAATAAATAATAAATAAAATAATAACGATAGCCATCATTTTTGAGCTATTATCATTGTGTGGTCTGATATACATCAACTCAGGAGATGAAATTCAGTGGAACTTAGTCCCAGGTTGGGGAACATAAAACTGCAGCCTAAAAGAACAAGAATAAATATATCAGGTCTGCTACCTGCGTAGTTTTGACCTAAGAAATGTTTGCTAAAATGAGTATGATATAAAAACAGCCGGAGAGACCTGCTTTGGCTTTCTGTAAGTGAGAGAGCTTCTGCAAACAATGATTTCCTCTTTCTTTTGAATACTTGAAAGTTTGAAGAAACTCATATTTTATGAGTTTATATATTTATTTCAATATATATACACACACACAGACACACACACACATAATTATA
This sequence comes from Thamnophis sirtalis, assembly GCF_051295495.1. Classification (NCBI taxonomy): domain Eukaryota; kingdom Metazoa; phylum Chordata; class Lepidosauria; order Squamata; family Natricidae; genus Thamnophis; species Thamnophis sirtalis. The sequence continues at coordinate 15,569,111 of NW_028261391.1, forward strand.
CACACACATACAGGTATGTGTGTGTGTTGCATTTTGTGCTGATAAATAAATAAAGGGAGACTAGTATAGATCTATTTCAAGCTATTTAGCTCTCATCAGCTAGCCATACCCTTACTGGGATTCGAACCAGGGATGTTTTTACATGTTAGGTAGTTGTATTAGCCTCTAAGCCACAAGCTCTCCTTCCTTATCAGCTGTAATCTATCTATATCCATCCATCCATCCATCTTCCATCCATCCATCCATCTATCTTCCATCCATCTATCCATCTGCACACGGTGTGAGTCCCATGTATTTCTTTTAGTTTTCTCCTAGCTTGTTTCCATAAATCTGTAACAATAGGAAGAAATGCAAAAAGAAGAAGAAGAAAAAAGAAAGGAAGGAGGACCAAAAGTAGCTAACTTTACCATGCAAATCCTGTTCGTTGGTCTTGGGGCTGCTTCTTGCTCTACGTTCTGCCTTTTTGATGACTGGCATCCCCCCTCCACTGATGCCTCCGATGCCTCCTGCCCCATTGGTGGCCCCGTTTTGAGTCTTGAGGGTACCGTTGTAGACCGTCGTACACGCTGGATGGCTCTTGTAGATGGCTGGAGGGCTGTTCAAGCGGTTCTGGCGATCGATCTGCCTGTCTTTGATTTTTTTGTGCTGCGGTTTGTTGTACTGATCTTCCCTGTTTATGAAACTTGACATTCCATATATGATTTCTGAAACGAAACAAGATAAAGGGGATACAGTTCAGCTTCCAATGCAAATGCCACCTGCATTTCTTTACAGGCGGCCCACAGACCACAACTGAGCCCAAAATTCCTGTTGCTAAGCGAGACACTTGCAAAGTGAGGCTTGCTCCATTTTATAGCCATGGTTACTAAGGGAATCGCTGCAGTTGTTAAGTTAGCGACACGGCTGGCTTCCCCGTTGACTTTGTGATCACGTGACTCCTGGATACTGCAACCATCGTAAATGTTGGCAACCAGCTGCAGTGTCCAGCTGTGTCATGTGATAGCCACACCTGTCACCTTCCCACCTGGTGTCTGACCCGCGAGGTCAGTGGGTCAAGCTGGATTTGCTTAATCACCAAAACTGCCACCAACTGTTCCACAACTGCGACCAAAAAAAAGAAGGAGGAGTGGAAACATCCAACGCGACTCCCTTAATGCCAATGAAAATATCGATCCCAGGTGTGGTTGTAAGTCGAAGGCAGCCTGGGCCCCCATCCTGTTTCAACAATCAAGGCAGCGCGGCAAAACACGTAAACCTAGATTCGAAAGGCGTGCAGTTGAGTTTACCTTGCTCTCCATAAATGGTAGGCGGAAGATGATGCTGAGGAAAAAACTGAGGTGGTATATCTCCAGGCCCGGTAACAGGCGGGTAGAAAGCTGTATGAGAGTTATGAATGAAATGAGGATGATGAGTGAGGTATGGTGGTAGGTGGTGCGTTGGAGAAATGGCAGAAGGATAGCTAGCAGGATAGCACTCTGGAGACTGGGGTGTGACAACCACCCTCCGAACGCCTGTGCTGTCTTCTAATACCTGCAAAGGAAAGGCAGCTGGATGAATAAAATTAGCATTTACACATATACCTTTGCTTGAAATAATAACAGTAATGTGTCATTCTTTCCACAACAGTAGTGTGTCATTCAATAAACAGAAAAGCTTTTTATTTTTTTTAGCGTAAGGAAGATCATCTCTATCTAAGAAAGTCCTGATGCCAGAAATTTCCATGATAACAGCTCCCTCACAGCAGACATTCAGGCAACCGTCCTAATTATAGCAAGGCATTTTGTAATTGCTTTAACAATGAGAATTTGAACGGAGATCAAAGTAGCACCAGCGTGCATAAGTTACTTGTCCCTTGAAAGGACACGCTTTGTTTTTGCACGGATTCAAATGCCAACGTAAAGGACTGGGTGAATACCAACAAGGGGACTTTTGTCCAATATTATTTGTGGAGTTTGATGACAGATAGAAAAAGCAAGAAGTTGAAAAACTAAGGAAATCAGATGTGTGAGAAACCAAGACTTAACAGCCAAAGCCGATATTATGCCTTTTGTGGTTTATAACATAAGTATATCCATATCCATATCCATATCCATATCCATCCATCCATCCATTCTCAGTTCTAAGTTACTTCTCTCCTTGATTAGTTTCTACCCATTGCTTCTTGTTCTATCCTCAGCTGCTTTGGAGAATAGCTTGACTCCCTCTTCTTTGTGGCAGCCCCTGAGAAATTGGAACATTGATATCATGTCTCCCCTAGTCCTTCTTTTCATTAAACTAGACATACCCAGTTCCCACAACTGTTCTTCCCCTAATCATCTTTGTTGCTCTTCTCTGCACTCTTTCTAGAGTCTCCACATCATTTTTACATCGTGGCGACCAAAACTGAATGCAGTATTCCAAGTGTGGCCTTACCAAGGCATTATAAAGTGGTATTAGCACGTCACGTGATCTTGATTCTATCCCTCTGTTTATGCAGCCTACAACTGTGTTGGCTTTTTTGGCAGCTGCTGCACACTGCTGGCTCTTGTCTAAAAGGAGCATCCTGGGCAGAGATAGTATTCTGTCGCTTTGGACCAGTTTGCCCGAACCAGTGGTGGAAATTGCGGGTAGCCCTGCTCAACTGCCCCGGCTCTATGCCATCCCATTTAGGCACTTTTTAAAGCCAAAGCGCCTACACGAACAAGTCATGTGCAAGCGAAGGAACTGCGCGCACACTCACATTTGCGAACTGGTAGGGAAGGTAAGTGAATACCACTCCTGATCCTGGGTAATTTCCAGGGGGTGGTTCTGTGTTCCCTAGAAAGTACTGAGTTGGGGTTGTTGTTTTTTTTGGAATGGTAACAAGGCAAATGAGCAGCGGTTGATGGCTGGCTTGCTTGCATTTTTTCCTGCTGGAAAGTATAAAGGAATTTGGGCTCACAGGGGGGAAAAAAAGAGCAGTGGCTGCTATTCAAAAAACATTGGAAAGAATAAAATAATTTAGCAGTTGAATCCTATAGTTGGAAGAGTGGATGGGACAGTTGCCACTACATCAGGTTCAAGCCCCAGAAAGTGCCAAGTTCCAAGATGTCCTTGGCTTTCCAAGTTCAGCTGTTCTCTGGAAAATGATGTTGCTTCAAAGATTTTAGCTTTAGAGAAGCGTGCCAAAAGATTCTGTCAAACAGTATATTAATTGTCCTTGGATTAAAGGAAGGTCTCACTTTGATTATTGCCATGGGAATTAGATGCTCCATACATCTGTCCTTTTGGACCCTTACCCAAGGCTTCGTATAGTGATTGAATCTGCAGTTACTTCAGTCTTAGATAATCTTCTATTTAATTTCAGAGGCCCATCGGTCCCATATTTCTAGCTAATAAATTATAAAAGTTCCCTCCATAATTTATCCCTAGAGGTATGGACTATGTTAGAAATAGAGTTGTTGAGCCAAAAGAGGGGAGTGGGGGAATGCATAGAAATGACAGGCAGAAGAAAAAAAAGTCAGTCTTTTAATTATTACTCAACCGGTAGATCTTCCCATATCTCATTATTTCTAATCCTATTCCAATTATTCCAATTATCCCAAGACCTATTCCAATTATTATACACTTAGGGTGGATTTCTTAGTGTAAATATATAAATATGAATTTTGTAGGTAGTTTAAGGCTAATTAAGTAGTGTGCTTTAATTATATTATCTGTTCCCCAAGCTGCTGTGTGTGAATAAGGAAAGCAATGGTAATCCAGAAGTGACAGAAGTTTGAAGTGACATTTACAAAATGAACAACATACAGTAATTTGGCTAAAGTAAGGGATACCTTGGGAGCAATGGATGAATCGCTGTTCCTTTTAAGGCTGAATTAAGGAGATGATTGACAAACATTTATTACATATTAACCACTCCATAAGTTAATTTGTAAGCACATTAGCAATACTCAGTCAATCATCTGTATCAACAAAGTGTCTTCTTTTGTGACATTTCAATTAATTCTTAAAAAGGCATTGGTTTTGTTCCCTAATGATAAAAGCGGTTTTCCATTTGCTTTCCTGCATGAATACAACTTGACATCCCTTCACATGCCATAAAATGCAAAGGACATGTATGGTGAGGCAACAACTACACGAGGACCAATCAAACTGAGTATGCAAGGTTTTAAAGTCTGCAGAACTCTTCTTCAGATAAAATGCTATATAGAGAAGTGAGTGGAGAAACAGCATTTTTTGTAAAAAAAAAATGAGACCAGGTGTTGTATTTGTGGGGTATGAAATTTAAAATCAATCTTATGATGAAAATAGCAGACTGAATGCATTAGTGATTAGTAGCATTGCATTAGCCTTTTGAAACTGCCTGCTAAATTTCCAAATGTGCCATAAATCTGTTGTTGTTGTTGTTGTTGTTGTTGTTGTTGTTGTTCTTCTTCTTCTTCTTCTTCTTCTTCTTCTTCTTCTTCTTCTTCTTCTTCTTCTTCTTCTTCTTCTTCTTCTTCTTCTCCTCCTCCTCCTCCTCCTCCTCCTCCTCCTCCTCCTCCTCCTCCTCCTCCTCCTCCTCCTCCTCCTTCCATATCCATCATTGGATGTTGGCAATCATGTTGGTCATCCTATTTTTATCAACAGCCACACGAAAAAATGGTTGCTGAATTTTGTCCAAACCACTCCCTCAAATTTTGAAGCCATCATGGTCTTCTTCTGCCTGGACCTCGTTTGCCTTCAATCTTTCCCTGCAGGATGAAGTATGGTGTATTTTTCTAGGCGCCGTATCACATGCTCAAAATCTTCTAACATTCACTTCTTCATGATTTTGATGATTTCCCTTGGCTTTTCCAGGTGGAAATCAGATATTGCTTCCAAAAGCCTGGTAATGATCACACCGATTGGCACGTGCAATCTCGAGTCTCACACCAGGATATTTTTAGCACTGGCATCTCTGAATTAGGAACAGAGGATTACTGATATATAAAGCATGCTTTATAACTGAGCAATGGTTTTTCTCCAAGGCAAACTGATGTAGACAACAAAATAGATAACAATGATGGGCATGAGCACTATCTATGCTAGAGGAAGAGAAGGGATGGGTGTTTTTGCAAAAGCTTTGTTTTTCCAAGATTCAGCTCATTCAAGTGATTCATCTTCAAGCAAATTTGTTATCAGCTAATGCTAAGGTACACACATTTGTGCCTGCCTCATCATCTGAGCTGGATTGTGTCAAGCATGGATTATCCACTGAAGTGAGATTTAGATGTCTCTCGTAGATTTTAAGAGTTTCTTACTTAGTGTCCTGGTGGTGCAGTGGTTAGAATGCAGTACTGCAGGATAATTTTGTCAGCAGTTTGGCAGTTCAATTCTCACTGGTTCAAGGTTGACTCAGCCTTCCATCCTTCCGAGGTCAATAAAATAAGGACCCAGATTGTTGGAGGGGGGGCAATAGGCTGACTCTGTAAACCGCTTAGAGAGGGCTGTAAAGCACGGTGAAGCGTTATATAAGTCTAAGTGCTATTGCTATTGTTTTCCAGGTCTTCTATCCCCCTCACAGTTCTATCCTGACTTGCCTGGAAGGACTCATAAACCCCATCTTCCCCATTTTGTGACCATGATTTTACTTTGAAGGTATTGTCATGTTATTGGTTAGGGATATTTACTGATTCTAATGTTTTTATGTCGTAAGCCACCAGAGTCATTTCAAAACCAAATGGTTGGCAAAATAAACTAAACTAAACTTGAGAGCCAGAATTTTCCAGGGCAGAGAAGCCAGTAATGTGAACAAATCAAACACTATCCAGTCTAAGGATAAACAGTGTAACAGGTGCCAATCAATTATTTTAGGATTTCCATCATTATTTCTTATAAAGGTTTTTAAAAAAAAATATAAAACATTTTAAAGGGAAAAATGACAAAATAAAAACAAAACTGAGATTAAAAAGAATTAAATACCACATAAAGCAGACATTTACAAATATCATGAAACTCAAAAAAGAAAAAAAACTAGTTTTGATAAGAATTTTCCATAGCGCTGTAGTTTGGTTTTGCATGCTAGGTCATTTTAAAAGTTCCTTTGCTTAAGATTGGCTTATAATTTTAAAGGGCTTATGTCATTTTAAAATTTCAGGTCATCATTAAAATTACAAGAAACAACACCGTATATAATGTGAAGCAAAATATAAAGTTACAGTAATTTCTACCTAACCAAAAAAGTGTTGTCCTTACCTTACCTAGATCACTGAGGACTTAAATATACAATACAATACAATAGCAGAGTTGGAAGAGACCTTGGAGGTCTTCTAGTCCAACCCCCTGCCTAGGAGGAAACCCTATACCATTTCAGAGAAATGGCTATCCAACATGTTCTTAAAGACTTCCAGTGTTGGGGCATTCACAACTTCTGGAGGCAAGCTGTTCCACTGATTAATTGTTCCAACTGTCAGGAATTTCTCCTCAGTTCTAAGTTGCTTTTCTCCTTGATTAGTTTCCACCCATTGCTTCTTGTTCTACTCTCAGGTGCCTTGGGAAATAGTTTGACTCCCTCTTCTTTGTGGCAACCCCTGAGATATTGGAACACTCTTTCTCTTCTCTGCACACTTTCTAGAGTCTCCACATCTTTTCTACATTGTGGTGACCAAAACTGAATGCAGTATTTCAAGTGTGGCCTTACACATTATAAAGTGGTATTAACACTTCACGTGATCTTGATTCTATCCCTCTGTTTATGCAGCCTAGAACTGTGTTGGCTTTTTTGGCAGCTGCTGCACACTGCTGGTTCATATTTAAATGGTTGTCCACTAGAACTCCAAGATCCCTTTCACAGTTACTACTGTTGAGCAAGGTACCACCTATACTGTACCTGTACATTTCGTTTTGAAGACTTCATGTTTTTTTAAAAGCCCTTCAAACCAGTAACTCATGCATGGAAAGGTAATCCAAATATGGTTTCCCCATATTTGGGGAAACCACCGAGTTAAATTCTAGGTCAGTTCTCCTTTTCAAATGCATTGTTATTTCACACATCAGGACACAGTTTTGCAATTTGATGGGCAATTTGATGGGCAATTTGATGGGCCGGTTTTTGACAGCTCTAAAGAGTTGCCTTGTGCCATGCCAAAGGTCTGAATCCTTAAATCCAGTCAAGCTTTGCCAAGTGAATTGTGAGGAACCCATTGCTCAGCTCCAGCAATGTGAGCTTGCCAATGAGGCAGGCAAGATGCAACAATTTATTAAGGCAACATTTCTAAATAATCTTCCCACCTATCGAATGCTTGCGCTCTTTAAGGGCCTAGCTCCACGGTTCTGTCACTAATTCCCCAGGGTGACATAGCAAAGAGAGAGTGTCATCGAGCAAAAGATGGATCTTTCATTCCTTGGCTACATAGAAAAGGGAGGAAGTATGTCTAAAGCCAAAGAGGGAATCATCTTCCATTATTTTCCACTGTAAGCAATATTTTTAGGAAAGCCCCCTCCCTTTTTCTCTTTTGTTTGTGGTTGGGCTGCTAAGGCACGTTAAAGAGCCAACAAGTCACGTAGCATCACTGGGATTTGACATGGAGGCAAGCAGATTAAAAAGGGCAAAAATATAGCCTTGGGGGGGACAGTATTATAGCTGCTTTTCTCTTAAGTTTTTGCAAATCGGAGATAGGAGAGGAACAGATCCTCATTCTGTTGATGAGTTTTTAATCTATTTGTATTTGTCTGTCTTTTTGTTTTTTGTATTTCCCCTTTTCCTTATTTAGTTTGTTAGCCACCCTGAGTCCCCTCGGGGAATAGGGTGGCATGCAAGTTCAATAAAACTAAACTAAACTAACTCTCGGATGACAGAAAATAAAATAGCAGAGGTGTAAATACGCATGGATGCTGATATCAGATTTACATCCATCACCTTTTATTCTGGAACTCAAACAAGCATATGTAGATTTCTTTTGCCTACTTTCCACCACCCTGTGAGCTAGTTGGGTCAAGAGAAATTGTATGGTGGAAAGTCACCCAATAGGATTTCATGGCTAATGGATTAGACCCTGGGTCAACACACTTACTGAACCCGAATGTCTTGAGGTTATCGTGTGAATAATTTGGGGGAATTTTGCAGTTTGGGTTTGTTGCAAATCTGTCTACCTGTAGTATCTAATAATATAGATTTGCAACAATAGCAGTAGCAATAGCACTTTCTGCAGAGTTATATATTGCTTCACAGTGCTTTATAGCCCTCTCTAAGTGATTTATAGAGTCCGCCTATTGCCCCTCCAAACAATCTGGGCCCTCATTTTATCGATCTCGGAAGGCTGGAAGGCTGAGTCAACCTTGAGCCAGTGAGAATCGAACTGCCAAATTACAGGCAGCTGGCAGTCAGCAGAAGTAGCCTGCAGGACTGTATTCTAACTACTGCACCACCACGGTTCCTTCTGCTCCTTGCTACCAGTCTTATGGGGCAGCTCTGGAGGGAAGAGTTTGCATCTTTGAGTGTTCACCAAGAAAAGGTTCTCTTCCTTCCTATGAGGGTGGTTTGCATTGGTGTAGGTAGGGAGGGAGAGATTGCTTCCTAGCCCCTCTTTTTTGGGGTGACAAAGGGCACAATTCTCTCAACCCCCTCTGCAACACCTACTCCAAACTGCTGGGATGAATCATTTTACCAATTTGAGCAGTGTATTATTTATTACTGTGTCTTTTGTCCTCAGACTGGTCAATTGATATTGTCAAGGTTCTATACCAATTCCTGGATGAAGAGCCATCTCCAACTCTATCTATGGTACCATGACCAACTCATCTAGGTCATGGTTGTTCCAAAGGTGTTTTTTTTTCAAGAGGCAACTGGACTTTCTGGTTTTTCTTTGAAGACATTTCGCTTCTCATCCAAGAAGCTTCTTCTTCTTGGATGAGAAGCAAAACCTCTTCAAAGAAAAAACAGAAAGTCCTGTTGCCTCTTGGAAAAAAAAAACATATTTGGGACATCTCCATCTCTATTCTACAACAGTCAGAATAGAACACTGCACTCCAGCAACACACAAAGGACACATAGGTTGCATTCAACAATGTGCTCAGCATGGTTGTGCATTAACCTATTTTCTGCATCTGGATAATAAATCAAACCATACTGTCGGAAAAAAAAACAGTGGCTTTATAGAATGCAAGTCACAAAAAAGTAACAATGGTTAACACTTCCCAAACTTAGCAAGTTTTATGCATGCAACTGGTAGATTTCTACTTGGCCCAGTTAAATATATTATTAAACACTCTGGCAAACAAACAGATGAATAACTAATCAAGTCCTCCTTCATGTTCCACACCATATATCATATAAAAATGATCTGCTGATCATTTTTATACAGCATAGATAATAAATGCAACATTTTAATCTGGATTTGCGATTAATGGGTAGCCGAGACAATGTTCAAGCAATATTCCATCACAGTCTGAAAACTGGCATAATAAAATGAAAAAAAAATAAGTTAATGGCTTTTGTTGAACAGGTTATTTCTCCATGGGGATATCCATTTTCAGCTCAATCTTTGAGACGTAAGCTTTCGAGGACTGAGCAAATTGAAGTCAAAATATGTTTTTCTTCACAAATTGGAATGTTCTTATTTCCTTTACATTCATATCTTCCCGGGGCCAAAACAAACATGAGGCAAATTAAGGAATCACTCAATAATCCCATTAATTACCTACATCATTGAAGCTAAGGCAAGAGCAAACAAGAGAAATACAGCTATTATAACATCAGCATCAACAAACAACAACAGGAAACTTAACCAAGTGACAACTACGTGCTTCAAGCTGTTGTTTGGTATGAAGTTATTTGCACAGCAGAACATTCATTTACCACATGGTGAGAAATAGATTTTGATTCAAGAGGAGGGTGGAGATAATATATAGGATTTTCTTTTTACTATGCAATCCAGCTGTTTTATTTAAATGGGGTGGGGGGAAAGAGTTTTCACAAAACTTGCTTTGCAAGGGAATAAGCAATTGATGCCCAAGCAAATTGGGAGCCATGAAGCAACACAAGGAAAGGGACCTGGTGGCTCAGTGGCTAAGATGCTGAGCTTGTCAATCAGAAAGGTTGGCAGTTTGGTGGGTTCGAATCCCTAGCGCAGTGTAACGGAGTGAGGTCCCATTATTTGTCCCAACCTAGCAGTTCGAAATCACACAAAAATGCAAGTAGAAAAACAGGAACCACCTTTGGTGGGAAGGCAACAGCGTTCTGTGCACCTTTGGCATTTAGTCATGCCAGCCACATAATCATGGAGACATCTTCGGATAGCGCCGGCTCTTTGGCTTTGAAACAGAGATGAGCTCTCCCCTAGAATCGGGAACGACTAACACAATGAAGGTGAACCTGTGGTACACGGAGCCATATTTACCCACACAGCAGCCCTCAGCTCTGGCATGCATGTGCGCACTGGCAAGCTGGTTTTTGGTCTTCCGGAGAGCAGTGGGAGGCTGTTTTTGCCCTTCCCAGGCTTCAGGAAAGCCTCCGGAGCCTGGGGAGAGCGAAAACTCCCCCTACCCATGTAGGGGGAATATGTGCATACACAAAGGGGTGTGTGTGTCATGCATGCATGTGGAGATGGAGAGGTCATGCACACATGTGCAGGTGGGTGGGCACGCGTCTGCATGTGATAGTGTGTGTTCTAGGTTACAGTTCTAGGCTACATAAACAGAGGGATAGAATCAAGATCACGTGAAGTGTTAATACCACTTTATAATGCCTTGGTAAGGCCACACTTGGAATACTGCATTCAGTTTTGGTTGCCACGATGTAGAAAAGATGTGGAGACTCTGGAAAGAGTGCAGCGAAGAGCAACAAAGATGATTAGGGGACTGGAGGCTAAAACATATGAAGAACAGTTGCAGGAACTGGGTATGTCTAGTTTAATAAAAAGAAGGACAAGGGGGGACATGATAGCAGTGTTCCAATATCTCAGAGGCTGCCACAAAAAAGAGGGAGTCAAGCTATTCTCCAAAGCACCTGAGGGTAGAACAAGAAGCAATGGGTGGAAACTAATCAAGGAGAGAAACAACCTTGAACTAAGGATAAATTTCCTGACAGTTAGAACAATTTAATCAGTGGAACAACTTGACAGCAGAAGTTGTGAATGCTCCAACACTGGATAGTTTTTAAGAAGAGATTTGGCTGAAACAGTGTAGGGTTTCCTTCCTTGGCAGAGGGTTGGACTAGACGACCTTCAAGGTCCCTTCCAACTCTGCTATTGTATTGTATTATTGTATTGTGTGCGCACAATTTTGGCACACCTTTAGAAAAAGGTTAGCCATCACTGGACTAGCACATATTTGCGAGGCAAACCTTTACCTTTACCTGAGAAACACAACCGCAGAAGGAGCTGCTTTATACAAGATCAGATGTTTTCATCTATCTGGCCCAGAGTTGAACCTACTCTGAGTGACAGCTTCTCTCAAATTTTCGCCATCACGTGCTATTTTCTTCTTGTAATTAGAGACTGCTAATTAAGTGCAATTTCAGCATTGAACCAATTCTGGTTGATATGGAAAAGTTAAGCGTACTCAGATATGGTTGGCATTGGATGGGAGATTATCAGAAATCCCACAGAGACAACATTTTGACATCTGGGGGGGGGAAGCTGCCTAGATGAATGTAATGGTAAACCTAGTCTATCTATTGATGAAGAAAATCTTACGGACATGTTCGTCAAGGTTCCAGAAGTCGAGTTTGACTTGATTTGACTTCATTCTTACATAGTTCTTACTCCAATTCAGATCTTATTCAGATCTTGACAACCTTTTTTTAATAATATCAGTTTTCATGTTATTGATTTATATCCATATAGTACAAAGTCACTTTTCGTGTGATGGGTGGTCATACAAAATTTTTCCGCAGAATGGAACGGGCATGGTTTTATGTGCTGTCTACATCCTGCGGATGGGGCTTTGCTTGTTTTCGTGGACCAGTTTCTGGTATGCCATGGACCGGTGCTGGCTAATGAACCCTCCAGGGTTGGGGATCCCTGACTTAAACAATGTCATCTTGTGGGTCGCAGAAGGCATGTCTTGTCATTGTGCCTGTCTAATGAAACAACCTGCCAACAAAATCTCCCTGCCAACAAAAGTGCGTATAGTCAAGGCTATGGTTTTCCCAGTTGCAATGGATAGCTGTGAAGGTTGGACCGTAAGAAAGGCTGTGCACCAAATAATTGAGGGCTTTGAACTATGGTGCTGGAGAAGACTCCTGCGAGTCCCTTGGACTACAAGGCGATCAAACCGGTCAGTCCTAAAGGAGATCAACCCTGACTGCTCTTTAGAAGGCCAGATCCTGAAGATGAAACTGAAATACTTTGGCCACCTAATGAGAAGGAAGGACTCACTGGAGAAGAGCCTAATGCGGGGAAAGATTGAGGGCAAAAGAAGAAGGGGACGACAGAGAATGAGGGAGCTGGATGGAGTCACCAAAGCAGTAGGTGTGAGCTTAAATGGACTCCAGAGGATGGTGGACAGGAAGTTCTGGAGGAACTGTCCATGGAGTCGCAATGGGTCAGACATGACTTTGCAATTAACAGCAACAACTATGAAACAACATCTACCTCTTCAAATTCAGATCTACACCATTCTCTGTCTTTCTGACAACCTATTTTATACTAAGCATTAAATCAAGATATTTTGTGCCCATCTCGATGATCTCTGACTGTTTTATGCTCTCTGAAGTTGCCTCTGATGCTACATGGTTTTGCTATACTTTTTTATTAGTATGCATTGTTTTCAATCATGTACATCCCCTTGAGTTAGTGCTGACTGGAAAACTTTGTAAATGTAGATTGATTAAATTAATAAATACCCCAGTAAAGCATAATTTAAAATAAGGCAATATTCAAAAATTTAAAATAAGGCAATATTCAAAAATGAATATCAAATAAAATAATATTATCATAACAGAATTATGAAGTAGGCTAGATCAAGAGATCAATGTGGCAAGGATTCTAGGAATCCATAGAATTGTAGTAAGATAAGAGTATCAGAATTTTGAAAGCCTGACTAAATTGCTCCCTATTCCACAATATACCAAAAATTAAATTAAATTAAAATTTTAAAAAACCAAGGTGAGATAGCTTTGAATTTCTTTCTCATGCTCTTTTTCAGAATTTCTTCTGCAAATCCCTCCTTAATGGCCCTTCCATTCCTTTCTTGTCCCTAAGGTCAGTTCTACATTCCTTTACAAGTTCAGCATCAGCGAAAGGACCATATCTATCTCATCCTGAAGCACTTAAAAGTAAATAAGCTGACATGGTCTACCAGATGGAAATGGGAGAGTCTCTTTCAGATAGGCAGAATTCTGGATGCCTTCCCAGATAAACAAATACCTGGTCGGTTGCTGGAAACTAGCAACACTATTAAGAAAATATCTCAGCTCCTTCTGATCTATACACTGAAATGTGTAGAAATCAGTCACCAAATGTACTGTATTTTTCTGAGTATAAGACGCACCTTTCCCCCCCAAAAAGAGGTTGAAAATCTGAGTGTGACTTGTACACTCAATACAGTATTTGTGGCCTCCCGGAACTCCACCCCTTCACAAAAATGGACATGCAGAGGCTTCGGAGACCTCCAAATTGCTCCTGGGGGTTGGGGAGGGCAAAGACGAGCAAAAATGGGCTGTGTTTTGCTCATTTTTGCCCTTCCAACCCCCAGGAGCACTCTACAAGCCTCCTAAAGGCTATGCATGCCCTTTTGGGGGGCAAAAAACGGGCCCATTTTCGTGAAAAAGGGTCTGGTTTTTGCTCATTTTTGCCCCCAGGAGCACTTTGCAGACCTCTCAAACATTTTTTTCACAAAAAAATGAGGCGTGCAGAGGGTTTGGGAGGTTTGGGTGCAAAAAGTATTTTTTTTTTAATTTACCTCTTCAAAATCTTGGTGCACTTATACTCCGGTGCGTCTTATACTCTGAAAAATACGGTATTTGATTCTTCGACCAAGACAGAAAGGAAAAACAATAAATGAAATCCTTATCCATTTATTTTGCAATGGAAATGCATTAAGTTGAGGTGGAAAAAGCAGTTGATACTCAACCCAAGAGATGACATAAGGAACATCTCAACTGACAAGAGTCAAAAAAAAAAAAAAGGAACTGTCACAATAAAAGAAGCCAAAATAGAATTACTAGAAACGCCTGGCTTATAAACCAGTGTCAAAATTATCTCCCTTATGGCCTGAAAAAAATAAGGCAATGAACTGTAATATCACAGTGAGTAATAATTCTTTTCCTACAGCTCATAGTAATTAGGTAGAGGGCAAAGAGTTACTGCTGGGAATGAAATCTACAGTTTTTCAGATTTAACTAGTCATTGTCCACATACGCTGACATCATGCCTTCGAAGCCAGCCTCCCAACATTTTCTCCATCTATGCCTGTAGCATATTGCCACCTCTGGTCTTAGATGTGGTGACAATGCCCTGGACTGACCTAGTGCATAATATGGGAGTTTTCTGGACTCATGACTCCTGATTGAGCAGTTAGCAGTTGTGGCCAGGAGGGTCTCTGCATAGCTGTAAGTTGTCTACCAATTATGATCTTTCCCGGACCAAAAATTCCTGCTCACAACTCACGCCCTAGTCACCTCCCATCTTGACTATTGCTAGTGCAACACACTCTACCTACTTGACCTTTGTCTGTTTTTCTTTAAACAAAAAGGAGATAAATTGCAGAAATGCCATTACAGAATTGGTAGAGATCACACAACCCAGCCACGCTACATTCTCCTGCTGAAGGAAGCATACCTGTGATATATAACCTGGAGGCACGTGTATGGGAGGAATAGATCCATTGGGGGACATCATGGGTACCTCTGCAGGTCCTGTGGGACAAGAAAAGAAAAAATAAAATTAAACAACGGAGACACAATCAATGCTCAACGTAGTGCGCTGTGCTGAAAATTTCCAGGACAATTTGATTTTATTATAAAGATGTATTGTGGAGTTTACATAGAAGTTACATTTTACGCATATTTCCCTGGTTGTGAGAATCTATCTTGAATGGTTTTGCACTCATTGCGTACTAGAATCTTCTGGCTTTGGTGGCAGATAATAAATACTAACCAATGACAAACAAATGATAGATAGACAAACTTGGGCTGCCTCTTATCCTTGCAGTGGTATTGTTGATATCGAAGCAACCACTAGTTCCAATGTGCTCTGGTTTCCTTTTGTATTTGAGCTGAGGTGGCGCAGTGGTTAAATGCAGCACTGCAGGCTACTGCTAGATCAGCAGTTCAGCGGTTCAAATCTCACCGGCTCAGGGTTGACTCAGCCTTCCATCCTTCCGAGGTGGGTAAAATGAGGACCCAGATTGTTGGGGGCAATATGCTGACTCTCTGTAAACCGCTTAGAGAGGGCTGAAAGCCCTATGAAGTGGTATATAAGTCTACTGCTATTGCTATTTACACCTCATGCAAGCAATACTTTCCTTCTCACACACCTAGATGATAGTTCTGAGTGTGCAAAACTATTTCTAAAGTAATGTGAAAGAAACTAATACATGAACAGCAGCCATAGCTCTCCAGTTGCATCTAAAGAATGTTTCTGTTACGAGTGTGCAGTAAAGCTTTCTGACATTCATCACTACAATTGAACACCTACGTCAACTTTGAGCTATTTGATTTATCATGCTTATACCCAGATCTGATTCCCAAAGCTTGAGTATCAAACATGGGTACATGTTTGTATGGGTATATCCGTTCCATGGGGTGCTTAGATCTGTCCTGTGTGACCACCCTGGAAACAGCAAAGGACTGGCCCACGGTGACTCTGCCAGTGAAAACAGAGCTGGGGAGGGCTGTGGGCAGCCCCCCCCCCAAGTTCCATTTTCACTTGCATAAGGTTGCAGGAAGCCGTCACAGGAAAAATGGAGGTTGGGAGACCATTTTTGCTGGCAAAATGTTCGGGCCATCACAGGCACCCCAAAAATGAGTGACGTCAAGCGGGGCGCACCCACTCTGGCCAGACCCACCCCGGGGTCAAACACAATACCCTGATGCAGCCCTCAATGAAATTGAGTTTGACACCCCTGAGCTAGAGATTCCCAATTCAAAATTTGGTCCTGTCACTATTTATGGAATACTAACTCCTGTTCCTACATGGAGATTCAGCTACTATATGTGCACAAACACTCATAAAGATCTGCATGCCTTGTTTAAATTGTATAAATAACATAGTAAACCATATAATGTGAATGCTGTCCTGGCGTAGAAGGAACAGTTAGAGCTTAGTTTCGAAATATCTGAAGCTCTTCTCTGAAAAAGGCGAGAGTTTAAAAAAAGAAACCAAATTGCCACTCCTATGGATGGCAGTGTTTGGCAACTGCATCTAGAGAAAACTTTTTCTTTAGGACTTTTGAATCACGGCTTCCATTGCATTCAGTTTTACATATGGGAAGAACTATCTCAGGAACATTTGAAAATCACAAAACTCATTACCTCAGCACTTCAGATCCACCAAAGAATGTGGTTATATAAACGAGAGACTTAAAAATTTCCACTTAAAACTCCAGCCTTAGATGTGAAAAATATCCTTCCTGGAGGATCAAATGTAAATATAGTAATGCATGTAACATAGGGATTAGAACCATGAATTTTTTTTAAAAAAAAGAAAACCCATAAAACTAGGTAAAATGGGAAATAAAAACCACAGAGTAGCTTAAAAGTAAACTTCCTCAAACTGGTAAACTCCAATGATCTTTGGGATCCTAATTCCTAGAATTCTTTTCTGGGAATTGTACTCCCAAAACATCTAGAGGAAAATCTATCAGACGGAGACTTTGCTTAGAAGAGAATAGGCCAATTAGTTCCTCTGAACAGGGGTGTCAAACTCAATTTCATTGAGGGCTGCATCAGGGTTGTGTTTGACCTTGCAGGGGCAGGGTGTGTATGTGTGGCCAGCTTGATATCACTCGTGTTGGGGCACCTGTGGTGGCCCAAGCGCTCTGCTAGTGAAAATGGAGCGCGGGGGGGAGGCGCATGCACAGCCCTCTCAAGCTCTGTTTTCACTGGCAGAGGGTTGGAGGCCCCTGCAGCTGAAAACAGAGCTCGGGAAGGCCATTTTTGCTGGCAGAGGCACCGCCAGCCAGTCCTTCACTGTTTCTTTCTTTCTTTTATTAAATTTTTTATCGAATAAACATTAAAAACATGGGCCATAGAGCGACCTTCCTGGCTTTGTCATTTCCATACATATTTCAACACAACAAATACAGTTTCTACTTATCGTACATAGCTACATTCATCGTATTGACATATCCCTTATCCTCCTTTGTATATTTATCTATGTATTATCCATTTCCAATTTTACAATCCTCAAAATATTCTATTCCGACTCCTTTTCCTCATTTGGATACATTTGGTTCCAAATTTCATAATTTGGTCCTTCACCGTTCCCAAGGTGAAATCTAAATCTTTGGCCGGCAGGCCTTGAGTTTGACCCCCCTGCTCTAGAAGGACTAGGGGTGACATGATAGCACTGCTCCGATATCTCAGGGTTTTTCTACTTTTAGTTCAAAGCAGGTGCCAACCACCTTTACATTCAAATTCCCTTGGTAAGAGACTTGCTCTAGCCTCAGTTTCTTTCTCTCTCCCCACCCCTCTCTCTCACACACATGGAAGGAGCATCATATGTTTACTTCATAAGTAGTCTCTGAACCTCAGGTATGACTCTCAGTCTGTTAATATCATTTTGATGAAGAGTTTAGAGAATGCTGGAAGAGTGGATGATTTATTACTATAGCATGTTTTCACTGTCTTGACTTCAATGCTGCAAAAATGACTTCCACCTACATTTCATTTCTCATTCTTTGGTACCGTTATCCAAACTACTTCAAATGGTAAATCTAATTGAAGCCTGAAACTTTCTCTTGCCTGCAACAATTTCTTGGCTAATATTAGTGTGCATAAATGAATGATGAGCTCGCACAAAAGACACTGCAGTCCTATAGCTAGTAGAAGTCTTCTTTTTAAAATCCCTGTTTTCCCCCCAGCCAGTGTTTCTTCACCTTACCAACTTTTAAGATGTGTGTGTGTGTGTGGACTTCAAGTCCCAGAATTCTCCAGGAAGACATTATGGTACCCCTTAATAGATGACTATCCTACTACTGTTTAAATACCTCCAGGGAAGAGAATCTATCATATTCCAAAGCAATTTGTTTCACTGTTGTTGTAAGTCAGTGGTTCCCAAACTTGGCAACTTTAAGACTTGTGGACTTCAACTCCCAGCTCTGCTGGCTGGAGAATTCTGGGAGTTGAAGTCCACAAGTCTTAAAGTTGCCAAGTTTGGGAACCACTGTTGTAAGTCAAAGACTATCTATATTAGGTTTGCCTCCTGATATAAGGGTATTTTATGAATGGTTATACCATAGAAGATGATTTGATAACAAGGGCATATCTCTAAAATTCCAAATATTCCCAGCAGTCCAAAATGTTGGAGATTATTACAATGAAATATTGTATCATTTATAGATAGAAGGCAATTTTGAAATATATAGCTGGCCAGTGCAATCTGAATCGATCCAAATTCCTTCCAGGAGCCTACAGAAAGTTGGAGGAAATCACTCTACCACTCCAATCTAAGAATTGCTGCTTTCACCCAAAGTTACTGATCCATGAGGATTCACTTATTCCTAATGGTGCTCAAGCAGGTATCAATTTGTCCCCCACATGAAAGGATTTGGCCTCGTTAACCTCTGACCAGTAGAATTGGTTTAGTTCACATAACATGTCTAAACTGGTAATCTATTATCCCATTTTTTGTCTTCACACAATATCTAGAACTATAAATGAACCCAACAAGCGTGGTTTTATTAGACCTTACCTGATCGGATTAACTAAGCATCATACACACACATACACACCTATGCTCCTCCAAGCAATCATCTTCTTTTAATGACCCCATAATCCCTTGCGTGGTAGAGTCTGGGCAACTGAATGGAGCTGAGTGTTTACTGGCCGGATGCCCTTCCTGTCGCCAATGCGGAGCTTTGTTCAGCAGATATATTCTCATTGTGCCCAGAGAGAGAAATATCTGCCTCTACCTGGGATCGAACTCACAGCCTCCTGATTGTGAGGCAAGAGTTCTACCTCTAGGTCACCGCACCACTCACACTCTTCCAAGCAATGACCAGATTAATTTAGTATTGCCGTAAAACATAATTTTCCTAAAGAATGGTCTTCACTATGGCAATCTTGTACCATAGTCAATTAATATCTACCCTACTTGAAAATAATGAATGGTACTATCATATATGAAAAGCTATTGGGTTCTAAATACTAAAGAAGCAAAACAAGAAGCCAATTATTTCTGTGACTTATTAGCTGGCAAAGTAATTACTTTGCCTTATTGAGTAAATGGATTTAAATCCAGCAGCACAACCATGTCCTTCAAGTTTGCATCACTTTCCAAAAATAATCACAATTCCGCTATGATGGAAGTGGTCATATATCCTATGACTATCTTTCCTTTTTTTGTCTCCGAAATGAAGTCATGCCTTATTTCAGGAAATTCTGTCTGATTAATCACCCTCTCATTTTTAATTCCCAACTCCCAACAGTATTTTTTATTTTTTTTGCTATTTGGCAGAGATCGCAATATTCGCTTGCTCGTGTATCATTTTAACGTGGTCATCAACTAATCCATTTATATTCTTTACTACTCTGAGTACTGTGCAGGAAACTTCTAGGAACAGTTTATCATTAATACTGCCTCGTGTCCAGAGGTAGGTTGCTCATTTTTTTACTACCGGTTTGGGCACATTCTTGTGTGTGCTTGCGGGCGTGCATGCGGGTTCTGTGCATGTGCAGAAGCGTCTGGGCAAGTGGGTGGAGCCTCCCGCCGCCACTACTACCAATTCGGTTGATCCGGGCCGAACCAGCAGCAACCTGTCTCTGCTCGTTTCATTTTGGTTTTCATTGTTACCCATCAGGGGTGGGTTTCTCGCCCCGTTCCAATGCGTACTAGCATCTGTGCGATGCTCCAGCTGCTCCTGGAGGATCACGCAGGTGCTGTATGTGTCCTGCGCATGCGTGGAAGCGCAGAACTCGTCAAAACCGGGTAAGGAGCGCGGGCGGGCCCTTCGCCGTTACTTACTTCCGGGTTCGCCAACCAACCGGTTGAAACCCACCCCTGTTACCCATAGACTAGCCTTCCTTAACCAAATAGGCTCTAGATTTCTTGGGCCCATTATCCCCAGCCAACATGGCCAGTGGATGCCCATTTGTAGATTTCTTCTTTCCCTGAAAAATTCTACAGAAGTTTCTTTTTACATGAAAATGAGAATTCCTCCCGGTGTTATGTTTTGAATTTTGAAACTGATACTGTACTAAGTTATATTCTTCAGTTTTTTTCAGTATAAAATTCAGTTAAGGAAGCCTATGGATTTATTTCATGTTTTTTGTCAGTGTTTTTTTGTCATTAAAAAGAACAGCATTTTATGATACGGAACACAGCCAAATACCGACTGCAGAGAATTTACCCTTCACCACCATAATAAGACTTTTCGACTACCTATTCCATTTGTCAAGTGTTGGCTTTAAAACTAAGCTCATCATCAACCTAACTTTCACAGAGTTCTTAAATTAAAGTTCCAAAGCCTACACGAATCAAGTAGAACAGTCAACCAAGATGTAATTTTCAATCCCATTGCATTTGATATGGACGCCCACTTCATTGGCCTCTGGATGGTTTACAAAATACAAGAACTTATTTAGACAGTTAAATATAATATAGGATATGGGATTTTCTGCATGGCCTACTTTAAATAATCTAAGTAACATCCAGTTCAATTAACTTGCTTCAAGAAAATTATTTAGGAGGAGTTCTTAGTTTTAAATCATGTTAACAAAGTAACAGAGTTGAAAGGGTCTTCTAGTCCAGTGTTTTTCAACCTTTTTTGTGCAAAGGCACACTTTTTTCATGAAAAAAATCACGAGGCACACCACCATTAGAAAATGTTAAAAAAAATTAACTCTGTGCCTATATTGACTATAGGCAGGTGTTTTTCCCACGGCACACCTTACACTATGTCACGGCACACTAGTGTGCCACGGCACAGTGGTTGAAAAACACTGTTCTAGTCTAACCCCCCTGCTTAGGCAGGAAGCCCTATACCATTTCAGGGAAATGGTGACTCAATCTTGTCTTTAAAACCTCCAGTGTTGGAATAGCCACAACTTCTGGAAGCAAGTTGTTCCACTGATTAATTGTTCTAACTGTCAGGAAATTTCTCCTTAGTTCTAAGTTGCTTCTCTCCTTGATGAGTTTCCATCAATTTCTTCTAGTTCTGCCTTCAGGTGTTTGAAGAATACCTTGACTTCCTCTTCTTTGTAACAGTCCCTTAGATATTGGAACACTGCTATCATGTGGAACAATTCCTATATATTTATTTGACTTTATGGCTATCTATGCTAAGAATCATAACTCTGAATAGCTCACAACAGTAACACTGGGCAAAAATGTCAAAAGCCGGACGCCTTAGTCATTCTACTCTGATGCAGTCTATCACCCCCACCCTCTAAGCTCCAAAGGGGAATAACCAGATACTTTATGGCCTTCCGGAAGACTCAAAGGGTGGGGGACTTCTGGGTCCCAGCATCTTCTGTATCAACCCCTTGCAACGTACTGATTGTTTATAACCAATGAAGTCACTACTGATATTGCTTTTTAGCATATCCAGGCTACTAAACTAAGCCACTAATTTAATTTCCCTTTATTGAGGTCATTTGTTCTTCTTTCCTATTCTGATGACAGTATTAAGATGCACATCACTACTGATTTGCTTGAAAACACACAAAAAAAAAATCCTCGAGGGGATGTGCAGATACCTGGAAAGGCAGTTAAGATCAAGTGCTCTGAATGTGGATTTTATAATGAAAACTGGAGTCTCTTGGGTCTTGATAATAAGACGGCTGTAATGTGATGAATAAGAATCAACCCTCCACAAATTATTTAACCAGCTGTGATACACACACACACACACACACACCCACACACCCACACACACACACACACACACAAGCTGGATACCCGTGCTTCACTACGAAACTATGTGATCGGGCTTGATACTTAAAGCTTTAAAATTAATGTAGAATGTATAACTCCTTAGCATCAGAGCGTGCTAATATTAGACAACTGGCAGTTGGAACAGAGTTCCTTTCAGGTGGGGAGGGGGAGTAGAACATCTAACTCCTTAGCATCAACACCTGTTAATATAATACTGTATAAAAAATACTGATGATCTGATGGTCATTTTGACAAATCCTTTCTTAGCAAGCACCTAGAAGCCAAGAGGAACAGTCTCCAAGGGTGGATTTTTATGTGATCCGTGCACAAGCAAGCAATCAGTAGGATGAGCAGAATCACTAAGTTTGCTGATATATAGTAATAAGTGTACAAATGCTTCAGAGCAGCATCTCTCAATTATTCTATCACATGCATTGAGGGCCAGTCAAAACATTGGGACTCAAAATTTGCTCAAATACAGGTAATCTTCAACTTATAACCATTCATCTAGCAATGGTTCAAAGTTGTAACAGCATTAAAAAAAATTGACTTATGAGCAATTTTCACACTTATGGCAGTTGCAGCATCCTTGTAGTCATGTGATCAGAATTTGGATACTTGGCAATTGGCTCATATTTATGACAGCTGCAGTGTCATGTGGTCAGATTTTGCGACCTCCCGACAAGCAAAGTCAGTGGGGAAACCAGATTCATTTCACACTCCTGTTACTAACTTCACAACTGCAGCGAGTCACTTAACTGTGTGAAGAAAGGTCATAAAATTGGGCAGAACCCTGTCTTGCTTAGCAACATAAATTTGGGACTCAGTTGTAGTTGTTACATCGAGGACTAGGTGTATCGAAACGTGGCACGTGAAAACCGCGGTCCACTAAA
The DNA here is from genome assembly GCF_051295495.1 of Thamnophis sirtalis. Lineage (NCBI taxonomy): Eukaryota > Metazoa > Chordata > Lepidosauria > Squamata > Natricidae > Thamnophis > Thamnophis sirtalis. The sequence continues at coordinate 15,591,963 of NW_028261391.1, forward strand.
GCGCGCCCGATTAAAGCGCGTACGTGACGTCATCAGCAGCGCGACAAGAAAGAAAAAGGGCGCTTTAAAAAGCGCTTTTAAAGCAAGCCGATTCACATAAAGGTAAGGGTTAGGGTTAGGGTTAGGGTTAGGGTTAGGGTTAGGGTTACGTTAAGCGTTAGGGTTAGGTTTAGGGTTAGGTTAAGGGTTAGCGTTAGGTTTAGCATTAGGTTAAGGGTTAGGTTTAGGGTTAGGTTAAGGGTTAGGCTTAGGGTTAGGTTTGGGGGGGTTAGGTTTAGATTTACGCGTTAATTTTAAGTTTACCGCTCACAGCGTGCTGTTTTTGTCGCGCTGTGATGACATCACGTACACACTTTCGTCGAGCGCGCTTTAGTCTACCGCGGTTTTGTGGTGGAACCGTATCGAAATACTAACCAAAATATATATGTATAATAATAATAATGCAAAAATAAAGTTGGTTTTTCTTCCAAGTACAATTAACCTTACAATCTATTTACAGATCCCTGAGGCATTCATGGACCCCAGTTTAAAGCCGACTTTGGGGGGGGGAGTGATGTTTGGAGTATCCAAATTGCCAAGAAAAACTGTAGAGATTCTCAGTCATCCAGGTCATGGTTATCCCAAAGGTGCTTTTTCAGGAGGCAACTGCACTTTCTTGTGTTTTTTTCTTTTCTTTTGAATATGTTGCTTTTTAGCTATGCAATTTGGGATGAACACCCTTCAAATGGTGTAGGAATGGATTTCCAGAGGGGGAAAAAATTACAGACTATACTACAGGAACCAGGAGCAATACTCAGGTGACCCTGAGGACACAGATAAACCTCCAGGTGCTTCAATGACTCTCTAAAAGAATGCAAATGATCAGCTGTCTCCAAGGAAGATAAATCCTTCCATTCCTCATCACCCAGTCGGAGCTGAAGAAGCTTCTTGGATGAGAAGTGGAATGTCTTCAAAAAAAGACAGAGTCCAGTTGCCTCCTGAAAAAAGCACCTTTGGGATTGCCATTAAAGGCAAACTCTAATTAGCAGTAGAGAATACTGGGCGACCATTCCCTCAATTGCAAAAATCATTTAAAAAAAGGTGCTAGAATGCTTGGAAATGGACAAACTAACAATGGAACTAAGAGATAGAGAGGAAACAGACTACTCCAAGATATGGAACAGGTGGTATAACTGGCCTCGTAAAGAGATGTAAAATCAATGCATAAGGAACACATAGCAAACACAATGAAAAGAGATGGCATATACTTAGAAAGCACTAGAGATGGAAATGTTGTATGTAGCTGTAAAAATGAGAAAGTATGAAACAAAGAAGAATATGTATAAGATAATAGAATGAAAAATGGAAAAAAACGGAATCAGAAAAAAAGAAAAACCGATAATAGAAAGCTGTAAAAATGTAATTGTGATTTTAATGTTTGGAAAATGTCAAATATATATATATATTTAAAGAAAAGAATACTGGTCGACAGATTGTCATTGCACATAGCTGACAGGCATGAATCTTGAAAATATGTAGGGCATGTATAAGACCACAAATATGATAGCTGGGCTCATCATTTTTTTTTTTTTAAAGTATGTTGGCTGGCTTGGTGAGATAATATATCACTTGAAAATACTGACAGCTCACACCTAGTTATCTAAGTAATAAATCAATTTCTAAGAAAATACTCTAATAAAATACCATGTTTCCTGGCCTTTTAAAGGATATTTGGAGTTAAAGTTACTATCCTAGCCAAAGAACTAAGTCACCTCTGCTGCTTATCTTCTTCTCCTACCTTGTGGTCTATCTCTTGAACACATTAAATCATGGAAAGCTACCAGCAAAGATTATTTTGTAGACTTTTCAAGCACTGAAAAGAAGCTTTAGTCCCAGAACAATTTATCACTTAGGCTACAATGTGTAAATCACATCTGTCTAGACTATAAGACAAGGGACAAACATCTGCCTACAATAGCGAATACTGTTAAAGAAATCACTTCACCTACTGAAGGGGAAAATCCAAGAAGTATGGTGAAATCAGCTCCATCAAATTACTTCATCATCAGTCAGCAGCCAAAACATTTCAGACTAAGATGTAACTCAGTACACTGATTATAAAATAACGTTGACACTGAACCCGATATTTTGAATTACATTTTCAAAGAGTGAGAGGAAAGGCCTTAGAATTCGTGTGAATTTCCACTATCACAACACTAAGGCACCTATCAAATATTCATCAGTTACGTAATGTCTGCTTTTAATGTTTGTATTCCCAACAGATATGTATGGTATGCACTTAATTTCTAACCTGCTGAATAAACCAGCTTTATGTCAATGAAGTCACATGTGCATCGCTTCCCTTTCATTTCCTCTATCAGCCTTAGATTGCTACAGACTAAACTAGGGGGAAAAACCTTGTTCTACATCCAGGAAAAATAGAATAACGAAGTACATAGGACAACTTGTATGTCTCTTTTCTCTGTCTCTGTCTGTCTGTCTGTCTGTCTCTCTGTCCCTCTCTAAGCTCTTGCATGTACTGTTCAGGTAATTTTTGACTTATAATAATCAGTTTAGTAACCCAGGCCACTGAAACCAGCATAAATACAAGTCTGCAGCAATCTAAGAGGGATCTTGGAGTCCTAGTGGACAACCATTTAAATATGAGCCAGCAGTGTGCAGCAGCTGCCAAAAAAGCCAACACAGTTGTAGGCTGCATAAACAGAGGGATAGAATCAAGATCACGTGAAGTGTTAATACCACTTTATAATGCCTCGGTAAGGCCACACTTGGAATACTGCATTCAGTTTTGGTCACCACAATGTAGAAAAGATGTGGAGACTCTAGAAAGAGTGCAGAGAAGAGCAACAAAGATGATTAGGGGACTGGAGGCTAAAACATATAAAGAACGGTTGCAGGAACTGGGTATGTCTAATTTAATAGAAAGAAGGACTAGGGGTGACATGATAGCAGTGTTCCAATATCTCAGAGGCTGCCACAAAGAAGAGGGAGTCAAGCTATTCCTCAAAGCACCTGAGGGTAGAACAAGAAGCAATGGGTGGAAACTAATCAAGGAGAGAGTAACTTAGAAGGAGAAATTTCCTGATTGTTAGAACAATTAATTAGTGGAACAACTTGCCTCCAGAAGTTGTCAATGCTCCAACACTGGAAATTTTTAAGAAGAGATTGGACAACTATTTGTCTGAAATGGTATAAGGGTTTCCTGTCTAGGCAGGGGGTTGGACTAGAAGACCTCCAAGGTCCCTTCCAACTCTGTTATCCTATCCTATCCTATTCTATCCTAAGGCTGTTATAAAATTTCTTGCCACAGTTGTTAAGTCAATAACATGATTGTTGAGTGAATCTGGCGTCCCAGTTGCCTTTGCTTGTCAGAAGGTCACAAAAGATCATCATATGATTCCAGGACACTGAAACCGGCATAAATACATGCCAGTTGCCAAGCATCTGAATTTTAATCATGTGACCCTGGGGACACTATGATGAGCATAAGTGTAAAAAACAGTCATGAATCACTTTTTTCCCCAGTACCATTGTAGCTTAGAATTGTCACTAAACAAATGGCTGTAAGTTGAGGACTACCTGTACAGTACTGTCAGTTTTTCCTCTTCTGCTCTACAGGAGAAGAGAGGGCAAATGAACTACAGATATTGTTACTTAAGCTCCGTGGCAGCTCAGGACACAATAAGAGGAATAGTACTTACAGTAGACTTATATACCACTTCACAGTGTTTTACAGCCCTCTCTAAGTGGTTTTTATAGAATCAGCATATGACAACCCCTCCCCCCCCAAAAAATCTGGCTTCTCATTTTACCAACTTCGGAAGGATGGAAGGCTGAGTCAACTTTAAGCCAGTCAGGATCGAACAGCTGGCAGTTGGCACAGTCAGCTTGCAATACTGCACTCTAATCATTGTGCTACCATGGCTTATAATGCTTTTTAGTTCTCAGCAATTATAGTTCAGCAGAAGTAAAGATGATTTGTTGGCTTTGAGGAATCAGGGAACAATTCTACTTTATCCTACTGAAAATCACATTATAACCAAATGGCTTCCAGAAGTACTGGACTGCGTATCTCAGAATATACAGACAAACTCAAAGCAGTTCAAACAAGAAACCCTATTCTGTGTGAAGCATCCAGAAGCATAGATATGGTAAAATATTATAAATGCATAGATTAAAATTAACTTTTGACCATTTTTGTGTAGAAAAACACATCTTTTTCACTCTAACACCAGTTTTAAAATATAGCCACCCAACTTGTATGTTGCTCTAGGAAGGCTATTTAAAACCAGGGGTGGGGCTGAAGCACAGAAGGATTATAAAGCTGAGATTCAAAACTGCAACAAACAATTTACTGTTCTACAAACACAGATGTTATGGCTTTCCAAAATTCTCCAGCTGCGACAGATGAATTTCACAATTGTCTTTGCAGAAATACACAAAGAAGTTTCTCATCTTTCCTTTGTTCCTGCCATCTTCCTCCACCCAACTTCCCGACTTCATATTTAGCTATCTACATGATCAGTGTGATCCTCAAGTCTTGTTGTCTTGTTTCCAAATGCAAAATACAATGAAAAGAGGACGAAATGGAAGGTGGTAGTGGTGGTGGTGGAGGAAGAAGAGGAGGAGGAAAAGAAGGAGGAGGAAGAGGAGGAGGGAGAGAAGGAGGAGGAGAAGGAAGAGGAGGAGGAGGAGAAAGGATCACAACATCTTGTGCAACTTAATATTCAAGCATATGGAAGCAAAATATCCCTGAATGAATGAAGCAAGAGCTGTTTCTCTGTGTAGTTGTGTTTTTCAGTAGTCACCTTGAGAAAGTTCTACATTAGTTTGGTCTACACATACATTTGGTTTAAGTGAACGGTGGATTGACTGAATGATTTCTAAAGAAAAACAGAAATCACTCCATTTCAATAAATTGTATGTCTTTTCTGCATTCCTGCTAATTTACATTACATCCTAGTAACGTAGTAGATGTTTTTCCCCCCACCCACCACTACTATGGGAACCTTGGAGAATGAATTAGCATCCAGCTGCAATTATATAATATAGTGTGAAATGACTGTAAAATTGTGAGTACCAATAGGACAGGGAAGTCTTGGGGGGGGGGGATAACACAAGAAGAAATTTCATCAAATAGGTCTGTGTCTCCCTACACAACAAAGGATCAGTTTCCCTCCTTGTTAACAAGATTCATGACCGTGTGTAACAACAACCTCTCTCCCCTCCCCCCAAAACTAGCTGTTTCTATAGAAACAACAGAACTGTTTGCACAGCCACCTCTTATTAGTGAATACTTTTCAACAAGTTATTCTTTGTTTCTCTCCTCTTCCCTGGGAAGAACTCTGATGCTGGAAACCCAGGACAGCGATTCAGATGTCTGCTAATCCCAGTTTTAAAGCCAATTTCCTCTCTGACTTTAAAGGGATCCACATAACTTCTCTGTGCTTCTTGTTTTCTTATCAGATAAAGAAAAAAAACAGAAACAACTCCTCAGTGGCATATTTGTGACGACTGATTTGCATGAAACCTGTTTTGACCAAAGTTTCCCGAGAGCATGAAACAAACGCCTTGTCCCGGCAAAAAACCCTTTTATTAATTTACGCTGAATTCTGCTCATTCACAGCAGGCAAAGTCTTTCAAAGGAAGATTTACAGTCACAAACTTTATCTGGCTTGGAGAGCTGACAGGCCGATCTGCAAAAGGAGTCTCGGAGAGTCATGAACCAATTAAGCAAACTAATTGTCTCCTGCAAACTCCACTCCCCTTTCGCTCCTCTTTTATTTTCTCTGGGAGGAGCCATTCTTCATCCATCTGTGGCCTTACTCCCAAGTCGACCCCTGTTCTTTAGCTGTTCCCTTTGTCTGGTAACTCTGTGTGTGCACACACTGGGAACAGGCTCCAGCTGTTCATCTGCCCCACTGATGTCTGATTCTGAAGGCAGCTGATAACTGGCATACGGCTCTGGCCCCCTCTCTGCCTCCAACACAGAGCCCTCATCAGAGCCTTCTCCAGAATCCAGGACTGGCCCATGTTCCTCCCCTGCCAGTTCCATTGGCCGCTGAAGGGCCACAACAAAATCAAAGGTATATAAAAAGTAAGCAACCAATCCACCATAAAATGCCAGACACTCTATTTTCTTCTTCGCTTACATAAATGTCCATCTATTTTTGATGATCAATGCTGACTTGGAAAGTAGTTGAGTAACCCCATTAGCTAAACCAATTTAAGCTCCAGCAAATTGTTCCTGGTGAAATTCTAAGTAAAACTGCTTTCCTAAAATAGAGAGCACTTGAAAATATAAAAGCAGCCTTGACTTAATAGCATCAATGACCAGTCTAGCCTAAATCATATTTGTGCCAGTTGAAAGGTATGCATGCTTTAAGAATGCAGTAATGGAATATTTTTTGCCAATGGCGTCCAATACTATTTGACAGATTCTAGTAAAAATATTTTTTGACAAATTAATGTAACTGGATTTATTACACAATGACTTTTAATAGGTGACTCGGTAGCACACTTACATGCATGCCTTCGGACATTCATTATTGAATTAAAACTGCAAATATTTATTAAAATCATATGTAGATGTTCAATAGAGGTGGCTTGCTCCCGGTTTGGCCGAACTAGTAATGGTATTTTGGCCTGGGTCACAGAACCGACAGCGACCCAAGCTGGCCATGCCCCCGAACCGGTCACCGCTGCCATTGCTGGCATGTTGTTTAGTAGTGGGCGCACATGTGCAGTTCACTGTAAATTGTTCTGCATGTGCGCGAAGAACGTGCGAAGTGAACCGGTAGTAAAACCAGGAGCAACCCACCTCTGGTATACAAGAGACCAACAAAGTAGCAGCATTGCTATCAACTCTTTTATACTCACTCAGAATCTGGAAAGCAAGATTTTCATAGATTTAGAATAGGCAACTTTATTGCAGAGAGCTAATATTCTAGAATCCTGGATTTAAGACTACCCTAATTGAAAGAATTAAATTGTGTGATATTGTATGATATTGTGTCAAGAGTTGTGGTTATGCAGTGGTTAGAATGCAGTATTGCAGGCTTATTCTGCCAACTGCCAGCAGTTCGATCCTGACTGGCTCAAGATTGTCTCAGTCTTCCATCCTTCCAAGGTCAGTAAAATGAAGACCGGATTGTTGGGGGCAATAAGCTGACATTTGTAAACAGCTTGCAGAGTGTTCTGAAGCGGTTTATAAGTATAAGTTATGAGCTGTGGTTAGAATGCAGTACTGCAGACTACTTCTGCTGACTGCCAACTGCCAGCAGTTTGGCAGTTCGATTCTCAGAGGCTCAAGGTTGACTCAGCCTTCCATCCTTCTGAGGTGGGTAAAATGAGGACCCAGATTGTTGGGGGCAATATGATGACTCTGTAAACCGCTTAGAGAGGGCTGTAAAGCACTGTGAAGTGTTATATAAGTGTTATATAAGTGCTATTGCTATATAAATAATTTATAAAATAGATAGATAGGATATAGATAGATAGATAGATAGACAGACAGACAGACATGTGTAATCTATCTATCTATCTATCTATCTATCTATCTATCTATCTATCTATCTATCTATCTATCTATCTAGTCCTTAATTTGGAATAACCACCTTAAAAGTGAGCCTATGTGTAAGAGTATTGATGACCTATTAATTTCATCATGATTAAAGCCAAATTGTAGGAAGGAGTAGCTTACCCTGAGCATCAGGAAGATGCATTTAAATTGCTTGGAAGAAGCAAAGCTTTCACTTGCTAAAAGGTTCAGCAAGACTGTATCTACCTTAATAAGACCTTTAAAAAAATCGAGTTTCATTGCCTGAGACAAGAACCACCATTCAAGACACAGTGGAGCGCTAAGAAAACCCCAGTATGCTCTCTCAGTTTGCAAATATGCATGTGTTTGGACAGTAAGAACAGCCATCTACTCAGCAAACAGCAAGATTCCTCTGACTCCATAGCAAGGGAAACCAGCTACTGTGGGCCCCTAGTAACTCATTAGGAGAGGCTTTATGGTGGAACAAAAAAAAAAGCCCCTTTTCCAATAAAGCACAAGGCTTCAAATACTCTCTTGCGCCCTGCCCCATTTCCAGCTTTTATAATAAATAAATGAAATGTTATAACAAATGAAACTAATACTCTGGAATTCAAGGTACCTGTGAATATCATCAGAAACATTATAAATCTCTTTCTAATAGTTTCCACCAGTCTTTGTTGTACTCTACAAACTGCTTACTTCAGAACAGGCCATGGGATTCATTTGGACTGGGATATAGTGAAGCCTTGATTCAAATGACAGCTGTTTATGGCAAAAGAAGCAGAAAACTGAAATAAATGGCAATTAGAACACAAACAGCTCTCATGCATTCTTAGGAATTAGTGTTCTTTGGAAAGATTTGCTCTAAAATGCCTTCTGAAAATCAGATTCTCATTGTTTTTGGCTGAGAATGTACACTATATATTATTGGAAATTCCTGCAGAATCCAACATGGCCAAAATCTGCAATTCTTATTTGGAGATACTGCACGGCTGTTGGATTATTCTTTTTTCTTCTTCTTCCTTACAGAGATTTGGGTTAGTTGTAGCCATTCCAGCTGGCAAAGAACCCAAATACAAGTTGCCAGCATATTGATTGGGGTGGGTGGGAGTGGAATGGAAAGGCCAGGATTCATTATAATTTTTTTCTCGCATCCAACAAAATTCTGCAAACCTAGGATCTCACTTGGAGAGGATCAGGTGATTATACTGAAAAAGAGAATGAAAAAATGCATAGGCAATGAAAAGGAAAAAAAATATTTTTTTCCAGAAAGTGAGAGAGGCAGATTCTAATTTGTCTGGACGGTCAGTTTTTACTTGAAAATCTAAAATGGAAAAATAATCTCATAGTTCTAGTTTATATTTCTTCAGTTTTAGGATACCTTTCCTTCTATATCTCAATGAGCAGACATGAGACTTCCTTCCTTCCTTCCTTCCTTCCTTCCTCCCTCCCTCCCTCCCTCCCTCCCTTCCTTCTTTCCTTCCTTCCTTGATACAAGATCTGATGGTCTTCAAAAAAAGGTTAGGGTTAGAAAAACATGGCTCTTTCCTTAAACACTGGGGCCAAACTGATTGGAATTTCAGCCCATAGGATTTAAAGCAGTAGTGAAACTCAAAATTGTTTACTGTCAGTTCTGTGGGCGTGGCTTGGTGGTGAGTGACTTGATGTCACTCATGGCCATGCCCACTCAGTCACATGCCCTCACCACGTTCGGATGGTCTCTGCCACAGAATTCAATGTTAAATGCAGCAGAGACAATCCAAATGTTTCTCCCTCCGTTCACAGCAGAGCTGCTGCTCTCTTTATGGTCCCCCCCAGCCCCCTCCCTCCCGGGGACTATCTTAAAGGGACAGGCTGCAGCAGCTCTGCTGTGAACGGAGGGAGAAACGTTTGGATAGGCTCTGCTGCATTTAACGTTGAATTCTGTGGCAGAAATCATCCGAATGTTTTCCCCTCCATTCACAGCAGAGCTGCTGTTCCCTTTATGCCCCCCCCCTGGTCCCCTCCCTCCCGGGACTATCTTAAAGGGACAGGCTGCAGCAGCTCTGCTATGAACAGAGGGAGAAATGTTCGGATTGGGTGGGCAGGTTGAGCGGCCAGAAGAGGTGAGTGGTGACAGGGCAACCAGGCGGTGTGGGCGGGACCACCAGGGATTTTTGCCACCAGTTTGGAGAACTGATGCCAATCATCCCTGCCAGTTTGGCCAAACCGGGCTGAACCTGGAGGATTCCACCCCTGATTAGATTTGGCATGCCAATTGCCTATTAATTTCTTTTGAAAATCTATTAATAAGCTATCTAACGATCAATTCCTTTTGCAGTTTTTTATTCGTATGGGTCTGTTGCTCTTTGCTTTTCTGTGTGTTGACTGTACCCCGCCTACAGTCAGAGTTGTTCAAGTTGGGCAGGCCATATACATTTCCTAAATAAATAACTTCAAGCAACTTCAAGATTTAATTGGATTGTGGGGTTTTATGTATGTGCTTGACTGTAAACCACAAATTATTTCCACATCAGGCCTGGAATGAAGCTTTCTCACAATCTGAGAGAAGGGTTATGAGAGTTGACTTGCAGCACATCCGGAAGGCACCTGGCTGAGGAAAGATGTTAGAAAGTCATTAAAACTGCTCGCATGCATAAAAGATGAGCCCTCTCGCCAAGTTTTATTCCGGAAGAATTCAAAACCATGTTTAAAGAAACGGGAGACTTAAACACAGTCATCCTTTTGCACTTTTCAGTTAAAAAGTGATTTTTTAAAAAATAAAAAGCAACGTGAAACGCAAGCCATATCAATTACATAAAGACATTTTCTTCCTTTTTCTGAACTCTTCAAAAACACACCTCAAGTGTCACCTGCACTTACAAACCAGCTGGAGACAAACAAAACCCACATTCCACTAAGTTGCAACAGAAGGATGCTAGAAAGAAATTTCAGAAAAGAAGAGAATATCACGCTAATGTCAGAGGATATATAGCAGTGACGGCTAATCCTTTTGGTGCTGAGTGCCCAAAGTGTGCACCCTAACCCCAAAATGCAATGTGAGCGCCCCCCCATGCATGCACCCGCCCCTCCCCACACACATATACCACCACCACCACCCATTTTGACTTCCAGGTTGGTGCAGGAAGCCTTTCAGGCCCAAAATGGGGTGTGGAATGGGCCGTGCATGCACACGAACCCCAAAATGCAATGTGAGGGCCCCACCCCCATGCGCCCACCCCCATGCATGCACGGCAAAACCCAGAAGACCAGCTGGCCGTTGGGAGACGCATGCATGCTTCTGTGTTGGAGCTGGGCTGGGACGATGGCTGGTGCGCCCGTAGGCAGGGCTGTGCATGCCACCTGTGGCATGCATGCTATAGGTTCGCCATGACAGATATATAGGATAAAACAAAACCCTATCTGCATTTTCACAAAAGACTTCCTTGCCTTTTCTCTACCAAACGTTTCCTTTCAAAGCAGCTGCGCACAACTTTAAAACTCACATGTCACCAGCAGAATGTGGGGTCCAATTACTGGGGCTCATCTACGGCTCCAACCCAAAGCGAGCCCGAGCAGCCTATAGCTCCAGACAAAGTAAGAAAGACTAAAAATAAAAATAAACACAGTAATAAACAAATCCCTTCGTGGATTACTGCCTTGTCATGGCGAAGGAGCCTGCGTAGCTTGGTGAAGCTATGAGCTCTGCCGTGCAGGGCCACGCAAGACAGACAGGTCATAGCAGAGAGCTCTGACAAAACATGACCCACTGGAGAAGGAAATGGCAACCCACTCCGGTATATTTGCCATGAAAACCCCATGGACGGTACCAAAAGGCAAAAAGGACTGGAGGAACATTGTCCATGGGGTCGCGATGGGTTGGATATGACTCCGCAACTAACAACAGCATCAACAAATAAACAAAAATATGGTAGCTATGCATTAGCAGGGAGCAAACACAATTTCTTAAAAAGACCTAAGATTCAAATCATACCCCAAACAGCCAGCTCTTAGTGGCCAACCCAATCCATAACAGGGTTGAAATCAGAGGTGGCATTAAGCCGGTTCGGACCGGTTCAGGCGAACAGGTAGCTCCGACGATCAGCTGACTCCACTCACCGACCCCTGCTCTACCCTGTCCTTTAAGAGCCGAGATGGCGCAATGGTTAGAGTGCAGTACTCCAGGCCACTTCAGCTGACTGTTAGCTGCAGTTCGGCGGTTCAAATCGGCTCAAGGTTGACTCAGCCTTCCATCCTTCCGAGGTGGGTGAAATGAGGACCCAGACTGTGGGGGCGATATGCTGACTCTGTAAACCGCTTAGAGAGGGCTGAAAGCCCTATGAAGCGGTATATAAGTCTAACTGCTATTGCTATTGCTTTATTTCCTGCTTTCTAGATCATCTCAATCAAAAGGCACAGCTGATTTCCCCCCTTCACTGTTCTATTTACCTTGCTGATTTGGCAGATAAGCAGCTGAGCTTCTAAATGCTCCATTTTCAGCGTTGCGTGCAAGTGCTTTAAGTGCATGCGCACGCAAAACACACACTCACCAAACTGGTTGTTAAACCGGCAGCATCCTACCACTGGTTGAAAGATGCTTTTTTTGGCAGAAGGAACAACAACAGAGAAGGCCCTAACCCCAAGATCATTAAAGGTGGCAATACCAAGAAGTCAGGGACCTAGAACAATCCTTTCTTTCAGGTCTTTTTGTCAGAAGATAGCCCGATGTCTCTGATCACATCAACAATATGGCTTCCTCAGACAATCGCCCAAAGTTCCCTAACTATCTCCTTAACTAAGGTTGATATCCTGTCTTTCTTGGTCTTCTTTATCCCATGACTTTTGTTTTTCCTTCAGTTATGCCTATCAGATGGATTAGAAAAACAAGGGATATGTGTTTGTTTATATCAGACCTGAAAGATCAGGTCCATACCAGAGATCGGTTGCGTCCGGTTCACTCAGGGACGCGCTTTTCATGCACTTGATGCGCACTATGCTTCCATGCACAGTACTTTTAAAATGTGTTTTAAAAACAAGATGGCGGCGCCTATGGCACTGCCGATAGAACCAGTTCGGAGGTTTGGCAGGCCAAGTTACTACCCACTCAGCCAAACCGGTCCAAACTGGTAGGAACCTACCTCTGGTAAACACCGAAGATCCAATTACATTGATTTATTGCTAAACAGTCTATATGCAGGAACGGTTAGCGCCTGCTGGGAGTTAGATAAGGGTCTACGGAATTCAAGAGGAAGTGGACATAACTTATTTGTGGCTATGTAGGGATTCTAGGCTGATCCCCCTTTTAGCTGCACCCCCAGATTCTGCCATTCTTACAGTTTTAGAACAATGGACATCTAAATACTTTACTTCTGTAATTTATTATTGATACTTGCCCTTATTGCAATGGTTTAAAAATAAGCTAAGTAGTATTTTCAAAATGCCCAGCAACAAAACTCAACATCAGCTGCTTTGTGTGCCACTGTGCAATGACCTTTGACAGATGCTGGCTAGCATTGTCTGGACTCAGAAGCTAAGCAATGCTAAGCCTGGTTAATTTTCGGGTGGGAGACCCCCAAGGAAATTCCAAGGGTTTTGGCTAATCCAGGAAATTGAAAAACATCCCAGAATAAAACAATGGAAATAATGTCGGTCGTGTTGACCTAAAATGATAGCATTGTTGTAATCACCATGAATCAATTCAGAATCTGGGAATAGCTTTTCCTTCCACAGCATCTGTAGATGGACATACACAGGCCACACGAAAAACTTCGGAAAATTCCAATTTAGTTGACTGTTATAGCCCAGCAACAGCCTGTGCTGCGTTCTAATTGGTCGGGCGAAGCACAGCCTGTGATTGGTGGTTGTAATGACAGTTAAATGACAGTTGGTACCTGAGAGTATAAATACTGTGACAGTTGTAACACATTCTGAATCGCTTGTCACCTACTAATAAACATCTTACTCTCTGATTCCATGGCTCCTGCTTCGTTCCCTCACAACACACACATATACAACACTGACAATCATATAACTAAATAGATTGCAAGGCAAAGAAATTGAGTGTAAGTAAGTGGCTTTCATTCACAGATGAGGACTATTAGCATAGCCTAATAATTATTTGACTCTCCCCCCCCACCCACCCCAAAAAAACCAGAACTACTGGTCGTTAACTGTTGAATCATCTTTCTTGAAAGAAAGTCAGATATAAAGAAAAAAGCCTTCATGTCACTTTCTGGTGGTAAGTAATAGAATCACCATAGTCTAAAAGAACCGACAGCAGCCATTATTTCGTCATGACAACGCAACAACATAATGCAAAGTGTTGCTAAGCAACACAACAGCACTCTTTTGCTAAAGCTCCGAGATTAATTTGTTTGCAGGCTTGAAGACACAATTTTCTTCCCTGGCTCATCGACAAATGTTAACTTAAACTGGAAAAATGTTTTCCTGGCATAAATCCTCTCTCTTTATTATATACAAATGTTCTCTGTCTGTCTGTCTGCCTCTCTCACTCACAAATATATATACTGTGTGTGTGTGTGTGTGTGTGTGTGTGTGTGTGTGTGTGTGTGTGTGTGTACATATATAGATATAATATTTACACAACGTAGAACTGTTATATATCTTGTAACTATTATTTAACAACTTCTGCTACTTCTTTCTTTCATTCTTTCAAAAGTTACAACAGAACTGAAAAAAGTTCTGACCATTTTTCACACATTTTTCACATGGTCATGTGATCAAAATTTAGCCACTTGGCAACTTGCATGTACTTACGACGGTTGCAGTGTCCTGGGGTCATGTGATCACGTCTTGCAACCTTCTGACAAGGAAAGTCAATGGGGACGCCAGATTCACTTAACAATTGTATCACTAACTTAACAAGTGCAGCGATTCACTTAACAACTGTGGTAAGAAAGGTTGTAAAATGGGACACAACTCGCTTAACAATTGTCTTGCTTAGCAATGGAAATTTTAGGCCCTACATCGACATATAATGTATATAACTATAGATTATAATGTATAAATGTACAAAATAATCAAGACATGAAAAATTACATTGAGAAGTAGGAAAACGGTAGTTGGAATAAATGTTTTGAAGATATTTATTTTCAGCCATCTGTCTTATTAAAACCATTTTTTGGGGGGAAGGAGAGGAACAAGTTTCTATGCGCTAATTTTAAAGACAGTGTTAGCAAAATCATGAGGTGTAAAACTTTACTTTGAAATCATTAAGGCCACCATGTCTACCAACTTTCACATGAGCAAAGTGGATTTTGTAATTAACAACCAATCCCCCCCCCCCCCGCAAAAAAAGAACCAGCTACAAGAGCTGATTATGGAGCACTCTATCTCGACAATTCTTTAGTTTACCCTGAATGAAAGCTAAGTTTCAAGAATTTTATCTCTAAACTTATCTTAGATCTCATAAAGAAAAAAAACCCTGCAAAGTAATGCAAGTAATTTGATATTTTAACAGCGTCCTAGTCACTCACAAGTACAGGTTTATATTACATATGACTTTTCCAGATGATGTTGAGAGCAATTTGCTACATATCTGATAATTACTTTCTGGGGGCAGCACAAATGTTTTATTAGATGGATGCCAAGTATGAAAGGAATTTAAAAGTTCAGAGCATGGCAGGTGGAAAACAGCTGGAGACAACTTGCTTTCTCACAGACAAACACAGATAGACTTCTTCTATTATCACCCATATGGTACTCCAGTCTTAGATCTCTATCACGTACTTCGGGTTTAAGAAAACTTCCCTAAGATCCTTTCACCAGAATTTAAGACTCTTGAGCCCAAAGGCTTCAAAAATGACAAAGGGAATTCTGAGACAAAAGAGCCCTGGAAAATTAATGTCTCTCTCTCAGTGGTCTACTTTAAATTAAATTCTAGCCATGCAAAAAGGAAGCTGCAGACCAAACCATGGCAACCTGTGCAAGCAGGAAGATGTCTGAAAGTTGCATCTATGTGATTATCCTTCAACTCTCTGCGCTGCAGTATTCTTTATTCAATTTCCACTAATCTAGACGTATGTATGTATGTATGTATGTATGTATGTATGTATATGTGTGTATGTACACACACACACACACACACACACACACACACACACACACACACACGAAGCAGTATGCTCCATTCCATATTTGGATATACCAGGTGCTTTGACAAAACACCTAATCATTCCCCTGGCTCAGCTGATACGGGAAGAGAGCTTGTGGCTTAGAGGTTAATATAACTGCCTAACATGTAAAATAGCCCAAGTTCAAATCCCAGTAAGGTTATGGCTAGCTGATGAGAGCTAAATAGCTTGAAATAGATCTGTACTAGTCTCCCTTCATTTATATATATATATCTCTCACACTAACAAGTGTTTTAATTGGACATATTGTCTAAAGGCAACTGCAAGGACAATTCCAGTTCTGCGACAGAAAGAGATCTTATTCCTGCAATTTCACTAGTATTTGAAAAACAGTATCTTAAGGGGTTGCCACAAAGAAGAGGGAGTCAGACTATTCTCCAAAGAACCTGAGGGCAGGACAAGGCGCATCAAGGAGAGAAGCAACCTAGAATTAAGGATAAATTTCCTGGCAGTTAGAATAATTAATCAGTGGAACAACTTGCCTCCAAAAGTTGTGAATGCTCCAACACTGGACATTTTTAAGAAGAAGAGATTGGATGACCATTTGTCTGAAATGGTACAGGGTTTCCTGCCTAAGCAAGGGGTTGGACTAGAAGATCTCCAAGGTCCCTTCCAACTGTGTTATTCTGCAATCATGTAATGATCATTTATAAATATTGCCCATGAACCAATCTCCCAATATTTCATTAATATTGTTCATAACAGTATTGCAGTGTGTATGATGTCCATCCAGCTCAGTAATTGAGCAGAAGCCTTGAGGAAACCTACACACAAGGTGTGACAGTGAGAATCCCTCTGAAAGATATTTTTTAGCTTAATCTCTCCAAAGAGGATACTATATACAGGTAGTCCTTGACTTATGGCCACAATTGAGCAAGTTTCTATTGCTAAGTGAGACATTTGCTAAGTGAGTTTTGTCCCATTTTGCAACGTTTTATTTCCACAGTTGTTAAATGAACCATTGCAGTTCTTAAGAGCAGCGTGTTGTTAAATGACTCTGCCTTCTCCATTGACTTCGCTTGTCAGAAAGTTGCAAAATATGCCTTGGATTTATTTCCCAATGTCAAGATGTCTATTAACTCAGGCACATGTTTTTGATGTGTCCAAATTGATATTAAATACAACTGATTCCTCAGAAATTTGCATTATAGGTAGTCCTAAAATTACAACCGTTCATTTAATGGCCATTCAAGGTTACAACAGCCCTGAAAAAAATAACATGATCTTTGCAGCATCCCCATGATCATGTGATCAGAATTCAGACTCTTGGCAACTGGTTGATACTTATGAACTTTCGCAACTTTTTGGTAAGCAAAATCAATGGGGGAAGCCAGATTCACTTAGCAATCGTTTTACTAATTTAACAACTGCAGTGATTCATTTAACAACTGTAGGAAGAAAAGTCATAAAATGTGGCAAAGCTCACTTAACAAATTTATCATTAACAACAGAAATTTTGGGCTCAATTGTGGCCACAAGTTGAAAGTTACTTAGACAATTTTCGTAATTCTTATTTTATTGTCTGCTGATTGAGATCTATCTATCTATCTATCTATCTATCTATCTATCTATCTATCTATCTATCTATCTATCTATCTATCTATCTACCTACCTACCTACCTACCTACCTACCTACCTACCTACCTATCATCCATCCATCCATCCATCCATCCATCCATCCATCCATCCATCCATCCATCCATCCATCCATCCATCCATCCATCTATCTATCTATCTATCTATCTATCTATCTATCTATCTATCATCTAAATGGCTCTGTGTGTGTTTGTGTGTGTAAGTCATCTTGGTACACAGATGACTTACTCTCTGGGGAAAAATACTGTGGGTGTAAGACACCCCTAACACCCTCGGGGTGTATGTTCTGTTAAGATACAGCCTGTTGTGCCTTAAAATGGCTTCTACTGTACAGCGCAGTGGAGTTGCCATGGTAACGGCTTCACAGTACTCCACAAGGGGGCTCCCTCTGGTAAGGGGGAAAATCCAACATTAGGAATTACATTTGTTCTGGATATTTTCAACAAGGCTTTGATTATTCTTGAGGAAAAATGTATGGCCATAATCAATAAAACATTACGGCAACTCGGCTTGCCTGCACCACTATGAGACTGACACGACATACTTCACACTGATTACATATGAGAAAAGAACTATGACGTCGAACGACTTAGTGCAAATATCGTGGACAAGAAGTCACTTCTAAATCAAGATCAGAAAAAAAGCATACCAAATTATTTTGGATCAGCTAGTAAACCAACAAGGTGGTATCATTTTTCTTGATGCTTCGTGGGCACAAGGAAAACATTTAAAATTAATTTAATTGTTGCCACAATCAGGGCTCAGGGAGAAGTTGCTCTTGCCATCACCTCTTCAGGAATTGCGGCGACATTAATAGAAGGAGGGAGGACAGCCCATTCCGCACTTGACATCGCCATTCTTGTCTAATACAGGATTGGGATAAATAAATACCTGGGCAACACCGGGTTATCAACTAGTTGTATATAAATCTACGATTTGCAACCTTGTATCAGGCCTGCAGCCACCTTTTCTTTTGGATCTTTGGCCTGCCACACTTTCTATTATTCTACTATGCATTTTCTATTGTGGGAAAATGGGAGGGGGGATTATAAGGAGTTACATACTATGTAGCCATAACAAAATTCTTTCCAGAAAGCCAAGGTCATCCTTTGTCTTTGCACCTCTGCACCTGACCGAAATTGGATGGGTGGAACTGCCAGCATGGCAGTGGGAGATTGGACCATGTGACTGGACTTGTGGATGTAGGGGCAAGATCTTGAACTTTCAGCTAGGTGGGGAAAAGCTTTCAGATTCGGGTTTTCCCAGATGTGTCAACATGGCTTTCTTAACAAATTGGAACTTTCAGCAATACTTTTGCCTTGGATTCTGATTTACTTTTGGATGCTACTTGGAACCCTGACACCTTGTACTTGATGGGCTTTGAGATTATCTGGTATTACTAAAATACAGGAAGCTCTTTTAATATTTCTATGAACTTGGCCTGACGCCTTGTTCGCTGGCTTTTACTATAAAATTAATGGAAAATTATTGGCAATCAAATAAGGGAGAAAAAGTGGCCTTCTTCCAATGAATGGAAGATTATTTACCCGTCTAGTGCTCCACAGAATAGATTAGCCTCTGCCCCAAAAGTATTTATGGGGAGGCAACTGTTTTTTTAAAAGAACATAATAAGCTTCCTGCAATGAAATATAGATATTTTGGAAACCACAGGCGTTAACTGAATGTCTAGTTTTCCAAAGCCAATGTAGCTTGGAGGCATTTTCTTCCAAGAAAGACTTCAATCTCTGTGCGTTTTTGTTCATCAGTATGTCTTCTGCAAACATTTCAGAGAGGACTCCAAGCCACTTACTCTATTTTGAGCTAAAAACCACACAGAAAGTGACATTAAATTTGTTTTCTAAGGAAGCCAACTGAATTTTCATTCTTCATATAGGAAACTAAAAGCAATTATTGCTCGCTAAAAATCAGTGGACCAGATGTCTTAAATATAATTTTTTAACCACTCTTTCTTTTATTTGGAGAATTAGGTATGCAAAATTAGTAAACTGACTGATTACATGTTTCCACAACATAATTAACTGTATGAATGTAGCTACTACTCACAAGAGCTGTGGTGGCGCAATGGTTAAAATGCAGTATTGCAGGTTAATTCTGTCCACAGCTAGGAGTTCAATCCTGACAGGCTCAAGGTTGACTCAGCCTTCCATCCTTCCGAGGCCAATAAAACGAGGACACAGATTGTTGAGGGCATTATTAGTGAACCGCTCTGAGAGAGCTATAAAGCACTATGAAGCTGTAGATACAGTAAGTGTAAGCAATGGTGGGATTCAAATTTAACAACCGGCCTAATGATTTCTTCCAACAACCAGTTCACCAAACTGCTTAGAAAGTTAACAACCAGTTCTCCCGAAGTGGTGCAAACTGGCTGAATCCCACCATTGAGTCAAAGTTATTTAAGTTATCTAAGTTATTAAGGTAGCTATTGCTACCTTAAAACTAGAAATGATCAAATCTTGTTTTTTCTTCCGTTCAAGCTGATTTTCAGAGACTACCTGGATAGGTCCCTGCAGTACTCATGGCAAGGTTTTTCAGAAGTAGTTTTCCATTGCCTTCTTCCTAGGGCTAAAAGAGTGACTGATCCAAAGCCACCCAGCTGGCTTTGTGCCTAAGGTAGGACTAAAACTCATGGTCTCCTGATTTCTAGACTGGTGCCTTAGGCACTACACCAAATTGGCTCTTTAAAAAAATTGCAAATAAAATATAAAAGTCTCTTTAATGGCAAGGTGATACATGACTGAATCAGGTAACTCCTGGTCAATGAATGAATTACAGTTACAGTTGAAATAATTGTCCAAATGAAATAGTACTCAAATCTCAGGACACTATGTCTATCTAGAAATGTGACATACATGTTACTTCCACATATATGTAGGTTGGCTGGCCATTAAAAAATGGATTTTTCCCCTTATAAATCTGGGGAAATGTTGCTGATTTATCAATTATCTACATTTTGGAAATTAAAGCATCAACTATAATGAAAGGGAGAAGCTATTTCTTCACACTGTTGCCACTAGAATTCAGATCAGAATTAACAGAAAATAGGGACATTAGATGTCATGAAAGAAGTAGCAGAAGTTGTTAAATAATAGTTACAAGATATATATATATGTATTTTCCCTCAATGATTAGAATTTGTCACATTAAACCAACTTAGGTCATTCCCAGTCACCTTCACCCTCCTTAGATGATTTATAACTTCCAACTAGAGTTCAACTTCACAAGCTGAAAAGTAGTTCCCAAAACCAGTTTAATCAATTGCAAAGAAGCTCTTTTTTTCCAGTGATTCCATTCAAAATTAGTTTCAGTGTGTGGTAATAATGGCAAATTCAGACACTAGTGGGCCAGTGGGACTTTGATATCAACAATTCTTGGTTAGATACCCCGGTTCCACCACAAAACCGCGGTAGACTAAAGCGCGCTCGACGAAAGCGCGTACATGATGTCATCACAGTGCGACGAAAACAGCACGCTGTGAGCGGTAAACTTAAAATTAACGCATGAATCTAAACCTAACCCCCCCAAACCTAACCCTAAACCTAACCCTAAGCCTAACCCTTAACCTAACCCTAAACCTAACCCTATCCTAACCCTTAACCTAACGCTAAACCTAACGCTAACCCTTAACCTAACCGTAAACCTAACCCTAACGCTTAACCTAATCCTAACCCTTAACCTAACCCTAACCCTAACCCTAACCCTTACCTTTATGTGAATCGGCTTGCTTTAAAAGCGCTTTTTAAAGCGCCCTTTTTTCTCCGCGGTCGTATTTGTCGCGCTGCTGATGACGTCAGGTACGCGCTTTAATCGGGTGCGCTTTAGTGGACCACGGTTTTGACGGGTCACGAGATACCCCAATGTTTTTCTCGTTACCATTACACCCCCCCACACACACATACCTAAATGTTTGGCAGGTTTCAATGCAGACTAAAATAGCGACACAATTCTGGGTGGCTTTTTTATTCATATTGTTTTTTTTTCCTCCTAAACAATCATTTAACTAAAATGAGCTGTTTCAAAGGAATGTTTCCTTCCTAAATGGCAACTTAATATAGTGTTTTCAGTCGTATTTAAAGCACCAGTGTTCAATAATGAGCCTTGGGGGTTGGCTGTTTTGTCTCCAAATGAGGGAAGGTAAGTAATAAATGTCTGTAAACATTTTTTTTAAAGCAGAATGTTCTATTCCTTTCTCCTTCCTTTCCTTTCTTTCCCTTCCCCTTTCTCCCCTTCCCCTTCCCCTCATTAGGGTGATCTTTATCAGTTCTAGTTTCATTATCCTGTTCCTCCCAAAATAAGACCTCCCCCCCGGATAATAAGCCCAATCGGGCTTTTGAGTGCATGCACTAAAATAAGCCCTTACCCAAAAATAAGCCTTCCCCAAAAAATATTGCAACATGAGGCGACCACTCTCACTGCCTCCTGCACCTCAAAAATAATAAGACCTCCCCAAAAATATGGCCAAGTGCTTATTTCGGGGCGCGGGGGGAGGTTGTCAAAAGAAAATAAGACCCTATGGAAAATACAGTACTCTGTATTTGAAAAAAATGTAATACCACAAAAGTAAATTGCTACATTAATAATGTTCTATATTTCTACTTTAAAACATTACTTTCAGGAGAGTGGAAAGTATGTAAGTTTTACCAAGAACAAAAGTAACTGGATACATTTTTTTAAAAAAAACCTGTATAACACTTCAACTTAATGTAAATATGATGGCTCTTTCCAGTTGGGTTACGCAAAAATATTAGATGACTATTTAAAGAAGTATTGGTTAACAAAACTGAAACAATAGCTGAATTCAATAGTTTACCAGCCTTATTCATCCCTTGGTTTCCCATTGATTCAGCCAAATACCTTCAGGAATACAACGTCAATATGCCAGCCTTTTCTTGTTTCCCAAGAATTGTTATTCAAGTGCCTCACTCATTCACAACCCACTACAAACGTAGCTCTATTTTTTGCGAAAGCACCAATTCTAAGCAGCACTTAGAGTGCAAGTAGGATCCATTGGCAAAGAACTAGACTGATAAAATTGCCTCCACATAATTGCACGGAATAACAAAAACATTCAAGTGCAGGAAGAAAGATATTGCTCTCTTGCCAGATAGATTTTGGTCATTAAATGTCCCAGTACTGGAACACTGAACTTTTTAGATGACTGGAATTCAGCAAGGAAAGAGGAGAAGAGAAGAGAATAACAGAGTTGAAAGGGACCTTGGAGGTCTTCTAGTCCAACCCCCTTGCTTTGGCAGGAAACCCTATACCATTTCAGAATGTGTAACGTATGTAGTATATCGGAGTTAAAGCTATATAGAAAAACAATAACACGGATAAACAAAATGCCCAATATGGGAGAAGACAAATGTGATTTTTTTCTCCAACCATGAGTGCTTCACTGAATGAAAAAAAATAATTCTCCCTCTAGAGAGCTATCCAGAAACTTTCTCTTAAAAAGTAAATTGGTTTGTACAATCACAAAACAAGACTATAAACTCAGTTCACAACTGTTAGTGACCGTTCAAAGTGACAAAGTCACTGAAAAAAATGACTTATGGCCTTTTTTCACACTTATGATGATTGCAGCATCCTTATCATCATGGGGTCAAAATTCAGACGCTTGGCAACTGACTCATATTTATGACGGTTGGGTCATGTCAGTGAGGAAGCCAGATTCACTTAACAACCGTGTTACTAAGTTAACAGTGGCAGTGATTCACTTAATAACTATGGCAAGAAAAGTCGTAAAATGTGGCCAAGACTCACTTAACAAATGTTTCACTTAGCAACAAAAATGTGGGACTCAATTGTGGTTGTAAGTTGAGGACTAACTGTGCTACTGATGACTGCAATGGCCATGGGACTCCTCTATGAAGCCTCTAGGAAAATACACTATATTGCCAAAAGTATTCGCTCACAACTGATTCTGATCATTTGGATGGGTGAGCGAATACTTTTGGCAATATAGTGTATCTTCTTTTTGCAGAAATGTCCAGACTAAGGAATTAGCAGATTTCTTTTTTTTTTTTAATGGAATAAAAGACAGCAGGAACTTTAAAAGTCTTCTCCAGTTAATACTAGACAGCAGAGTAAACAAGCACACACATCTGCTTTTCCCAGCTGGGATGGCATATACTGGATTTTATTTCAATCCTATTTATTATTGTTTTTCTAAATTTGTACAGCTATATCCTTTGTAGTCATCTGTTCTGGAACTGTATTTCCTTTTCCTATTGGCCCTCCTATCCCAAGTATGCTGCCTTGAACAGACAAATTTAGAAATTATAGCAACATATCTCAAAAAGGAAAATGCTATTACTATAAGATTCCAATTACTAATATTTGTTCTGAGACAACCTCAGTGATTTATTTCTGTCACATCCTGAACATTTAGGTTAATACCTCTTTTTAGTTTGAAAAAAAAATCTAATACTCCTATATTCACATAAAAGGATCTAGTGATGTTTTCACAAGCCTCCAATTAGAATGAGGTGGAACTTGTTTTATGATTTGATTTAAATACTGTTTGCATATCTCATGATCAGGGGAGGAAAAAAAAAAGATTACCAAGTCAGGTCAATTGGACCTGGGTCACAAAATGTTACTATCCTGCCAAGAATTTATCTTAAAACATTCCACCAACATGCTTACAAAAAATTGAAGGCCACTGTAAAGATAGTGAACCACTCTGCAAGTTATTGCTAGATTCTTTGAATTTTCTAGTCTTTAGATTCTGCCAGTACATAAGGTTTCCCGGAGTAAGATGCTCTTTAACTCAGGAGATCCGATAAAAATGATACATTAGAATTCCTCCCATTATATTTGGGAATTAATCTCAAGATATCTGGAAGGCACTGGGTTCAGGAAAATTATACTACACTTTCCTTCTTCTTCCAGTTTCATAAAAATACTTATGAAGGTAGGTAGATTTTCTTATTTCCAGGGTTTTAATCTCCAGTCACATCCCATCCTTGGATGTATCTCTCTACGGCATTTCTTGGTCAAGTAAAGAACATCCAGTGGTTAAACACTGAATGACAGAAGACTGATAATGTTGAACTTCTGCCATTTCTCTGCTGGGTTGGAAGGATAGACAAGAATGGGGGTGACACAGTGGTGGGATTCAATTTTTTTTTACTACCGGTTCTGTGGGCGTGGCTTGATGGGCATGGCATGGATTGGTGGGCATGGCTTGGTGGGCATGGCAGGGGAAGGTTACTGCAAAATCCCCATTCCCTCCCGATCAGCTGGGACTTGGGAGGCAGAGAATAGATGAGAGTGGGGCCAGTCAGAAGTGGTATTTACGGTTCTCCAAACTACTCAAAATTTCCACTACCAGTTCTCCAGAACTGATCAGAACCTGCTGAATATTACCTCTTGGGCGAAGGGAGGCATCCTTCCACAAATATGGGTTGTACAAAATTAAGTGTTTGTCAATTGGAGTTACAGCTGGAAAACAGATGATTTCAGTAACACAGGAAACCAACTTCAGCTTGCTGAGTTTCAAAACATTGGACTTCGAAATGTAGGGTTGACTGAAGAAAATCGGCCTTTCTCAAGTGTTCCAGTATCCAAGAGGGATTCAGAGGACTGCTTCCAAAAATAAACATAGCTAGCCCTCGACATACAACCACAACTGAGCCCAAAATTTCTGTTGCTAAGTGAGACATTTGTTAAAGGGATTTTTGACCCATTGTACGCCCCTTCTTGCCATGGTGGTTAAGTGAATCACTACAGTTGTTAAGTTAGTTAGACAGTTGTTAAGTGAATCAGGTTTCCCCCTTGACTTTGCTCGTCACAAGGGCTCAAAAGGAGAACACGTGACCGAGGACACTGCGACTGTCATAAATTGACAGGCACTTGAATTTTGATCACATGACCATGGGGATGCTGCATTGTTTGCAAGTGTGAAAACCGGTCGCAAGTCACTTTTTTCAACGCTGTTGTAACTTCGAATGGTGACTAAATCAACAGTTGTAATTCGACAACTATCTGCATTTGCTTATCCTTCCTTACCTTTATTGAAACAAAAATTGCATGGATTTTCTTCCTCTATCTCCCCTATAGGGCAGGGTGTCAAACTCAAGGCTCGGGGCCCGGATCCAATCTGCAGGGTGCTTAGATCTGGCCCACAGGACCACCCTGGAAACAGCAAAGGACGGTGCCTCTGCCAGCTCTGTTTTTGCTGGCAGAGGATTGCAGGAGGCAGTCGCAGCCAAAAAATTGAGCTTGCGGCGGCCGTGGGTGACCCTCCCGAGTTCCTTTTTCACTGGCAGAGGGTTGCAGGAAGCCGTCACGGCTGAAAACGGAGCTCGGGAGAACTTGGGCCACCACAGGCACCCCCTACATGAGTGATGTCCTGCTGACCATGCCAACTCTGGCCCCCCAAAGTCAAACACAACCCTGATGCGGCCTTCAATGAAATTGAGTTTTCTCACCCCTGCTATAGGGTATCTAATAATGCCTCCCCTTGGCTTAGGCAATGATGAAAAGTCCTTGGAAATGAACAATGCATAACCCCAAGATAACTGATATTTCGTGTTAAAGGGAAATACTGTCACAAAGATATAAATTATCTTCTACAATATCCCAAAAATGCCTCTCTCTTCTTCTTGTAGACAACTGTTATTTCAAGTAGCTATCAGGTGAAAGAAACTACCACTTAGGAGAAAAAAAAGGATAATACCTTGCTATTATAAAACAACAAGTATTTTGCAATAACCCCAAATCCAAGGTTCAGTTTCCATTAACAGAGGGTAGCCAGAAGGCATGTAGGGCAACTTTTCAAATTTATTTTCGTCTGCTGACATTTTGTTTACAAGAGCCACAAAGAGGATATTCTCTTACAAGGAACTAAAGTGTGTCTGAGTGCGTGAGGCAAAATAAAACATGAGAGAAAATAAACACACCTATGGAAAGATAATGGCCAAACATTAACATTCTCTTAAAAAGATTTTTTTCAGCTGACAGATCCTACTGAGTCACGGCGTAACTATTCCATCCTATCCTTATTATAAATTCTTCCTTCTTGACAAGCAATATTGCAAACACCACACCTATATTCTAAAGAAAATGACATGGTTTGCAGCTGTATGCAGAGGGGAAAAAAGGGGGAGACGGCGGGGAAGAATTGGAAAGGAAAAGGAATATAGCAATGTACTCTACACATCTGTTCCTTGTGGGAAAAATATCCATGCTGGTGTCCTGTCAAAATGCCTCTATTAGTAATGGATACAGCTGTCTTGCTTGATGTTGCAACATTTTGCAGGAGGAAACCAATTCCAGACGAAGCTACGCCATATTGTTTCTATTCAGCTGCAATGTGCATTATCTTCAAGAGAAATGCAACAGTAAAGAATAGCCACACATAACACCTTTGTGGCATGAGCCGTATTGGGTGCTAGTTCAGTCCAATTCAAGATAACAGTTATGATCTTTAATGTCCTACATGGCTCACCTTGGTTAAAGAAATCTGACTGATGGGATCAAAGATGGTATTCAGTAGTTTCTGGCCAGTTCTGGGGAACCAGTAGCGGAAATTTTGAGTAGTTCGGAGAACCGGTAAATACCACCTCTGACTGGCCCCACCCAGTGGTGGGTTGCAAATATTTTTTACTACCGGTTCAGGCATGCTCCTGGGTGCACTTACATGTGCAATGCTTCTGTGTATGGGCAGAAGCATCCAGGTGGGTGGGCAGGGCCTCCCACCACCACAACTACCGGTTCGGCTGAACCAGGAGAAACCTACCACTGGCCCCGTCCACATCTATTCTCTGCCTCCTGAGTCTCAGCTGATTAGGAGGGAATGGAGACTTTACAGCATCCTTCCCCTGCCACGCCCACTAAGCCCTGCCCACCAAGCCACACCACACCCATCGAGCCTCGCCCTTAGTACCAGTAGTAAAAAAAAATGAATCCCACAACTGGATGGGATCCAGGAAGAAAGCCTTCTCTGCTGTTGCCCCCACCCTGAAAAAAATCAGTTCCTAGATTATTTATTTCCGTAAACCTTTTTTGAAATTACCAACTACCAAGGTCTACCAGTAACTACCCAAAAGTCATAAGCACAGAATTAAAATTTGCAAATAAAAGGCCATCAAAATTTAAACCAACAAAAATTACAGGGCCCATCTTGAAAGGGTTCAATTTATTTTTATTGATTTAATTTATTTGCTTAAGCAAATAGTTTAGTGAGTCTACGGCCACACGATCCAGTTGCGAATACAAAGCAAGAGTACAGCAAAATTCTGACACCAAAAAGGTAATGTAAAGAAACTTGTGGCATCTACTGGCAGAATTCATGCTAAAAGGAAGTTCTAAGGGTCTCAGAGAAGGGGACTAGGGGCCACCTAAGCCAACATGTTTCCCAACCTTGTATAATGAAATGCATGTCCATGTATGTGAAGATAAGAGCCGAGGTGGCACAGTGGTTAGGGTGCAGTACTGCAGGCCACTTCAGCTGACTGTTATCTGCAGTTCAGCGGTTCTAATCTCACCGGCTCAAGGTTGACTCAGCCTTCCGTCTTTCCAAGGTGGGTGAAATGAGGACCCAGACTGTGGGGGCGATATGCTGACTCTGTAAACCACTTAGAGAGGGCTGAAAGCCCTATGAAGTGGTATATAAGTCTAACTGCTATTGCTATAAGATAATTTCAAAAATCAAAGCAAAAAAAAAGGAATCCAGTAGGAAGGATACTTAATGTACACAACATTTGCAGCCGTGCTTCCTTCAACAAGCCAAATCAAACCTCAGATTGCCTTAAAAAATGTTTGTGTCTATACCTGGGATGGGGCACGCAGAGCCATTTGTCAGGGAACGCGAGGCGTTGCCCTGTCAGGTGGCCAGCGCGCATGTTCAGCCTTTTTTAAAGCCATTTTTCATCCTCCTCAGGCTCCAGAGGCTTTATAGGAGCCTGGGGAGGGCGAAAACAGCCTCCCCCCTCCCCGGCAGCCCTCCGGAGGCTTCAGGAGCTTCCCTGAAGCCTCTGGAGAACAAAAAACTGGCTCTAAGGGCCAACCGGATGTCACTAGGGTAGTTTTTAGTCCTCCGGAACCTTCAGGGAAGCCTCCGGAAGGCCCCTGAAGGCTCCAAAGGGTTTAAACCGTCCCTACGAACAAACCGGAAGTCTGTCCTTGAACTTCCGGTTTGCCCACAGGGAAGCTCCTGAAGCCTCCGGAGGTCCTCCAGGGGGGCGGGGGGGGGCTGTTTTCGCCGTCCCCACGCTCCTATAAAGCCTCTGGAGCCTGGGGAGTGCAAAAAAAGCATGTAAAAAATTGGGGGGGGGAGTGTCTGTCATGCATCCATGCGCACTGGGGTGTGCGTCACACATTGCATTATGGGTGTGGCATGCCCGCACACAACTCCCCTGTGCCGCTGCCCCGCTTATGGCACGTGAGCCAAAAAAGGTTCACCATCGCTGGTCTATACTTTGTATGTAGGTAATCCTCGACTTACAACAGTTCATTTACTGACCGCACAAAGTTACAACGGCTCCGGAAAAAGTGACTTACAAATGTTTTTCACAGCAGTATGTAGTATAGTAGTATGATTGGTATTGTTATGCAACTGATCAAGAAATAAAGACAGCATAACACATTGTTAATTGTAGAAAAAACTGAAAGAAATGCTCTCTATGTCAAACTGTAACTAGAAGATATATATTGTTTACAGTAAAATAGACCAATAGAGAAATATGAAATGATAATTTGGTGCAATTTTTGAAGGGGCAATTGAAGATATTGTTTATGTACTAAGAAAAAATGAGTATATATAAAAAAAAGGAAAATAATGGAAGAAAATAATTTGGCTGAAAATGAAAACCAAGTTATGATGTGAAATGGATTATGTAAATGAGAGACTGTAAAAGGGAACACTTTGTTTCTATAATATGTGTCTCAGCTGCATTTAAAAAAAAACCTTTGAGATGGAACAAAAAAAAAAGAAAAGCAACATAATTATACTATGACTCTGAACCACTTGGCTAATCTACCTCCAACCTTTTGACATACCTGACGTGCAACCTAAGACTACACAGGACAGCCCCCAGTCCCACAGTTCAGCTTACACTGTTTGGAGAACTATACAAACCCAAATACAGAAGGCTTTTGTCTCCCATTTCCAGATGGTCCTGTCTGGGCTGAGCAGAAGCTTCCAAAGAACCCTCCCTTTGTAGAGAGCAAGCGCAACAAATAGTATTATCTTACCGCAAATACAGTACAGCCTTCTAGCCAGGTGATCATTACAGCTCAGACAATGTCAGATTTGTGCAAAGCATTTTTGTTTTCAACAAGTGAAATTTTCAGCAAGTCATGCTGGATCTAAGCAGAGTGGGTTGATATTGTTTCCGTGCTAATGCAGCTGCTTTGGAATATTTTGTTTTAATAAATAATATTCTTGCGTACTGTTCCCCCAAGCTCCTGAATCCACACATATATTCTATTTATATATCTATTAGATTTTGTTAAAACCCACCTTTCTTACTTAGTAAGTAATAACAAAACAATTGAATATACATTATAAATCCCTATGTACAGCATTATTATACCTGTAAAGGTAAAGGTTCCCCTCGCCCATATGTGCTAGTTGTTCCTGACTCTAGGGGGCAGTGCTCATCTCCGTTTCAAAGTCGAAGAGCCCGCGCTGTCCAAAGACGTCTCCATGGTCATGTGGCTGGCATGACTAAACACCAAAGATGCACGGAATGCTGTTACCTTCCCACCAAAGGTGGTCCCTATTTTTCTACTTGCATTTTTTACATGCTTTCGAACTGCTAGGTTGGCTGAAGCTGGGACAAGTAATGGGAGCTCATTTGTTGACGTCATCGTTCTTCCATCTTACTTTTCTTCCCTTTCATCCATATATATAATACAGGCTGGTGTTTTGGGCTTAAAGTGTGATCGGAGCTGCCGTCTTTCTATAAGTCTTGGGGTGTGTGTGTGTGTGTGTGTGTTTGTGTGTGGAGTGCTGGCTTTGTTTCAGTAAATGGATTGATTGGATGTGTGAAGGCTTGGTACTGATTGGTGCCGGCTGTGTGTCCATTGCTCTTTTGTGTTGTAATGACCTAGGTGGTGGATGGGGCTTGTTTGTTGACTAGGGCTGGTTTCCAGATGTCTGGTAAGTGGGAGGTATTGTCACGTTTATTCATGTTGTGGAGGTGTTTCTTTATTTCAATAGCTTTGATGGCGAGTGAGACCTCGCTGAAACGTTGCCAAGACAATCTCAATCTTACATGGGAAAAGACCCGAATACAACAAGACCAGCATGTATGTATGTATGTATGTATGTATGTATGTATGTATGTATGTATGTATGTATGTATGTATTGTGTCACAACCCCTGATATGCCCAAATATGGGAGGGAGCATACAGCTTACCTTTTCTGCCTATCGACTCACTCTGTGAGCCATCCAGGCAGAAAGCCATTTTTTTTAATGTTGCCTTGTTACATTTGTGTTGCAATTGTGCTGATAAATAAATAAAGGGAGACTAGTATAGATATATTTCAAGCTATTTAGCTCTCATCTCATCAGCTAGCCATACCCTTACTGGGAATCGAACCTGGGCTTTATTACATATACATATACATACACACACACACACATGTTGTATTTGTGCTGATAAATAAATAAAGGGAGACTAGTATAGATATATTTCAAGCTATTTAGCTCTCACCAGCTAGCCATACCCTTACTGGGATTAGAACCTGTGCTGTATTGCATCTTAGGCAGATGTGTTAACCATTAAGCCACAGAGTTCTTCTCCTTATCAATGGTGAGTGTGTATGTATGTATATGTGTGTATATATATATATATATATATGAATAATTTCATGTTGACACCCACCTTGCAAGAAGGTTATTAAGAATGGGTGGTCGAGTTGGCATTAGGAGAGGGGGGGGGGTCAGGAAACCTTGTGGGGAAAAAGGGAAAGTGTAGAGTTTATAGTTGGTCTGTTTTCCAGTGGGAGGAACTCTTGCATCCTTCTGCCGTCCTACTTTCTGAGGTTCAGCTTCTCCAGTACATTTTAATAAGATGAATAGTGGGTTGACTTGACAAGACTGAAATTAACAAGAATTCCGTTTTCCCCAAAGTTTTGTGGGAAGAAATAAGTATGTTAAAGTTCCAGGCTGCTGGGTTTCTGAAATTTATTTTATTGCCTTTTCACTCTGAGCAGGGGGTGAAGCAGGATGTTGGTTATTCCAGTTGAATGGAAATGGTGGTAGCACAGACATTCTTTGATGGCGACATTTTCACTTCTTGCAATCTAAAAAAGTATACATATTTTCCTTCCAACTTATCACTCCTTCGTCTGTTTCAGTTGCCCCTGCCGCCTACAATCCTAGTTTGTGGCACTGTGGAAAGTTTTAACTGTAAAACCAATAACATATCATACCACCTTCGTCCAGGGGTGGGATCCTACCGAGTTAACAACCGGTTCACTGAGCATGCGTGCAGAGTTTACAGAGAAATCACTTTCTACATTACTTCTAGGGAGGAAAACAGCTGACGGGCAGCAATCCATTCTGCTGCGCCTATTAGCTGAGCTTCAGAAAAAGGAATATAGGTCAGTATAGCGCAGGGGCGGCTGGCCGGGCCCAGTTGAAAATCGGAGTGAACCACTTCACTCCCAACTGATAGTTGGAGCTACCAGTTCGTCCGAACTGGTCTGAACTAGTAGAATCCTACCCCTGCCTTCACCTCTTGCTAAAGAACGATAGCTTAACAGCTTCATTGTCTCACAAATGCTTAATTTTGTTTTAAGCAAATTAATCTACTGCAAACAATGATAGCAGGGTGGGACATTAGCAATTTATTTCATTTCTCTTTCATTTGAATTTTTCTTGCTTCATTAAATGGCACTAGTTTGGGCAGGAACTGATTAGATGGTCAGCTAGAAGAAATGTATTGATTAACTTACTATACACATTCTATTTCATGGGTGTTAAACTCGTCGTTATGTGATGTATCATGACTTTTTTTCCTTCGCAGAACTGGGGTGGGTGTGGCCTGCATGTGACACATCCAGCCCATGGGCCGCCAATTTGACACCTCTGCACGTTATTTCAAGGCTGTTTGGAATAAAACAATCACAGGCCTCTTCAAATTGTTTTAGAGGAATTAAGAAAGAAATGTAGTGCCACATGGAAATGACCTCAACTACGTAGCCCATATGGCATACAGAACCAGACTCTATTTTAACTGGGTGACTTTAGAACCTTTACTACTCGTTGCCACAATGCACTGTACCACAAGTTTCTTTGTGATATAGTGCACTGTGCCAACAAGTAGTACTGTGAGCACATTGGCACATATTAAAAATGACATTCTGTTGCCCGCTCTCAAAAGAAAATTTATATATACACCCACACATAACACATAACACATACACACACACACACACGTATGTATGTGTGTGTGTGTGTATATATACATATATATATATATATACACACACATACATACATACATACATACATATATATATATATACATACATACATACATACATACATACGTATATGTGTCTGTGTGTGTTATGTATGGAGACACAGAGATACTTTATTTTGAGAATGGACAACAGAATTTCATTTTTAATGTGTGCCAGTGTGTTCATAGGAAAAAATAACAATAAAGGTTATCTTATCTTAATTTTAGGGATGTGGTGGCTCAGTAGCTAAGACACTGAGCTTGTCGATCAGAAAGGTTGGCAGTTCAGCGGTTCAAATCCCTAGTGCCATGTAATGGAGTGAGCTCCCATTACTTGTCTCAGCTTTTGCCAACCTAGCAATTCGAAAGCATGTAAAAATGCAAATAGAAAAATAGGGACCACCTTTGGTGGGAAGGTAACAGCGTTCTGTCCGCCTACGGCATTTAGTCATGCCGGCCACATGACCACGGAGACATCTTTGGACAGTGCTGGCTCTTCGGCTTGGAAACAGAGAGGAGCACCGCCCTACAGAGTCGGGAACAACTAGCAGATATGTGCAAGGGGAATCTTTACCTTTACCTTTTATCTTTAAAGGCAAATAATTTTTACTTTCTTTGTCCAAGTCAAGCCCTCTATTCATACAGGCTCTTTGACCAGCAGATGTACAGTACACTTGAATAAAATGACTTTTTCATGGTGACCCAAGACACAGTCAAGATAAAACATTTCCTATAAAAAAGAAACACATCTGGAATCCATACAGTATAATGTTTAGAATACAAATAGCTGAGCACTGGGATAGGAAGGCACTACCACTGACATTCTCTTTTAGTCCCAGCAAAATTCAGAAAACTAATGTTCCGCAGAGATGTTTTTCACCTCTATTTCTGCACATTTTTGCCTGAATATCAGTGATAACGTGAAATGTCCTTCATTTTATCTTACATCACAAAGGTGACATTTAGGTTTCCTTGGCATGACATATCTACTAATATGAAATGCCAAAGTAAAGGACAGATAACAAAAATACATTTTTATTGGTGTGGGAGCTGAATGGAGCCATGCACCCCTCCTTCTCATAAATATATTACAGCTTCCTTCAAAGCTAATGACCCCTTTTTTTTTAAGCTGAAATAAGGAAAAGGAAACACAACAAGGAGGGATCCAACCTCGAACTAAGGAGAAATTAATCAGTGGAACAACTTTTGCCTCCAGAAGTTGTGGGTACCTCCCAACACTGGAGGTTTTTAAGAGATTGGACATCCATTTTTCTGAAATGGTGTATGGTCTCCTACTTGAGCAGAGGGTTGGACTAGAAGACCTTCAAGGTACCTTCCAACTCTATTATTCTGTATAACACAACCTTTATATTTATGCCCAGTTGTAATTAACTTGCAAAATGGTTCAGATGTGTATTGTGAAAGGATAGGGATTTCATCGGGTTATCCAGGCCTCGGAAATTATTCCGTCTGTGTTGTCTGTATGTGAAGCATTCACTAAAGATTTCCAGATGCCCACCTGAATCTGGGAAAATGGTGATTCGTAGAATCCGGTCATTAAAATTGGAGTGCCTTCTAAAACATGTAGTGACTTCTAAAACAGGAGGACAGTTTTTTCAGGCTCACTTTGAACCTTGGCTTGTGAAGTTCAAAACATTTTTTCCAATGCAGATTTGAAGTAAGCCTTACTATTTAATAGCAATAGCACTTAAGACTTATATACAGCTTCACAGTGCTTTTCAGCCCTCTCCAAATGGTTTACAGTTTACCAACTTTGGAAGGATGGAAGACTGAGTCAACCTTAATCCTAGTTAGTTGAATTTTACTTATTAACCAGAACATAGCAGGCGCTGAGATCAATTCTATTCTGAATCATTGATTCGGAAGGCAGATTGCAGTTATTTAGCGCGTGCAATGTTCTCATCTGCTTGTATGATTTCATTCCATACACTAAAGTTTGGTGAGTAAACACATTTGCAAGAAGCCTCGCCTGAAGTAATGTGACTTCCAAGCTTATCTTTAATTAAGATTCCCATTTCTATGGATTTTTAAATGTAAAACTACATCTGATTTATTAGCTCAGGTGCACTCTGGAATAGACAAAGGTCTCTTTTTCATCTGTGTCTTAGTTTGGCGGGGAGGGGAGAAGCTTGGTATTTATATTTGTTCTGGTGTTGCACTTTATGCTTATGTGCATCTGTAATCTTTTGCTTTATTAAGTTTATTAACCTGCTACAATTTAATTCTTCACGTTTACATTGCATCATGTCCATCAACCATCTTATATCCTTGTTTTGCTGCCAGCTTAATTCCCTAACCAGAATTCTGCATTCTAATATCCGCTATGAAGCACAATTCTACCAAGGCTGAAACATTCATAGATTCACATTTGTTTTTGGTTTTTTTTTTTGCTCCGAGAGATCATCTAATCATCCAGATGGGACCCACAAGGTTTTTCATTTATTTGTTATCATTTCTTTATGATGTGTGTATCCTCATGGGAACATTCGAATACAGTCTAGCCATAACATGTCTAAGAAGCAGGTTCAATAGAAGCTTTTTCTGAGGTGCAATCCTTTCTCATTGCTCTCTTAATTGACTGACCCTGAAGTTTGCATTATTTTCTTTTAGTTAGGCATGCAGGAAATGTATGACTCATTTTAGCATCTAGCCCCCAAGTCAAAGATGCAGCTTAGGTCATGAGTTGCAATTATAAACAGTACACTTGTGGCAAGGTTTTGTATGTTTCAACTTCTGGCTCTACGTGAAAAAGATGTATAATGCACGCGCACACACACACACTTGCCAAAAGTAAATCTGTTTTAGTCTAATGCATTAATTAAATCATAATTGGCTGGGCACACACAACTTGCTAAGCCAGTGTTTACATACCATAACAGCAGGGTGGTTTACTTAACATGCAAGACAAACTAAACATCTACAGATTATATTTGATACACAGCATCACAATTATTCTCTGCGCAAATCATCAAGATTCCATATCAAGGTAGCCGTGATTTCAAATTTCATTCTGTAAAATGACTACGGATGAGAGTTTGTAAAGAAGATAAATCTTTTAAGGAGAGCAGCACTGGGGAATAGCAGTAGCACTTAAGACTTATATAGCACTTCACAGTGCTTTACAGCCCTCTCTAAGCAGAGTCAGCATATGGCCCCCAACAAGCTGGGTCCTCATTTTATCAACCTCGGAAGGATGGAAGGCTGAGTCTACCTCGAGGTACTCAGAACTGAACTCCTGGAGTGATCAATGAGTTAGCCCTGCAATACTGCATTCTAACCACTGTGTATTGCAGGCTAGCTCTGCCTGTAGCCTAGAGTTTGATCCTGACGGGGTTCAAGGTTGGCTCAGCCTTGCATTCTTCTGAGGTTGATAAAGTGAGGACTCAGATTGATAGGGCAATAGGCTGACCTCATAAACCACATTTTGGTGCTGAGTGCCCAAAGCACTTGTGCGTGCACAAAATCCTCAAATGAAATGTGAGCACTGCCTGTGCATGCGCCCCAGCCCCTGTGCATGCGGCCCCCATGCATGTGCATGCATTCCCCCGTGCCTTGTTTTGGCTTCCAGGTTGGTGCAGGAGGCCTTCCAGGCCCAAAACAGGGTGCAGGGGTGCACACAAACATGCGAGTGTGTGCCCTGCCTCCCCACACATACACGTGCATGTCCCCCGCATGCACCCCACCCCCCACTCATGCGCGGCAGAGACTCGAAGACCAGCTGGCTGTAAGAGGCACATACACATGTGCTGCAGAGCTGGGCTGGGGCGATTGCTGGCATGCCCACAGAGCGGGCGCTGCATGCCACCTGTGGCACGCATGTGATAGGTTCGTCACGGACCTAGAGGGTGCTGTAAAGCACTATGAAGCAGTATATAAGTACTGATGCTATTGCTAAAAAACCCCAGGGTTAGTATTTCCATTGGACAACATCAGAAAGAGTAGTAGAAATTTATTCAGATATCATCTACTTCCTTAATGTTGCTAAGAAAATAAAATGGAGGTGCCCACGGACTCAAAGAGATTGAGATAGGACTTCAAAGGGAGTATTGAAGACCTTTGCTAGGATAGATACGGCTAAGCCTTAATGCATTTGCCCAGAAATGTACATTTGGGGGTCTTTCTACATAGCAAATATAATATCAGCAAAAGGGCAGCACTATTTTGTTTGATATTAAAAGGGTGGCACATTGTGAATGAAACCCTATTCACTATTGGGAAATAAAGGAGTCCTTAGTGTGTATTTTGCTGGAAAAGAAAATTTATTCTTTTGTTCTGTGAAATATATCATTATAATCATATTTCCTCTCATCTCCTCCCTTCTTTTTCCTCTGCTAGTACCACTTGTTGGTAGTGGTGGCCTTGTTTCCTTACTGATTCCCAATTCATAAAGGACGGAGACCAGGGAAAGCTTAATTCTGTCTAACATACTTTGTATTTTTATATATATAAATACAAAGGTTCGATTCCCAGTAAGGGTGTGGCTAGCTGATGAGAGCTAAATAGCTTGAAATAGATCTATACTAGTCTCCCTTTATTTATTTATCAGCATAAATATAACATATATATATATATATATATATATATATATATATATATATATATATATATATATATATATATATATATATATATATATATATATATATATATATATATATCACACATATAATTTCACATGTCATTTTATATTATTTCATATTTTTATATTTTTGTAGTGTTTTATTTATAGTTTTATCTTTTAATATTGGAATCCATCCCAAGTTACTCTGTAGCAAGATGGGCGGCCAATAAATGTGATGAGAAATAAGAAATAAAAAAATACTATTCCTATGCCAGTGAAATGTACATTACTCATATGCATATGGTATTCTTAATGTGAAAAATAGGAGTTTGGGAGTGATGAACACAACACGAATCTGCAACTTTCCCCATGTGGAAAGAAAATGTAAGGCGATTAGAAAGAAAATGTAAGGGGGTATCAAACTTGATTTCATTGAGGGACACGTCAGGATTGTGTTTGACCTCAGGGGCCTGAAGTGGGCGTGGCCAGGCTGGGCACGGCCAACTCACCATCACACGTGTCAGGGGCATCTGTAGTGGCCCGAGCACTCTGCCAGAGAAAAAGGGTTCCAGAGCTCCGTTTTCAGCTGGGACGGCCTCCTGCAACCCTCTGCCAGCAAAAACAGAGTTCGGGATAGCTGCACGCAGCTCTCACAAGCTCGTTTTCGGCTGCGATGGCCTCTTGCAACCTTCTGCCAGCGAAAACGGAGCTCTGCTTTCTCTGGCAGAGGCACTGCGGGCCAGTCCTTTGCTGTTTCCAGGGAAGCCCTATGGGCCAAATCTAAGCACCCCGTGGGAGGGATACAGCTCCTGGGCCTTGAGTTTGACACCCCTGTCATAGTTCTTCACTGTCTTGTTTTGCTTGACCTTTGTTGTTCAGTTGGCAGAGAAAAGTGGGATCACTTTAGTTACTAACACATAAGGAAGGAATCTCAGCAAAAGGCTGTTGAAGAGACACCGAAGCCACAAAATATTTTCTGCTTCCTAAGTCTTGACACATTTCAAAACACTGTCAATATTTCAAGAAATGCCCATCCTAATCAGCGGACAAACGCCGCTTCCAGGAATACCTCTGCTGCAAGATAGTATTTCCTTAGCAAAATAGGGAGTTGTTTGGTTTTGTAATGGAATGTAGCCCTTACCGTTTTTTCCATCCAGAGAATCTTGGCACGGGAAAGAAAGGGAAGCTTTGAAGAGGATGGAGTGGTTATTACCGTTTCTCTTGTCTTTACTCCTACCACCGCCACTGCCATCTGTGTAACCTTCTCTCTTTGTGAAAGGCTGTCCCCATATTTAGCAACGCTGCCTAGACCTAAGAATTTGCCTCTTTCAAATGTTAGCTAAAATAGTTTTAGCTGGTAGGTTGGTCTTTGTTGTATGGAAACGTTAATTCAAAAAATATATAAGTTCGTAAGCAAAACTTAAATTTTGCTTAATCCATTTACAATGTCTAACAGAACAACTTTGGGACTTTTTTTTATGGATATAAATAAAGCTGAGAACTTCTTTAGGAAAGGAGACTTGATAGATTCTGCCGAGAAGAAAAAGACTCTATTCTATGAAGATAAGCTGGAGGGAGTGACTTAAATATGGTTTAATTAATTCGGATGTATTTTTTTTTAAAGTGATATATGTATTGTTAGAAAGATTTAAGTTAGTTTTGTATGAATATGCATGTATACGTAGGTATGCCCGTCTTTTTAAGTAATGCAGAAACAATATTTTAAAGTTGGTAAAATATTATGGACTATACTTGAAAATATGAGAATGAATGATGTATTATTCCCCACAGCAAGGGAAGCTGAGATGATTAAAATATTTCTTTTATTCAAATAAGAGATTGTATTTAATTTTGTCTCTAGTTCGAAATTTTGTGTTTGTACTGAGAAAAAAAGTATGAAACTTTGATTCTGTTTTTGTAAATCCGGCAGACTTGTTGTTATAGAAATGGCTTGTATTGCTGTATAAAAGCAAAAAGTTGTAGCTGTAATGTTGACTGTGCCAAAGAGAGTCAGAAGTTGATGGCTTTTTTCTTTTCTTTTTCTCCCTTTACACTCTATCCCACCTCTTTTTCTCTTCCTCTCTTCTTACTTTTCCATGTTTTTTTGCCCTTTGTATTTTATACTTTGATAAACTAGTAAAAAAGTTTTAATTGAATATATATGGTTTCTACAAAAAGAAGGCAGGGTCGTATTTTCTTTTGACCCCCCAAAAAACAGCTAGGCCTTCTTTTTGGAGCATTTTGATTATTGACTCACCTTGCGGTGGTGGCGCTAATAGCCCCGCCCAGCAGGAGCCTGCTGCTAGCCCACTTCTTCTGTGACTGCTTGCTGCCTCTACATCAGTGGTGGGTTGCAAGCGGTATGCCCCGGAACAGGCGTACTGGTACCTGCCGAGAGCACCAGGTATTGTTCCGGTACGGTGTTCCGGAGGGCTCACCTGCCCGCCCTCATTCCTTACCTGTATTTGAAGGAAACAGGCCATCTGCGCCTGCATGCATAGCGCATGGTGCCTGTATGACGCTCCGCCAAGCAGCTGGAGCGTCACAGGAGGTAAAAATGGATGCACGCGAGCACTGCACAAGTTCATGTGGTGGCCACTGGGCCCCATTGCACCGTACCAGTTGCAACGGAATCCGGAACCCCCACTGCTCTCCATGCATTACCCTGGCCTCCATTTTTGCCTTCAGATGCCTTCTGGCAGGCATCTGAAGGCGAAACGGAGGCTGAAGCGATATGTGCAAGGTGAGGCAGGTTTCAGGGTGTGCGAGGCTTGGTAAGTAGGGCAGCTCCACCCCTGATCCCTACCCTAGCTGGGAAGGGTATTAATTAGGGATAATTTTGGGGTGTGTGTGCTTAATTTGATCGCATGCGCTCAAAAACATGATAGGCTTCTTTTCAAGGATCCCTGATGTACATGGTGGCATTGATTGCCCTCTGTGACTTAATGGACATACCTAAATGAAATCAATGCACTCAACGTATTGGTCTGAGTCTCAGCTAGAGGAAGGAGGAAAAGCACTCAACACAATGCTATTTTACTTCCTGGCTGTTTCATTTCTCACTTGGTTCCATTTTAAAGTCTCCGGATGAACTTTTGCTAAAAACAAGAGAGCCTCATAAAACACATTGAGACAAAAAAGCCAGGTGAAGTAGATTTTTTGGGGATAACATTATAAACAAGAATGAAAGCAAAAGATAATCTGCAGCATGGGTGGGCAATGAATTTTCCCAAGCGGCCACATGAGAAATTGAGATTGTTATGGAGGGCTGAATCAATACGCTATGAAAATGCATAGGCACACATGGATATATGTACATTAAAAAAACATCTGTCTTCAAAATAAAAGTAATGCGGTTGCATTGTATGCATGTCGTACTCTTATTTTCATTTGATTTTTTAATTTCTGAATGACCTTGCGTGAGCTGGAAAAGACATCCAAGTGGATGGAACATAGAATAGCAGTTAGAAGGGACCTTGGAGATCATCTAGTCCGACACCCCTGCTTAAGCAGAAGATTCTATACCATTTCAGACAAATGTTTCTTCTTGAAAGCCTCCAGTGATGAAGCACCCACAACTTCAGAAGAAAAGCCATTCCACTGGTTGATTGTTCTCACCATTAAGAAATTTCTCCTTAGTTTTAGGTTGCTTCTCTCCTTGATTAGTTTCCATCCATTGCTTCTTGTATTGCCTTCTGGTGTTTTGGAAAATAGTTTGTCCCCTCATCTTTGTGGCAAAACCTCTCAAAAAGTGGAACACTGCTATCCTGTCTCCCCTAGTCCTTCTTTTCATTAAACTAAACGTACTCAATTCCTGCAACAGTTCTTTATATGTTCTAACCTCCGGTCCTCTAATCTTCTTTATTGCTCTTCTCTGAACTCTTTCCAGAGTCTGCATCTTTTTTATTAACCAGATGTAGCCCAGAGGTTATAAACTTCCCAGGTCAGATCTACAGGGATATTGTGTCTTCTTGATCAATTCCCATCCATGCCAACATGACTTATACAGCAGAAAATCTGCCCAGTTTAATTAAATTAGAGCAGCAATCCTGTTTTCTGATTTTTTCCCCCCCTTCATAACCAAGATATCTTGGGTTGATCTTATAAAAAAGCTGAAAAGACCTTGAGGTGTTTGTGTGTGTGTGTGTGTGTGTGTGTGTGTGTGTGTGTGTGTGTGTCTCAAATAAGACGAATTTCATCTCTAATCCAACATGGGACGTAAAATATGGACAGAACTCTTATTATAAATAAGATTTAAAAAAATCAATCTCGAAGGGCCCAAAGTTCAAAGGGAATCTTTTGGGAGAGGCTCTATATAAAGTTTAATTATTCCTCATGTACTTCTATATTCTAGTGTTAGGAAAAATTGGGGGGGAAATTAACAAATAGTTTGTTTTAGTGCAATTTAATCTTTAATGATGATGAAAGACTCCAAACCTTATCAATGCGACATTCCCATGAATGTCTAAAATGATATTCCTGCGAATCAATGTGCTATTAATACAAGTAAGGTGACTTAAAAAGCTGTCATTTATCAAGGAATTCCCAATATCTAGTTATCTCATCCTGAAGACAAAAGCTCAGTATCATATTACGGGTAGTCCTCGATGTGCGGCCACAATTAAGCCCAACATTTCTGTTGTTAAGCGAGATATTTGCTAAGTGAATTTTGCACCATTTTGCAACATTTCTTGCCACAGTTGCTTAATGAATCACTGCAGGTATTTAGTTAGCAATCCGGTTGTTAAGTGAATTTATTGTAACTGTGGAGAATGGTCATAAGTCACTTTTTTCAGCACTGTTGTAACTTTGAATGTCTGCTAAATGAACTGTTGTAAATTGAGGACTACCTGTAATAAAATGTTTTCGGCATATAAAAGCTCTTCCATGAAAAACGAACAATGAAAGTTTGTGCCCGATTTACTCAAGGGTCAAGTGGGTTTGCTGCTTACGTACCTGCCTCCCAACTACGTTGCAGCAGCCCTCCCCTCGCTCCTCGAGTCAGTAGCCGAGCTAGCGGTTGAGTTCCCTAGACTTATAGTTCTGGGGGACTTTAACTTGCCTTCGCTCGGTGAACACTCTGATGGAGCGCAGGAGTTCATGGCTTCCATGACAGCCATGGGCTTGACTCAAGTAATTCAAGGCCCAACTCACTCAGCGGGTCACACGCTTGACCTCGTATTCCTCTCGGACCAGTGGAGTTACGATCTTGGTCTGAGGGGTAATGAGATCATACCCCTGTCGTGGTCAGACCACTACCTACTGAGGCTAGACTTCCGGAGGCCAAACCCCCACCGTAGGGAGGAGG
This sequence comes from Thamnophis sirtalis, assembly GCF_051295495.1. NCBI lineage: Eukaryota > Metazoa > Chordata > Lepidosauria > Squamata > Natricidae > Thamnophis > Thamnophis sirtalis. The sequence continues at coordinate 15,634,563 of NW_028261391.1, forward strand.
AACCGACCAGCTGGTTCCGCCCCAAGCGACTGATGGATCCTGTTAGGTTCCAGACGGAGCTTGGGGTTATTCCTGATACCCTCGCCCACAGTTCGGCGGAGACCCTCGTCGCTGCCTGGCACTCGGCAGCTTCGGAGTCTCTAGACCGGATTGCGCCGCTACGGCCCCTCCGGGTCAGCGGCCCCCGGAGGCCTCCTTGGTTCACTGAGGAGCTCCGGGAGGTAAAGCGCCGGAGAAGACGCCTAGAGCACTCGTGGAGGTCCGATAGGTCCGAGTCGAAACGGGCACTTTTAACAGCATGCACCAAGGAGTATATTCGGACCTTAAGAACAACAAAAAGAACATACATTGCCTCCTTGGTAGCGTCCGCCGAGTCCCGCCCAGCCGCCCTGTTTAGGATAACCCTAAATAGGAGGGAGACGGGGGACTCCTTACAGGGTAAGGCTGAGGAGTATGTCCAGTTCTTGGCGGACAAAGTTGCCCGGTTTCGAGCGGACCTGGACTCCACCCCAGTAGATCCAGCCGAGACACAAGGAGAAAACTTGGCAAACCATCTCTGGGTTGAGTTTCAGGAAGTTGCCTCTGGGGATGTGGACAAGGCTATGCGAGCTGTGAGTGCCTCCACCTGCATACTGGACCCGTGTCCCTCCTGGCTGGTTGCCAACAGCAGTGAGGTGACACGAGGCTGGATCCAGGCGGTTGTTACCGCTTCTCTTCGGGAGGGGTACTTTCCCACCGCGCTCAAGACAGCGGTGGTAAGACCCCTCCTGAAGAAGCCGTCTCTGGATCCAGCTGTTCTTAATAACTATCGTCCAGTCTCCAACCTCCCCTTTGTAGGGAAGGTTGTTGAGAAGGTGGTGGCTCTCCAGCTTCAGCGTACCTTGGAGGAAGCTAACTATCTTGACCCCTTCCAGTCTGGCTTCAGACCCGGTTACAGCACAGAAACCGCTTTGGTCGCATTGACTGATGATCTCTGGAGAGCTAGGGATGGAGGCCATGCTTCCATCCTAGTTCTCCTGGACCTCTCAGCGGCTTTCGATACCATCGACCATGGTATCCTTCTGTGACGACTGCGGGAGATAGGGGTGGGCGGCACTGTCTTGCAGTGGTTCTCCTCCTATCTCTCGGACAGGTCGCAGTCGGTGTTAGTGGGGGGGCAGAGATCGTCCCTGAGGCCCCTAACCTATGGGGTGCCGCAGGGGTCGGTCCTATCCCCCCTACTATTTAACATTTACATGAAACCGCTGGGCGAGATCATCCGAAGGCACGGGATAAAATACCACCAATATGCGGACGATACACAGTTGTATCTGTCCGCCCCGTGCCAACTCAATGAAGCGGTGGACGTGATGAACCGGGGACTGGAAGCCGTTAAAGACTGGATGAGAGCAAACAAGCTGATACTCAACCCAGACAAGACCGAGTGGCTGTTGTGTTTCCCTCCCAAAAATTTGACCAACATTCCATCACTCAGGCTGGGGGGACAAAATTTATACCCCTCAGAAAGGGCCCGCAACTTGGGAGTCCTCCTGGATTCACAGCTAACTTTTGACCACCATCTCTCAGCTGTGACCAGGGGGGCATTTGCCCAGGTTCGCCTGGTGCGCCAGTTGCGGCCCTACCTGAATCGGGAGGCCCTCACAACAGTCACTCGAGCCCTTGTGATCTCTAGGCTGGAATACTGTAATGTGCTCTACATGGGGCTGCCCTTGAAGAGCATCCGAAGACTTCAGCTAGTCCAGAATGCGGCCGCGCGAGTGATCGTGGGCGCACCACGGTTCGCCCACATAACACCGATCCTCCGTGAGCTGCACTGGCTACCTGTTGATCTCCGGGTGCACTTCAAGGTCCTACTCACCACCTATAAAGCGCTCCATGGTAGTGGATCTAGCTATTTGAGAGACCGCCTTCTGCCAATTACCTCCCTGCGTCCCATCAGATCGCATAGAGTTGGCCTCCTCCGTATTCCATCTGCCAGTCAGTGCCGACTGGCGACTACTCGGAGGAGAGCCTTCTCTGTTGCGGCTCCGACACTATGGAACAATCTCCCCGTGGAGATTCGTACCCTCACCACCGTCCAGGCCTTCCGCACAGCCCTCAAGAACTGGCTAGCCCGTCAGGCCTGGGGATAATCTTATTTTCGCCCCTCCCGAATGCTGAGTGAATGTTGAGTTTTATTGTCTAATTTACTTTGTGCACATTTCTTTTTGGTATTGTCCTACACTCCCCTTCCTTTTTTGATTGTAAGCCGCCCTGAGTCCCCTCAGGGAAAAGGGCGGCCTATAAATAAATAAATCTAAATCTAAATCTAAATCTACTCTTTCTTGTTCTTAAATGGAAATATTAGAACTATTCAGTCTAAAACACTTAGTAAAGCCCCACAGAAAATTAAACTGTTAACTAAAGATCAGAGAAAAACATTGTGTGAATTGTCTTTTAATTGTACTCAGCCTTGTTTTTACATGGGTGGAGTCCAATGTATTTAATTTCTTGCTTTCTAAAGCCTTATTCCTTATCCATTCCAGATGCGACAACACCCACCTGTATCCTGCAAAACATGCTCACAATTAATTTTCTGAAAGGTAATTCCATTGCAACACAAGAGTAACTCTTCACTGTGAGTGTGAGATATGTAAGGAAGGGGCAATACCTATTAAATTACTTATGCCAGAGCAGCTGTGGGATTCACTTACCTTCCTTACTGGTTTGCAAATATGAGCACACGCACCGCGTCTGCACACACGCACACTGCCTTCTGTGAGCGCAGTCTCCCGCAGCTGCCACTATCAGTTTGCCCGAACTGGAGAGAGAATACCACCTCTGAATACCACCTCTGAATACCACCTCTGTGCCAGAGTTCCCTAACCTTTCTGGATTTGAGGACTGACGAGGGAGGGAGAGGGGATGGTTCCTCTGCTCATGCCAGTGGGGATGGGCGTATGTGCATGCACACTCGCCCACCATTTCCACGGCCCAGTAGTGGGCCATGGGCTGAGTTTTGGGGACTTACAGGACTTACGTTTACCCCAAAGGGAGACAACTCTCAAAGTAACATGACAACCTCCTCAAAGAAACAACTAACCTTTCTCAATTAGATTCTCAGTGAATCAAAAGCTCCTCCTTCTCTTCCTCCTCACCCGCTGCAGACTACAATAAAATCAAAACCTTCCATAAAAATATTTCATAATACATAACAACTTTTTATCTGAGCATGGTCCAAATGAAAACTATATTTGCTGCAAACATCCTCTAGATCAGGGGTGTCAAACTCAATTTCACCGAGAGCCGCATCAAGGTTGTGTTTGACCTCGAGGGGGGGGGGACATGCGTGGCCCAGGGAACATGGCCAGCATGATGTCACTCATGTCTGTGGCACCTGTGGAAACCCCCCCTTTTGTAGATTGAAGGCGGATGGAAGACGCGAGAGCCAGGACTTCAACAACAGAGGTTTATTGCAGAAGAAAAGGAACAGATGACAGCGATTCAAATGAACAGGAACCGCGTCAAGGTATTTATATGGAATTTGTAAAAGAGGGAACCAATAGGGAGCCGAGTACTGTCCAGTAACTGCTGACGCAGTACCTCGGCCAATCAGGAAGGGATAGCTGGCTAGCAACAGGCTATGCTGCGTCCCAGCCAATCAGGGCGCAGCATAGGCTGTTGCTGGCCCTTTAGGAATATTTTAGAATATTCTACACCCCCCAGGCTCTGTTTTCAGCTGGGACAGCCTCTTGCAGCCCTCTGCCAGCAAAAACAGGCAAGGCCTCACTAAGCTCCGTTTTCACTGGCAGAGGCAGAAAGAGGTAGGTCCTTCACTGTTTCCAGGGTGGCCCTGTGAACCAGATCTAAGCACCCCATGGGCCAGATCTGGCCCATGGATCTTAAATTTGACATCCCTGCTCTAGACATTTGAGGATTTTCCCTGGCCCTATCCTCATGACAGTGCATTCATTTTGATCACTTGCCAACCAAGTAAATGACTCTCACATTAATTAATACGTGTTACATTTCTTTTTGATTAAATTCAACTGACTGCGGTGGCCCATGTGGTTTTGTTTACAGGCATCCATGATGTCGTCACATCAGTGAAAATCTCTGAGCAAATCAGAAGAGTCAGCCCAACCAAAGGAAATGGATATTTGCATTTCAGAGTGGGGTGGACATGCTCTGCTCTACCTCCAACAAGAAGGAAAACTTTGGCGTAAATCATGGAATCCTCAAACCCTTGTTTGCCTTTTGAAAATGGCTTATGTGTCATGAGAAATAAATTGAGCTTTAAAGATCCCCATGAGTGGAAATATTGATCTCCAGAGGAGTTTGCCTGCTGTGCCGGTGTAATTTATGTCTTTGGTCTTGCTGTTGTTTAATAAAGCTCTAGCAGGATGGTGCATTTCTGAACACGTATCACTTAAATTATGGCGATTGCTTTATTATTGTTCCCATGAATTGTAGCGTTAACAGTAAGTTAATAATATTAGGCTGACACCACCAAGCGTATTCTCCATTGACCCCATCAAGTAGCGTTATATTTCAACAGTTTCCAATTTAGTCATAACTGCATTTGATACAATCCTATGTATGTATGTATGTATGTATGTATGTATGTATGTATGTCTTTGGTTATTCGGGTTTTCTCCCACGTAAAATTGGAAGTGTTACGCGGGAGAAAACCCAAATAACCAAAGACCTACAAAACCCGCGAAAACTTCAGAAAATACACACACACAAACACACGTACGTATGTGTACACACACACACACACACACACACACATATATACATATATATATACATATACATATACATATACATATACATATACATATACATATACATATACATATACATATACATATACACATACATACATACATACATACATACATACATACATACATACATACATACATACATATATATATATATATATATATATATATATATATAATATATCCCCGCATATATACGAGGAGATACATATACACACACAAACATGGGAAAAGACCCGAATACAACAAGACCAGCATACCTACACTGTGAAAATCTATGCAAACAAATATATACTGTGTAATATATATATATATATATATATATATATATATATATATATATATATATGTATATGTATATGTATATGTATATGTATATGTATATGTATATGTATATGTATATGTATATGTATATGTATATGTCTGTCTGTCTGTCTGTCTGTCTGTCTTTGGTTATTCGGGTTTTCTCCCGCGTAAAATTGGAAGTGTTACGCGGGAGAAAACCCGAATAACCAAAGACCTACATACAAACACCCGCGAAAACCTCAGAAAACACACACACACACAGAGACATATATAATGAATAATTATGAAGAGGTGTTTGTCTTTCCCCAGGGTGAAATGCCATATATTTGCAACGCTCAAATCACTCATCCCTCAAGTTGAATACAATTAATTAGTAACTAATTGTTGGAAAAAAATTAGGAAACAAATGTTTTAAAAGCAGCAAATCCTGAAAGTCAAAGTTAAAAAAAAAATATTGCCTTTACAACGTATAAAACTGTCAAGTTTAATATCATGTTATAATTTTCTTGGCTGTGTTTCCCGTCCCCTTTTCTAAAAAAAGCTGGAACAGGCTTTGCCGTCTTCTTAGGTGGTGCCTTCTGCATTTAAGTCTAGAGAATTATAAAATTGCTGTGTTTACTTCTGGCGCCTATGTGTAGGAGGCCAGGAGGATACAAGCTAAGAAAAGGGCTGGGACACTCACCACAACCATCATTGTCTTTTGAATTTAGGGAAATTGGTTTTGGTTTTCAATAGGGGTGTGGGCTGCAAATACAATGTGTTTTTGTTTGTTTCTGCTGTCTTCTTCCTTTTGGTATTTTTCACTAAAAAAAAAGCTTAATTCACAAGCAAAGAAACAGCAAAGGTCAGTTCGAATTTGTGCCTTCCTTTAGACCAGTGGTTCCCAAACTTGGCAACTTTAAGACTTGTGGACTTCAACTCGCAGAGCTGGCTGGAGAATTCTGGGAGTTGAAGTCCACAAGTCTTAAAGTTGCCAAGTTTGGGAACCACTGCTTTAGACTCTGACATGCATTCGGTTTTGGTTGCCATGATGAAAAGAAGATGTGGAGACTCCAGAAAGAGTGCAGAGAAGAGCAACAAAGATGATTAGGAGAATAATCAGGCTAAAACATATGAAGAACGGTTGCAGGAACTGGGCATGGCTACTCTAGAAGGACCAGGGGAGACATGATAGCAATCTTCCAATATTTATCACAAAGAAGAGCGGTCAAGCTATTCTCCAAAGCACCTGAGGGCAGGACAAGAAGCAATGGGTGGAAACTAATCAAGGAGAGAAGCAACTTAGAATTAAGGAGAAATTTCCTGACAGTTAGAACAATTAATCAGTGGAATAACTTGCCTCCAGAAGTTGAGAATGCTCAACACTGGAAGTTTTTAAGAAGAGATTGGATAACCATTAGTCTGAAATGGTGTAGGGTTTTCTACCTAAGCAGGAGATTGGACTAAAAGACCTCCAAGGTCCCTTCAAACTCTGTTATTCTATTCTATTCTATTCTATTCTATTCTATTCTATTCTATTCTATATACCTTATCCCTGCCATAAGTGTCTTTTCTGTGGAATCCTTGGTTTCTCAGTTATAGCATACTTCTAGTCTTCTAATCTTTTTGGTGGAGTCCTTAGTTCTCCAGTTCTAGCATAGTTAGACCAGCACTGATGACATTATGTTATTTTATTATTTTATTATTTTCTTTTTATTCTTTTGTATTTCTTTTATATGGTGTTTTTATATCTTTGCAAGGCATCTTGAGTCATTGTGTGTGAGTAGGCGGCAATATTAATTTTCTAAAAGTAAATAAAAATAAAGTACATAGTTGGCTAATAAAATGTCTGCAAGCAAACAATGAAGTTCAAAAGTATCGAGGGCTCCAAGGTTCAATCCTGAGCCAAAGATATTCTGTTTCGGGAAATCCCATATCTTAAATAAATAATTACATTCATTTAGCTCCTTATCTTCCATTCTGCCCCTCTCCCAAAACTGGAGATTATATTTCTGATATCTTAATGAGTGAAAAAATGGATGTGGTGGCTCAGTGGCTAAGACGCTGAGCTTGTCGATCAGAAAGGTTGGCAGTTCGGTGGTTTGAATCCCTAGCGCCGTGTAATGGAGTGAGCTCCTGTTACTTGTCCCAGCTTCTGCCAACTGAGCAGTTTGAAAGCATGTAAAAAATTCAAGTAGAAAAATAGGGACCACCTTTGGTGGGAAGGTATTCCGTGCGCTTTCAACGTTTAGTCATGCCAAACACATGACCACGGAGACATCTTCGGACACCGCTGGCTCTTCGGCTTTGAAAGGGAGATGAGCACTGCCTCCTAGAGTCAAGAACGACTAGCACATACGTGCAAGGGAAACCTTTACCTTTAATGAGTGAAAACACAAGTGTCTTTAAAGCAGAATATAAATAACGCTCCAAGCCAATGCTGATAGGCAGCTTTCTCATCCCCACTACCCATGCCCAATGGACATGAATCACAGGGCCGTGAAATTGCTAAATAAGAAATTAACAGAAGCAGGATGACCAGATGGAAAGTAGCCATAGTTCTCTTGAGTTCTGCGTTTGTCATATCACATCTGGAGTATTGTTCAGTTCTGGGTACCATAATTTAACAGCACTAGCAAAATCAAGACTTTTCCAGAAGAAATGATGAGAATGAAAACAAAGCCCAATGAGGTTCCGTTGGAAGAATTTTATGTGGAGAAGAGAAAATTGGGGAGAGACATAAGCTTTGAATACACAACAAGGCTGAGAGGTGGAAGAAATAGCAGAACTCGAGGGAAAGAATGCTAGGGAGTGGAAGGAATATTAGAGAAACACCTTAGTGGTAAGGCATATTCAACAGCATAGCCAGATTGCTTGAAAATAATGGTCTTTGGAGATGGCTAAGCAGAGGTTAAGTTCCCACATCCAGCTAGCATGTTAAGTGGTAAGAGTTGTAATGCGAAACAAAATTTGAGGTCACCAAGTTGTCGGAAATCTCTACAGTGCCTCCATTTTGAAGCTAACATAAAAAGTAACATTGTTCAGTGTATCAACTATAAATATTGACCCACTGACTTGTTTTAAGATAAGAGCTGTCCACAAAGTTCTTTGGACAGCCTATGCCCCTATTCAATTGCAGTCCAAAATGGTCTTTGTTAGAATCATTTTTTTTCCTGATAATAGACAGTCCTTGATTTACAACCGCAATGGAGCCCAAAATTCATGTTGCTAAGGGAGACAGTCGTCGAATGAATTTAACCCCTTTTTACAACCTTCCTTGCCACGGTTGTTAAAGTGACTGACTTCCCCATTGACGTTGCTTGTCAGAAGGTTGCAAAAGGTGATCATGTGACACACACACCCCGGGACACTGCAGCCGTCATAAATATGGGTCAATTGCCAAGTGTCTAAATTTTGATCATATAACCATGGAGATGCTGCAATGGTAGAAGTTGCAGGTTTTTAAAGCAAAGGAATGATGAAGTAAGATCATAAGCATCATCACAGTTTCACTTAGTGGTCACTTCAGTTAATGTCTCAGTTGTTAGGCCCAATTATGGCAGTGAGAACTATCTATGGTTATTTATAATGCATTGTTAGCTGCTCTTGATATTCATGTATTAACTTTGCAAGATGCCACATGTCAAATGGTGATTATAAGGAGCTAGCCATTCTTTTTCTTTGTTACGTACATGTTTCGAATATCGTTTAGAAGACCAGTAGGAAAGGATGAGACTTAATGAAGAGTAACAAGGATATAAGTAGAGTTGGTATCAATGGTGAGTTCCGGATCCCATTCCAACCGGTATGATTGGAATGGGCCCTGCGGCATTATATATATATTGTATTTTTTCTTGATGAACATAGATGACTTGCCAAACTCCAACTTGGATCACATAAATTGTTACATTTTCTTTGACCAAGAATGTTTTTTTTCCAGTTCAAAAATGCAGATGTTTATTTGCACAATCTATATCCCTCACTGGTGCATATATTTGCGTCCCAAGAGCAGCTAACAGAACTCTTTTAAAAAGATTTCAAGACAGCATCATCTTCAGTGGACCAAAGTTCTTGGTTCAAAAAAGCATAGCAACATTTTCAATTCTTGTCTTTTCCAGTCCATTTTCTTCTTTTACCCTTACTGTCTGCAGCTGAGTTTTTATTTCCCAGCAGTAATATCTATATCTATATCCATATTATCCATATCCATATCCATATCCATATCCATATCCATATCCATATCCATATCCATATCCATCCATCCATCCATCCATCCATCCATCCATCCATCCATACATACATACATACATATATATATATATAGAGAGAGAGAGAGAGTCACAACCCCTGGTAAGCCCCAATTATGGGAGGAAGCTAACTGCTTCCATCATCTGTCAATCGGCTCGTCACAAGAGTCCATCATGACAGAAACCCAATATTTTTATGTTGCCTTTGTTATATTTGTGTTTTTTTTATTTGTGCTGATAAATAAATAAAGGGAGAGTAGTATAGATCTATTTCAAGCTATTTAGCTCTCATCAGCTAGCCATACCCTTACTGGGATTCGAACCCGTGCTGTATTGCATCTTAGGCAAACGTCTTAGCCATTAAACCACAGGTCTCCTCCTTATCAGCTGAAGCCAGGGAAGAAGGTATATATTTAGAGTCACAACCCCTGGTAATTGGGGCTTGAAATAGATACTCTCCCTTTATTTATTTATCAGCACAAATAAAAAAACACAAATATATATATTTGTATTTATATACAAATATATATATATTTATATTTGCTGCTATATATAGTAGCAGTTCGAATCAAAACTTGGTTGTGCTTCCCTAAAATTCCAAATCAGCTGCCTGAAGCAGTCACAAATTCTAGCTAATGGTAAGAGGGCTAGTCTTGAATAAAGGAATAAGCCGCGAAAGTTACATATGTGCAAATAGAGGTGTTTTTTTTTTGTAAAATAGTGTTTAAAAGAATGATTTTGAAAGTTTAGAAGACCTCAACATAATAGGCGCTTACGAAATATGCAATGCAAATACTGAGTTCAAAACGTGCAGCAAAAACTCTATAATTAAGCAGGAAACAACCCTTCTTCTCCCAAACCTAAAAACTTTAGAAAGGTAAAGGTTCCTTTCGCACATATGTGCTAGTCCTTCCCAACTCCAGGGATGGTGTTCAACTCTTCTCTTCATCTCTTCAGTGTCTTAGCCACTGAGCCACTGCATCCCTTTAGGGAGCCTCAAACTTGGCAATTTTAAGGCTTGTGGACTTCAGCTCCTAGAATTCCTCAGCCAGCCATGCTGGTTGGGGAATTCTGGAGTCCACAAGTCTTAAAGTTGCCAAGTTTGGAGACCCCTGCTTTTAGGGAAATGGGGCAGAGGACTACAATTGCATACATTTCTATAGACTCTATTTTTAAAATCTTTCTGGCTGTATTTCTGGAATGAACATGTCAGTGAGTACCAGAAATAGCTTGTAGTCCATCAAGCTGAAACACTTAACTTGGAATTTTAATAGTTTATTATCCACCAAGTAAAATTTCCATTAAAAAAAAATCATCTTTATTAATGGAGAAATGTCTCAGAGACAGCTATGTTATGCTTAACCATTTGATGTGTTTCTATTTAATTTTTAAATTTAATTTTAAAAATATATTTTTAAAATTCTATGTTTTATAGTATATTATTTAATGTTCCTGTACACATTATTCTGATATCTTATTATGACAGTAGTTTATGTCATTTTTTAAAATTGTAGTAGGCGAATGCAAAAAGAATAAAAAGAATTCCTCATTTTAATAGCCATTTCAGAAATATGTCCCTAAGTGAGTATCTAGTTATCTATGCTGGCTCCCTTTTGCTTTTTTAAATAAATGTATTATTTATATGCTATATACAGGGTCGTAAAATAGGATATCCATCCATCCATCCACCCATCCATCTATCAGGCTGCCCAACTCAAAGCAGTTTCAAACAGGATACAAGTTAAAAACAAACCCAATACATTAGACCTATACAAATAAAAGTTGTCCTTAGCTGGGTGAACAAACAAAAACATTCTAAACAAAATCCAGTTCAGGTGAATACAACCAGATCTGACCTAGAGCATGGGGGGAAATCCAGGTCAAGATTCATTTTAAAATAGTAGGATTGGAACTGTTTATTAATTAGACTTATATACTGCTTCATAGGGCTTTCAGCCCTCTCTAAGCGGTTTACAAATTATTATTTTTTAGCAAATTGAGTCAGCAACTTGCCCCCACAGTCCGGGTCCTCATTTCACCCACCTCGGAAGGATGGAAGGCTGAGTCGGCCTTGAGCCGGTGAGATTTGAACCGCTGAACTGCAGATCACAGTCAGCTAAAGTGGCCTGCAGTAGTGCACCCTAACCACTGCTCCACCTCGGCTCTTTAAAATTCTGGAGATGCTACTGTATTCCAGACAACAGGCATTGTGAACAAAAATTACACACATTTCCTAGCCCCCATCAGATGGCATCAGTTAACAGATGGAACCCATCAGCATGTCCAGGCTGTCACAATCCAATTGAGCATCTTCTCTTTAAGCAGGAGCTGTGAACCAGGGGTGGGTTACTGCCGATTCGCAACCCATGCACAGCGCTGTTCAATGTAAGTTGTTCTGCGCACATGTGTAGAACAATTTACAGTGAACTGCGCATGCGTAGTCACTAAAATCTAAAATGGTGGTGGCCAAGCAGCAGCGAAGGAACCGGTTCGGGGGCAAGGCGACCCAGGCCTGAATTCCACTACTGGTTTGGCCGAACCCGGCTGAACCAGTGGCAAACCACCTCCGCTGTGAACCCAGAAGAACCCCCAAATTGTGTACCAGTTTTGTTTGGGGAAGTACAGCTCCATTCAGAACTGCAGATGGAAAACACAAGGCGTCAGGAGAATCATTAACTCACAGCTATTCTGTCTTGCTAGGGTTGAACATAAGCCTGTTCCTCTTCATACAGATCCTAACAGACTTTGGAACCAGACTTTGATCGTGACCCGTCAAATGCGCATCTGACAAAAGCGCGCTGACAAAACCGCGGCGAGAAAACCGCAAAGTCAAAAGCGCTCCCACAAAAGAGCGCCGACAAAACCGCGCCCACAAAAGCGTGATTAGGGTTAAGGTAAGGCCCATAACCTGGGGCTTCAGGCTTGACCATTTCCCCAATCAACACTAACTGGAATCAGAACACTGAAAGGAGGAGAGCCATCTGTCCCTCCCACTAGCTACAGTGGACCCAAAAGAGTATTATGATTATTGGTATCAAACACTACTGAATGATCAAAAGAAAATCAGGATAGTCAGCTTACCCCCATCCCAGCTCTGTCAAGTCAACAATACTGGGCCATTACTATATCCTTGCTCTGAAGTCTGACTAGAAAGTTCCCAGATAATCCCCTTTCTATAGATCTTCAGAAGCTGCAACTCCTTCACCTTTTCCACAATTCTATTCCAAAAAGAAAACATAAGAGACTGGACAAAAATTATCCAGGATTTTTGGATAATGGTTTCTTGAGGAAGTACATACGTAACACTGCCTCTTTGAGGGAGGTGGAACCAACTCCTCACACAGATGAATTAATATACCACTGCATGGACTGAACCACATATTGTCTCCAAGAGGGCCTTCAACTGGCTACCAAAAATATGGATCTAAAAGACAGGGGACCAGGTTAACAGTCCCAAGGATCCTGTCTACTACCTTAACAGTTTCAGATCAAACACTTGCCCGGTTATATGACAAAACTAAGCCTCTATCAATTCTATGAGACCCAACTCACTTGAAGCTGATGTGGTCAGAGGATCTTAAAGCCCAACAAAAAGGGCTATGGACTTCCTTTGCTCTATCTAGGAATAACAAAATATCTGATAGCTAAGTATACCTGGATTCTGATCTTGCGCTAACCAAGATCTAGTCACAATCTGCTAGCGACTGGATAAATCATGAGGCAGAAACAGATAGTCAATCTCAAATCAACCATAATTCTGACTTGCATGCACACTATATTTGGCGATTCCGACTAGCTTAGAAAATGCTCCACACGTTAAAATCTCACCTGCCCTGGCATGCTGTATTATAGAAAGATTCTGATCAAAGCTGACTGGGGGATTTTGGATCAACCTCTCTCTCAGCCTAAACTAACACATATGGTTGTTGTTGTTCTTATAGTAGGAAATATAAGAGGAAGCATTATCCACGATGCTTTGCACTGTACAAATAAGGGTGGGATATAAAACTAATTAGTAAATAAATAATAAAGAGCTGTGAAAAGAAAGGTTCAGCTTAAGCAGAACTCTTAAGACTGGGGCCTCCCGTGTCAGGAATAATGCAAGTAATTACCTACAAAGGATTAATTAAGGATTGTTTCCCACCTATTTGGACCTGGGGAAATATTGGGTACAGTGTTTAACAGCTGGCAAGCTAGAACATGTGGCTGATCATAACTTGGCAGGGCTTAGACATTGTATGTCTCATACCAATACTCGGGGGTAAGTTTTGCTTTCTGGCATTTTATGCATATAATAAAAAGGTTTATTAATATGAAGGATCTTTTATTCGTGGGTCATTATCCAATTCATAGCCTAAAAGAAAATAGATTTAGAGGAACTATAAAACGTGTCAATTTCTTTTCATTTTCTATGCAATTTTATCTTCTGGCAGGGATGGGGCCAGAAAATATTGATCACCAAGGCAGTGATCCAAGATCTCTCCTTTATTGGAATTAACAGCTCTCCTAAACTGGGAGGAAACAGCTGCCTGGCTTGTGTTATGAGAAAGCAGGTCAAATAATTGTTTCATATCAGATAAGAGGAAAAATGGAAAACAGATGAAGTTAATAAGCATCTTGGAGCTAGCAAGCAGAAATGATTCCTTAGAAAGAAAGTATACAAGTTTGTTTTAATAAGTCAGCTGTTTTTAACCGTTGGTAATTCATAACTGCATAAGCCTGACATTTTGGGATGATAATTCCTCATTCCTCTAGTGGTTTGATGTGTCATGAGGTGCAGATGACTATATCTCCACAAAGTCTTTATCCAAACAGTTCATCTGCGAGGCTGGACGACCCAGAACACAAGATTCAGTATGATACAAATGTTCTCTATTGGAACGTCTAAGGTAAAAGCTAATTTATAACATAAACAAACTACTGTCTCAAGCTATTTATTTCATCTTAATTTACTTTAATTCAATGGTTTTAGCTAAATCCTGGTGGATGGCAGCTCCTCTTAAAAACAAGCCAGTACCATATGGCACAAGCTTTCAAAGGAAGCTACTACACAGACTTAGCTGCCCTCCTGCCTGAATAAGAACATTTTCCTCAGTAAAAAGTTGATATCAGCCCATTCAATTTTTGAGAGCATGCTGAGATCAATTGCCAGTCTTAATTTACTTTTCCAAGGGTTCCATCCTGTAAGGTTCTGGGCCTCTTTGGCCACTTAGCCAGCAAAGCACTTTAAGAAAGAGTTTCATTATATTCCCATGGATCAACTCCACTTGGACTGTGCTTTTGTGTTAAGTACAACAGAAACTAAAAGGTGTTGCTTTTATTCTCAGAAGATGAGAATTCTACAACTTGATTCGCTATCTGAGCCTTCAAGTAACTTTTATCTGCATTTACATCATGATATTGGATGATGCAGAAAAGACAAAGTAATTGCATTTTTTTTCTTTCCCTTATATTCTCTATGTGGGCATAATGCCCAGAATAACCTGTTAATTGTTCCCTAGAATCTGAAAGGTCCCAAGCCTTCATTTATTTCTCATCCTGTCTGGGATTCAGTGCTTTTTTGTCTCTTCAACACTGCAGCAAACTATAGCCACTCTGTCCTGCTCTGGTTGCAAGAAACCACGTCATCAGGAAATCATGTTGGTTACCAGGTCACATACGCGACTGTCTAAAGCAGGCGGAATACAGTACAGTGCATATACTACGCAGCCCTGCTACTCCCCTCTCTTCTTCCTGAAGGGGAAAAATCCTTAATGCTATCACTATCTCAGTCACTATACTGTATGCTAAAGAGAAAGGCCTATGATTTCACCCTGACTTTTCAGACTGAAAAGTTTCCATATTCCTGCATTCCAGAAATATTTCCATTCACACAGAGAATCTCCCATTCTCCAATGTGTACAGTACAGCAGCCAAAGTGAGATATTTGGAAAGGATTAATAAATGCCAAATCAAACTTCACATTCTCTCCTCCTATCTTCCCCCCCTCCTTAAAAACAAAAGCTAGCTAGCTCTGGACAATTCCATCTGTGATTCATTCGCCAGCATTAATTGGAGGGGCGATAGAGAGGGGAGGAAGATTATTTAAAGCATCCCTTGAAGCAGAATTAGATTCAGCACCCATCTCTCCCTCAAATTTAAAGCAATTTATGTCGATGGCACCCTTCTGTATTTCTTCAGCTGCTCACCACACAGCCTAAATGTACGGGAAGGTGGTTGTACTTCCTTCTATGACTCAGAAAAATTAAAATGATGATTAATGCACAAACCTAATTTTATGAGTTTGAGTCCTGGCGATTTCAAGGATTTCATATCAATTTAGCTGGCATACAGAACAGGAGTGATGTGCCACTGCTTTATTCTGCAATGTTTTTTTTTTACCCTTCTAATTAGCCTACAGAACTATTTTCTGTTCGCCTCCTATTCAAGTACTAATCAGGCCCACAAAGGCTTACTTCTGAGCCCATATAGCAGGGGTGTCAAACTCAATTTCATTGAGGGCTGCATCAGGGTTGTGAAACTAAGAGCCAGTGGTAGGATACGACTGGTATGCCCCAGTACAGGCGTACCGGTGCCTGCTGGGAGTACCAGGTACCATTCCAGTACAGTCCGCCCACCTATTCTCCTTACTGCTATTTGAGCCAATTGGCGCATTTTCTCCTGCGCACAGAGCATACGGCACCTGTGCAACGCTCCGCCGAGCAGCTGGAGCATCGTGGGTGGTGGGTACACATGCATACACTGCGCGCATGCTGTGGGCGTGCATGTGGTGGGCGTGCACATGGTGGGCGCCCGGCCCCGTTGCACCATACCGGTTGCACCAGGATCCAGAACCCACCACTGCTAAGATCTGTGGTGGCACAATGATTAGAATGCAGTATTGCAGGGTAATTCTGCTGACTGTCAGCAGCTACTGCCATTGCTATTTTCCAAATTATGGACACACTGAGCCCAAATGTTTTGCCCTTACTGATGTATAGACTATGCTTACCAGTGGAGAAGCAGGCATCTTCCTTCCCTCTAAGACTATTGTTATATTTTTCTCACAAATATAGAGAAACTTTATCCAAAGCCTTCTGAAAATACAAGCGAAGAAGGTTTGCTGGATTATCCCAACATACTTTTCTTGAAGAACTACCAAAAAAATGATCCCATCTCACTCATTTTTAATAAATTTGTGACTTTCCTTTTTAGAAGCCATGCTGATTCTTGTTTAGACATGTTTACGTGCTATTTATTGTTCATTCAATTATTTTATTTTTAGCAACACTTTCCACCAATTTATTTAGAACAGATGTTAAGCTAACTGACCTGTAATTTTCTGCTTCCTACTCCTCTCCTAATCTTATTTTAAAATTGGCCTTACAATCACCTCAGCCATTTATATTCACTTTTTACCCAGCATGCTATTTTGAGCAGAAATTCAAGTTCCGATTTTAAGGTACGCTGCGTGCACTTGTTTAGAGGGACACAATTTTCATTTTGAATTCTTCAAGGTCTTCGTTTACTTTTAAGAGGAAATTCCATCTTAATTTCATTTTAAGATGAAAATTTTTAAATCTGAAGTAATTCCGGCCTGGGGGTGGTGGTGGTGGAACTAGGGATATAGAAAATCTCATATTTGCATCAATAGTGAGGCATGATGGGCAAAGATGGAAAGATTCAACACCTCCTGCTATGGAAGAATGGTTGATGAAGTTAGCAGATCTTGCTGAGATGGATAATTTAATACAACACAAATGCAATAGCAGAGTAGGAAGGGACCTTGGAGGTCTTCTAGTCCAACCCCCTGCCTAGGCAGGAAACCCTATACCATTTCAGACAAATGGCTATCCATCATCTTCTTAAATACTTCCAGTATTGCGGCATTCACAACTTCTGCAGTCAAATTGTTGCACTGATTAATTGTTCCAACTGTCAGGAAATTTCTCCTCAGTTCTAAGTTGCTTCCCTCCTTGATTAGTTTCCACCCATTGCTTCTTGTTCTACCCTCAGGTGCTTTGGAGAATAGTTTGACTCCCTCTTTTTTGTGGAAGCCTCTGAGATATTGGAACACTGCTATCATATCTCCCTTAGTCCTTCTTTTCATTAAACTAGACATACCCAGTTCCTGCAACCATTCCTCATATGTTTTAGCCTCCAGTCCCCTAATCATCTTTGTTGCTCTTCTCTGCACTCTTTCTAGAGTCTCCACATCTTTTTTACATCGTGGCAACCAAAACCGAATGCATTTTCATTTCTTGGATTAGAGAAAAGACACTATCTACATTTATTGGACTGGAAATCAATTATGGATTTTTTTGTCCGCATAGGAATGAAAAAAAAAGAACGAATATTCTAATTAGCCATAAATTAACTAATAATTTATGGCTTTGATGACAGGATAGATTGCAGAAAGACCAGTGCAGGAAGTTCTCGACTTAAGAGTACCATTGAGCCCAAAATTTCTATTGTTAAGTGAGACATTTGCTAAGTGAATTTTGTCCCATTTCATGACTTTTCTTGCCATAGTTGTTAAGTGAACCATTGTCATTGTCAAGTTAGTGACACAGTTATTATGTCAGGGTTCCAAGTAACACCCCCAACGAAAGAAGACTCCGAGGGTCGAGTTTTCTCAAAACTCCATTTCATTAGAGATGTCCTATTGGCACATCTGGGAAAACCCGAATCTGAAAGGCTCCAGGTTTTCCCCACCCAAAAGAAAGTTCAAGTCCCTGCCCAGCACCCACAGGTCCATCACGTGGCCCAATCAGGCACCATCCAAAACTGAGGATGCTTCCCAGTCACACCATCGCAGCTGCAGGGCATGTTGTCCTTGACTCTCTCAGAAAATAATGTTATTATGGCTACATATCACCCACACTCTGCATAATCTCCCCTGCCATTTTCCCACAGAAGAAAATGTGGCTTGCCTGGAGTCCAAAAGTCTGACATATTAAATGAATCTGAGTTTCCCATTGACTTTGCTTGTCAGAAGATTACAAATGTGAACTCATGACCTCGGGACACTGCAACTGTCATAAATATGAATCAGTTGCCAAGTTTCTGAACTTTGATTACACAACCATAAGGATGCTGTAATGGTCAGAAGTGTGAAAAACAGTTATAAGCCACTTTTTTCAGAGGCATTGTAACTTTGAACGGTCACTAAATGGACTGTTGCAATTTGAGGACTATCTGTATTAAGATGCAACTTTAGACAGAGTGGGGGGGTGGTTAGAATATAATTGTACTTAAAATTACTATGACATACATTTGGAAACACCTTTTTGAGCCGAGGTGGCGCAGTGGTTAAATGCAGCACTGCAGGCTACTTCAGCTGACTGCAGTTCTGCAGTTCGGCTGTTCAAATCTCACCGGCTCAGGGTTGACTCAGCCTTCCATCCTTCCGAGGTGGGTAAAATGAGGACCCGGATTGTTGTTGGGGGCGATATGCTGACTCTGTAAACCGCTTAGAGAGGGCTGAAAGCCCTATGAAGCGGTATATAAGTCTAACTGCTATTGCTATTGCTATTTTGTATCTTTCTTGCTTTCCTATTTTCTTCACCTTTTCAAATATAATAGAATAGAAACTTTCAAACTTTATTTTCAAACTTTAATGGTATTTGTATGCCGCCCACTCCCTAGGGACTCTGGGCGGCTCACAGCAAATAAAAACAGCAAATAAAAACATTTAAACATTTAAGAAGTACAAAATTAAAATCAACACAGCATCCATTTCTTCAAATGGGGCTGGAATACTCAACAGCCCCAGGCCTGCAGGAACAGCCAGGTCTTAGTCGCTTTACGGAAGGCCGGGAGGGTGGTGAGGGTCCGGATCTCAGCAGGAAGCTTGTTCCACAAGGCTGGTGCAGCTACAGAGGAAGCCCAACCTGTGTGATCTTATTGGTCATTGGGAGGTAAATGGCAGGAGGCGGTCTCTCAGGTAGCCAGGTCCGATACCATGTAGGGCTTTAAAAGTACCGACTAGCACCTTGAAGCGAGTCTGGAGACCGATAGGAAGCCAGTGCAGCTCGCGGAGGATAGGTGTAACAATGGTGTACCTCGGTACACCCATTATCGCTCGCGCGGCTGCATTCTGGACCAGCTGTAGTCTTTGGACACTCTTCAGGGGCAGCCCCATGTAGAGAGAATGGAATGGAATAGAATTCTTTATTGACCAAGTGTGATTGGACACACAAGGAATTTGTCTTCGGTTTTCTTGCACTTATTGCTTTATCTTTTATGTCTTTCCTTCTCTGTTTTCTTCCTTACTTTACATTGGTTTTTATTCATTTTTATCTTCCTAATGGAAAAACTAATCCTTCTGAACAGAAACCTTACAACATAAAGCAATATCTGTGCAATGCCATGCTACATAGATTGACGTAGTGGTCAGTCCATTCCAAACTGAGCTGTAATCTGCTGACAAAATGAATCTAACAGTTGGATTTTTAGATGATTTCTTTAAATAATAAAAGAATTAAATATGTTTCCAGTTGCTAATATTGAGTTAGACCAGTTTCAAAGCAAAGCGGTATCCTGTTGATAACTCTAATAAAGCCAGCGCACATGAATAAAATGTAAATGTTTTAAACATGCAAATGCATAATTTCTCAAAGAGAAAACCCACAGAGACACTGAACCAATTTCAAACAATTTCACAAAGAATCACACAAGACGACTGCAAGAGAAACAGACATAAACAGTTTAGATAATAAAGTGAAGGTTACTTGGATAGGAACGTAGGACAACTGTAATCACATTTTTTTTGATAGACAAACAAAATTCCGATAGCCTGTAAAGTTTGATTAAGATAAGAAATTCAGATTTAGTTGCACTAACAAAAAAGTTATTCGGAATGATAAAACAGATGTTTGCATACTCCAGCTGAAGTTACCCTGCAAAAGATAAAAAAGAACCTTGTTTTGTGATTAATTCAAATTCTCTGCATGCTCTCAAGCCTATTTTGATAAGGGAGACTCATTTTATTAGTAGCCTGCTGCTATTCTCTTGTCTCTTCTCACCAATGCTTCTAATTCAGAGTCAAACTCAATAATAAAATCTGAAAAACTCTTCCCTCAAGGTTTATTTTTATTTTAATATAACCGAATAGCTAAAACTATGGGATTTTAAAAATAATGTGTGCTAGAATGAAAAGTAACTGTTTGTTAGAAATCACTAGGTCTAATTATTCAGCCTAAAGAAATATCAGTGCAAGGGAGTTAAACATGGAATCAGACCCTATAAAGAAAGGGTATAGTCCTCAACTTACAACAGTTTAGTTTTTTACACTTATGACCACTTCAGAATTCCCATGGTCACATGTTTTACATTTGGATGCTTGAAGCTGGTTCATATTTACGACGGTTGTAATGTGGGAGATGTGATCACCTGCAACTTTCTGAAAAGCAAAGACAGTGGAAAAGCCACATTCACTTAACAACTTCAGCGACTTCCTTAACAAATATGACAAGAAAGGTTGTAAAATGGGGCAAGACTCAACAATTTTTTCACTTAACAACATACATTCTGGGGGTGAATTGTGGTGGTAAGTTGAGGAATGCCTGTATATATTTAATGTATAATAAACCATTGGGCCAAATCTGCCAATTTATCGTTTTAGTCATTATTCTTCATTCCCTGGCCATTTTTTTTACTGCAAACTTTCTTTTTTCAACATTGCATTTCTGACATCAAGCCCCCGTCTATATAAATTATTTCTACTAAATACCCTTCAAATCACTTGGGTTTAGAAATCCTGGCTCATGGTACATAAAAGAACTTTCTAAACACATCAGAGCTAAAGCTGGGAAGGAGACATGTCAAGCTGCTTAAGGGATTTTTATTCTTTTAAGATGAATATCTGGAAAAGGTTTCAGCTGATCCTATTTACAAAGAAGAAAACAGACTGGGTGTAAAGCTACTCAAATGAATGCACTTATCTAGGGTTGTCACACATAAGCTGCAAAAAATACAAATGACAGTCTGACAGCAGCAAAAACTCCCCTTCATCACTTCATTTAACTGGTGGTCATCCAGATTTTTACAGTCTGTAGTCCTCTCTTAGGGCTATGATCAGGGATGGGCTTCAAAATTTTTAGCAAGGGGTTCTCTGCCCCGTTGTGGCCATGGTGGATGTGGCCTAGACAGCCTCCTGCACCATGGTGGTGGTGGTGGAGGGGAGTGTTTTTGCCCTCCCTGGGCTCCGGAAGCTTTCTTCGAACCTCCGGAAGCGTGAAAACGGCCTCCTCAGGTTCCGGAGGCCCTCTGGAGGCTGGAAATGGGCCTGTTTCTGCCTTCCTAGGCCCGTTTTTCACCCTCCCCAAGCCTCTGTGCGTACCCTGCACTTACCTGCACCCAAAACAGGCCGCGTGGGGACTCCTGGGAGGGGCGGGGAGGACGGGGCCAGCCAGCAGTGGGATTTGGGGTTCTCCGAACTGCGCAGAATCTTAGCTAGAGATTCTCCTGAACCCCTGCAAACCCCCAGCAGCCCAAACTTTGGCTGTGATTCCTATTTAGTCCCTTCTGAATCCAGTTCAAAGTTAACTATCTTTTTTGGTCTTTTACCCTTGTTGTAACTGTTAATAATACTAGCTTCCCTAGAACTTCTAACTGTAAATCTCCAATATTACGTTGTCCCCCATTTGTCCAAATTCCTGAAATTCCACCCTAGAAACTTTATAGACAGCACTACTTCCTCAACTGTTTCAACTCAGTGGCTGAGGTCTATCATGCACCACATCCCAGGATGAGGTTCTGCAATGCTTGCTCTAGAAATTTAGAACCTTAGAACTTGAGATCTTCCATTGAAACACAACACTGCAACATGAGAGATCAATAAAATGAAGCATTCCTTTATACTGTGCAAAGTCAAAGAATGGAACATGTTGTCATCAGGTATGGTGGTAGCAAGAACAAACATGGGTGAATGCAACCTGAATGCATTGGCAAGAACTCACTGGTATGTTATGTGACAGATGAATGCTAACTATTTTTAAATCTAAGATTTACAAGACAACCATCCATCCTGTTGCACTGTATGACACTGAATGCTGGGGAGCAACAAAAGGGACGGATAGCTATCTCCATGCCATGGAAACACAAATGCTCCATTGGATAGGGCATCTCCCTTCTTGACCACATCACAAATGACACCATTCAACAACATTTTGGTGTGGCACTAATTATAGAGAAGATGTTAGACGGCTGACTCTGCTGTTATGGACATGTCCTGAGAATAGCACCTTCCACCATTGCCAAGGCTGCCTACCAACTAGAAGTCAATGGCCAGTGACCTCACAGGTGTCCAAAGCGGAGATGGCAAGATGCCATCAACCAATATATTGAAGCCGCAGGCCTCTGTTCTGGAGACGCAGCTGATCGTGCAAAGTGGTGTTCAATGATCTGAAAATTGGACTTGTGGGAATACGCTAGGAAGAAGAAGAAAATATGGTGGTAGCCATCAGTTTAGAAAAGTGTTTCTCAATCCTGGCAACTTTAAGACATGTGGAGGAGAGAAGAGGAGGGGCGAAAGACCAAGGGAAGAGGAGAAGGAAGGAGACAAAAGAAGAGGGAAGGAAAGAGGGGGAAGGAGAGAGGGAAGTGGATGGGAGGAGAGGACTAGGGGAAAGGGAAGGAGAGGGAAATGGAGAAGAGGAGAGAGGAGAAGGGAGAGGAGGAGAGGAAAAGAGCGTGACCCGTCAAAAGCGCGGACGGCAAAAGCGCGATCGACAAAATCGCGCCTTTGACGTCATCACAGCGCGACGAAAAAGATCGAAAAATGCAAATAAAAATTAATAAAAATTAAATTAAAGCAAGCCGATTCACATAAAGGTAAGGGTTAGGGTTAGGGTTAGGGTTAGGTTAAGGGTTAGGGTTAGCTTTAGAGCGTTAGCGTTAGCGTTAGGGTTAGGATAAGGGTTAGCGTTAGGTTTTTCGTTACTTTAACGGTTAGGTTTTGGGTTAGGTTTAGGGTTAGGTTAAGAGTTAGGTTTAGGGTTAGGTTTAGGGTTAGGTTTGGGGGGCTTAGGGTAAGGTTTTCGCTTTATTTTTACAATTTTTCGATCTTTTTCGTTGCGCTGTGATGACGTCACAGCGCGCTTTTGTCGAGCGCGATTTTGTCCTACGCGCTTTTGTGGTGGAACCGAAAAGAGAGGAGGGGGAAGAAGAGAGGTGAAAGGAGAAGGAGAGGGAAGCAAAGGGGAGAAAGGAAGAGAGGGAAAGAGAAGGAAAGAGATGGACGGTCATTGTAAAACTGAAAATGTGATGTATTATAAAGGAAAATGTATAATAAAAACATTAAAAAGGACATGTAGACTGGCTCTACTGGCTAGAGAATTCTGGGAGCTAAATTCTATACATCTTAAAATTGTGAAGGTTGAGAAGCACTGATTTCAGAAAGTTTTAAAAAGAAATTAATAAATGTTTAGAATACAGAGCAATTGATGAATGCTACTTTGGAATCCTATATCTTAAACACTAATTGCTGGGAGGCCAGTCACAAATTACACTTGTGTCCACTCTCGGGAAATCTAGTCACTGTACAATGGAGGGACTTTTCAAAACATTTCTCTTCTCCTTCCTCATTCACCTCTCCATTGGAAAACAAAAGAAGGAAATAAAGTGATAAATAAAACTGACATTGAACTAAAGAGTAAGCATTTGTAATAATCTACTTTTTAAAAAAGTTTTCATTCCTTTCCATTCTTTGAATGTTCTCCCTTACTAAGTCATCATTTAGACTAAGAGCACCTGAAGGAAGCAACGTAGTTTTTATGCTTAAGACCGTTGTCAATTCAACAGGAACACAAAACACTAATATTTCAGGAAAATGGTGCTATTTCCTCAAAATTGCCTGCATTTCTTCTAGTAGTCTCTGAAACTGAAAACTCTGGCAGTTTTCCCAACCGTGACCAAATTTTCTAAAAGAAAAATATAACAATTTTGCACAATGTGTGGTTTCAGATTATCGCTAGTCTCGCTAAAGAAACTCGGACATTTTATTGGCAGGTATTATGCTGAAAAAAAAATTCTGACTTGGCAGGTGGCATAATTAGCTTTTAGTATACTTATATACCTACACAGCCCGTTCTGAGCCTGAAATAAACCATCAGTTCTGAAAGCATTTTGCAAAGATTTGGAAGAGCAACCCCCCACTTTCACACATATTACCCCAAAGACATTTTAATTAAAACACTGTCTGTCAAATATATGGAGTTATTAATCAATAGACATCCTATATTGCAGCTGCTGCTCTCTTGCCAGCTAGTTTACTTTGTCCCTGGGACCATCTGGCCCTCAGAAGAACAATAATAACAACAACAAAGTTCAAGAGAATAGCTTACATTCCACAACTCTGTAACGGCTGACAGAATCTGGGTGCAGGTTTCTTACTTAAAATCCATCATTCTCCCAGGTTTCTGGGAATGACTTGTTTTTCAGAAGAATGTATTTTAGTCATAAACAAAGAACACAAAGTTCAATGGTTGGAGATTTGTATCATTTCAATTGTAGGGTGACTGTATGATATATTTTTATTCAGGAGAATTTGTTGTTTGAAGCCATCCTCTGCTTTGCATGGCAGTTTATTTTAAAAGGTTCCAGGAAAAGAGATTAGAAGTTGATCTATGGTCAACCCTGAGAAAAGTCAGCAAGTACTCTGTATAGATGGTTAATGCTCTATTATTCTCATAAGTAATTATACCAATAAAGTCCTTAGATGTAAACAGCCTTTAATGAAAGTCTCTTGTTAAATTTCAGTACGTTTTAACTTTGAAATATTAATGACTGGACTTCATAATGTCCTCTCTTAAATCTTGAGTTGTAGGCCTCAGATAAAAGCAAGGTTTACCTTTTTTTTTTTTTGCAATTGTGAGTTTGCTTAATTTTAATTCTAAATTATCACAATGGTTCTGAGTGTGTGCTTGAAGAATATGGATTTCAATGCAAGCAATTAAGATAATAGAATAGCATGAATTTACATAGGATAAAACTAGCTTTTGGCTGTGTTTTGTAGCATACTGACCATGAAGTATCAGCACTGACCAGTATTGTCTTTACACTTTTGTTATACATTTTACACAGGTACAACCAAGGATTATAATATCTTGTCTTCCTGACTTCTCTCTCTTGTTCTCTCTTTATCTTCTCTAGAATATAAAATAGTGTCAACATCTCAACTGACTAAAGCCATGAAAAATGGTACCGATTCATAAAGTCACCTTATGATATATGGAACCTTTTAACTTGGAATGCAAGACAAATACGGGGTAAAGAGCATGACTTGATATACTAGATTATATTTGCATGCTGCTGTGTGTTTATGAGGAAGGAGAATCATGTAACCTTGGAATTAAGATGTTCTGAACTCAGCAAATGGAACAGATAAAAATATGAAGACAAGTGGCAATCTAGAAGTAGGCTTGCTTACAAAAAGGACAAAATATTTATCAGAAGGTATAAAGTGGTATCAGCTACAATAGGTAGTTGATGGTTTATATAAAGATAGGAATCCAAAGTTTGCATGTTATAGTCCAGTGTATAATGATAATGGAAGCAGCAGACATCACTTTGTGAATGAATGAATGAATGAATGAATGAATGAATGAATGAATGAATGAATGAAAGGGGGGAAAACTAGTTTCAAAGGTCAGATGAATGGAAGTAGGAGCAGAGTACACTCAGTGATGGAAGAATGAATCAGATTGATGAGTGATTGCTTAGAAAAATATATGGTTTGGGCACATGGTTTAAACATAGCAACTTATATGTACCTATGTCAAAGGAATAAATATAAAACTAAATGCATGATTGAGTCAGTTCCTTATAACAGACTGAGATATGTATGAAGGACAAGATGATGTTTAGAAGCCCTACATATGGTGTAGGCCATTATTTAGTAAAAGTGGATCTTAGAAAAAAGCAGGCATAGAGAAAAAGGATAAAAATGAAAGAAATGAGAGTGAAAGTCAATGGAGAGTGAATAAATTATGGTAGGAAGAGAAACAATGAATGAAAAATGGAGTAACATGGAAACTACATTATTGGAGGGAATGGCTTTATAGTGTATCGCAAAAGTGTGAGGAACAAAACTAATGTGAAGAATTGATGCATTAAGAATTAGGTATTTTGGTTGGGAGGTTATGAATGAATGCTCTAGTGATTTTTATTGAGCCTTAATTTAGTTAGTTGTAAGGGACTCGGTGGCTCAGTGGCTAAGACACTAAGGTTAGAAAGGTTGGCAGTTCAGCAGTTCAAATCCCTAGTGCCGCGTACCTGAGTGAGCTCCCGTTACTTGCCCCAGCTTCTGCCAACCTAGCAGTTCGAAAGCATGTAAAAATGCAAGTAGAAAAATAGGAACCACCCTTGGTGGGAAGGTAACAGCGTTTCATGCGCCTTCAGCATTTAGTCACGCTGGTCATATGACCACAGAGACGTCTTCAGACAGCGCTGGCTCTTCGGCTTTGAA
This sequence comes from Thamnophis sirtalis, assembly GCF_051295495.1. Classification (NCBI taxonomy): domain Eukaryota; kingdom Metazoa; phylum Chordata; class Lepidosauria; order Squamata; family Natricidae; genus Thamnophis; species Thamnophis sirtalis. Next base: position 15,661,313 of record NW_028261391.1, read on the forward strand.
AGAGAGATGAACACCGCCCCCTAGAAGTGGGTAATGACTAGCACATATGTGTGAGGAGAATTTTACCTTTACTAATTTAGTTTAGTGGTTTTTTGTTTTAATGAAGTTCTCTGTTTTTATTTTGCTCGCTACCCAGGAGTTCTTGGATAGATGCGCAACCATCTAAACTGGGTCAATATATACATAAATAAGAATGAAATGGATTGAATTGTTAACTTAAAGTGGGAGTAGATGAGAAAACACCATATATTAGTATTAAAAAATGAAGATGATAAATATTCTATATTGTGTAGAGAGATAAAAAGAATGTTGCAAAGACTATAATCAAAGACAGCCAGGAATGGTTGTTAAAAAAAGGCAAAGACAGTTTGGTTGGAATAAATAAGATTCTTTTGGAAGTGGTTTCAGAGAATTATGCAAAGAAACTCCAGTGGAGCAAATGGTATTAAAAATAAAAGTGATGAAATTATTAGGGATAAAACTGCAGCAAAAAAAACATTTGATTTTTTGATATTATTTGAGTGTGGTCATAATGTGCCAGAGAATGGAACTGGAATAAATGTTATAAACATTAGTTTTGAAGGGGAAAAAATGAAAATAAGGTCATAATCGTTGAGAGAATGTTGGAAAAATGGTAAGATTGTAAATATAGATGATTTAACTGAAGAAATATTAAAATATGCCTGTGGTTTGCTTATGGAGTGGCTGCACAACCTATTTAAAGCCTGAAGCCTCTGTCTGCACATATCAATTGAAAGAATGCTATGATTCTTGATAAAGACATCAGGAATAAATGCAAAATCTATGAGATTATTCTATGCACCTTTGGGAATTTCTAATGGAAAGAGAGCAGGAGACATGACAATGAGCAATATTTTGAAAATGCAGTTCTTATTTTCCTGGGTAGCAGTCTGCAACAGATATTTGCTTTTCAATAAGTCACCGAGATATGTATGAATGTGGTAAAGCTTATTCTGTATTTGTTGATTTAGAGAAAAGTGCATCATCGGATGAACAGGCATGAATTGGAGGATGTTTTGCCTGAATATGCACAGAGGCATCTGATGTGTATGTGTGTTTTGTGTACGAAAGAAGGACAGAATGACAAATACAGCATTGCTGTATCTTCATTCAAATCCTGTTCCTTTTTAAAGTATGATGTGACATCACATATAGGAAAGATCCTTGGTAGAGACCAGTCAATACGGAATGTATGCAAAGTATGTTCTACTATGAAAACAAGTTTTCAGGTTTCCAGCAAATATAAAATTCTTATGCCAAAATTTAAAAAAATACAATAAATTGAATAAAATTTGGAATAAATAGAACAACAATAATACTGTAAATATTAATCAACTGGAAATGCCAAAGCAAATATATTTATTGTTTTATGTATTTTTATCCCATCTTTATTATTTTTACAAAAAACCCAAGGCGGTGAACATATCCAGTAACTTTGTCCTCTTATTGTCAAGTACCAGGGAAATGTAAAAAAAAAATCCAGGCAATTCAAATGAATATAAGGATTTATTGTAAATAAATCCATGAACAAGAATTGGAGGGAATTTGCAATTCTCTACAAGAATCTGAACCAGTAATAGTTAAAGCAAATTCGCAGTAGATAAAGAGTCAAAGGAATTCAAGATGAGCTGGATTTAGCTCTTTTGTGGGCACAAAGGAATTCATGACTGATGATGCATTTGACCCCTTCCTCAATCTCAGCCTCCTACATCTATTTTTCCTATAACAACAACACTGTGTGGTAGGTTTGGCTGAGAAAGTGTGACTGGCCTAAAGTCACCCAGCTGATTTTCATGGCTAAGGCAGGAGTTGAAGTCACATTCATATCTTGGTGTCTTAATTACAAGATCAAACTCTCCCCCCCTCTCTCTCCTTCCCTCTGTCTCCCCTCCTCATATATCTCCTGCTCCCCTCCCCAACCACAACCTAATAATCTTACTGGTTTAAGGATGATTTTTCTCAAGTCCTATTATACGATACGATACGACACGACACAATGCAATACAATATAATGCAATAGCAGAGTTGGAAGGGACCTTGGAGGTCTTCTAGTCCAACCCCCTGCCTAGGCAGGAAACTCTATACCCTTCCAGACAAAGTTTTATCCATGGGCCAGTCACTATCTCTCTACATATCTTATATTACAATGTTAGCACAGGTAATTGTCAACGTAAGACCACAACTGATCCCAAAATTTATGTTGCTAAGTGAGAAATTTGTTAAGAGAGTTTTGCCCCATTTTACAACCATTCTAGCCACCATTGCTTAAATAAATCCAGGTTTCCCATTGACTTTGCTTGTCAGAAGGTCCCGAAAGGATGATCACATGACTCCAGGACACTGCAACCATCATAAATGTGAATCAGTTGTCAAGCATCTGAATGTAAATCGCCTGACCATGGAGATGCTGCAATGGTTATAAGTGTGAAAAATGGCCATTCAGTGCCATTGTAACTTTGAACTCATTCAATTATTAAGAGCCAAGGTGGCGCAGTGGTTAAATGCAGCACTGCAGGCTACTGCTAGATCAGCAGGTCAGCGGTTCAAATCTCACTGGCTCAGGGTTGACTCAGCCTTCCATCCTTCGAGGTGGGTAAAATGAGGACCCAGATTGTTGGGGGCAATATGCTGACTCTCTGTAAACCGCTTAGAGAGGCCTGAAAGGCCTATGAAGCGGTATATAAGTCTACTGCTATTGAACTGTTGTGAACTGTTGTTGAGGATTATCTGTATGAAATAAAACAGAACAAGAGGCTGGAAAACATGTATACACAGCTGATATTGAAAGGAAGGAGGAACTATAATTTTTGTGTATGTATTGTATTATACAGTCAGCAGTTTACTAGACTGTGTACAGCGGTGAAAATATAGATATTCCCAACTTCAGAAACTCTGTTGAAACCAAAGCAAAGTGATCAGGACCATCACTGCGTCAAGTCCTGCTTGCCAGTTTCCCCTCCAATTCTTGTTCATGGATTCTTTTACATTTTAAATTATCCATTGGCTATGAAGTGGAACAAAAAACCACCACAAAAACAGAAACTCAGACAGACAGGCAGACGGCAGCAAACACACCCACAGCTGAGCTTTTTTTTTTTTTAAGTGGTAGCTTACTGGGACTTTAAAATTCAAGCCTAAGATGGTTAGGCTTCTAGAAAGGAAATCAATACAGCAAGATCATTCTAACATGAAGCTGAAGTATACGGAGAACCAAAATACTCAAGATTTGAGATACTGATCTGCTAGAATCCAGTTGTATGAACCCTGCACCATTAAGACCAGAAACCAATCAGAAAGTCCTAGCACTTCAATCCTACCAATCTCTGGTCTAGCAATACTAGCAATAGCAACAGCACATAGACTTATATACAGCTTCATAGCACTTTATAGCGCTCTCTAAGCAGTTTATACAGTCAACATATTTCCCCCAACAATCTGGGTCCTCATTTTACCGATTCTCAAAAGGATGGAAGGCCACATCAACCTTGAGCCAGTCAGAATTGAACTGTTGACAGTTGGCAGAATTAGCCTGCAATGCTGCATTCTAACCACTGCACCACCAGATACTGGAACTGCTGCTATGTTGCAATATTTTTGGGGAGGGCTTATTTTCAGGGGTGGGCGCATGCGCTCAAAAGCCCGATTAGGCTTATTATCCGGGGAGGTCTTATTTTCAGGGAAACAAGGTAGTGCAATATATAAAAAAATGCAAAAATGGAAAGATTTTTCAGTGGACCACCAAAATTTTCTTGCAGGCCAGTGACCATTGGTTTATAGCTTTTCCACCCACTGGCCATTGACTAGTTCCAGGGCTAGGTTTAAAAGAAAGATTTGCTCTGTGACAGCCAGCAAGACTGGAGGGGGACTAGGTAAAATGGAACTCTTTGTGCCCCTATTTCAATATACACTTTCCTTTCTTCATCAAGGGACTGAGTGTTAAAGCAGAGCCCAGTGCAGAAATTCAGAGCATTAACACAAATGCTTTTCATTAAAACTCAATCAACACTGCAGCAAGGCTACCAACTGAGATTGGGAATTGACTGATCGGCAAATGTCACCAGCTTTCAAGACTGAGAACTGAAAACAAGTACAGAGAAAGACTCAATAAAAACAGTCTATACAGAAACCTCCTAATCTTAAACACATGTTCATGAATAGGAGCTGTATGCACAACATGTTCCGTTTTTTAAAAGGTTTTTTTAAAAGAAAAAAAATTAGGGATACCAATAGAGACAGGACTTGGAATGAAAGAGACAGATTTGTACAGAACGAGAATAGTCAACATGGTGCCAATGTGCCTACAGGTTATCCATAAAGTTCCTTGGCTCACCTGATTGCAGCATTTTTTTAAAAAAATATGTATTTTTAATTAAACAATAATTATATGGGAAAGAACCCTGCTGCAAATCATCACCTTCGTGTCCCATAATGACTCTGGGCCTCAACAAGACAGCAAAACCGTCTTAACTAACAAAATTAAAATGTAGGTAGTTCTGCCTAAAGCTTTTGGGGGAAGGCTCAGGAAAAGACCAAAGGGAAGGGGTGGGAAGGAGAGGGAGTAGCAGGAAGCAACCATATTTATTTGCCTGTTGTTAAGTAAGTATTTTAGGGATGCGGTGGCTCAGTGGCTAAGACACTGAGCTTGTCAGTCAGAAAGGTCAGCATTTCGGCGGTTCGAATCCCTAGCACGTAATGGAGTGAGTTCCGGTTAGTTGTCCCAGCTTCTGCCAACCTAGCAGTTCGAAAGCATGTAAAAAATGCAAGTAGAAAAATAGGGACCATCTTTGGTGGGAAGGTAACAGCGTTCCGTGTGCCTTCAGCATTTAGTCCCACCAGCCACATGACTACAGAGACATCTTCGGACAGCGCTGGCTCTTCAGCTTTGAAACGGAGATGAGCACCGTCCCCTACAGTCAGGAACAATTAGTGCATATGTGCAAGGGGAACCTTTACCTTACCTTTAAGTAAATATTTGTGGGGAGGGAGTAAAAGGGCTATCGTGATGGGTGTGACCAAATTGTCAAGTACAATAATCCAATGGAAGAGAGCAGCTCAGGGTTAGTTGTCTATAAAGATTCTCCAGGTCATGGTTATGCCAAAGGTGCTTTTTTCAAGAGGCAACTGGACCTTCGGGTTAATCTTTGAAGCTGAAGAAGCTTCTTGGATGAGAAGCGAAATGTCTTCAAAGAAAAACTTGAAAGTCCAGTTGCCTCTTGAAAAAAGCACCTTTGACACTCAGGGTTAGTTCCCTGGTTATTTTGGAGTTAGTTTATTTATATACATATACATATGCATATGCATATGCATATATACATACATACATACATACATATATATTCATAAACATATCAATGCATGAACAGTATGGCACCTGGTGTCAGACATTCTAATACAAATAAAAGTAATAAAATTAATCATAATTATTACATTCCACCAACTTATATATTTCTAACAATAATACATACTTATATTAAATTGCAGTCTAATTCAATTATTCCATGTTTTTGCTTGTTATTGCTCTTATTTTATTAAATAAAATGTATACATTCATATTCCCCTTCTCTTATTTCTATCTCTTATTCTAATTTTTAATTTAATCACCCTTTATTAAAAGATGTTTTCTCTCTATCCTACCTAACTTCTGGTCATCTCACCTATCTAAAAAAGGAAAGGAGAGAGACATAAAAAAAGAAAAGCAAATCAGAATAGCAATAAAAAGAAATCTTCAATCCATTGTCTCTTCCCTGCTTCAATACTTTAATTGGACTTCTTTCGAGGAACTCATCCCCCTCAACACCCAAATGATCAAGACAAACAATCAAGTGGAAAACAGTACTCTGTTCAAGTAACCACAGAGGAGGAGAGCACACATCCCCACCCAAAAAATTGGTAGGGCACACTATTATATATATAAACGGGAGGAACAGCACTGGCTCACTCACTCACTCATTCATTTACTCACTCACTCACTCACTCACTCACTCACTCACTCACTCACTCACTCACAGGGATGATGCTACTTGGCTGAGTAATAAGATGTCTGCACACAAATAACCAAATTGCCAGACTTCCACAGCATAGTAATGATGCCTTTGATGTGTGATGACTGGCCCAAAAAGGCAGCATAGCCTCTGGGCAGGAACTGTAATGCCACACCGATTGTTGTCCACCTTTGTTGTTCTGTTGTTATGTACATTTCCAGGTGGCTGTTATACAGCTGGACATCAAAGATGGAAGAATAATTGCTTAGAAGGAGGATTGGAAAGATTTAGATCTTGGCATGAAAGCCATCTAAAGAAAACTCTGATAAGGATCAGAGTAAGCAACAGAGTCAAGAGGGAAGAAAGGCATTTCAATGGAAGCTTACGTAGAACTGTGTTTTTCTTTCAACTTATGTTTTTTTAAGAAGACGCTCGGCAGTTATCTAACAGAACTGACCCAACCAATGGCGATTCTTTTCTGAACCTACATACGAAGCCTTAATCATAAAGCCCCTTGGAAGGACACGCAGCATGTGAAACCACAAATAGTTTCTAGGGCTCTTGCTTCTTCTGAACTAGACAGGTATGAATAGGTTAGTCATAAGCACTAGTCCTCTTCATTAGTCCTCTTTTCATTTTTCCTACAAATACATGAAAAAAGCAAACCCAAACCCAAAATCATTTTATGAAGTGATGCTATTGGAAGGTCAGGAGTGAATTGCTCCTTTTATAATATGGAGCTGCAGTGATTTGTTTTCTTGCTTTCATGATTGCCGGCTTCAAGCAAAGTGGGGGAAAAAGAATGTGGAAAAAAAAAAACCGTAGCCGTCGGGCAGATTTATTTACCATGAATGATTCACACATAGTATGCATGGCTGCGGGCATCACCTCTCCCAGAACCTGGCAACGTTACAGGGAGCAATTTCAACTCCCACCCCCAAGCATAAGCTTAGCTTGAAGAGTTTCTGCATTATAGCAAGCCGTACAAATGTGCTTTTCTTTCAACATTTAGCATGAATTATATATTGACCAAACACCTTTCATGTGGCCTACGCAAGGAAAATCCAACTTGACATTTATTTTCTGGCTTTCCATGTCCCTTTCAAGGACAAAACCCAAGTTGTACTAGAAACAAAAGTCATCCAAGCCCTATAATTCTACACTGTCACTAAAAGTGTGAATCCGAAGTTGTGTTTTAAACTTTGTCTACATTATATGCTCCCTAGGTGGTCTAAGATAAGGTCTCCTCTTTCAGTTTCAGCCATTCCTTACCCTATAGAAGACAGAGTAAGCAGTGTCTTTACTTGAGTGCATATTTTTATCCCATGTTTCACCTAAGGAATTTAGGGCTGTACATATCATTTCAGCTTCCTGATCCCTTTTATCCCCACAACAATTTTGTGAGATAAGTTAAGGTTGACAGCAATTAATCCCAAGTTATAAATTGCATGGATGACTGGAGATTTGAAATGTGAACTCTCTGTCCAATACTTTATCCATATAGACTTCACTTGGTGAGCTCACACATTGCCTTAAATCAAAGCTTATGGAACTAAGTCAATTTGAGTGGGTTCACATATCTTGCTACATCACAAATCAAGGGTAAACATCTTCTGAACAAAGGACCATCTTGCTTCCAATGGGGGTCGGACTACTTTAAATCCGCCTCCTTTGTTTTATAATAATTTGTGAAAGTTTTGTTGTTGTTGATGATGATGATGATTATGAGATTTTATTGATTGTGAGGAAGAGAGGGGGAGGGAGAAAGGGCATACAGTAAGTTTTAGCTTTTACCCTTCATCAGTGGAGGGTACGTTATCAAACAGAGGCCAGGTGGTCATCTACCAGGGATGCCTATGGAGATTCTCAGTCATCCAATCCAGATCATGGTTGTCCCAAAGATACTTTTTCAAGAGGCAGCTGGACTTTCTTTATTTTTCTTTGAAAAACCTTTTTGCTTCTCATCCAAAAAGCATCTTCAGTTCAGTCAGAACTGAAGAAGCTTCTTGGGTGAGAAATGAAAAGTCTTCAAAGAAAAACAAAGAAAGCCCATTGCCTCTTGAAAAAGCACCTTTCAGACTAGAATAACAGCATTGGAAGGGAACTTGGAGGTCTTCTAGTCCAACCTCCTGCTTAGGCAGGAAACCCTACACCACTTCACTACACCTGTGGCTCATCTGTGATGGTGTAGTTATTTCTAGAATGTATAGAGAGTTGGACTTGACAACCTGTCAGGTTTCTTCCCAATATGATTATTCAACAACAGTGGTACCAAAACTCCTTTTCAGCATTACAGCTCCTTTACACCAACTGAATTAAAAAATGTTGACCCATTTCTTTAAAAAAAATGGAACAACAGATGGAAGAGGGAAATCACTACACTAGAGACTAATGCAGTGATGGGCAACCTTTTTGGCGTGGTGTATCAAAAATCGGCAAAAAATCGAGTATAACTCGCGTTGTGTGTCACTTCGACAAAAACATAATTTTGCGCAATTTATAGTTGCTGCTAATGGCGCTCACAGTTCCCGTTGGCACTCCACTGTTCCCTGCTGTGGTGCGGTCGTAACCGACAGTCCCAAGAGTAGACTCTCTGTGCCGGCCTGACTGGAGAGAGGCGCGCACTGTTCCCGCGCTCCTCTCCTGCGGGTCCTCCCTTGCCGCGTTGATGACGTGTGTGCGCACGGCACGCACGCCTTACCAGCAGCCCCTGCGCTCAGAAAGGGGTGGCAGCAATACAGTAAGTGAGTGTGGGCGGGGGAGATCACACGTCCCGCCCCCCCCCCCCGTTCCTCCAGCACAGATTCTTTCATCCTCGGCGGCCGCGCAGGAGCCGAGGATGAATCGCATGAAATCCTGTGCGTGTCACCCCAAATGGCTACGCGTGTCAGCACTGACACGCGTGTCATAGGTTCGCCATCACTGGACTAATGGCCCTACCTACATTGCAGGATTTTTTTCCTTGTTTTGGAAAGGGGCAGCTTTGGTAGGTTTGAAGGAATGAAATGAGAATGAGGTATCTATATCAAATTGATACCAAATAGGAAGGAAGGAAGGAAGGAAGGAAGGAAGGAAGGAAGGAAGGAAGGAAGGAAGGAAGGAAGGAAGGAAGGAAGGAAGGAAGGAAGCAGCCTAATATTTTAAAGGATGGAAGGATTCATTTTTTTAAAAAAGTATTTACGGTTTATTGTTTTTTAATTAACACCAAAAAGTGGGGGGGGGACTCAAGGATGATGATGGAGACACCTACATAAAAAGTGAAGGATGGATGGATTCATGACTTCATTGGCTATTTAAACAGAAGGTGTATTCCTTTAAATCCTTCAAATCCCCAAATGGAAGAGGTCTGGAAATATTGCTCTATTACAGGCTACACTAAGCCTAAATCAAAACACTTCAATATAGAATGCCATGCTTAAATGGAGACTTTCCATGCTATGCTTTGGGTTACTCTCCCAAAATGTATTGATATGTGTGAATTATTGTACTTACTTTAACTCTGAGTCAATATAACCCCCAGCTTCATTTAGATTGTTCTTTCGTTTTTTTTTTAAAAAAAAATCCACCCCACTACCCCTTGTTGTGACTTCTATATCACTACCACAATATGATAGAGAATCAAAGACTTCAAAGGGTTTCTGAAACAACAAATTGCAGACAGAGTCAGACCCATCCATGAGGTATCTGGTCTGTTTAAACAAGGGCAGTACACACAACAGAAAATTCAAGGTGATAGCGACAAAACTAAGATAAAGAAAAAAAGTTCCAAAAGTTAACCTCCTACACGATGTTTCAAAATCAGAATTAGGCTATCTCAACAGTTTTCTTCCCAGCCTCTGCCTGTAAAAATCTGATTTCTTTTTTAAAAAAACAATCTTGTGTTATAGTGCAAATCCGTATCACTAAAATTTTTCTTTCCGGATGTCTTCCATTGTCTTAGATATCATAATTTATTGAATGGATGTTGGAAAATGTTTTAAGCTATTAGGTTCAAAACGAAAAGGCAAGGCTCAAAAAAATGTGTACCTATATGAGCTGCAGATTATCCAGATGGTTTTTTCAGCACTCTGCAAGGTGAAAACCTTTAACATAGTTGAGCTTTGTGGGTCAATGTCAACAGGAATTCATTATCAATATCACAAATGAACACTCAAGAAAATGAAGCATGAAACAAAATTGTTGTCCTTCAAAATCTTCCTTACCTTGAATGCATTGAAGAGTTCCATCTTCACCCCTTATGGTAAAAGTTTCACCTGGATTAACTTGAACAAAAATGACCTGCCCCAGGAAAAAAAAGAGAAAGAGACTAACATGAAAATCTTCAAAATATTTCAGTTTAGCTGCACAGTTCACAGTATGGCAAAGAAAAGGTTTTTCAGAAAAAAAACAAACGCTAGATAAATGGAATCCCAAAATATGATTATATAACTCGCAATCCTTTAAATTAAGTTTTATTTAAACCTACAATAGAAAAGCAAACATATTCTTTAAAAGGAGCCCAAATATTCATTTGATATCTACAAAAGTCTACTTATAAAAGAGGCTCAAAGGGAAAACTCACTGAAGAATACCATTTTAAAGCAAAATATATTTTAATAAGTCGAAATACAAAACCTGCTATGATCTGCCAAGCCCAAATTGCTCATGACCAAAAACAAATAAAAATGTAAACAATCCCAGCCAAGAAAATGGTGCCGATGAAATCATCATCATCAACAAAAAATGCTGATCCAGCTCTATGCAACTGTCACCGTTTAACCAAATAATTTCTGAAACCAAATCAAGATGATTCTCTTGGATTCTGTCCGCTTCATCAGATGATAGTTGGAGCTACCAATTCATCCGAATCGGTTCGAACCGGTAGAATCCCACTCCTGGCCATATCCATGCAGGTCTGGAGTTTGATACTCCTGAATTTGAGTATAAGGCTGCTACTTCTTTGGCCATTTTAAATTATAAGATATCTAGCCTGTTTACTTTTAGTTCATCTTCATTTTATTGTCAATGTCATTGTTTCATGGTATAGGACAACATTCAGTTGGCTAAGTCATTCTATTTGCATATGCATCAACCCAACTCCAAGGAGCGAAGACACGCAAATGTTTCAAATAAATAAATAAAATTTATTCCAGATGAGCTGACTTAAAAGTAGAAAAGGCATATTTCCCTCTTCAAAGTCACATCCCTACAAACTATTATAGAGAGGCAAGATTCACTGAACATAGTGAGACGGACTGCAGAATGCAGCAGAGCAGCAATCTTATCAGCCCGCAAAATAAATTAATCATCCTGGGGGGGGTGTGTGCATTCCAACTGAAAGGGTCTTTGTAAGCTATCAACTTATTAGAACGAAAAGAGGAAGGAGACTGGAAAAAAAATACACCATGCCAGGGAAAAGACAAAACATTATGAATTATTTAGGAAAGGCATTAAAAAGAAGACAAGGATAAACACCATTATATCATCCTACAGTTTATCCACATCTGGGGTGCTCATTAGGGGAGTGCAGGCTAAAGCATATGAAGAACAGTTGCTGGAACTGAGTATGTCTAGTTTAATGAAAAGAAGGACTATATAGCAGCATTCCAATATCTAAGGGGCTGCTACAAAAAAGTGTGGGTCAATCTATTGGCCAAAGCACCTGAAGGCAAGACAAGAAGCAATGGATGGAAACTATTCAAGTAGAGAACCAGCCTAGAACTAAAGTGAAATTTTCTGATAGTTAGAACAAATAATGAGTGGAATGGCTTTCCTCAGAAGTTGTGGGTGCTCCAAAACTGGATATTTTTAAGAACAGATTGGACCACCATTTGTCTGAAAAGGTACGGGGTTTACTGCCCAAGCAGTGGATTGAATTAGAAGACCTCCCAGGTCCCTTCCAACTATGTTATTCTGTTCTGTTATTATATCAGCAAGATGGGAGAGTAAGAAAATATATCAATGAGTTTTCTCTCCTATGAAAAATATTTAATGGTTGGGATTTTCTTGTTCAAGGGGAAAATAATGGAGTAGAAAATAGTTTAGAACTTCCCATTGTCCCTCTCATCCATAAAACCTAGAAGGAGGGGTAAATTGTTCTTTTCTCCACTATTTAATTCTCACAAAGGCCATGTTAGACAATGACTGGCCCAAACTTCAAAAAATGTAGGAGTTTCAATCTGGATTCTCTTAACCCAATTATCTTAACTGTAATACTACATAAGAAAGCAAAAACCATCTTGAGATCCACATTGCTTCAACCAGTGTGATTGGGTCATAGTAGAACCATGGGGAATTCTAAGGGGTGATGCTCAAATACTTTGGTCACTTAATGAGAAAAGAGAACTCATTGGAAAAGAGATGATGTTGGGAAAGATTGAAGGTGGAGTGATATTCAACCAATTCTGACCAGTTCTGGAGAACCGGTAGCGGAAATTTTGAGTAGTTCAGAGAACCGGCAAATAGGCTGGCCCCGCCCCTGCTGCCTCCCAGCTGATCTTCTTTTGGTGCCCTGAACAGGGGAACGGAGCTGGAAAAAAGCTCCGTTGGGGTGGGGAGGGAATGAGGATTTTGCAGTAACCTTCCCGTACCATGCTCACAAAGCCACACCACGCCCACAAAGCTATGCCCACAGAACTGGCAGTAAAACTTTTTGAATCCCACCACTGATTGAAGGCAAAGGGAGAGTTCCATCTGCCAGTCAGTGCCGACTGGCAACTACACGGAGGAGAGCCTTTTCAGTAGTAGCTCCGACCCTTTGGAACGATCTCCCCGTGGAGATTCGTACCCTCACCACCGTTCAGACCTTCCGCACAGCCCTTAAGACCTGGCTAGCCCGTCAGGCCTGGGGATAAAGATAACTTGTCCCCACCCGAATGATGAATGAATGTTGCTTACTATTTTACTTCTATGTATTGTTTGTGTCTATTGTCTGTATCCTCCCCGCCTTATTTTATGTAAGCCGCCCTGAGTCCCCTCAGGGAAAAGGGCGGCCTATAAATTCTAATAAATAAATAAATAAATAAATAAATAAATAAGGAGAAGGCAGAGGATAGTTAGTTGGTGTCATTGATGGGATGAACATGAATTTGGGCAGACTCTGCGAGACAAGGGAGAACAGGGAAGCAGGTGGTCCATGGAGTCATGAAGAGTCAGACACAACTTAGCGAATGAACATCAAATTCTAAGGGGTTCTAAGCATTCAGATATTATAAGTGAATCAATTCATTTTTTATTTTTTTTATTTTAGTTCAGAAGCAATGCAAAATGTAGATACAATACACTAAAAAATAAACAAAATAGTCCTTAAATTACAAAACAAAATTATAAAGAAGAAGGATAAGTAAAAGACTAAGGAAAGAGAAAAAAAATCTACCACTTGTATTAAATTCATCAGTAATCACTGATTATACCATAGACTATTATGGTAAGGTAAGAACAATATAATAAAATAACGTTACTATTTCAACCAAAGTAGAATGTGTTGCTTCACCCTTTGATTAGTAGACAATATTGCCTTTTTCAAGACAGATAAGTTAAACATCCCCAAAGCTGTTTCTTAACATCTGGAACAATATCACTTATCTAAGTTCTCAATATAATTCTTTTGGCCATCTCTCATGCAGGATACAACCAAATTCCTTTTCTTCTGGATACTGTTAACCATGATAGCCATATACAAACAACCTCTAGTCTTTATTGGTTGAGACAAATGGAGCAGGGGTCACCAACCTTTCAGACCTCAGGGACCACTAAATTAATAATTTTAAATCCTGTCGACCACTAATATTAATAAGTGATGGGATGGGGTCCTTCAGGCACTTAGCTTGACTGCCTGTTAGTGGAGAGAAGTGCCCGGGATCAACCCTAGCTTTGCTGCCCATTGCAGCTAGGAATCTCAAATACGGACAAGAATGAATGTTTGTCTTATAGCCTGGATCAGCCCCCTGTAAACTCTGTTTTTCCAGGAGTCCAGCTGAAGTTTTGCACACTGCTCACTGAAGCACCTGGACTCCCAGGGAGGGAGGGAGGGAGGGAGGGAAGGGCCTGGATCTACTAAACAGGCATCCAAGCTAAGTGCCTGAAGGACGCCATCCCATTAGCAAGTGGGAGTAATTGCTTCAGCGGGCCGTATCCAGCTCAGGAGCCGTAGTTTGAGGATCCATAATTTAGTGCAATATAGAAAATGCACAGATTTTTCTGCAGACCACCAACACTTTCTCGCAGACCACCAGTGGTCCATGGGCCACCAGTTGGTGATCGCTGAAATAGAGGATGAAAAAAACCTGACCAAGTGACATCTATTAATAATGACTGCAATGATACCTGTGACTGGTGGCAATATTTTGAAGCTGTCTAGCTCTTCCCAAGCTCTGTCATTTGAAACCCTTTAACATGAATTGTACACCTGCACAAATTGGTATTCATAAACACGCTATCTCTGATTTTGGAGCTAGCATCTAGTCAATATGAACAGCAGCTACAGATCATTTTACCTTCCATGGGTTTATCTAATGCCTCCTTTTAGCCATTATTATATCTTGTGATCACTGAACTATGCCTTGCATGGAAAAGGAATTCTCTTTGTCTGTTCTGGATCTGTCATCATGGCAATTTTTGTCTGATTATCCAGATTCTAGCTTGGTGGGGTTTATTTTCTCACTATGCGATTAATGTTAGAAACCTCCATAGTTCTGCTCACCCTCCTTTCTTCTAATTTAAAAAAGGCTTAAGTGCAGCCCTTCCACATATGTTGCTAGTCCCCAGACCAACGCCACTAGAAATATACAGCTAAAATAAAGATTAGCCTAACTCCTACCTCCCTCGTGTCCAATTTTTAAACAATAACTTCAGGAAAAGAATTCACCTTCTTTTCTTGTTGGGAAGTAAAGTACAATGAATATTGACAATAAGATGTATAATGAAAAGCTACAGGAAAAGCAAAGGTAATTCATGAAATGTAAGGGATGATTGCTGGCAGATGATATTTAAATGGAAAAGTCTGGGGACTTAACATATACCACGTCCAGCATCATGCTTCAGTTCCTGATAAATAAATTGGCAAGAGTCGGCTGTAGGAACATTTCCACCAACTCTTCAATGCTCCATCCCAGCTCACAATGCCTGAAAAGCATCCTTTAGTTTATTTCAAGATGTCAGCCTGGAATTGGAAGCGAGGGAGTACATATTAAAAACATAACTATCTCTACTATACCCATAGGGGAAAAATTACATCCATCATGTGCACTGCTTCCTGGTTCAGCAATGATGGAAAGACATTTGGGGAAGTAAGGAGCTTTCATAATGGTCGTTTTATTTTCTATCGCACACAAACTATTGTGATATTTTGTTTTAATTTATTAAATTTCTTCACCAACCAGCTCAACCAAGTCACTTTGGTGGTTTACAACAGCATAATAATAAACACATATATGTAAAATATATAAATACGCATATGTAAAAAACATTTTACATAATAAAAGCATATAAATAAATTAATAAATGGAAAATTAAAATGAGAGTCAAGAGCAAACTAAACTAAAAACTAAAAGTTAGAAGTAAAATAAAAAGCAGAGTTATTATTTATTATTACATATAAACGATTATATATATCAAAAGGGAATTTCAATAGATATGACATCTTCCTCTATAGACTGCTACCAAACACAAATGGGAAAAACTGTATTTTAACATCTTTAATGATGCATATTATAGAGCTCAGCAGCCAACAGAATCCTTATCATGTCATCAGTAAGAGTTTGGTTGCATTTATTTTAGAATCTGAAAGGATCATATCCTAAAAATTACAGTGGCCAAGCTCAGAATCCTGCAAGAGTTATTTAGGTTGCTTTGAGAATGAAAGTGTGATACTCGCTGGCCTCCTGAAGGAACAGAGATGGGGCTCTGCAGGCATTCGGGAGAACCTCTAGCTAAGATTCTGTGCAGTTCAGAGAACCCCCAAAACCCACTCCTGGCTGGCGCTGCCCACCCCACCCTTCCCCTCCCAGGAGTCGCCATGTGGCCCATTTTGGATGCAGATAAGTGCAGGGCGCATGCAGAGGCTCAGGGAGAGAGAAAAACAGGACTACCGGAAGTTTGGGAAGGCCGGAAACTGGCCTGTTTCTGGTCTCCAGAGGGCTTCCAGAGCCTTGGAAGGCTGTTTTTGCCCTCCCAGAGGCTTGAGTTATACCCCTGGGGCCAGGGAGGGCAAAAATGCCCCCCCCTGCCATGGTGCAGGAGGCTGACTAGCCCACGCCCACTATGTCCACACCCACCCAGCAACCGGGCAGAGAACCCCCTGCTAAAAATTTTAAAGCCCACCCCTGAACAGACTTAAGATTAGTTTTGTTATAAACAAAAAATAATAATTTCATTAAAAAGAAATTCAAAGTTTAGCCTAATCTGAACCACCAAGAAACAAAACCACACCGAGTGAGCCACAGATGGTCTAACACAAGGGTGTCAAATTCGCAGCCGGGCTCGATGCATCACGAGCTGGCCACGCCCATCCCCGGTATCGCAAAAGGGGGAAAAGTCATGATATGTCACGTGACTACTTGAGTTTGAAACCCCTGGTCTAAAAGTTAGGAGCTGGCTTGATTCTTAGCAGATGAAACATGGAGAAGAATGGAACAGACAGGGTACCTGGAAAGGTAATCATTTCATTTCTTTTTTCTTTTCCCTTTTAAATCAAACGGATGAAAAGGAAACACCACTCTTGTCCCAGAATTCTCAGAGCAAAATGTTCAAGGCATACAATAAGTCCAAATTTTAGAGTCTGGCATTTCCCCCTTCAAAGGATTGGTCAGTTAACATCAATCCATCAATAAAAAGGTGCAGTAGAAAATGGAGATAGATACATATATTGCACATCTCTCTAGATTCTTTAAAAAATATTTCTCTGTCCTCTGACTTTCTCTGAGCAAATGGAATAAGGAACACTTAAACATTGCTTAAACATTTGGAAATGAGATCTTAGAAACAGAAACACTTACTATACTTTATTGAAAGCCACACAGTTTGACGCCATTCCAGGCAACATTTTCTATATATGAGTGAAGTTTTTAAAAACTGGATTACAGGTAGTCTACTTACAACCGACTGTTTAGCGACCATTCAAAATTATGAAGGGCCTTTGCCGGCTATTTATGATTTGGATTTGAATTTCTGAGCTCTTCCTCCCATGGTCATTTAATCACATTTTGAGTACTCAGCAATCAGCCCCATTATAGCCATCTGAAACGTCCCACAATCACATAATCATGATTTAAATATTTTGGCAGAAAATGGCAGTTTTCAGCCAAAAACAAAAAAACAAAAAACACCTCCCAGTT
Organism: Thamnophis sirtalis; assembly: GCF_051295495.1. Classification (NCBI taxonomy): domain Eukaryota; kingdom Metazoa; phylum Chordata; class Lepidosauria; order Squamata; family Natricidae; genus Thamnophis; species Thamnophis sirtalis. Next base: position 15,678,627 of record NW_028261391.1, read on the forward strand.
TCCAGAAAAGAAAAAAAAAACACCCACCCATTGCAGATAATGGATTCACTTGCAAAAAGGTCATAAAATCAGGCATGATTATTTGGTGACCTCTTAATAACTGGCATGATTTACAACCATAATTCCATGTTCAGTTATGGTCATAAATCAACTCGATGGAAATTCCTTCAATGCCTTAATCACTTGCGGTGGCCTGCCAGCAGCCAGCGGAGCTGGTAGCAGACTCAGAAAGTGAGGAGGCTGAGGAGGCACATGGGCCAGTCCTGGAGGTTGGGGAAGACAATGACAAGTGCTCTACATCGGAGGCAGAGATGGGGACAGGGCCATCTGACAGTTATCAGCTGCCTTCGGAGTCGAAGATCAGTGGGGCAGAAGAACAGCTGGAGCCTGTTCCCAATGTGCGCATGCGCAGAGCTGCCAATAGAAGGGAACAGCTAAGGAACAAGGGCCGACTGGAGAATAAAGGCACAGGTGGATGGTGGATGGTCCCTCCCATAGGGAATAAAGAGGAGCGAAAGGGGAGGGGGGTTTGCAGGAGACAATTAGTTCAATTCATTAGTGTGAAGGTCTGTTCCTGACTTCTTGCCAAGTAATTGCTGCTTACAGCATGGCGTTTGGAAGATATTGGCCTGGCAACACTCACTCCAAGCCTGATAAAGGTCTGTGAAATGAAAGAATGTTTGCTGGGACTTTGCTGGAGAGGAATTCATTTTCACCTAATTAAAAGAGGCTTTATCAGGACGAGAAGTCTTCCTCAAGATCTTGGGAAGCCTAGGTCAGAACACCACTCTACTGCTCTGAGTATATGTTTTAATACGTTCTCAGACTTCAGAGCAAATATGAACTTGGTCACTCAATTTAAAGCGCTCAATTCTAATATATAGATCACTGCAATCTCCTCCAACCTCATTATGATCATGATATTACTAATAATGTGTTGTTGTTTTTTTACTGTACCTCACCTACATTCTTGGTTGACTGAACTAAATGGATAATTTATTCCTCCTAACTTCCTCCTCTTTAAAAATCTTGACACACATTTGGGATATATTAGCTGTTCTAGTAGATGTTTTACTAGCTTTAAATCCATTGACCCAATTATCAAAGCGAAGAACCCTTTTTTGGAGCTAGAAACAAAAAGTTTAGTAAGTTAAAACAAAACAAAAATGTTAGAGATTATATCAGCTTTCAAATCACTATAATTCTGCTATAGCTTACTATTATGGCTAAATTATACGTTTTAGGAAGAGAAAATGCTAGCGTGGATCTGCAGCAAAGTTACTCATTAAAAAACACAACGACAGCGAAGCGATCAGGATTTGAATTCCAGGAAGGGGAAAAATATCCTGATAAAAGGCAATCTATCTGCAATCTTAGTTCAATCAGCAGTTAGAGACATCTGTCTCACAGCCTGGGAAAGGCCTATGAATTATTCACAAGGACCACTGTTTCCTTTAAATAAAGACACGGCACTTCAAAACACAGTGATAGAACCGAGAAGATCAGACAGAGTTCTGCTCTTTAAAGGCACATGTTCTTTAAGTTACGTGGCATTTCAATAGCATTCAGACTGTAGGATTTCCAGAAATGAAGCCCGAAGTCTGCTTTCTAGAAATCAAAATTGACTTCACGCTGCTGCTGCCACCACCCCTTTGGCACGAGGCCATCTTCAATCTGCCAATTCCACAAAGGGTTCATTCCTTAAAGATGAGCTGTATTAATCCTCCAGTGTTCACGAACAGAATCAAGATATGTGTTTCCTATCCAATTTTCTTGAAACGTTTTAGTATTTTAGTATTCTAAAAATGAGGAAAAATAGAGCAATATGTTTCTCCGTGTTTTAGATTGAATTAGACGTTTAAGGATTGGATTCCTCTTGTATAGATCATTTTTACTTTGGTTTCCTTTCTCTCCATAGGCTTAGTTTATTTAATCAATGTTTGGTTGTTCAATAAGTATTGAAAATATGTAAACCGTACGAAAGCTCACATCTGTCTCAGTGGTATCACATGATTTTGAAACGTTAGCCTACTACTAACTTACTTATATAGGGATGCTGTGGCTTAGTGGCTAAGATGCTGAGCTTGTCGATCCGAAAGGTCGGCAGTTTGGAGGTTCGAATCCCTAGTGCCACATAACGGAGTGAGCTCCCGCTACTTGTCCAAGCTTCTGCCAACCTAGCAGTTAGAAAGCATGTAAAAATGCAAGTAGAAAAATAGGAACGATCTTTGGTGGAAGGTAACAGCGTTCTGTGTGCTTTCGACATTTAGTCATGCCAGCCACAAGACCACAAGACGTCTTTGGACAGTGCTGGGTCTTTAGCTTTGAAATGGATATGAGCACTGCCCCCTAGAGTGGGGAATGACTAGCACAAATCTGCGAGGAGAACATTTACCTTTACCTTTAACTTACTGATACAGGATATGTATTTTGCCCGAGATTAAAAGTGTCTCCTGGAAGAGGTTAGTTACTCCTGGCACCAGTGATGGAAAATAAGGATTTTTTTGCCTTTTCAAAGTGTTTACCTCTTCCATGATTCAGGCCTGCTGAGTTACTATAGCAACCAGACAATAATCTAGAGTCACCTCAAGACAGTGGACTAGCTTCAGCATCTTAATGCTCAATTTCCCCTGACAAAAGATGCAAAAAAATTTACCATCCTTCCAAAGTGCTGCAGAGACGACCAGGTCCCATCAAAAAAAGTAGCTGATTTGTTTCATTGTGAGTATAAAGGATACTAATAAATTTGATGATACGTCCCTCTTATTATTCTATCATAAAGAAATATATTAATAGATGCATTTTTGTGCAAGCTTATAAACATAATGTTACGTCTCCTAGCTGTATTGGAATTGTATCTTCTAGAACTGCCATCCTGTTGACCATGTTGGCTAACAATTTTGGGAGTCATGGTCTTGGCAAACCTGAGGGTCTCAAAATGAGAAACCTAGCTTCAATCTGAATTTCAAATGAAAGGAAACAGCCATGGTGGTTACATTCAAGAGTGGGTTCCGGCAGTCACTACTGCCGGTTTGCTCGTGGGTGTGTGGCACGTGGGCGCTGGACGCACATTTCATACGTGTGTGCATGCACAATGCATGCTGTGTGCGCATGCGCAATGCAATAAAAATTGCTCTGTGCATGCACAGAAGCAAAAAACAAGATGGCAGCGGCTATGGTGCTGCCGGGAGAACTGGTTCAGGGGCATGGCTGGCTTTAGGTGCTGCCAGTTCCAGAGACCCAGACCACCAAACCACTATCGGTTTGGCCAAACCGGTAGGAACCCACCACAGGTTACACTGCAGTATTGCAAGCTAATTCTGATGACTGCCAGGAGTTCGATCCTAACAGTCTCAAAGTTGACTCAGCCTTCCATCTTTTCCGGAAAAGTGAGGACCCAGATTGTGGGGGCAATATGTTGACTCTGTAAACCGCTTAGAAAGGGCTGCGAAGCACTGTAAAGTGGTATATAAGTCTAAGTGCTATAGCTAATATGCTGATGAATAATGGGTTACTGTTCATACACTTTTAGTAATAATCACAAAATATAAAAATCTGCAAATAGCAATATGGCAAATAGACTATGGCAAAAGAAAATATCCAACCTCAACCATTAAATCACTAATAATTAATGGATCTGTAGAAGTCACACTGCCCCCAAACTGAATGCAAATTGTGTCTTCAAGATTAATGGTCCTTTATAGGCCTTGAACCTTATAAAAGGGGGGGGGGTATTTTTGTGCAGATTTCTCTTTGATTGTTCTCACTTTTGGGTTGTTTTTACCAAGACCTCTCCCTTTAAGAGGGGAATCTATGCATAATTTCTATCTTTAGATTTCCTTTGCAGGAACTTTTTTTTAAAATTCTGCCAGTCTGGTGGAAAACACCACTGTTCTCAAAAGCTAAAGTCATCATTTTTAAGCAGAAATATGAAGCTAAGAACATGATTTTGTTCCAACAGTATAATCAGGCAACCCACACTCCTGATTATGGAATGTTTCCTGCCACTTTCCTCAAAGGAAAGGATAAAACACAACATCAACAATAAAGGTTCTTCATAAGAAGCCCAATCATGCTACAGAATAAGCAGCCTGTGAAAGTATGTCTATGGAGATTCTCAATCATAAAGGTCATGGCTGTCCCAAAGGTGGTTTTCCAAAAGACAACTGGAGGGAGATGGAAGGATTCTTTACAGTCATCTGGTCATTAGCACTCTGAAGGTTGGCTATTAACTCTCCAAGCAGGCTCTCAGAGAGCTTATGAAGCATTTTGAAAATAAATACCCACATTTGAAGTTGATGATTTGCTTTGCAGCATTCGCATTAATTTTTAATATTTTTTTTTAATCAAGTTGGATATGAAGTCAAGCTGCCTGCAAATACATCAACTTGGCAGGATCACCTGTTGGTATTGTACATGTATTCATCTATTCTTATGTATATAAAGAAGTTATGTGAATTCTGCTGCATCAGTTTTCTGTCTGTGCTTCTGGATTTGAATTTACACGACAAACTTTGACAGACACTATCTAGGTAATAAAGCTCTGGCAGTTGCCCCCAAATCCCTTGTGTGCTTAAATGTGGTTTGTGGTGTTCCCTACAAACACACACACACACACACACACACACACACACACACACACTCCAGTTCACACCACTAACATCAGGGCCTTACAGTCACGATATTATATGGCTTGGATTTCCAGCATACCCTCTTAGCAGTTGTTAAACCTGAAAATGGAATAATGTTCTATTTGAGGCCTGCTAGGTCAGAATGCCATCTTCTTGCTGTATTGAAAAGAAGGAGAAATAGCTACAAAGACGTGTTGTGTACCAGTGTAGGAATCATTGCATCTTTTTTTAACGGCTATTTTATAAAATAGGATTAGCAGCTTACTTGTCCCTCAAATATTCACATACTAAGCTATTAGGAATCTCTTGGCCATATCCAGCCATGTATGCAGGACATAGAAGAAAGCAAAACAAATTTGTAAACAAAAAAACCCCACCAAGATATCCTACTCTTCAATGTAGTTTCTTCCCTGGCATCAAGACCCACATTTGTGATCACGATTCTCCACAGGAGAAAAGAGAGGAGGCTGGGAAACAACAACATGAAACACATTTTCCAGTCTCAGCCCTTTCCTCCCACACCAATCACACAGGAATAAAATGGTTGCTATATACGCCTCTCCCTCAGAATTTTGCTAGTGCACCATGACATCAGTGTTGGAGATACAGCCAACTTTAGAACTCCATCTGGGACAAATAACACTGGGTTGAATTCTGCTTGCCTTTTGTTTATACACAGTGACTGAGAATGTCTTGGTGGTAAGCAATCTTTGCTCATAAGATTTATTTCTCAACTTTTCCCAAACTCTCCCCCCTCTTTTTGCATCCTGGAAAAGCTTTCAGGCTCGTGTTAATTTTCAAAATGTTGAATTAAAATGGGTATTTTCTCCTTCTTCTCTGCCTTCCTGCTTCATCTCCAAAGATAATACATATTGTTGTGAAAGTTGTAATTAGCCTTTAAGATGAAACACTTTCTTGAAAACTTTAAAAAAAAGATGCTGTGGCAAACAAGGAAAATTAAAGGCCCATTCTTGCAATATTTCCAGCCAAACTTTAATTGAAGAGATTCTAGAATCCACCTAGGAATTTTACTAAGAATACCCTGAGCAGGTATGAATTATCTGGTTCCAAATCTTTGTAGATAAGGGGAATGCAATTCCAGCTATAATCCTTTCTCCAGACCATCAAAATTTACAGATTGCAGTTACACCCAGTGAATGCTTTCTCCAAATTCAGAAAGTTTCCTCCCTCCCGCACCCCCCAAAAAGGCAAATATAAAAATACGGAAGCTGCCCCTTCTTTCCATGCTATTTTTCATATGCAGGCGTAACTCAATACAGAAGAGATCTTCATCTGCAGATCCACATTGCACATCAATTGGAAAAAAAAGATGCTACTGCTAGTAGTGTTTTGATGACTTCGTTTTTCAATTTACAAACAAAGCTTCATTGATACTTTTTGTAAGAATTGGGTAATTACTATGCAAACAGGAAATGATAAGGAAGGAGGGAGGGAAGAAGGAAGATAGTTCATGACATCTCAAGTATTATTACAGTAAAAAAAAGACTGAAGAATATGCTATCTTTAAATGGAGCAATTTGAGTCTCATTCATGCCACAATTATAGCAAATCCCTCAACAGTTTCTGTATTACTTGATGATTATGCAATACAACCAATATTATGATCAGAGATTTTGAAGCTTGACTCATTGAGTATGTCTCCTTTGATCTTCTCTGTGTAATGAGGAATGACCATCTGCCATTGTCTAACTAGAAAACTGCTTGTTGTTTGAGAGAAAATGTGATACAGATGTTCTAAAAAGATTGCTTTAATGCCAGACACACCCATGCTTCATTTTTAATTAGTTTTGTCCTACAATGTTTATATCTCTCTAGACAAGTAGGCCATATAGACTTTTGAGGAAACTCAACATGATGAATCCATTAGATAAATGGTGGTACTGAGCAATAGCAATAGCAATAGCAGTTAGACTTATATACCGCTTCATAGGGCTTTCAGCCCTCTCTAAGCGGTTTACAGAGTCAGCATATTGCCCCCAACAATCCGGGTCCTCATTTTACCCACCTCGGAAGGATGGAAGGCTGAGTCAACCTTGAGCCGGTGAGATTTGAACAGCTGAACTGCAGAACTGCAGTCAGCTGAAGGAGTCTGCAGTGCTGCATTTAACCACTGCGCCACCTTGGCCAAGCAAAGTGTCTTGAAGGATGGGGTCCAAAATGGGCAAGATAGCAATTGTGGTATTCACATCAAAGCCTCACCCCTTTGTCACATATATAATAGGGGTGGAGTTTCCATTCCAAAACTGGTCAGATTAGCTCTTGTCTGTGAGACTTTCTGGGGAATCTTATGTTACATGTCTCAAGCTCTCTCACAGAACAAAGTAATTTAGAGAAAGCATTAAATAAGAACACTAAAGTTCTCTCTCTTTTTTTTCTTCAAGAATTAGATCCATTTTAAGCTTTGGAAGCAAAGTGGTTAAAGTCCAGTATTGCAGACAAACTCTGCCCATAGTCTAGAGTTCAATCCTGACAAGGCTCAAGGTTAACATTCCATCCTTCTGAGGTCAGTAAATGAGCACCCAAATTGTTGGGGGCAATATGAAAATAATGCTTACACTGTAAATAGCCCAGAGAGTGCTGTATTTAGGTATATAAGCTTGCTCCTGGGGAGGAAAGCTATGACAAATCTAGACAGCATACTAAAAAGCAGAGACATCACCCTGCCAACAAAAGTGTATATAGTCAAGGTTTTCCCAGTTGCAATGTATGGCTGTGAAAGTTGGACCATAAGGAAGGCTGAGCCCCAAAAAGTGGAGGCCTTTGAACTATGGTGCTGGAGAAGACTCCTGCGAGTCCCTTGGACTGCAAGGTGATCAAACCGGTCAGTCCTAGAGAGATCAACCTTGACTGCTCTTTAGAAAGCCAGATCCTGCAGATGAAATTCAAATACTTTGGCCACCTAATGAGAAGGAAGGACTCACTGGAGAAGAGCCTAATGCGGGGAAAGATTGAGGGCAAAAGAAGAAAGGGACAACAGAGAATGAGGTGGCTGGATGGAGTCACTGACGCAGTAGGTGTGAGCTTAAACGGACTCCAGAGGATGATAGAGGACAGGAAGGCCTTAAGGAACATTGTCCATGGGATCATGATGGGATGGACACAACTTCACAAAAAACGAAGCTTAAATACTATTATTATTATTATTATTATTGTTGTTGTTGTTGTACAATTGTATCACAGCGGCCAGTTGTTTCGCCGGATTTGGCATTGGTTACTAGTCGGGCCCCACCCAGGGGCCTAGGACGTCGTAACGTATTTTCGTAATATGCGTGCAGATCCAAGCAGTGCGGCTTTTTGCATTTGACTGATGGTGATTTTGTCAATTTTTAACTGTTTTAAATGTAATTCCAGTGCTTTTGGAATAGCACCCAGTGTGCCAATTACCACTGGAATTACCACTGCTGGTTTGTGCCATAGTCGTTGAATTTCGATTTTTAAGTCCTGGTATCTTGCGATTTTTTCATGTTCCTTCTCGGCGACCCTGCTATCACCTGGTATTGCGATGTCTATGATTGTGACCTTATTTTTCTCAACCAGTGTGATGTCTGGTGTATTATGCGCCAGTATTTTGTCGGTTTGTATACGGAAATCCCACAAGATCTTGACCATCTGATTTTCGGTGACTTTTTCAGGCTGATGTTCCCACCAGTTTGTTGCTGTTTTAATATTATAATTTTTGCACAAATTCCAATGGATCATTTGTGCTACTGAATTGTGCCGCAATTTATAATCAGTCTACGCGATTTTTTTACAGCAGCTGAGTATGTGATCAACAGTTTCATCAGCTTCTTTGCAAAGTCTGCATTTGGCATCATCAGAGGATTTTTCGATTTTGGCCTTAATGGCATTTGTGCGGATAGCTTGTTCTTGCGCAGCCAGGATTAGTTGTTGTTGTTGTTGTTGTTGTTGTTATTATTATTATTATTATTATTATACAATTGTATCACAGCGGCCAGTTGTTTCGCCGGATTTGGCATTGGTTACTAGTCGGGCCCCACCCAGGGGCCTAGGACATTATTATTATTATTATTATTATTATTATTATTATTATTATTATTATTATTATTATTATTATTATTATTATTGTACAATTATTATTATTATTATTGATTATTATTATTATTGATTATTATTATTATTATTATTCCTATTATTCCATGCATCGTAATTCTAAGTAAACACATAAACTATCATTGCACAAGTCACAAATAGCAGAAATATACATTCCAAGCCACCACTTTCAGAATATACTGACTTGCTGTGTTCCATCTCCATTGACTAAGTGAGGCATCATGGCTACTTCCCCATTCAGCAATGATGGCAACTCCAGTGGGATTTGGTCGGTCATCATCATTGTGACGTACATTCATGGAGAATTTTCCTCTGCGGGCTTCCTAAAAGAGATAAAATTTACAGTGGGTAATGTGATTTTTTTTCTCTGTCTCTTTCTAACTTTAATTAGAACCTTCAAAAATGCAAATATTTGCTGCCAGGTTGAATAGCTGGTACTACTAATTAACAAGTGCCCTATAGCAGCTGATAGATATTATGCCTTGTTACCATATATAACTACAGCAATGCACAGAAATAGTGTTAGTGGCATAATTCCATATTTACAAAATATGACTTTCTAGAGTTGTTTCTCTGGACTGAGGAGGAATGAAAGTTGATTTAATATAAATAAATACATTATTTATTTTATCAAACAGAAAAAGCTGAGCATCTGTACTTTTCTGTAATGGCCACCATGTTTACCACCCATTTATTCTTTAAATTAATTTTCCATTAAGGTACAGTGGTGGGATTCAGCCATTTCACACCTATTCGGGATAACCGGTTGTTAACTTTCTAAGCAGTTTGGAGAACCGGTTGTTGGAAGAAATCTCATTTTGTTTTTTCCCACTTTACAGGGCTAATCCTGTAAGGAAGGCAGGAAGGAAACATTCTGGTGTTGTTTCTAGCCTACTCTTACAGAAACTGTCTTTCTGGTTAACCCTTATTACAATGTAACAGCTAAGGCAAAGCGCCCATCGATGTGAGTGATGTTGAGTTGGCCACACCCATCCAGTCACATGACCATCGAGCCACTCCTACCCAGCTGGTCATTAGGACAGAGAACCGGTTGTTAAATTATTTGAATCCCACTACTGATTAAGGAGTATCTAAAGCTCCATGAACTGTATTTAATCTTTAAGTGGTCAATGATTGAAATGCACTTTTAAACATTATGCCAATAACATGAATATATAGGATATAAGCACTTTAAACTAGAGTTAAACTACATTTAAATACATAAAGAATCGACTCAATTTACTGCTTCCTGCTGGCTCAGGATTTCTGAGAGTTGAAGTCCACAAGTCATAAAGCATCCATAATTCCCCACCTCTGCTGTAATATCAAGAGATTTCTATGCAAACTTGCATGGAGACCTTTGGGAATATAAATTTGCATTCCAATCTTTCTCTCTACAAACCAAACTAACAGAGAAAAACTACCTAGCAAAGCTCCACTCTGAATTTGCAGGTTAGATTTAAAATAATATCTTCTCTAAGTCAAGTGCTACTGCAGGCCATGTAATGGATACCCAAATAGGTTTCTAGTATTTTCTATTTAT